>NW_026125052.1:14602500-15275000 GCF_943737965.1 Phodopus roborovskii | reverse complement strand
CCCTCCTAGCCCTCTTCATAGGGGCTCAACTCCTCCTGCCCTCACCTGGGAATGATGGAGGCACAGGTTCACCTTATCTAGATGAGGTTTCGGGGGCTCTGGTTCCCAACTACCTAAGGTTTATAGGGAATACTCACTTGATTCTATCCACTTCCATTTTAGACCTCCTTCCCCTTTTCTCTAAGGGGTGGCTATTGCTCAGGTTTCATTCTTGGACACCTGCCATTACCACTGCTACCTAGGACAAAGCTCATCCTTATCATTCCCTTTGCTGCCCACAGTCCCTTTCCCAAGACACACACACACACGCACACACGCGCGCGCACACACACACACACACACACACACACACACACACACGTATCTGTGGAGGGATGGGTAATTGAGTGCATGGCTTGGCTGCCCACTACCTTAGTCCTAGAAAATGTGGACCCTCACCTCCAGATTGCCATAGCAACTGAGGGGTGTGTGCTCCACACTGACTATAGAGAGAGTGTACAGGTTACCTTTTTTTTCCATTCTGTTGCAGAGGGTTACCATTATAAGTCCCAGCTGCGGTGCTCTATCAGGTTTTCTATTTGAAATTACTTGAATTAAAGAATCATTGTTCTGGGGAAATATCTATATGTATTTTATGAACACACACACACACACACACACACACACATACTTTATCTTATGTTTGTAATAGCAGGTGCTTATCTAACTGCGCATGACTGGCCATTATTCCCCATGTTGTATTCACCAAAGAAGACCACTTGGACGTGGTTCAAATCAGTAGAAAGTCTCTAAGGACTTTCTAAGAACTATGGACTTTTCTTTTGTTTGAGCAAAAGCTGCTGCCTATGTGCCGGGTCCCAGGGCCTGAATGATACTTCTACCATGGTGTCAGTTGTGCTGAGGTCTTGGGCCCTGCAACATGTATGCTTCATCTCATCACAGCAGCTCTGAGACTGGTGCTATTATTGCCACACTTTCTAGTTTACAGGTTTGAAAATGGGAGCACAAATGGGTCAAGTAAATTGTGGGGGGTGGCTGAGAGGCAAGAACACTGAATGATGGGCCGAGGAAGACAGAGAAGACTCTTCATTGAATTCTTTCCTATTTTTAAATCCCGGATAGTATGCTTTTGCTACTCTAGCAAGTCCAGAAAAAAAGTGAATATTTTCAGGATGTGTGTATAAAGGGTTCCACCTAACGTTAAGTTACATCAATGTTTTGCAGCCAATTTGATAGTGCAACCCACCTTAGAAACTTTTAAGTATATGACCTCATAAATGCTCACATTCTGACTCAATATAAGGCAGGGATGAATTTGGAGATCTGTCTTATATAACTCCTGAGTTAACTGAATGTTTAATTTCAATTTAAAAATAAAAGTGGGAATGAGGCAGATCAGTGGTTCTCAACCTGTGGGTCGGGACCCCTTAGGAGGCAGAATGGCTTGTTCACAGGGGTCTCATATCAGATATTCTACATATCAGAGATTTACATCATGATTCAAAACAGTAGCAAAACTATAGTTATGAAGTAGCAACAAAAATAATTTTATGATTGGGGGACACCCCTATGTGAGGAACTGCAAATAAAGGGTTGGAGAGCTGCTGCTGTAGAACATCTGCCAGGATGTGGTGTTAGCGTGGAACATCCCAGTGTCATCTTAAGGAACCATAGGCTTTTGGGAAGTCATCACTCAAGGTAATTCTGATGTGAAACTAGCCTAGAAACTATGGCTCAGCAATGGTTCAGGGGTGCCACGTGCCCCAGGTCCCCTATCGGGTGTAACACTGGGATCCACATTAGATCCAAGTTGAGAATTTCTCATTCTTGTTCCTCTTTTGCACTGCCCTGAGTCTGCCTAGCCTTCCTTAGAGATGGCCTCTCTTGCAGCTCATCTCCAAAGGTAAAAGTAAAGGAAAAGGGAGGGGCTGTATTATTTGGGCCTATCCCCTCGTGCTCTTGAGTGTGGAGCCCCATGGCATCAGGGTTGCCATCATCATCCCTAGGTCAAGGTGCCAGGGTTCAAAGCGGAGACAGGAAGGTTCACACATTTTAGAACGTGTACTCTGAGCCTAATCTGTGAATTCTCATCTCTTCCTTGAAACATTTGATTCCCTGAGATGCTCTAATGCCACCCCCTGGCAGATGCTCTACATCATTCCCACTTTCCCTGTCTTTTTCTTGAAGCTACACAGTCAATTAAGTTAGGAGTTTAATTCAGTAAGGAAAACTATGAGAAATAATAAAACCAGGGAAGACTTTAA
This sequence comes from Phodopus roborovskii, assembly GCF_943737965.1. Lineage (NCBI taxonomy): Eukaryota > Metazoa > Chordata > Mammalia > Rodentia > Cricetidae > Phodopus > Phodopus roborovskii. The sequence goes on along the minus strand of NW_026125052.1, from coordinate 15,272,736 downwards.
CTGAGGTTGGCTGCCTAGAAACCACATATCCACACAAAATCTATAGCTGTGTCGACGGCAGTTGAGTCTGTCCAGTTATTTAACAATCCCATTTTTATTTTTATAGGTTTATGTATCTTATGTGTTTGGTCTGCATGTATGTACTGGGTGTCTACAGAGGTCAGAAAAGGGCATTGAATCCTCTGGAACTGGAGGCTGTGAGCTGCCATGTGGGTGCTGGGAACTAAAGCTGAGTTCTTTCAGAGCAAATAGTGTTATTTATTTATTTTGCATCCCAGCCTCAGTTTCTCCTCCTTCTTCTCCTCCCATCTCTTCCCATTCCAATCCCTCAAGCTCCTCCTCCAATTCTATTCAGGAAAAGGCAGATCTCCCATGAATATCAACAAGATATGGCATATCAAGGTACAGTGAGACTAAGAACCTCCCCTTGAATTAAGGCTGAGCAAAGTGACCCAGTATGAGGAATAGGGTCCCCAATGCCAGTAAAAGCATCAGAGACAATCCCCATCCCTTCTGTTAGGAGGACCAAGCTACACAACTGTAACATACATGCAGAGTGCTTAGGGCAGCCCCATGCAGGCTCCCTGGTTGCCAGTTCAGTCTCTGTGAGCCCCTTTGAGCCCAGGTTAGTTGATTCTGTGGAATTTTCTCCTGATGTCATTGACTCCTCTGGCTTCTACTCCTTTCTCCTCTTCTTCTGCATAATTCTCTGAGCTAATGTTTGCCTGTGGGTCTTTGTCTGTTTCTATCAGTTGCTGGATGAAGCCTCTCTGATCACAATTAGACTAGGTACCAATCTATGCATATGGCAGAATACCATTAGGCATCATTACATTGACATGGTTTTCCTCTGATGATGTTTGGTTCTATCCTAGGTCTCTGGGTCATCAAGCCTGTGGGTACACGTGCTCGGCAGTGTCAGGGGTGGGCTGATTCTCCTGGCATGGTTTTAAGCTAGACCAGTCATTGGTTGACAACTACCTCAATCTCTAGGCTACCCTTACCCCAGCACATCCCATAGGTAGGACAGACTTTAGGTTACGTGGCTGGGTTGGTTTCCCATTCTCTCCTGAAGTCTTGCCTGATTATGGGAGATGGCCTGTTCAGACTACATATCTGCTATTGCTAGGAGTCATAGCTGGGGTCATCCTTGAAGATTCCTGGGAGATTTCCTTGCACCAGGTTTTTTTTTTTTTTAACCTGTCCTCGAAATGCCCCCCCCCCCCAGTAGTTTCTTTCAGTTATCTCTCCCTCTGCTCCCCCGCAACATGACCACTCATGTTCCCATCCCCACCACCCATAGTCCAGTTAGTCATACCCCAAGGGCATTTGCTCAAGAATGTTCACAGCAGCTTTGTAATAGCCAGAACCTGGAAACAATGTAGATGTCCCTCAACCTAGGAATGGATAAAGAAAATGTGGTACATTTACACAATGGAGTACTACTCAGCTGTTAAAACAGTGACATTAGGAGATTTTCAGGCAATCAGTGTTCTTCAGTGCTAGGCCATCTCTCCAGCCCTTCAATGTTCCCATTTTAATGAAGTGGTTTGCTTTTCCATGATCCTCCCTCCTGACCTCCATCCCTGCCCGCCTGCCTTCTGCTTACCTTCCCTTTTTTCTCTTTTCTCATTTCCTTCCTTCCTTTCTTCTTTCCTCTTCTCTTTCCTCCCTCCCTTCCTCCTTTTCTTCCTTGCTCTCGTTCCCTTCCTCCCCCACTTCCCTTCCATCACTTCCTCCCTTTTCTCCTCCTCATTTTTCATCTTCCTCATTCACTCCACCTCTCCCCGATTTTTTCTTTTGCTTTCTTCCCCTTCCTTTTTCCTCCCTTCCGTCTTTCCTCTCTTCTTTCCATCTTTCACATCCCCTCATTCTTTCTTCATTTCTCTCTCCTTCCCTCCTTCCTTCCATCTCCTTTTCCCTTTCTCATTTTCCCCTTCCTCCTTCCCTCTCTTCCTTGTTTTCGTTCCTCTCTTCATCCCCATCTTTTCTCTCCCTACCTCCTTCCCTTCCTCATCTCCATCTTCCACTAAGGAAAGGCCTGGGACTGGGACTGGGGGTAGCAGGTGCTGCCCCAGCTCTTCCTGCCTGTGTAGGGAGAAGTGTCATTGCTCAGTCCATCACAGCCCTTCAGCCCCGAGAGAATATGGCTACCCAGCCTTTTGCAGTTTTATGGTGAGTCTATCTGCATTTCACAAGTCAGTTATTACTCGTGATTGATGCTCACCTGCCAAGCCTAAACAATCGTGCAGCACACATCCACATACCACACACAGACACAAATATTTGCTTTGCTCACATGGCTGGGGAGAGAACGCCATTCTACCAGGGAGGAGCCACAGCACCAGGCCCTCGGCTGCCACCGGATTTCTGTGTGGACAGAAAGCTCATCTCATCCATTCTTATTCTTCCAGTTCCTAGGGTCAGTGTTCATGCGAACAGGCTACATGGCCAGTCGGAGGTGTCTCCTTTTTGCCACCAGAGAAGATGCAGGAGAGGAGCCAGAGCAGATTCTTTGGCCAGCTTCCCCTTCCTCTCTCCAACCTGGCTAATGACAGGTCTTTTCCCAGATGTATTTTTACCCTCTGGACAAATAGCAGTTGGGACGAGTGGAGCTTTTTTTTATGAGTTGAGGTACTCAGGGTTGGAAAATAAACAGCCGGCTAATGAGACGTTCTTATGGAAACCAGCGTAAATAATAACAAAGCAAACATCCTGTGCCCCGTGTGCCAACACTCCCAGGTGAGGGGATATAAAAGCTGCTGTCCATCTGGCCACTGTCAGACCTAGGGGAAGCTCGGCCGCGTTCCTGACCTGTGACCTGACCGGCTGGGACCATGGGGTGCTGCCCGGGAGACTGCCTCAACTGCTGCTCCCAGGAACAAGACTGCTGTGAGGAGTGTTGCTGCCAGCAGGGCTGCTGTGGCTGCTGTGGGTCCTGCTGTGGCTCCTGCTGTGGCTCCTGCTGTGGCTGCGGAGGCTCTGGCTGCGGATCTGGCTGCTGCGGGTCTGGCTGCGGGTCTAGCTGCTGTGGATCTGGCTGCGGGGGCTGCGGAGGAGGCTGCGGAGGCTGCGGGGGCTGTGGAGGAGGCTGCTGTGGCTCCAGCGGCTGTGGTACAGGGTGCTGTGGTCCAGTGTGCTGTCAGCCCACACCTGTGTGTGAAACGAAATGAAGACCTTCCCCTCTATAACTGAGGCAGTGTTGGGGACAGCCTCCGCCTACTCCAGATGGAGACCTCCTCACCTCCTGACTCCTTCATATCTCCAAGACAGTGACCTACCTGCCTCTCATGTTATTTCCGAGAGGAGAGCTTGCCCCGGTGTGTAAGGCACTCAGGACCAAAGAGCCATTTCCGGGCAAGACATCATTAAATCTGGGTGCCAATGAGGTGGTCACCAAGTTCAATGTTCCAGGTGTTGTTTGCATGAAGTCAGATGCCTTGCAGCTATGAAACATTGTCTTAACTCTTCGGGCCTGCTGGTCCACCCCAGCTTTCTGCTCCTCTGAAACGTTGTCAACCTTTTAATAAATTCAAGCATGCTGGCTACCCTATCAGTATTTTTGCCTCTTCCTTCAACCCTCCTAGGGACTACTAGGAAGATTTACTCTGGCATCCACCTAGGGGCTGCACAAGAATTGATCTCCTGTAGCAGTCCTGGGAGGCTGGTTAGAACTGTAGATTCTGGAGCCCTCCCTGAAATATAAGGGATGCTGTAGGGGTGTGGCCTTGGGAATATGTGTTTTTTTTTTTCTTTTTCAGGAATACAGGTAATTCTCTACACAGAGGGTGGAGGTTTAGACAGACTGTAGATAGAAGCCTCTGTGTGCAGTATGAGATCCACTTAGGGAGGTGCTGACCAATCCCTGGGTGTCACCACTAGCTCTGGTACCCATCAACTCTAGGACCTGGGATGCCTGAGAGCCATATTTCTAAAAGCAGCAAGGTAAATGCTGGATTTACTGTATTTAATCCTGCTCAGGATGCATGCCTACTTTATTGTGGATCTAGAATGGTTTTGTAGGACTTCAGACTTGGACTGAATCTTGTGGTAAAATCAGAGGAGAAGGTTTTGGCGAAAGAATTTTGAATTTTATTTATTTATTTTTTCAGTGCTAGAGATTGAACTTAGAGCAAATGAGACTAAACCTTTACCATTGGGCTCATCTCCAGGTCCCCTCCTTTTACTTTTTATTGAGAGACAGGGTCTCACTAAGCTGCCCTGACTGTCCTTAAGCTTGAAATCCTCCTGCCTCAGCCTTTCATGTAGCTGGCATTATAAACCCACCTCAGGTTGGTTGTGAAAGTCAGGGATTTCTGTGGCCAGACTGTGTGAGTGTGCATTTTCTGACGATGTTTGAGTGGTCCAGAGCCTCCTTCAGTCTCATGTTCTGGTCTTGGCTTCCTCCTGGGGGGTTAGGAGGAAGGGTACATGTACTGGATGAGTCTCACTGAGAAGTTAAAACTAAATGATTGAGGATTCAACCCCTTGTTAAGAGTAATTTCTAAGTGACACATGGGTTAAAATAAAATCCATCCTTGCACTGAGAGGACAGTATTTGTTTGTACTTTTACAAAGGAAAGAGAAGAATGGCAGGGTCTCATATGTAGCCCTAGCAGGCCTGGAACTCCCTGTGTAGGACAAGCTGGCCTTGAACTCAGATCTTCCTGCCTCTGTCTCCTTAGTGCTGGGATTAAAGGTGTGCACCATGAATATTGGCCAGAATATATATATATACATATATATATATATACATATATATATGTATATATATAATATTTATTATATATATGTGTGTGTGTGTATTTGTGACTATAAACAGAACAGTAAATTGTTAAAAGGACACACATTATAGGAGTACAGAAGGGAGAAGTAGCTAGCTGACTGCTCAGGTTTCCTTAGTGACAAGTGTCTCAGAAAGGACCCCTCATAAGCATCTTCACAAGCATAAGCCAGAGGCTGTTGCCTTTAATTTTTTTCTATTTCATTAAAAAATCCTCCAAATGTATTCTTTGAGATTTTTACAAACTTTTATAGGCCAGTGTACTTTATTGCTATGTAATTTATACATTGTTAAATGCTACCATCTTGTTGGACCCAGTCTGATGAGACCTGACGACTGTACCTATTCTTCTTGCCTTGTTCAATTCACAGAAGGTTCCATCACTCGCCAAATTCCCTGGCTCCTTCTTTCAGTGGCTCACTGTCCCCAGACCCTGGCAGCTATTTGCTCTTTATATTATGTGGCACTTTTCCATGTCTAACATTTCATTAGGAAAGAAATCATATGCTGTGGATTCTTCTTATTTAGTACAATGGCTTTGACCCTCATTCAAATAGTCAGCATTGACAGTTTGTTCCTCTTTGTGTGTGTAAATGCATGCGGCATTCTCCTGTGTATGACAGCGAATATGTATGTAGGTGTACAAACCTACATTACAGGGCAGCCTTGGATATGTTCCTCGGGCACTGTTCACCCTTTCCCTTTCGAGTCAGGGTCTCTCAATGGTCTAGAACTCCTCAAGCTGGTAGACTGGGTGGCCAGTGAGTTCCAGGGATCCACACCTCTCTACCCTCTAAGCCCTGGGATTGCAAGAGTCTTCTACTAGTGCCAGGTTTATTTTTTAGAAACCCACAGGTCCTAGGAATCAAACTCAGGCCTTTGTTCTTGTTCAACAAGTATTCTACTGAGCCATCTTCCCAAACCCTAGGTTTTTTCTTTTTCTTTTTAATTGAATAGTATTTTATTGTATGTAAAGACAATATTAGAAATTCATCCATTAACTGAAAGGCACGTGGGTCTTTTGTCATTTTTGATCATTATAAATAAAGTTTTCAGGGGCTTACATGTATAAGTTTTTATTTAAACATATGCTTTCATTTGTCTTGAAAAATACCCAGGAATTGCATTTTTAGGGAATGGCAATTGAATGTTTAAACATGTAAGAAAATACCAAATTGTTGCAAAAATGGTTGTATAATTTGTATTCCTATTAGCCAGGCCTGAGAGTTCCAGGTGCAGCATGCCCCTGCTGGAACTTGCCCTTATCAGTCTTTTGAATTTCAACCACTTGAGATATATTTCTACAGCCAGTTGTGCTTTCAATTTTGGGTTTTACTACAAAAAAGCATTGGTAGTGGTATGCCTTGCTTTCAGAGGATGTAAGATTTGACTTTGCCCCATTCCCATTTCAGATTCTTTAATTTCTATGACTTTTTATATATAATTGGCCTCTTAAAAACAGACTTTTCAATCCCCAGAACAAAGTCACAGCTGTAGAAGGGACATCCTGCAAAGGATGAGACAATGGGACAAACCTGCTAAGAGACCAATGGCTCTATACTGAGTGATTCAGAGCAACTGACCACTCCATTGCTCATGGCCATGTCACCCAGATGCATGAGTAGAGGTAGTGATTTCTCCGAGTTACCAGCAAGGGTTACCCTTCTTAGCTAGACACAGAGGTTCTCATTTGTGCATTCAATAAATGGTAATTGTGCACTGCTTATGTATTAGCCTCGACTCTGGATGCTAGGCATGTAGCAAGGAATAGACCAAGTCCTTGTCCTTATGGCACCTGGATGATGCTGAAGGGTGAGCAGTGTTTAAAGGTGAGTCAAATCAGAATGCCTGCACGGACAGAAAAGCTGCCACTTTGATTATTAGGGGAGAATTCTCTGAGGAGATAACACCCCAGTATAAAGGACAGTCCCTCCCTGTCAGTTCTCTCTAAGGATTTTGTTTTTTGTATTTTTTTTTTTTTGAGTTACCACCAATTATGATTCCATCACTGGGTTAGTTGAGGAAGGGAAAGCAGATGGAGAGGACCTGTGAATGGCAGGGAGTTGATGAGCTCTGCACCTCTCCCTCTACAAGGCTGTTGGAGGGTACCCCTTCCCCACAACTCTAAAGGCACATCTCAAAGAATGGTGATCACTTCTAGTTTCCAGATGGATGGATGCATCTAGATTCTGTTGCCTTAAAACCTCTCCTACTGGTCTACCCCAAAGAGCTGCCAGGTCCAGGTTGTCAGCAGGAGGCTTTTGGTCTCCTTTGGTCTCTCAGTCTGTAAGCTGGTCTTCTTACTCCCATCTCCCTAGGCAGAGGTTTCTAAACTAGCAAACCTCTTACTTCCTTGCTTAAACCCCTAAGTACCATTATTAAATCTAACTTCTTACTCCATACCTTCTATAGCTTGGTCCCTGAGAAACCACTATGGCCCCATCACTGTCACTTCCTGTCCCCTGTGCTCTTCATCTTGACTGTTTCAAACTGTATTAACTGTCAGACTATTTTCTCAATGTATCCTGCTCTTGTGTCTTTGTTGTCCATAGACTGAGCCTTTTCATCATCCCCTGAGGATTCTATTGGCCATCTTATTCCTTGAGAAAGCTTTCCTGTCTTCCTAAATCCCATAGGAAGATCTCCTCAGCACCCCCAAAGCTCATCACACTGTCACAACTGCTCCTGCATGTATAAATCTCTTTTAACCTGGACTTCATGACTGAAATTTCTGGTAATTCTTTCTGTATCTCTCTCATGGGCCCCAGTGTTGTCCTAGCTGATGGATAAACCAAAGAAAAACTGAGCGAATAATTACACACAGTAATGCACAAAGGGATGGGTGAATGATGGTCAATGGCTCAACCTTCCAGGGGAACTACACTGACGATGAAAACCCAGGCAAGACTGATTGATCACTGGATAAGAGGGCTTAGCTTTGGTGTTTGGAAACCTGTGGTTCATTTCTCACCTCATCTTAAATAGTAGCAGAGAGGAGGCTTGTTCACAATGCCTTAGGTACTGGCCTGGAAAGCCACTTTTTTCCGTTCACTTCATGAAGCCTGAAAGGGTCAACCTTTAAAAAAAATTAATATTTGCTCTTCCTGTAAGTAGCCTGAGGTAACAGCTGAAGATGGCTGTCTACTCTCTTATTGCAGGAAACATTACAAAACCATACAAATCAAGCAGTTTAAATGTTTGTGTCCACTTTAAGAATACATACATACTACCCAGGCCATCAAAAGTATGCATATCGCATATCTGAAATGTTACCAAGTATCAGAGAGATGTTACTTTAAAGAAGCACCGTGGTGGAGTTGGCAGGAGAGCCCAAACAGTGGGGCTGAGCATGGGGTTGGTGGCCCAAAAAAAAAAAAAAAAAAAGTGTTGAATTTTTGCTGCACATGATTAAGAATGCAGAGAGTAATGCTGAACTTAAGGGTTTAGATGCAGATTCTCTAGTCATTGATCATGTCTGGTGAACAAAGCACTGAAGATGCACCCATGACTTTACAGAGCTCATGGCCCGATTAATGGGTACATGAGCTCCCCCTGGCCATATTGAGAAGATCCCTACTGAGAAGGAACAGATTGTTCCAGAGCCCAAAGAGGAGGGTGCACAGAAGAAAAAGATCTCAGAAGAAACTGAAGGAACAAAAGTTTACGACACAGGAATAAACTCAGCATAAAATAAATGCAGATACAAGTTTAAAAGGCAACATTTTTATACTTCTTTATTTTGCCCATATATGTGGGGGGTATGCCTGGGACATGGTGTATGTGTGGGAGTCAGAGGACAATTTTCAAGAGTTGGTTCTCTCCTTCCCCATGATCAAACTCAGGTTGGTAATAGTCGCCTTTACTCACTAAGCCATCTTGCTGGTCTCAGCATCTTTCTTCTAATAACTTTTAAAATCTCGCAGAATGGGGTCTTTCCTGTGTGTAAACGGAATAGGTAGGGACTTCAGTAAAGCATCCCTTGGTGCACGCCACATACCGGGAACCGGCACAATCACTGGGCCAGCCTCTGAGACAAGGATACTCTGCAGAACCATGGGATGCTTGAGATACAAATGGAAGGAAAAGGTGGAGAAATAGAGAAACTATGTCAACTGCTTTCCAGGGACAGATAGAGCAAATGCTCTTGGGTAGGACAGCCAGTAGAAGAGGATGGAAGATGGCATCAGTGATTGAATCATATATATATAATTGATGATGTCTGCTAAGAAAGTTGAGATTTGGAGCCAGTAAGATGGTTCAACAGGTAAAGGTCACCAAGCCTGATGACCTGAGTTCAATTCCCAGGATCCACATGGTAGATGGAGAAGACTGACTTGAATTGTCTGTCTTCTTACCTCCACAGGTATGCCTGGCACATGCATGCACACACATGTACACATACATGCACAATAAATAAATGCAATACTTTTTTTTCTACAAGAAGTTTGATCTGGGTGGTGATGGTGCACATCTTTGAGCCCAGCACTCAGGAGGCAGAGGCAGAGGCAGGTGGATCTCTGTGAGTTCGGGGCCAGCCTGGTCTACAGAGTTATTTCTAGGAGAGCCAAGGCTATGCAAAGAAACCCTGTTTTAGGGAAAAAAAAAAAAAAAAAAAAAAAAAAAGAAGCCCAGATTGCTGAAAGCCTATTGAAAGCCTATGTGGGGAAGGAGGGGAGTAACCTTCAACAGGTAACTTCACTTTTCTCCTCTAACCTGCAGTCTCATCTGTAACTGGGGAGAAGAATCTGAACCCCAGAGCAAGGCTGTGGGCCGTAGCCACTGACAGTTCAGTTTGGTTGTCCTACCCATGACCAAGCTCCTCATTGTGTGTCTCCAGCCCTCCGTGTGCCTCTGTGGACCTTATTATGACAGTGCAGTAGGTCTGCTCCTGGCCTGTTTGCCTGCTACAGGGTGGGTGATCATTCTTACATAGACACATGAGCCTAACCCAGGCGTAGAAGAGGAAGGGAAGAAGGCGGCTGAATTTAAAGCTCCTTTCCTCTTTCCTTCTTCATGATGCTAGGATATAGACACCATCCGTTGTGGAGGTAATGATGCTCATACCTGTAGCTTCTAGGATCCCATATTTAGCAAGCCAGTAAATAAACATCTTCTTTATGGGCAGACAAACAACGTCTAGGTCAACAAATGTTGGCATAATAAGATGTTCCTCCAGAAACAGGGCCCAAACAACAATGAGGAAAAGATGCAGAGGGCCTCCGAACAACATGCACCGTGAGGGACTATAAAAGGGACTGGGCCTTAGAGAGATGTCACACTCAGGCAGCTACCTCCCAGCACTCACTAGAAGCAGAGGTACTTCTACCATGTCTGGCTGCTGCTGTTCTAGGAAATGCCCCTCCCTGCCAGCCATCTCTCTCTGCTCTACTGAGGTGAGCTGTGGAGGACCCATCTGCCTACCCAGCTCCTGCCGGAGCCAGACGTGGCAGCTGGTGACGTGTGAGGACAGCTGTGGATCATCTGGCTGTGGCTCACAATGCTGTCAGCCTTCGTGTTCCGTGAGCAGTTGCTGCCAGCCGGTATGCTGTGAGGCCACCATTTGTGAACCTTCTTGTTCTGTGAGCAGCTGTGCTCAACCTGTGTGCTGTGAGGCCACTGTTTGTGAGCCTTCATGCTCTGCGGGCAGTTGCTGTCAACCTGTGTGCTGTGAGGCCACCATCTGTGAGCCCTCCTGCTCCGTGAGCACCTGTGCTCAACCTGTGTGCTGTGAAGCCACCATGTGCCAGCCTTCTTGTTCCATGAGCAGCTGCCAGCCTGTGTGTTGTGAGACAACATCCTGCCAGCCAGTCCTCTGCTTGCCTGCACCCTGCCAGCCAGTGATCTGTGAACCCAGCTGTTGCTCAGCTGTCTGTACCATGCCTGCTTCCTGTCAAACAATGGTCTGTGAGCCTGTGGTCTGTGAGCCTGCTTGCTGCCAGCCAGTGTGCCCGACACCTAGCTGCTGCCCATCTGTCTGCTCTGCTGCCAGCAGCTGCCAGCCAGTCTGCTGTGACTCCAGTCCCTGTGAGCCACCTTGCTCAGAGTCTGCTGCTTGTCAGCCAGCTGCCTGTATGACTCTGCTGTGTGAGCCTGTTTGTCTCCGTCCTGTCTGCTGTGTTCAGAGTCCTTGTGAGCCACCATGTGTTTCTAGCAGCTGCCCAGACTCCTCATGTTGTGTCTCCAGTATTTGCCAACCTGTCTGCTCTGAGCCCAGTCCTTGCCTACCATCGGTGTGTGTGCCCAGCCCATGCCAACCTTCCTGCTACATAGTCAAACGATGCCGTTCTGTCAGCTGCGAGCCTGTCTCCTGCCCATCTACCTCCTGCCAACCACTCTGCTGCCGTCCAGGGTCCTCTGCATCTGCCATCTGCCAACCAGCTTGTCCTCCTCGGACCTTCTACATACCCAGTTCCAGCAGGCAGCCTTGCAGTCCACTTTCCTGCCGCCCTATCTGCCGCCCCATCTGCTCTGGACCCATCACCTTCAGGCAGCCATATGTGACTTCCATCACTTACCGCCCTGCCTGCTACCGCTCCTGCTATTCCATCCTGCGCCGTCCCACGTGCCTGGCTTCTTACTCCTACCGCCCTGTCTGTTCCCGCCAGCCTTGCACCGATTCTGACAACTCTAAGCCTGATTGCAAAAAGTCGACTTCCAGCCAACCTGACTGTGCTGACTCAACACCCTGCAAGACAGAGGTCTCAGACGAGACTCCCTGCCAGCCCTCTGAGATCAAACCAGCCAGCCCTATCACCCGTGAGGCTGCAGCCCCCCAGTCCACGGCCAGCAAGCCTGCTGACCACTGAGTTAGCTTCAGCTCACCAGTTCCTGCAAAGCAATGACCAAAAGCCATAGAGAAATCGAGAAAGCCCTGTGCACAGCTCATTATGACTTAGCTAGAATCCTTTCCTTTCTACACTGTCACCCACCATCTGCTTATGCCACTCATCAGAAGTGCCAGCCTCCTAGTGGTTCCAGTGAAGGCCTCCTGTACAGACAAGGGAATGGTCTTGTTTTCTGGCATAATGGCACGGAGGAGAGCTGCTTTGCCACATCATTGGGCTCTTTCCTACTCAAGATGCTTTCTGTCCTCATGTATTATGTTCCTTGGGGGCATCTTCAGCAAGATATGTTTAATTGTGCAATAAAAGTGGCTAAGATGAAGTGATACACTATTCTTGTTCTTCTTTTGACATGACAGTCTCATTGGAGTCATGCTTCATCTTGGAGGGAGGCTCTCCCCAGCCGTCCTCTGTCCATCCTTCCTGCCTTCTATCTACGTCTCCCTCCTTCCTTCTGTTCATTCGTCCATGCCTCCATAAGTCAACCCTCATCCATCCATCCATCCACCCACCCATCATTTGTTTATTTATCTCACAATCCATCTATTCCCTCCTTCCCTCCATTCATTAATCCTTTCATGTATGTTATCTTCCCTTCTTTTCTTCTTCTTCCTTCCTTCCTTCCTTCCTTCCTTCCTTCCTTCCTCCTTCCCTTTCCTTCATATCTCCATTCCCTCCTTCCTTTCTACTTCCCCATTCCCTTTAAAGCTGTTATTGTTCCCTTCCTTCAGCTATTTCTTTATCCCATCCTTCTTTCTTTATTTCCTCCTTCCCTTTCAAAGCATCTATTGTTTACTAGCTTCCCCCATTCTTTTCATTCTTCCCTCCCTTCTTTCTTCATCCTCCCTCCCTCCCTTGCAAACTCCCTTCCATTCTTCCCACCCCCTCTTCCTTAATTTATCCCTGTCTCCCCTCTCCCTTCAAAGCATCCATTGCTCTCTCCCTTATCGTGGATAAATAAGAATCTGGGAAAAGGGCTAGGCTGATGGATATTTATTCGTGGAGAAATCACTTACACCAGAAACAGATGACTACCAGCAGGCTCCTGTCTCAAGGATTCCCCCAGATGCTCTTTGTCTCTGACCAGGAAGCTAGAGAGTGAGCTGGGGTCCAGGACCCCAGATCTAGTCCCCCAAGGTCAAGCCCATACATGTTCCCAAGTCCCAATGGGCATGGCCAGTGCAACAGGTGTGGGCAGGGTGGATATCTCACTACAATTCCCTTTTCAGTCTAAAGAAAAGATTTAGGCTTGGTACAAACTCTATACAAAGACAGTAAATATCAAGTATGCTCTAAGGAAATGAAAATTAAGAACATATAAACTTAAGACCTACATACCTAGTCCTAGGGTGAAGGCATAACAGAGATTTTTATAGAGATGTCCTATGCTGGAAAGCTTAAGTCTAGTATTTAATATTTCTATCTAGGAAGAGAGAACAATGATTGTGACAGTCTAATCTTCAACCTCATCAAAGACCTGAGAAGGAAGATAACAAAACTAGGGTAGGCAGGAAGTGCAGGCAGGCAGCTTCCAAATGGTGCAGCGAAGACAGAAACAGCAGGCTACCTGGACAGTCACCTAAAGTCTCACAGCAACATCAGGGCAACTAGTTTTGGCGATGGAGATCTGACAGGTAGAATATATAACATGGAACATAAAAATGACCAACCTGAAAACTGCTTCAATGACCAAAACAGAAACAATGCAATGCATTAACATGCTAGCAGAAACAGCTAATTCCTTGTCTAATGAATCAAATAATAAGATTAAAAAAACTGGAACATTAGATGGAAAAACTGGCAGATAAAATTTGTTCCATGTTTGAGAATAATGACAAGCTAGCGGATAGAATATTGTTTCTGGAAGGCAGTTTACATGCCATTCAGATAATATCCAAGGATGAGAATATTAAAAGCATAGAATCATTTGTAGTTGGAGAAAACAAGAATGACTGATTCAATGAAGTGTCTGGAAAGTTATATGATTCAAGAAGTTCAAACACTCAGAGACTCAATGGTGAATAGATTGCAGGCCTTAGAAGACCTTCAATCTGATACACCAGAAGAAGAGGTACAGGGTATGAAAGTGATTTAAAATTTCCTCCACCTTTCAGGGTCAGGGAAAAGTTGCCTAAGGTCATTAAGTCATCCCCAATGGCTTTCCCTGTATCTCTTCCTGAAAAACCAGCAATGGAAAAGCACCTGAAAGGGTTCATTTCATATCAGTGAGAACCAATAAGTATGAAAAATTTAAAAGGTATAAAGGAAGCAGTAGTCTCTTATGGCATGAACTCACCATATGTGAAGCAATTAGTAACCCCTAAGGATTGAGATCAATTAATATCAGCTGTTCTTGAAAATTCAACTCAATTAGAATGGAGGGCTTTATGGAAAGAAGAAGCAAAAGCTTTTGAACTTCAGGGCTTAAAGAAAGGTTATAAAGCTCCCCAAGATAAAATTCTTGGTGAAGGTCTTTATGCTGATCCAGAAAGTCAAGCTGCATATGATGGACACATCTTGTCTCTATTGCGGTTAAATAAGGATCAGGATAAACAAATAGGCCAATTAGATGTTTATTCAGGGAGAAATAACTTACAACCTAGACAGATGAACACCAGCAAGTTCCACCGGATGCTTTCCTGTCTGAGTCCTGCCAGCAAGAGCTTTCCCCGGCTCTTCCTCAGACCTCCTTCCACAGGTCACTTCCGCCCATAGCTCCACCCCCCCAAGGGGCGTGCTACAGAAGGAGACAAAATAAATATCTCACTACATGTCTCTATGCAGTACATCAGCTTTGAATGCTTAGGATAAGGTTCCTGGACCATGGGAGAGGATAGAATCCTATACCAAGGCGAGGCAGGAACCCAGAGAACGCTTTAGTGTATTTCTACAAAAATTGTCTACAGCAATACAATTAGAGGTAGCAGAAACATAACTCCCCACATTCTGTGAAAATCTAGATCCCACTTCTGACACCATATATAGTGGATAAATAAGAATCTGGAAAAATGAATAGGCTGGTACATGTTTATTTGTGGAGAAATCACTTACACCAGAAACAGATGACCACCAGCAGGTTCCTGTCCCAAGGATGCCTCCGGATGGTCTCTGTCTCCGGCCAGGAAGATAGAGAGCAAGCTGGGGTCTGGGACCGCAGACCTAGTCCCTCCAGGTCACACCAGCACCTGTCCCCACACCCCAATGGGTGTGGTCAGTGCAAGGGATGCAGGCGGGGTAGATATCTCACTACATTCCCTTCTAGTCTTCCCTCTTTCCCTCTTTCTCTTCCTTCCCTTTCTTCCTTCCTCCCTTTTTTCCCCTTTTCCCTTCCTTCATCTCTTTTTTTTCACCTTTCCTTTCTTCCTTCTTGTTCTTATTTCCTTCTATTCTTCCTCTTTCCAGACTCTCTTACTTCCTTCCATCCAGTGGCCATTATAGAATAGCTGCTAGGCAAGTGACAGGGATATTGTTATTCTGTAAGAATAGTACTTACAAAGGAACGAGGATGAGAGTAAACTGTTCATTAGGCGATGCTTTGGCAGAGCTGTCCTTAGAGGGAGCCCTGGGACTGGGTAGCAGACAATGATCTTCCCACAGAGAGCCTTGTGTGCTAGACAGAAGCTTGGGTTGGTGAAGGGTTTGTGTGAAGGCACCAAAGGCTGTAGCACAAATAAAAACATGGAGACAGATATTAGGTAGGGTTCAAGCTTCAAGGCGAAGGTCAGAGAAGCAAAGCAGCTGGCCGTTAGCTCTTTCCTCTATCCCCGGTTGAAAGGGTTGTCCGGTCCTCAGTGTGGCTGGAGAATAAATCTTTGAAACTGATTTTGCCTCTTCCTTATATACCTCTCTAGAGCTGGGATTAAAGGTGTAGGACCCCAAGTGCTGAGATCGCCTTTGTGTGAGCTGTTTCTCTTTTGGACTGATTCACTCCAACCCTGGGTGTCCTTGAACTCATAGAGATGGATCTGCCTTTGTCTCCCAAGTCCTGGGATTAAAGGTGTGTGTCACCACTACCAAACTTCTATAGATAACCAGTGTGGTTTATGGAATTGAAGGTGTGTATCACCTATGGTTGTGGCCAACTTTGTATTTTGATATCCAGTGACTTTATTAAATCATAAACAATATATCACCACAAAGGCCTTGGATGTAGAGCAGGAACATGAAGAAAAATGGGTTTTGAAAATTCTCTCTTGCCTTGGCATGGAGACCTGAATAGGATGGATGCAGAGAAACTGGAAGAAACAGATGTCTCTGGGGGTCAAAGAGGGATGAAAACAACAAATGAGTGTCTCCCATGCAGGAAGAAGGGTTGGGCAACAGGTTTGTTTGTTTGTTTGTTTGTTTGTTTGTTTTTTGAAGACTTTATGCACCCACAGACACTTGTTATCTAAATGTCATCTTCTACACCTTCAGGCACACAGTTCATTCAAGGTAGCAACATCCTTTGCACACAGAATGGAAGGTGGTCTCCCATCTTCCAGGTCTACCTGGAACCATCATAGGCATAGGAAGAGGACAGACCAGGGCTTCTTAGCATTGCCACTGTTGGCATGTGGATGGAACAGTCATTTGCTAAGGAGTGTTAGATATCACTAAGTGTAATTCCTGGTCCCTTACCATCCAGCTGTTGTCAGATATCCCCAGGGAGTCATGGAATCAGCTAATGGAGAATCAGTAGATTAGATGATGGCAGAGGGGGAAAGTTAATTGCAAAACTTACCTGCACATGGGTGGTAGAGTTACTGTCATAACAGGACATTAGGATTTAATCTCTCTGCTTCCAAAGTCAGAAGAGCAGGTACCAAGTGTATCCAACCTCTGTGCTAGGCATTAGACTTAGTGTTTCATGTAGATCACCATTGTTTTTCAAGGTGAGATTTGAGATTTCTCCATGCCCTATTTTCTCTATGTGTAAGATGAAACACCTGAAGGCCAAACTAGCCAAGTGTTCATGAAGACATAAAATGTGGGTTAAGCAACACATAGAAGTATTATGTTGCAGTGAAAATAAATGGAAAAGAGCTACATGCAATAACACTGGGGATCACTAATAATGATGTTGATTGATTTAATTAATTCCTAGAAGATCATATATGTTTCTAAAGTATAAAGACAATCCACACATATATGGGTATACATACATATATAAACACCCAGACACAAAGACATATATTATAACACACACACACACACACACACACACACACACACACACACAGAGAGAGAGAGAGAGAGAGAGAGAGAGAGAGAGAGAGAGAGAGAGAGACGTATATTCAGGATAGTTACAGCCAATAAGTAACAAATTATTTAAACTTAGCTTGTTGCAAAGTCTTTTTTTAAAAACTACAATTGATCACTATATGAGGTGTGTGTGTGTGTGAGAGAGAGAGAGAGAGAATATTGAGATTGTATATGGTACACATGCATGTGTGTATATGAGTGTTTGTGTGTGTGTGAGAGAGAGAACATTGAGATTGTATATGGTACACATGCATGTGTGTATATGAGTGTTTGTGTGTGTGTGAGAGAGAGAACATTGAGATTGTATATGGTATACATGCATGTGTGCATGTGTGTGTGTGCAGGTGTGAGTGTGCTCTACAGCCAGAGAAGGACTTCACTTGTCCCATTCCATCACTCTCTGACTTATTTCCTTGACAAAGGGACTCCTACCGAAGCTGGACTGGTAATCAACAAATGCCAGTGATCCTTCTGTCTCAAACTCTAACAACACTGAGGTCAGGGGCACACACAGCTATGGCTGGCTTTTACGTGGCATCTGAACTCTGTTCCTCAGGATTGTGTGGCAAGCACTCTTAAATACCAAGTCCTATCTCCAGTCCCATCTTTGTATTTCTTGATGTAGTCACGTAATGTCTTTAATGACGTTGTAGATGTCTTCAATCACAGTAAGCTGATCGAAATAAAAGTTGCTCTTAACTGTTTTTTGTTTTTGTTTTGGAAAGGAAACAAAAGCACAATCACTTAAAGGGAAAAAAACAGATGAAAAATGGAGCTTTATCTATACAACTAGTGTGTCTCTGTTCAGAATTTCACCTTTCAAATAGAAATTAATGTTATTTTTAAAAATATTTTTATGAGGGCGAGGATGCAATAACTTCACTAGACCCATGATAAATGGGTATTTATTGGGGAACACTTACACAGAAAAATACAAAGAACAGTGGGAGCATTTCTCTGCCCTTCCTATCGGATCAACTGATCCACTAGAAGGGCGCACAAACAGAAGCTGCCTCAAGCTTCCCCTCCTTCCACTTCTGTCCACCTGAAGCCACACCCAAAGGGGTGTGGCCACCATTTCAGGTTCACAGACAAGACACCTATATTTTTATGTTTCCTAGTTTGGTTGACTTATTTGGTGAGACTAAACGTATTTCTCTTGGGAGAATGAAGAACTTTAGGGTAAGCATATTCCAGAAGAAAACATATTCCTCAGCTTCCCAAGTATGAGAATTATAGGGGTGCATGATATCTGTAAAGTGAGCGTCATAAAAAGGAAGGTTCCAGGGGCCACGCATGCCACCACAAGAAAGATAGTGGTAGAGAGGGGCTCTTCAAGGACAAGGGTGAATGTCTCTCAGACATGACTGTCATGAGGAGTTCCTCTTCTTTTAAAACAGCAGGTGAAGAGGGGGGCAATAAGACAGGATTCCACAGCCGCTCCTTTGCCAAGCCATCTCCAGCATCTTCAGCTCTTTAAACCATTCTGAGGCAGCTGAGTTAACCTAAAAAAATGTCAAGGCAGTTTATGATGTTTCGGTACTTTGAAGATGTGGGTAATCAGTGAACCTGTTCCACAGAATGAGCTGCAAAGCCAGAAGTCAAGACTAGCTCTGCCTGCCATCCCACACCATCATCTTTCCATTCCATCACACACCTCCAGCAGGAACCAGGCCAGGACGTGCACTTCCGTGGGATGCCGGAATCAGTCAGTGGTGCAGCATCCAGTTGAGCAGAGAGGAAAAAGAGACAGGTCCTCAGAGAGCATCACAAGTTCTTCTCAGAAGAGATTGCTTGAGCTTTAAGAGGCTTTGCGGAGATGACGTGGTATTTCTGGTTGCTGATGTTTGATATTTGTGGAATTCATTAGCTGCTGGCCTCCATTTTATGAGTTAATACTCCTTCATCAAATATTTGAAGGTTTGTTCTTCTTCCCCAGGAGGTTTAGAGAAGCATCTCATACCCTGGCTCAGGCTGACATGGAACTCACTATGCAACCTACACTGGGCTTAAACTTACAGCAATCCTTCTCTGCTTCAGCTTCTCATGTATCAGAATTATAGGGGTGATCTGCCATGCTTAACTAAATGTCTATATTTTAAATTTCCAAATGAAAAGGTTATCTTTGGTGTATTACTAAATAGAGACAAACATTCAGCTCGTTAGAGTCAGCCGGTATCATACAGCAGTCTGGAGATGACTCCCATCACAAGGCCTGAATATGCTGCTCCTGGGCCAGCCCTGTTGAGTGAATGCCATTCTTTGGTCCAAGGAGATCCAAATGAGCAGAGATTTTTGGGAACGGTCACTCTGGATTTTAATTTTGTTTTAATCATAATTTAAACTCTGAGTTTGTTTTGCCACTTTTAAAATAGTGATGCCAAGTATTCTTACTAGCTAAGGCAATTTCAAGGATAAACGAAAATACCACCAAGGGCTTGATCACATGTGGTAAACGGAAGTCCTTACAGCTGCTAATTCTTGGCAGCAGTTTGAAAGTTAAGATTCTAAAGGGAGGGGGCACATTTAAACATCCTTAAGGCCCACCGACTCATTTTCTGTTCTCCATCTTTGCTCTCACACCTCTCTCCCACTTCCGTCAGTGCCTCATCGGATCCCAACGGCCCAGGACTGCATCCTGGAGGAAGAGCAGCTTTAGCTTGGAGGAGGCCTCCTGATGAGAGGGTAGTGAGCAAAAGCCTGCTGTGGTGAGGCTGAAGAACAACCCGTAAAAGAGACACCTCATTCCACAGTGGCATCTGTGCATCCAAACTTCCAGCTCAACAGACATGTTTTCTATTCTTAAGTGGGGGCATCTTCCCTAGCTCTAGAAGCACTAACCTGATGTTTATATGGACATGAATAAGAACAATAACAAGGAAAGATGCTGCTGGTAGTGCCAACACCCCAGGGAAGGACTATAAAGCCCCGTTGTCATAAGATGCTTTTTCAAAGTCACACTGAGCTTGCAGCTTCTCAACCAGGCTAGCAGCAGCACCATGTCAGACAGCCCTTGCCCCGGAAATCCCAAGGCTGTCCTATCTGTGCCCACCGTCTCCACATGCTCCAAGGGTGGCAGCATTAGAAATGCTATCCGTTTGCCTAGTTCCTGCCAGAGTAGGACGTGGCAACTGGTTACACATCAAGAAAACTGCATACCACCCAACAGTGCCCCAGTTACCTCTGAACCTGTTTCTTGTCCATCAACCTGCTTTCTAGAAACTTCCTGTGTGGGTTTTGTTTGCCAACCTATAGGTTCACATAGAGCCTGCTGTGCACCTGACACTGGTGGGACTCTTCATCCAGCTGCCTCATGCCAGCCCTGCAGTTTGGAATCTGCTGGAAAGTGCTGTGACAACAGCCCCTGCCACCAGAGCTCCGACCAGGGACCTGCCTGCACCTCAGCGTCATGCCGGGAAGCATGTGACACATCAGCCCACTGTGAGGATGGATCTGGCCAGCCATCTGGCTCTGAAGCAACTGCCTGTGCTGAGAACCAGTGCCTACCAGCTAGCTGTGAGGCCGGTTCATGCCAACCAACCTGCTGCCAAGGAGGGTCACATCAACCCATCAAAGGTGAAGGTCAGCTCTGCAAGTCAGTTTGTTATCAACCTATCTGCTATATTCTCAAGCCCTGCCAGTCAGCTCCCTGCATGCCCATCTCCTGCCAGACATTATCTTGTATGTTCAGTTCTTGCAGTCAAACTTGTTGTGCGCCCTCCTCTTGCCAGCCAGTTCACTCTCAACTAGCACCTTCATTCTCCTTCATTTGCCAGCCTGTGGCTACCTGCCAGTCCCCTTGTTGTGTAAAGAACAGCAGTAAATCAGCTTCATGTGTTATGATTTCTGGTCGACCCACTTTCAATCAGAGCGGCTGCCAATCTCCTTCAGGCCCGCCCCCTTGCTGTGTGACCGGTTTAGGCAAACCTTCCAGCAGTGGCCCTGGTTGCTGTCCACCAAGTTCTCCAAATGTCTGCCAAGCGGGCATCTGCGTGCCTGCTTGCTAACAACCTAGTTGTGAGTCCAGCTTTCCTGAGGCCCATCTTCACAATGGAACACTTCGCAGCTCATCTGAGGATGTGCTACAGTTCCCAAGTGTGGAGCCATCTGGTGGGTGCCTGCCTCCAGCACGGATGCTGCCTACTCTCTGGCTTTTCTGGAGCTCAGAGCCAAGTGCTCAAAAGCAGAGGAGAGAATTCCCCAGCTCTGAGGAGATCCTCTTACTCTAGGATGATGTGTCAGTGGGCGTGGTCTGCTCTACAGTGTGCATTCCCTGATGTCAGTTCATTTCATATCAGCAAAGCCTTCTCTCCAGTTCTCCTTTTTTTCCCCCTGGTCTTTCTGGAGATACTTTTGCTGCTTACTGCTAATAAAAATGTGAGTGGTTAAGTATAATGAGTAAGACTTGTGGATTGCTTTCCTTCCTTTCCACTCCTACAAGAATTTCATTTAGGTCACCTTTGAATACACTGACCCTGAGCCCTGTGGTAGTGGGTCTACACTGATCTGCATGGGTAGCGGAAGTCTGGAACTACAGATGCTCGAGCTGGGAGGAAGGACAAGCCATTATCTGGTTTCTAACCTTTTCACCACCAAGAACTCTCTGGAACTGAGTGGCCTCAGTTTCCCCATAATGACGGGACTTAAAAAACCTACGGCAGAGATAATTCAGGATAAACCTAGGGAATGAGTGGGGAGTTGCATGCCTTTAAACCCAGCACTCTGGAGGGGATAATGAGCTCCAGGCTGCCCAGGGTTCATAAAGAGACCCTGTCACAAAAATAACTGAAGTGGCCAGGGATGCAGCTGAGTTCGCAAGGCAATTACCTGGCACACATAAGGCCTGGATTAGATCCAGAATACCACATAAAGCAGGCATGGTGGTGGGCACGTCCAGTCCCAACACCTGAGAGGAGAAACGGTAATTCAAGGTCATCTTCAGATGCACAATGAATTCTTAGACCACCTTGGGCTACAGACACCCCCACATCAAACCAAACCAAACCAGATCAAACCCACCCGCATCTAAGTAAGTCAATAAATAAGCCTGAGATCTTGGTCATGGAGGACATCTTAGGGCTAATTGGCTTAATACTAGATGTGCTTGGTTTTTTTTTTTTCTCCCCAAGACAGGGTGTAGTGGTTTGAAAAAGCAATGGCCCCCAAAGAGAGTGGCATTTTTACCGGTGTAGCCTTGTTGGAAGAAGTGTGTCTCTGTGGAAGTGGGATTTGAGGTCTCAAATATGCTCAAGGCGCGT
This sequence comes from Phodopus roborovskii, assembly GCF_943737965.1. Classification (NCBI taxonomy): domain Eukaryota; kingdom Metazoa; phylum Chordata; class Mammalia; order Rodentia; family Cricetidae; genus Phodopus; species Phodopus roborovskii. Next base: position 15,250,609 of record NW_026125052.1, on the reverse strand, counting down.
CCAGTGAGACAGATCACTTCAGGTTGCCTGCAAGATGTAGAACTTTCAGCTCCTTCTCCAGTACCATGTCTGCCTTCCCGCTGCCTTGATTTCTTGCAGGACTGCAATGGACTAAACCTCTGAGCTGTTAGCAAGTTACTCCCATTAAATGTTTTCCTTTATAAGAGTTTCCGTGGCCATGGTGTCTCTTCACAGCAATAGAAACCCTAACCAAGACTCAGGGTTTCTCTGTGTAGCCCTGTCTGTCCTGGTCCTTGCTCTGTAGACAGCTGGCCTCTAAGCCAGAGCTCCACCTGCCTCTGCTTCCCAAGTGCTGGGATTAAAGGCGTGTGCTATTGTACTCTTCCATTTGGAAAGACATCTAATTAAAGAAGTTTCATGTATTTATTCTTTTGAATATGTGTATGTGTGTGGACATGTGCCATGATGTTTGCTTGGAGGTTAGAGGACAACTTGTGGGGAGTCAGTTATCTTCATCTATCATGTGGGCACTGGGGATCAAACTGAGGTCATCATCCCAGTGTCTTTATCTGTGGAGCCATCTTGCTGGCTTGAGAATTTTATTTTAAAAGGGTCACCTTAAACTGCAAGGATGCCTGTTAAACTTCACGATTAGACACACATAATCTGCTCAACATCTCAAATCTGTCCTTTGCTGGCCTTCTTTGCTTTGTTTTGGTGTGTGTATATGAGTGTGGTCCATGTACATAAGTGCATGTGTATGAGCATGCCCGTGCATATGTGTGTGGGTATGAGCATGCCCGTGCATATGTATGTGGAAACCAAAAGAGAATGTCAGGGGTCCTGCTCTGTCTGTCTTCAGATGGGGTCCTCACTGAACCCTGAGCTAGGTTTGTAACTAGCAAGCCCAAGGTAAGTCTCTCTCTCTCTCTCTCTTTTTTATCTGCCTTACATGGTGCTGGGTTAATAGGCCAAATGCCCTATTACTTCTGACTCTATGTGGGTACTCTGGTCTTCGTATGTGCATAGCAAGAACTCCTACCCACTGAGTAATCTCCCCAGGACCCTATAACCTATGTATTTTTTTAAGTTAAAAAATTACACAAGAGAAAGCAGACATGTGTTGTCAAATGCTAACTGTTCTTGTTCACATAGAGATACTGAAGAATCTCTGAGCCAATATACAGAGAAAAGAGAAAACAAAAAAGCCCAAACAAAACCCCTGAATCTCACAGTCTACCATGCAGGGGCTCAGATCCTTCTACTTCCAACAGAATGACAACACACAAGCACAGTTGTGGTGTTGATTCCATATAGGTTTTTATTGAGACAAGAAGGGATTAAAAAACAAATTTAGAATAGAAAAATGTGGAGGGTTTTTTCTTGGGGGGGGGGTATGGCTGTCTAGTTATTCTATCCTTATTTGTAGATAAGATTATTCTCTCTCTATTGGGTGACCTCAGAAAGCCTGTCTAAAATCAGCTGACCTTAGATATCCGCACTTATTTCTAGACTCTCAACTTCATGAGTCAGTTTTCAATTCTGCTGTTGGTTGAGGTGACAATCACAATGATCAATTAGTTGCAGCTGGAGTCTCAAATGAAAGTTTGGAACAGGCAGAGATGAGACTGAAGCCTTGCAGGAGAAGAGACAGGACCTGGGATGTAAAGAGTAAGGTTTTTCCTCCCGCCGATGCGCCAGCCCCAAATAACCCACAGAGACTCTGTATTTGATGTAATGCTGTTGGTCAGTTACTTGTTTCTTATCGGCTAGCTCTGTCTTAATTATTAACCGTTAATCTATGTATTTCCATGTGGTCTTACCGGAGAGCCGGCTGGCATCCTTCTCTCTCCAGACTCTCCATCTTGACTCCTTACTTCTTCGAACCCTCCTAGTCTCCTTGTCCCTCCTCTCTTGCTTTCCTATTGGCCAACAGTGCTTTATTCATTAACCAGTATGAGAAACATATTTACAGAATGACATCTCCCATCACCTGGGATGTAGGATGCCTCTTATCCTTTACTGTTTGGAATGTCCTAAGATGTTCCTTATGTTTGGTGTTTGGGCTGTGGGGTCTAACTCCTCAAATACTTTTATTCTTTCATTACCCAGAAATCAGCATGTCTGAGTTTTCGAATTTTATTTTGCAATATTTTTGATCTATCAAGTTTACTTTGGTAAATACATTAATTAACTTTTGCAGTTAATTGAATCTACAGTTTTTCCCACATGTTAGGCAAATGCTCAACCCCTGAACTATACCAGTAGCTCTCTTTTTACTGTTTAAAAGTTTTTGATTTCAAGGGTTGCCTTAAACTTATTCTGTATCTGTGGCAGGTCTTAAACTTGGCACCTTTCTGCCCCAATCTTCCACGAACCTAGAATTAGTTATTAAACTAGCAACTGGGCTACCAGCTCTGACTGTCTTATTCTTTTTATGCTCAGTTATGGATTCCTCAACTTATTGCTGGTCCTCTGCCAGCACGCTAACTGTAGGCTCTAAGCACATTGGGTATTAAAGATGGGTTTGGAAGATTTGTGTTTTTCTTTTCTTTTCTTTTTTGTTTATTATGCTTGGCTTCAGTTCAGACAATGTGGCATTTATTTGCTCCTTGTAGGTTTGCTAGAACTTGCCCATAAAATATCTGGACCTCCTGCTATGATCAGCATTCTGCCCAGCCTGAACATGCTCATGACTAAATCCTTATTTACACATGGGCCTTAATAGAGGCACAATTTTAAAAAGACAAGAGAAACATGTCAACATCTAACCAACAACAGACATATTTCCTCCTTCCTTCCTTCCTTTTTTTCTTCCTCCCTTCCTCCCTTCCCCTCTTCCTCCCTCCCTTCTTCTTCCTTTTTTTTCATCTGCTTTGGATCTTTAAAGCAATGTAATTGAAAGAAAACATTGTCCACGGCACTGAAGTCCCCTTTGTGTCTTCTCCTTCTAGTTTATTTCTATCCTCAGATACAACCTCTTCCATGGTCTCATTGTGTATCTTTCTTGCCAGTGTTATTCATTTAAACCTGGTAGTAGTCTGCACTATCCATGAGGTATGCAAATAACATCTAGTGCAGGGTTTGCAAACTTCAAGATTTATATATGCAATGTAAAATTGTGTCATTTATTTATTTATTTTTTATCTCAAATTGTTTCCAAGAGCCATGCATTTGGGGGCTGGGTAGTTAGGCCACTAGTAAAGTACTTGCTGTGAGAGCATGCAAGCCTGAGCTCGATCCTCAAGGCTCACATAAAGGGCTAGGTAGGCATATGGATTGGCACTTAAAATCCTAGTACCAGGATGGCAGATACAGGGGAATCTGTGGGGTGAGCTGGCTGCTACGATATATGTCCCAGTATGAGACTCTGTCTCAAAAAACAAGGTGAATGGCTCCTGAGAAATGATTCTTGAAGTTGACATCTAGTCTTTATAAGCACACACATGTACACATGCACCTGTACACACATAAACACACACACGCACATGCACATGGGATCTGTTTAATTGTGTTAATAATCAATGCTTAAACAATAAATTATTTCAGAATGCAGTGGTTCAAAACAACAAACATGTAGTATCTTGGTATCTTTGTGGGCCAGAAATATAGGTGTGGCTTAGCCAGGCACCTCTAGCTTGGGATCCAAGTCAAGGAAGAGTATGAATCTAACATGTGAGTCCATATCTTCCCCCCAGCAAACTCCCAATGCTCTGAAATCCTAACCTACGCAGTCCTGTAGATCTGTGGCAGGTTATCTGTATAACTACCTCTTGAACACATTTTCTAATGAGGATCTCTGCTTAAATTAGGGTTAAATTCTCATTAGTATTGGATGAAATATGATGCTAAAAGCAATGAGACAGGTTTGGGCAAATTGTCATTGGATTTCATCCATACCTCCCCATTGTTTCCCTAAGGTATTAGGAGAGGTCTTTCAACTGTCCTGCAGAATCCAGAATCATTTCCACTTAGTTTCACTTATCAACATAATCTAGCAAAAACAAACAGTTGAATGATTTAAAAATGACTGGGTCTAATTGCTTAGATATATCTTCTCCTTTCTAGCCATTCACAAAAGGTCCATTGAACAAACCATTCTAGGATTTTTTTCCTGAGAGAAGATCAAACTTAGAGGTATACAACCTGTGGGAACTTGAACATCTGGCATGGTGTTTGTCTGTCTCAACACACTGAGCGTCTCTAGTTTTCTAAGATTTCTCCAAGACCGATGTGTGACACCTCTAGACTCTAACTGCTCTGTGCATAGCATGCAGAGTGTGCAGGGACATGGACTCAGACCTCAGTGTCTGTGGGTGGCTTTGTCTTTGGGACACAGCCTTTCCCTACCATCTGAAAAGACGGAAGCTGAGTATGCGTGTTCCCAGCACAACACAGATATCCCTTGTGCTCATTTCTTTCAGGGGAGCTCACTCCTATCTCAGTTTCCACTGTTGCAGTGAACCAACAGTGCCAGACTCCCTTTGTTTGTTAATATTTTTTATTTATTTTTACTTTACATATTGATCCCAGTTCCCTCTCCCTTCCTCCCTTCCCTCCCTCCCTCTTTCCCTGTCTCCCACCCTCTCATGCCCCCCACCACCCTCCTCTCCCATCCCCCCACTCCACATGTAGGGTGATGTCTTCCAGGAGGGGTTATCTAAATCTGTCAAGTCATTTGGAGTAGGGACTAGGCCGTCTCTCCTGTCTCTAGGTTAAGGGAGTATCCCTCCATGGGGGATGTATCCCCAAAGTCCTTTCCTATTTTCCCATTTTCCCATATCAGTCCAGTTCAGGAGGAAACATTTCAAGTTCCCTGCTTTTTCTTCTGTTGTAAAGGTAACCTGTTCTTGAGATGTGAGCATGTTTTCAGCCCATGTAACATATATGTAAACATACACATTTGTGCTTTTCAGACAAGGTGTCATGGTATTGCCCAGGCTGGCCTGAAACTCACTGTGTAGCTCAGGCTGGCTTGGAACTTGATATTCCCCCAGCCTCTGCCTCTCAGGTGCAATTACATGCCTGGCCACATGTTATTTTTTAAATACACAGGTAACGTTGGGTAGGCTTCATAGGTCATACTAATCATTTACCAACAGATCTTAATTGAAATCTTATTTCCTTATTTCCTCAGCTATTTATGTGTGGGAAGACTGCCTCATGGGGGATTTGCTTTGGATCTTCATGGATTGTTTGATTCACACATGTAGTATACTTATGTCCTGTTATATTTATTACTACTAGACACTTAAGCTGGGGTGCTTAGCAAAAACTGGGTTAATTCTGCTGAGAATCAGCCTCAATGGTCCAAAATCATTGAAACTTGTCCCTTTTTATCTGAGTCTTTGTTGTGAGCAAGAATCTGGCTTAAGATAAAGAGCTTGATTCCTATCTTCTGTCATCTCGGAAGAGGAATGCTTTTGTTTAGAAGGGGTCTGTAAGCTTTCTGGCCAAGTCAGGTTACAACTGCCATGAACACAGTGATAATAAAGACAGGCAAGAATGCATGCCCTACCTATCAAGTTACTTATACAACTCAGGCCTTCCAGTTTATGATTCCCACATGGAGGAAACATCTGGTAGGTAGCTTCATTCTAGTGTTGTAAATTAAGGTTTCTCAAAGGAGTTCTGGGGAGGGGAAGACTTCGCTGTGTCCATTTTGAGGTTGGGTAAGGCCTCTTATCTACGGCCCACTGTCCTGGAAGTGGACACATTTTGAGTCAATTTTTAAATCTTTCCATACGCTATTGACACTGTAGTTGCCGAGGAGGAAAGGTGGGGTGACTGAAAATTACAGATTTTATGCACAGGCCCGACAAAAGCCAAAGGGCAAAGGACCACTAGGAGCAGTTCAGATGAGAGAATGGAAATCTCAGGTACTGAAGAGTAATAGCTCAGTACCAAAATGCTCAAGAGATTTAAAGAGTGCAGGAAAAAAAGAATCCAAGTTCAAGCCAAATATCCCCTACACGATTTGCCTGTGTTTACATCACTGTCAGACATATAGAATAAGCCTATTTCATTCTACTTAATTTAGTGCTTCTGTGTATGGAATTCTCAAGAAACAAAGAAGTATTAAAGAGAAGCTAAACTAGAGATGATCTTTCATGTTTTATTTAAATGGTAAGAAACAGGTGATCTTAGGTTATAATTTGATGAATGGAGGCACACACACATATGCACTCATACACACATATACACACATGTATACTAACACATATACACATACACACATATTCACATATGCACATACACACACACACAAGCTCAAGAAACACTGTGAAGACAATTCCACATTATCATAATAACGGTAGTTCTACCTCACTCAGAATTCCAATGTTTAAAGACCTTAGAAGATAAGAGAAATAAAATCCAAATTTGAAATCCACTTAGAAATACCATGAAGAGATAGTACAAGTTCTACCGAAAAATAAAATCCACTCTGGGTATTTGTGCACAGTGGTGTTAGCAAAGACTCACCGCAAGTTGGGAGCCACACTTGGAATTTACCTTATAAAAGATCAAAACTAAATTATGTAAAGTCACTTTAAGAAAAGACAGCTTGGAAGCATGAACAATTGGCAGAGACCTTGACTGAGTATATAAAAAATGTAAAACATAAATGAAGGTATTGATGAAGCATGGGAACTCAAGTGTTCAGACAAGTGCTGGTGTAAGCATCTGCCAGTGCCCAGCCAACAGACTGCCCAATGAAGATGTGCTCAGTGGGCTTTAGTCCTGGGACTGAGTTCCCATGCTTCACTGGGGAGACATTGTGCAATGCACATACCAAATGGCCCCCAACATTTTGTTATTTTGACTTCTTGTGCTGATTCCTTGGCTATGTGATGGGTAAGAAGTTTCTGTAAGCTAATGCTACCGTAAATTAATAAACAGATGCCCTTGCTTTATGGGCTTCTGCTCCAGGCATTGGCTTTATCCTTGGTGCATAAACAAAACTTTGTCTGTGAGTTTGTAAGACTGAAGGCTGGATCCTTCTAAGTTGATCAGAACCATGAATTCCACACCAAATGCCCTATGAAGGTAGCATTTTAAAAAGTGAACACTCTAGGTGTGTTCTCTTTAAAGCACTGTTGAATGATATGGACTTCAGAGGAAGATCTGGTTAGCAATGCATCAATCTAGTAATGATAGGCCAGGATGGAATGTTTAGGGAGCTTAAGGAATCCCAGGCATGGGAAGAATCCTCATGAGCCTTCCTGACAAGCAGTGGCCAGATCCAGTGTTTGAATGTCTCCTGGATGAAAACACATGGATGCAGATGGTCTGGTGTGTGTTACCCTGGCAAGGTCCTTTGCAGAGTTTCCCTGCCTATTTGTTTATTCCCAGTCCGAGTCCTCTAATGTTCCCCACTAGCAGCAAACATATCTGGGTAAATAGAATGGCACTTTTGAGTACAACCCTGCCTTTCTCATCACCATCCTCTCCCCAGGACCCTTTTCTAGGGAGTCAGATTTTTCTCTAAACACAGAGCTTATCTTCTTTTGCTGTAGGATAGAGTTTTGGTCAAGCACATTTTTCTCTGCCTTGCTAGAACAAAATTTTAGAGGTCCTCTAGTGGCGAGTTTACCACCACTAACATTGCTTAGTAGGATATATCACTTAAAATAAAGTTCAGAGTGATTTTCCTGGAGGCCTAAGAGCTTTGCATTATATTTTAGGTATACTGAGATCTCCAGGAAATATCTATTATTTTCATCCTCCCCTAGCATATGTGCACATTTATTTAGTTTTGGGTTTTTGAGATAGGGTCTCAGCTTGTGGGTCTGGCACTGCTGGGAGCTTGCTGTGTAGGTGGGGCTGGCCTTGAGTGGTCCTTCTGCTGCTGCCTCCTGAATGCTGGGATTCGGACATGTGCCATCATGCCTGGCTATGCATTGGCTTTAGGGCACCATGAATTGTTTCGACTCTTGCCAGGAAACCTGTATAGTATGCCCACACAAAGAGCTCACGTGCGCATCTCTCTTCCTAGGTTCACCTCCATGCTTCACACTGTGGAAGGAGGGAAAGGCTGGACCGTGGACATTGAAACCAGAGACACGCACATTCTCCTTCTACTTTATGATAAATTACATAGTCTAAAATACAAGTCTAAACAGCTTTCACTGATTTCGCACATGCTTTTTCAGTGTCAGACCTGTTGTCCCAACCACACATTGATTCATGTGTTTGGTTGACAAGGCATAATCCTGCCACATACTGTCTTCGGACATGGGTGCTTTAAATGTGAACTGTTCCCCAAAGGGTTCATATGGTTGTTTGACTACTCAGTCCCCAGTGGGTGGTGCTACACCCCAGTGGGTGGAGGAAGTGGTGGGGAAGGGGGCCGGCTTTGAGGCGTTATATTCCAGCCTGGCTTCCTGTTCACTCACTCCTTTGTAAGAATGGATCAAGTGTGACCAGCCAGCCTCCTGCTCCTACACTGTGCCTTCCATGCTTACTGTTCTGTCTTCTCTGCCACGATGAACCATTTCCTCCTGGAACTGTGAACTAGAATAAGTTCCCCCTCCTTTAAGTTTCTCTAATTGGGGTGTTTTATTACAGCCACAGAGGAGTAACCAAGGCACAGTTATGTGATATAAGTTCATGGTTCTCACCCCTGGTATGTATGTTTCTTTTCCTGTTTATATTCTCCTATACAATGATAGTGGACATCTGGTGTTATTGTTCATGTCACTGGCATAGTACTTGTACAGCAACTACCCAAATCTTGTTGAAATAAAAAAATCATTTTAACATCCAGACAGAAATCTTTGTTTTCATTCTCCATGTTGAAGTCATAATTTAAAAAAGAAAGTAAAAAAAAAAATGTATGAATGAATTGGGTAATTTGTAATTATTGGTGATTTCATAGTCACAGCTTCATCAATCCATGGTCCTTCTCTAGAACTGTATGAGTGAGCTGTGTAGGGCTCCCAATGAGCATATTGCTGACAGTTTGGCCTAGGTGTGAAATCTTGAACAAGCTAATTCATCTTGCATCATCTCTGTTTCCATGTGTACAAAACGGACACATGATGAAATCATGTTGCATTATGAGTTAGAGAGGAGGAGGAAATATCTAGGCTTATACCTGTAGATGCTCAGTAATTGGTAGTTTCCCTACTCATCTTCTCCTCATTGTGGTCCATGAGAGTAAAATTCTAGCAAACAAGAGAAACTGGCAGCCCCTCCCAGAATCCCTGTCCTATTATGCCATCTGAGATCTAATCACAAGTCAACTCTGGCCATAAACTGTTCTTTCTCATCCAGAGCCAGGGTCAGTTGCTTACACAGGACATATATGGATATATTCTTATTATGAATTATTCAGAGGATCTGGCTGTATCTTTTGGGGGCCACATTCTTATTTGCTATATCCATAAGACGTCTAGAATTGTTTCTTTTTTTCAAAAACTTCTACATTCTGATAACAATCTGGTTCTCATTTTCTCAGCTTCAGTTTTGCCTCACAACATCCAGACACTGGGTAACACAGGTTTATCCTCAGGATGCTCTGTCCAGGAAGCTAAGCTGACCTAGGATTTGCAGAACAACAAATCAGAAAATGTGCTTTATTGGCCCTACAGTCTGTCTCCCAATCTATTTTTTGACAGTCTGTTCTAGTTTGCTTCCTATTGCAACTTGGGTGGGAAATGGTTTAGTTTATTCTGCAGGTTATTGTCTGATATCAAGGGAAGTAAAAGCAGGAACTTAAGGCAGGAGTTTGAAGCAGAAACCATGAAGGAATGGTTTCTTGGCTCACTCCCAGGTTCCCGTTCAGCCACCTTTCTTCTAGCAATAAGGCCCACCTGTCCAGGGACGGCATGGCCCATGGGGAATTGGGCTTTCTAAAACTTAAATTAACAATCTAGAAAATGCCCCATAGACATAACCACACTCCTATCCAGGGAAGGAAATTCCTCAACTGAGGTTCTTTCTTCCCAGGTGTGTTAAGCTGACAACCAAAATTAGCCATCACACAGTTATATTACTTCCTAAAATACATTTTATGTGTTTAAGACATAATTATCCTTGCTGATGTACAACCCTAATTGCTCTCCTTGTAACAGTGGGCAAGAATTATTTCTTTTTTTACTTCTTTAATATCGGCAAGAATTATTTCTACTCACATTAAAACCTAAATAGTAAAGGTATTCCAAATCAGTCATCTGAATGTGGCTAGATAAGTGTCTGTGGCCACATAAGTTACTCTTCCCAACTATGACATGGAAGTAATCATCTATTTTCTGCCCATTTTGTGGGATAATTATGAATATTGGAAGGGATAACACAATATATATATATGCAGGACCTTTAAAAATATGTGGTGTGTGTGTGTGTGTCTGTCTGTCTGTCTGTCTGTCTGTCTGCTTGTGCCTGTGACAAGGTATAGATTTTCAAGAGTCAGGCTCTCTCTTCCCCATGCCAGGATCATTTTCAAGCTTAATAAGATGATATGTAAGAAAGAAAATGTAAATGTAAGTCCTGGAAGTCCTGGAAAGTAAATGCCAGACCAAAAATGATACCACAGAATAGGCTGGATGACATCAAGTTCTAAATGGAGTTCTAATTGGTCTAAATAATAAAACCCCAGAGTCAGATATAGAGGAAAATGCCAAGAGATCAGAGGGAAGAAGGAGCAAGCCAAAGCCACCTTTACCTCATTAGCTTCCCAGCAGAAAAGAGAGCGAGTTCCTATTTCTTCCTGCTTATATCCTCTCTCTGCCCAGCCATCTCACTCCGTGTCTCTGCCCAGCCATGTCACTTCCTGTCTCTGCCCAGCTGTCTCACGTCCTGTCTCTGCCCAGTCATTGCACTTCCTGTCTCTACCCAGACACCTCACTTCCTGTCTGTCTGTACCTCTATGGGTAGCTAGTGGTAAGCTCCATCCGCTGATCTTCAGATATGCTTTATTTGTACAAGCAAGACGTCATCACATCAAGGCTTTACTGGGAGGCACCAAGGGAGGTTTCTGCAGAGCTAGGGAGATAGTGCAAAGCAACCAGGAAAAGAAGACAGCAAGACAGAAGAATGAATACATTAGAAAAGCTGTGGTCACAGTTTAAGGGAAATGCATCCTTGGAAGAAACATGAGAAAATTCTCTTAAGTGTTTGTGTTTTCTGTTACACAGAGGGAATGTGATCGTTTTCCAAGGTTGAGGCAGTGATGGTAAGTTATGAAGACCTGGAAAAGGTACCTTTCCTAGAGGTCAACTGTAAAAAACAAAACAAAACAAAAAAGGCAGAGGAAATTAGGGCAAGGGTGGCTGAATCTTACTGAGCAAACTCACAAGATGGCAACAACATGCTAAGTGCTACCAAAGTTCAGTAATGGAGTTTGTAGCAGAAACCAAGGAAGAGCCAGGTTAACTGTTAGGAACTTAGCTTTGTCACATGATTGTATGGTGGGAGGATCAGAAACAGGAAGGCTGTCAGCATCTGAACACACAGGAAGGAAGTCGGGCAGTGGGGGGAGGCAACAGTGAATGGTCTGACTGTAGGTGAGACAGTCGCAGGGCTGGCAGGAGGGTGTGGTGCCACTCAGTCAGGCTGAAAGGGAGCAGTAGCAATGGGTCATGATGTGGATAGTGGGGTGTTTTCCACAGGTTTTTTTCAGGGTGTGGCTTTTTTTTTTTTTTTTTTTTTTTTTTTTTTTAAATCTGGACCTTTTATACTCCAAGTCCCCAAAGTCTGGACCAATCCGCAGGGCTTTTCTTTGTTGTTGCTTTCATTAATTTCCATATTCATTTTTTGGCATTTACAAGAAAGAGGTCGTTTCTCAAATGTCATGAAACTTTTGAAAAAGCTTAATCTTTTCACAGGAACATTTTTTAATTTTCGGATAAGAGGAACATGGTTACATTATCAGCATCATTTGAACTGTGGTCCTCATGCAGTTATCTGAAAGGTCAGGGTAGTGGTCATCTTTTGGGATGAGAGCCATCACACTGCCGTCCCAGTGAAAGACAGGCTCCACACCTGGTGTCAAGGGTGTTCAGGCACAAAGTTGGTTCAAGATTATTAGGCACCTGTCTCTGTAGCAGTTTTCCCCGCCACATCTCAGGCCTATCACAGGCACTCCGAGGCTCTCAGACACTATGTGTTCCTCACAGAGAAGCGGTGGCGGGGGGGGGGGGAGGTGGTGGTGCAGGAAGCCTCCCGAGTGGACAGGCATCATGTCTGCTGCATAGTACTGAGTAGGATGTGAGTCTTTCCGTGACCAGCGAGGAAAGCTGTGGGCTAGTTGAGGTGAGTAGCTTCTCTAGTTCCTGACTGTTCCCTGAGTCAGATGTGTCAGGTTAGGGACTGCTTCCTCCCCTCCCTCCTCTCCTCTCTTCTCTCCTGCCCTCTCCTCCTTTCTCTTCCCTTCCCTTCTTCTCTCACTTTTCATCCCTCTGTTTCTTTCTTTGTTTTATTATACAGCTCAGACTCGACTAGAACACGAACACTTGATCCTTTGGCCTCAGCCTCTCAAGGGCTGGGCTGGTATTATAGTTGTGTAGGACTACAATTCTCTCTCTCTCTCTCTCTCTCTCTCTCTCTCTCTCTCTCTCTCCTTCCTCTCTTAATAATATCTCAACCTATTTAGTGGCAATTTATATAGTCATAGCTATAAATGATGCTTTATCTATTTAACAGTAATTTATTTAATTATAAAGTATTCTTGCCTTAGTCTACTTATGATGTGCAGGATATACTTTTATTCTCCACATATGAGGGGAATTTTCTGATATTCAACAATTAAACATGTTATTTTTCTGTAATTTTTCCCACTGGAATAGTGGACCTTTTATCTTCCTCATTTGCTAAATTATTCTATCTTAAAAACATGTTGATGACTATAAGAACCGTTCATATACAAATTCGTGTGATATTCAACCTTTATAGTCATGCAGTGAAAACCATTGATGAATCCCAATGTATTAGAGCAACTTTTCATTTCTTTGCTCCTCCGTCCCCATGTCCTCACCAACATTTGTTGATGTTTCTGGAAAAGACTCTAATAGCAAAGAACTAATCCCAAGAATTAACAAATGGGATTACAGGGAATATAAAAGCTTCACAGCAAAGGAGTCAATCAGAAGAGTAAAGAGAGTCCACAGAAGGGCAAAAACCTTTGCCAACCGCACATCAGACAGGGCATTGATATCTAGCATGTATAACTCTAGAAATCAGAATACTGAATTTCTCATGGCACCAATAATAGCCACAGTCAAGATATGGGAGCAACCAAAGTTTCCATTAGGAAATGAATGGAAGAAAACTGTGATGGGGTCTGGAGAGATTGCTTAGGCATTAAGACCAGTTTTACTTAAGGGGAAGTAAAGATCTCAGTTTTAGAATATAGCAGTGTGAAGGACACCTGGTTATGAAATGTGTATCCACAAGCACTGTGGAGAGAAGAGTGAGATGTCTGCATTGTCTCAGAGTGGCCCAGGGCTCTTAGAACGGAGTAGACAGTGAACACTGTCTGTGATCTCCTGGTGGTTACTGAAAAGGATTTGTGTAGGCATAGCAAGTCAGTTACCAGCAACAGATGTTAGTTCTTTGAGATGTTGATCAGAAGCAGCAGTGGGGGCAGCGGCGGCTGCAGCAGCAGCAGCAGCAGCAGCTAGACCAACCACAGCAGGGCTAGCGGCAGGGTGTGCTGCAGCAGAGGATCCTGCAGGTTGGTTCTCAGCAGGTGGTCCTGCAGCAGGAGGTCGGCAGCCGCTGCCCTGGTAACTGGGTGTGCAGCATCTGGGAGAGAAGCATGGTTGACAGCAGATATACTCACAGCAGCTGGGCTTGGGGTGGCAGAACCTGGCCACACAACTTGGCCTCTAGCAGGTAGCCTGGCAGCAAGAGAGACAGCAGGAGTGGGCGATGGTGTTAGATGTGGAGGGTTGGGCTCCTGTTCACCGGTCAGTTTTCTATAATACAATGGCTTCTTTCTGTGTAGGCCTTTTATGTATCACGGCTTTATAGTTTGGACCATTCAGCAGGTCTTTCCTTGTTTCTGTGCTATTTCTTATTCAGTTTGATGGTATCAAAGAAGACATTGCTTTCTCAATATTATGAAGTTTTTCAAAATAAGGACGTTAATTGAGAGCACCTCACAAGAACCCTTTGCAGGCAGAAGGAAGCAGAACATGGCATAAGCAGCCTCTCGCTTTGATCATGTAAATCGTACCTGGAACACTGGGAAACTCAGGGTAGTTTTCCCTTCCAAGTTTTCTTCCTATGACTCTACTTAGATTAGGAAAAGACTCAAGAGAGAGGCTTGGTGGTGCTCAGAGATTAACTGAATGGCCAGTTCATTGTTTACTCACAGAGGCCCAACTCCACAGGCTAGTCCAGGCATTTTTTTTTTCTGTATCAATGCTTCTACCTGAGTGTTAAAGACAATTTGGGGTAAGGGACTGGTAAAGTAGTTCAGGTGGAAGGATGCTTGCTTAGGGTGTATGAAGCCCAGATTTCAATCTCTAATACTGCATTAACCAGGCATGGTGGCACATGCTCATAATCTCATCACTTGGGAGCTGGGGATGGAGGACCAGAAGTTCAAGGTCATCCTCAGATACATAGGGAGTTTGAGACTAGCTTGGGCTATATGAGATCCTGTCTAGAAAAACAAAAGACATTCAGGGAAGGTGTCCAGCACAATGATACAATGCTATTACATTCATGACAATAAGCTATCACTGTATCTGCTTATACCGCCTCCTTCCAGTGTATCCTGCTGCTTTAGTCTATCTGCTCCTTCTGGCTAGGCAAAAACCTTTGCCAACCACACATCAGACAGGGCATTGATATCTAAAATGTATAACTCTAGAAATCAGAATACTGAATTTCTCATGGCACCAATAATAGCCACAGTCAAGATATGGGAGCAACCAAAGTTTCCATTAGGAAATGAATGGAAGAAAACTGTGATAGGGTCTGGAGAGATTGCTTAGGCATTAAGACCAGTTTTACTTAAGGGGAAGTAAAGATGATAATTTCCCAGGTCTGAGATCACACTAGGATGAACACACAGGACTTTAATTGTTGCTGATCTGAAACCACCAGGGTCTAAACAAATGCAGTCCTACCTGTGGAGAGGTAGGGCCAGTGTTCTCCTTGTCTGTCTGCGTTTTATTCTCTGTCTTACCATTCTCTTTTCTTTTTATTCAAGGGAGGAATTAAGATGTGTTGCTGTTGAACCTGACTTAACTGAGACAGTACTAGTTTTACTTAAGTCTGTTAATCACCTTAAATGATCATAATAATAAATTTTCAACCCAAAAGAACACCATGAAACCAACCATCCTGCTGTGGCTAGAGTGAGAAATAGAAATTAACTCTAAGGTCTATCAGTCACATCCTCCCAACTTCCAGAAAAGGGACTGATGTCTGTGTTGACTTGCAGCTTCGTGGGTCTGTTTGACCTCTTTTGCGTTCAATAACTCTTCTCTAGTTGACTTTAATTTTGGAGGTCATCAACATTGGAGGTTGTACTAAGCCATGTTGTTAGATGCTCACCATTTTTTGCTACAGACAACATCCATGATATGTGATGATAGCAGGTTTTGATGATAGCAGTTTCCTGAGATGTTTTACAGGAATCGAGAGGAAAGATTTATCTAACTCATTGGGGTTGAAATCATTGATACTTCAATTGAGACTGTGGATATTTCCTGTGGGTGACTTCTTTGATGGTGGAGGGTGGAAGATCACACTGATAGGCTATTTCTTCACCCGTGTCCCAGACAAGACATGGTGTTTGATTGTACATGTACAAACTGCGGATTGGTTCACTTTGTACCCAACCATTGTGCCTGGGCAACCATTTACTCTGTTTCTCTACCACATCAATATTCCTGAATCATACCCCTAAGAAGGCAGATTTGAGGCATGCTTCCTATCTATTTGTTTGATTGCCTTGTGAGTTGTTAACCCCTTTGAGTGAAATGTGTGGTGTGTGGTGTTGATTTACAATGATAACAGCAATGCTTTCCTCCTCATTTTTTTTTTTTTATACTTTCTCTGGGAAATATGTTGTCTTAACAAAACTCAGCTTAGCTGAGCAGTGTTGGCACATTCTTTTAATTCCAGCACTTGGGAGGCAGAGGCAGGCAGATCTCTGTAAGTTTGAGGCCAACCTGGTCTACAGAGATAGTTCTGGGACAGCCAAAGCTTTACATAGAAACCCTGTCTTAAAAAACAGCAAAACAAAACAAAACAGAAACCTCAACCTTTTAAAATTCATATATGTATATAATATATTTTATCTACCATTCATTCCCTTTCCAACCTCTTCCAGGTGCCTTCCCTGTGTCTGTCTCCCAACTTCATTTCTTATTTTTGGCCCAGTGATTGTCCAATCAGTACTGTCCAAACTCACATGGGTGTAGAGCAATGGTTCTCAACCTTCCTAATGCTGTGGCCTTTTAATACAGTTTCTCTTGTTGTGATGACCCTCAATCATAAAATTATTGCATTGATACTTCATAACTATAATTTTGCTGCTGTTATAAATCATAATGTAAGTATCTGGTATGCAGGATATCTATTATGCAACCTCAAAGGGTCACAACCCATAGGCTGAGAACCACTGGTGTAGGACTATCCACTGGCGTGTGGGACATTTCCCTTAAAAATCTCAAAAGAACCTTTAAATTCCTTATCCCAACAGCCTTCAAATATCAAAGCTCCTCGGCTGAGGACAGGGCTTTTTTATCTCTCCTCACATCTGCTAGAATTATGACTGGTTTGACTTCATGTAGGTCTTGGGTAGACAGTCACAGGTACTGTGGGTTCAAGAGGGCAATGGTCTCATTATGTCCAAAAAGCATTATTTCACAATGATCTTTCCCAATCCTCCAAAGCTAATAAAAAAGAAACTTGAAATGAAACTATAAAACACCAAAGAAAGAAATTAAATATGCTAAGAGATGGAAAGCACTTCCATGATCATGGATTGGTAGGATTAATATTATGAAAATGGCCACAATACCAAAAGCAATCAGTAGATCCAATGCAAATCCCCATGAAAATTTTACCACATCTCTTCACACAAATTGAAAAAATAATCTTAAGATTCACATTGAAGCACAAAAGACCCTGAATAGTCCAAACAATCTTAGACAATAAAAACACTCTTGTAAATATCATCATTCATGATTTCATGTCATACTACACATTATAGTAATAAAAATACTCTGGTATGCATAAAAAGAGATACATTGATTAGTGGTATAGAAATAAGGACCCAGAGATAAGCCCAAGATCCTAAAGTTTCTGACACATGACTTTAAAAAAATAGCTCATTGAGCTCATGAGTATATTTTTGTTGATTTTCAGACTGTATTTCAGTCACAAAACTCCCCCTTCCTTTTCCTACACCCCAATCTTCCAATATACCCCCACCTACTCTTCTTCAAAGTCATGCTCTATTGATACATGAGTTTTGACAAAGATGCCAAAAATAGACATTGGAGGAAAGACAGCATCTTTGATCCCCACAAAAAGGAAAAGAAAATCCAACTCAATTCCAAATGTATTGATGTTTTGTAACATGATTTTAGTTTAAAATTGGAGATATTTGATGATTGCGTCTTTTTTAGTAAATATGGTTAAACAATGAGGCATGCTCACATGTTAGACTGATACTGCCTTACTAAAACCAATTTGGCTTGGTTATGATTTGTGTATGTTACACCAATTTGACTCATGGATACCTCATTTGGGACATATACTTACTATACATACACATTCCTAAATATAAATTTCCAGGCTTCTTGTTTTTTTAATCATATTTCTTCTCTAGCTCATCTAATTGAATCAGTTCCGAATTTATTCCATATCTCCTCTGAACACAATTTGGCTTTGCTTTGTCTCCTTACATCTGTTTTCTTTAAAAAAATATTTTCTTTTTATGTGTATGGGTGCTTTGTGTGCATGAATGTCTGTGCATTGTTTGTGTGCCTGGTGCCTGAGAGGCTGGAAGAAGGTGTTGGATATCTTAGAACTGGAGTTACAGATGGTTGTGAGCTGCCATGTGGAGGCTGGAAATCAAACCCCGGACATCAAGAAGAACAGACACTGCTTTTAACCACTGACCCATCTCTCCAGCCCCTCCCCATTTTTTATTTGCTTACTTCTCATGCCTGTAGAAAATACTTCTGTGATTCGGAGCTGGTGTGGGAGCAGTGGAGTTTCCTCAGTGCCCTGGAAACCCCATGGGTTCCTCTCTGTACATACTCTGTGGGGGAATTCCAGACAGCAACATGTGCCCACGCTACTGATTTATCTTCTGTACTTGGAACAATGAAAATAACGTCTCAGCCAATTCTAATATTAATTAGAATTAATAACAGCCACTTTTGGGCTAGAGAGATGGCTCTCAGCCATTAAAGGCTACTCACAACCAAAAATAGTAGCCACTTTTGTAATATTGAACTATCCCAGAGAATAAAAGTGAAGCGATGTCTTTAGTTCTCACATAATTATTAGAAGAAGTGTTTGTTGTCAGTGCATGTGCCAGCTAAACTTTCTGGGGAACGTGTGCGCTCATTAAATGAACAAAGAATGTACTAGGTGTGGCCAGAGTATTATCTGATCAAAAAATACAGAAGAAAATGTACTATTGGAAGAAAAAGTACTATTTTGTTACTTTTATTTATTTAAAATTTATTACTCTGAGATGTATATTTAGCTTTTAAAACTTTTGGAGGAACCTCTGAGTTACTAAAAAAAAAAATGTACTTAGATTTGTGTGATAAACAGTGTCCTGGCTCATTGTAAAATGTTATAAAAGAAAGGACCAAATAAGAACATTGCCGGTTTGTGATCCCAAACTGGGTCCTTCCTCCTTTAAGTATTATGGACCCAACATCAGATTCTAGATCCTATTGAGCCAAAGATTTTGGAGAAATAACTGGCAGATCAGGCTATCACTTGAACAATGGATTTGAAGCTAATGGGATAAAGGGGAAGACATTGAAGATGAGTGGGAACATTATTCACCAAGTTTTTGTGAAGAGGGTAGAGTCTGTCTTGGAGATGGGAGAGTCCTGTCCTTTAATCTTCAAGAGTTGGTTTGTGTCTGAGTTGGAAACAGGATGGAGCAAGATTACATGGTTGGGCAGGGATTTTACTAGGGTAGTATATGACGATGAGATGGTAATGAGTCTGGGGGTGAATAGCAGGTCAGCCCAGTGTCATCTCCCATGAAACCTGTTTTACCTGGTGCGTGCCTACATCCTGTTTTCCCCAGAACAACCAAGATTCTGGCTGTTGGCTGCATAAGAAGGTATGGTGTATGAAACAGAATTCTAGTTAACAGAAAGGATTCTTTCTCAGGGTTTGAGGGATGTTGGCTTGGTAACAAATAGAAATATCAGCATAAGGACCGTGCACTGAGGTGCTCTAGGGAGGGGAAATATCAAGAGAATTTAGATTAGTTTTAACAAGAAGAACTTGACATACTTTACATGGAAGTTCTTACTTTAATTTTTAGAAAAACTCCATACCAATTTCCATAATGCTTGTACTAGTTTTTATGTGAAGGTGTGTTCTCTCTGGTCCTACTTTCTCTAAGACTTTTTTCATGAAGGTGTGTTTGATTTTGCCAAACGCTTTTCTGATGTCTATTGAGATGATTCCGTGATTTGTGTTTCTAAGTCCATGTATGTGGTTTATTTCACTTAGTGACTTGTGTATGTGTTGAATCATCCCTGAGTCTCACAGATAAAGCCAACTTGGTCATGGTGGATAATCTCTTTTGATGTATGTCAGTACTCTGCTTCAAGTGTTTTATTGAGTATTTTTGAGTCTATGTTCATTAGGGATAGTGTTCTGTTGCTTTCTTTTCTTTTCTTTTCTTTTTTTTTTTTTTTTTGTTGTGTTTCCTTGTTTGGGTAGTAGAGTGATACTGGCTTTATAGAAGGGGTTTGTAACAGTCAATTGATACTCAGTGAGTCTTCCATTTCAGGTATGCAAGACAAGTAACTCTAAGAAACCTGCTTTGCAGCATTGTGTGCTACAGTGACAATATATTGCACATTTAAAAATTGATTGCACATGTAGATCTCATATCAAGTGGCAGAAACATACATTAAGAATTTGTGAAGGCTGCATATATTTTAGGAGACAGCTCAAAGTCATCAGGAAGAAGAAAGCAGTGCAAGAATGTGAAGTGTGCTGGTAGAATGAAACATGATTATGAAGATGCATGACAGTATGGCATCTTTAATGAGCACGCTCTCCTAAGCTCTTTAGAGGAAGCGCTGAAGACCTTGACATAGAATTTAAGTGGAAGAGAGACTTCTACATGAGATGGCATGAGATCTGCAATACCAGGAAGAGAGTGAAAGGAAGAACTCTGCATTCACTAAAGGAAATTAATGTTTAAACAAGAATCTTTTGTTTAACAGAATTTTGGTGGTTAGCTGAATGGCTTTTAGCACAAGGAGTGAATTTATTTTTTTAATTTTATATTTTTTATTATAGCTTCATCACCCTCTGTGTAGTTGATGACTCTTCTTTTTTGATTGATTTATGCAACTTTTTGAAGAAAAAAATAAGTCAATTACTAGTAGAGCTATTATTCAGTCACTCATCCATTGCCAACCCTACCATTTATTCAGTGCTATATTAAACTGTATTGAAGCAATAGCTTCAAGCCTCTTAACAATTTAAATGAAAATTACAAAATGTTTTGAGACCCTATTTTAGAATACAAAGATATTTTACTTTTAATTTCCATTCTTTGTAGAACAAGAACAGGCTATTCCTTTATAAAAGGGATATCCATACATCCCGTTTTCTGATATGATGCTATAACTTGGTGTCAATTCTCCAGTCACATCATTCATGAGCATAAAGTATATTCTGTAACCTCAAATCTCCAACAGTGGAGGCCTAAACAACAATGGCTGCTGCTAGAACAATGCTGCTCCCTTTGATGTGACAGCTGAACATCCATCACCCTTCCCCTCAGATGGTTTCCTCGGCGGCATGTTAGAACACTGAGGATTGGTTTAGTCTCATAACCAAGTCAGAGTGAAGACACTGGCCACATCTTACACATGCTTCGTTTTTTTTTTTTTTTTTTTAGTTCTGAATCTTGGGCAATTGTTCTCTTGTAACTGCTTTACAATTTCTAAATGAAGTTTTTGTCCAAAGTTGGAAGATCTTAAATCTTCTCAGATGAACATGTGAATGAATGGAGGGAGGTAAAAAAAAAAGTACAATTTAAGAAGGTAGGATTTGACAGGGAGCAGCTGGATAAGAAAATCAGAAAAGGAACCGTATTTTAAAGTTGACTCTTCTGATTATAGGTAACATTACATGGCATACTTCTGAGCCCACTCCCAAGGTATTCTGTTGTACTTACCTCTATCCGTTTTATAGATCTGTGCAACCTCAGGCCTAGGGTGTCATCTGGGTTTGGATCGCATAGCAGTACACAAATGGATAGAAGAATTACAGAAATGGTTAAAGCAGGCACCACTGCCATCTTAGACTATTAAGACAAATGCTGCCATTTCTGTTAATATTTGCATGATAAATTCTTGTAAATGCAACTGTAGGTGGCTTGAAGGAAAATGAATTGACACCACCTTGATATGGGCTGTCATTAGGTCTCAAAATTGTGACTTGCCAATGAAACATACCATCTTCAACTGGTCCTGCAGAGCATTGCACTGAGGTCAGGGGCCAAGTCACTAAATCCACAAGGAGTGAATTTAATATTAGTTGTGCGGATATTTGTCTGTTGAGGAATTGATCAGCAGCGGCAGGGCTGGCGGCAGCCGGACACACAGTAGCTGGGCTGGCAGCAGTGGAAGCTGGTCACATGAATTGCTTTAAAACAGGAGGTCTTATAGCAAGTGGTTTCATAGCAAGCTGATTGACAGCAGGGCAGGCCGAATGTGATGCAGCAGCTGAGGAGGCAGCACAATTGGCAGCAGCTGGTCTCACCTGGTGGTTTGCAGCAGGTGGTTTTGTAACATGTGGTTTCATAGCAAACTGGTTGGCAGCGGGCTGATAGAAGCTGCAGAGATGGTGTTAATCTGGCCACAGGCACAGGACCCACAACTGGGCTGGCAGCAGCTGGTAACACAGGTTGGTCTCCAGCAGGTGGTCCTGCAGCAGCTAGGCTAACAGCAAGGGGAGCAGTGGAAGCTGGTCATGGTTCCAAATGTAGAGGGTAGCATTCTGTTTACAGATGAGTTTTCTAGAATACCATGCCTTCATTTTAGTTGGGTCTTTTATACATCAGCTCACCTAGCTTTGAGCCAATCACAGTTTTCCTTGTTCTTTACATTATTTTCCATATTCAAAGTTTGTTTATCATGGAAGAAGCTTTCCTTAATAGCAATCTCTTTAAAAGGATTTAATTTGTTTCTTATTTGGGAATAACTCATAGGAACTCTTTTAGATAAAGGAAGGAGTCACACCATCAGCTTCATCAAGCTCTGGAATCATGCGGAAACGTGTTTGTTCCTCAGGGAAGAGAGGGTTGGGAGAGTTTTGCTTCTGTAGCTTTCCTCCTTTGTTTGGAGAGGGATGAGATGGTGCTATGCTCACATCAATTAGTGGAATGCCTAGCTCCTTGTCTATTCATCTACAAAAACAGGCATCTGTGCTGGTACCAGCTCTACCCTGTAACCCAGATGTGTGAAATGCACTTGGGAAGATGGTGTTTGGTGGCTGTATATCTGTGCATTGGTTCCTCAGTCCTCTATCCTGCTCCACTGTTCTACCTGTCAACCTTTGTTCCCACACAAATGATTTATATCACTTTTGCTCTGTAGTATACTTTGAGGCCATGCATTTTGAGAACCCTAGTGGTGTTTTTCTTGTGTAGAATTGCTTTGGATATGTGTAGTAGTCTTTTGTTTCCTACATAAAGTTTATTACTTTTTGGGATGGGGGATTTTGTGAAGAATGTTACTGGAATTTTTATGGGAGTAGTGTTCATCCTATAAATATTTGTAAACATTACGGTCATTTTAAATATTTATTTGCCAACCAAAAACACGGAAGGTTTCTGCATCAATCTGACATCGTCTTTAATTTAGTTTTTCAGAATTTTAAATTTTCATTGCACTGATCTTTCACATCCTTGGTGAAGTTCGTTTGTAAGAATTTCGGGTTGTGTGTGTGTGTGTGTGTGTGTGTGTGTGTGTGTGTTGTTGTTGTTGTTGTTGTTGACTAGACCCTCTGAAGGCCTGGGCCATCTAAGAGACCTCTGACAGTAGAACCAGGATGTATCCCTGGAGCACAATAGGACTTTGAGAGCACATTCCCCATGGAGAGATACGCCCTTATCCTAGAGGCAGGAGGGAGGGCCTAGTCTCTATACCAAATGACTTGACAGATTTTGTTGATCCCTCCTGGATGGTATCATGCTTCTTGTGGAATGTGTGTGAGGTATTGGATGGGAGGATGGTCAGGGGGCATGGGAGGGAGAGGGCACTAAGATTGATATATAAAATAAGAAAAAAAAAAAAAATGAAAGAGCACTGGATGCTCTTGCAAGGAGCCCAGATTCAGTTCTCAGCAGCCACATAGTGACTCACAACTGTCTGTATCTCCACTTCCATGGAATCAGATGAAACCCTTTTGGCCTATGAGGGCACTATACTCATATGGGACACATAGTACCTATAGGCAAAATTCATACATTTATACATTCATAAATATTTCACTTGCATGACAGATAAACTCATAACTGGCTTTAAAGCAGAGGGATGAAATAAAAGAATTTCTACTCACTGACACCAAACTGAGTCTTCTTATCTCTCTGGGAATCATGGAAAAGGGCTAAGATACCACTGAGCCATGGACCTCAGGGTTGGCCAGAGTACAGGAAGGAGAAATGACAGGCCAAGCAAGTTTTTGTATAACAAAAAATGAGAGAACATCCTGTGGGTCAGGGGAACAGAGGGGAGTTTTAGATAATGAGTGAGAACACCTTCCTTGAACTCTTCAGGGTGGGAAACCAGAACTAGTGGATTTCCTAGCCCTTTAACTCTCCTATGATCTGGCTGTAGTCTGCCTAGAAAGCTGCCTGGCTGGTGCTGATGCTGTCTGGCAGGAATTCTCTAGGGAGGTGTTTAAAGGGATGCTAATGAATCTTGGTGTGGACTATGGGTCAGCATAGTGTATTTTAGAGACAAAACCCTATTTACTCGGCTTCCTACTCTACCCTGTATTATATTAGTCAAGGTTCTGGATGTCTTCATGGCTGACGAGAGGAATGTCATGTATGAAACCTGAATTCTGGTTTTCAGAGAAAGACATTTCAGAGTTTGAGAGAGTTTTAAATGGTAGCAAAACTTTACGCTAAGTCACAATTCTCTTCATGAAAATTGCACATCCAGGGGCCTACAACAGAAATCAAATGTTCAGATTCCCTTTAAGGATTCACCTTAAAAGCAGCACAAGTATCTATCTAAGCATCACCACTTCATTAATTTCTGTGATTTCTCTTGTGAGTTCAAGGCCAGCATGGTTTATAGAGAGAACCTCCAGGACACCCAGGGCTATATCGATTTTGGGGTGTTTTTTGATCTTCATTTCTTTTTAAGGATGAAATAGCACTAGTAGTTCCAGAGCCATTTTGTGCTGAGACAACTTGTGGAAAGGACAGATTAGGAGAGCAGGCAATTGTGCAGCTGATGCGAAGGAATGCCATTTCTTTAAAGATAACTGCAAGATGTAAGTTTGGAGTCTGTGGAGATACACTTTAGCCAGTGCCTTGCCCAGTGCAGCACAACAGAGGGACATGGTTCCTCCTGTGTCTCCTTCATTTTTCTCTGATGGCATGAGATATTGCCAAACATTGATATATTATTTGAGGATGTAACAATTGCAGTACTAGAATGTCTATCTAGTATCAGAAAAAGAAGATATCAAAAGGTGTTGACAAGTGTGTGGAGAAATAGGGATTCTTCAAACTTTAAAACATTTGAAGCGATTTATTGAATATATTTTGTGTATATGAGTGTTTTGCCTGCATGTGTGACTGTATACCATTTGCACAGGTATGTCAGAAGAGGGCATCATATGCCTCAGAACTGGAATTACAAGTGGTTGTTTGCGCCTCTGTGTATGCTAAGAACAGAACCCAGGTGCTCTCCAAGAGCAATGTTGACTCTTAACCATGGTACCAACTCTCTAGCCTCAGAGACTGGGACTCAAACCCAGGAGGAGGAATATGAAGAAGACTAGCAGGCATGCAGAACATTACAGACTCTCCAAAAATAAATGAAGGCACTTTGTGCTCAGAAGCCATATCTAAGAATAATTGTTCAAGTTAATTAAAACAAGAATCTTGTCTTAATTTATATTATTATTTAATTGTTCTTGTTTATTGTTTGTAGTGAGGGAACCTATAAAGTCCCTTGGAGTATATCATATACTTATGTACTTTGATATTTGCTCTTCCAAAGCCCCTCCCTTGAGTAGTCACTCTCTTTCTCAAAGAAAATCAATTGTGTTTGACGTTTCTGTGTAAAATCTTGGGTTTACAAATGAGATCACATGGTTGATGATTCATCTTTTTGAGTTTGCTTTATTTCCATCACTATGATAATCTCATATGCAGCTGTTTTCTAGCAAATGACACTGTTGTCATCAAATCACTAAAGAAAATTTAAACGCCTATGATGATTTCAATCCCATTAATAATTGAGATGTGGCTGAAAATATGAAAGGATCATTGGTATATGTGATTTCAACCAAATGCAGTGTAAAAATAAGTAAGAAAAGAGAGAACAGTCCATTGGTTTTTGGAAGCTGAGGTTGAGGGAACTAGGAAGCTGGTGATCACTGGGTATTGAAGTTCAGTTATTCCAGATAAGAATCTTCAATGGATCTACTGTTCAATACCATGCTTAGTGTTGTGGATAAAGGGCACCAGGTGTAGAATTTAAAAATCTAGTGATTATGTAGATTTTTAATTAAGTGATTTATCAAAATAAAATATCAGACAATATGGAATGATGATAGCACAGAGTTTATTAAAATTGCTTGCTTCCAGGGACTCAACTCATAAGTGAGTAGAAAGAAGAAAATAGTACACAAAAATCTAGGGGTAACTCAGAAGGACATGATGTTGAGAAGATAATTGGCTAAATCGAGTTTCATTTTGGAGGAAGTGTTTTCTTATGTTGTTTGGTGAGAGATATAAAGGCCTTGGCTCAGATCTTAAACTGATACCAGACCTTCATATTGGCCTCCCATGAGGCAGCACAAGATTCATAATCTCTGGAGATGAGAAGAGTGGGGGACTTCATCTTCTTCAAAGCATTTCCCACACTTACGTAAGAATTTACAGTCTTCAGGTTTCCTGGTGAGAGCACTAAGGTGTTCAGCCAAGGGTAAGGTATGGCTTTGTGCAGCTAGGTCATGTCACCAGTCCCCAGAGCAAGGTTGTGAAGATGTCCCCTGGGGTCAGCAGCAGCAGGACTGGCAGCAGGGATTGCTGCAGCTGATGGTCACACAGGTTGGCTTGAGAGAGGTGGTCTTGCAGCTGCTGGTGTCACAGCGAGTTGGTTGGCAGCAGAGTTGGAAGAAGCATGGCTGGCAGCAGGTGGGCACACAGCAGCAGGGCTGGCAGCAGGGTGTGCTGCAGCCAATGGTCACACAATTTGATTTGCAAGAGGTAGTCTTGCAGCAGCTGACTTCATAGCAAGTTGGTTGACAGCAGATCTTTATGTGGCAGGGCTGTCCGCAGGGCTGGCAGCAGGTGGACCCTGGGCAGCTGGATTCACAGCAGCAGGGTGGGCAGCATGAGGTCCAGCAGTAGGTGGTCTTGCAGCAGCCAGGCTGACAGCAAGGTGGGCAGCAGGAGAGGGTCATGGTATCAGGTGATACTCTGTTCACAGGTGAGTTTTCAGCACTGTAGAAGGATCTTCGAGTCAGGGCCTTTTATACCATGGGCCTCACAGGAGGGGCAAATCAGAAAGACTTTACCTCATTGTTTACCATTTGCATATATAATTTGTGTTGTTGAAGAAGGAAATTCCCACCCAATGCTCTGAATCATTTGGAAGCATTTGTTTCTTATTTGGGGATAGGTGACTTGAACCCTTTCCAAGAACTCCAGGGTTCATCCCTCCAGCTTTGTTGTAAGTCTGATTATCATGTGTTCCTTTGGTGGTACTTGTCTCTATGTGAAAGTCAATTTTACTTTGTTCTTAGGACTTTGTGGTGATATCTGTACACAGAGCTATAAATATCTCTGGGCCTGAGTGTGCTGTATTCATATTGATGGACTCAATACCTAGTTTCTTGACTGTTTTTCAAAAAGTCTAATTCCAATTCCTGCACCTGTGTATGTGAGGTGTATCCAAGGTGGTTTGATATAACGGTGTCTGGAACAATGTATTTCATAGCAGAGTAGAAGGGAATAAAAGGAAATATCCCATTAAGAATAAGGAGGCATCAGTGGAGTTGTGGCTGATCTTCAGTCCTGACTGTTTGCTCTGAGGGAGATGTGGGCCATCAGCCCTGAGTGACTGTCTTATTCTGGGGCATCATGGGGAAGAAGTTTTTAGAACTAGACAAAGGAGGTTAATCAGGTGACTTTGGTGCACAACTGGTGGGCATCAAGGACAGTGATCTCAGACTTACGATGTTCTCCTGTCACTGTGTCCTCATCTTTCTCTGCCTGGTCTTCTCCTTCCTATTCTCCACTGTTCTTCCTTCTTCCCATTCAGTGAAAGAATCATGATTATCTGAGAAGAACCTAATTCATTACCTAACTTATCTTTGAGGAATAAGATGTGCATCTCTCTATCTCTCTCTGTCTCTCTGTCTCTGTCTCTGTCTCAGACCCTTCCCCTCTCCCTCCTTCCCTCTGTCTAGTGTAGTCTAGTGTACTATTAGTATAAAAAAGTTTAGGATATTTATTTCCCATTTGAGAGATTAAAAGATGAACACAGTCATCCCATTATTAAGCAAATGGAAATGAACCCTGATATGTACAAACCACTTCATGTCCCTCATCCTCCAAAGCTGTTTCTCCCGGTCTCTGAGGATCCATAGTTCACACTTGGCATCATTTTTTTTGTCATCTTTGCAAGTCAAACTAGTCTTTGTTTTTGATCATAGGAAGATTGGTCACACTCCCCACCATTGTTACCCCCAGTTAGTTCATTGTCATTTCTGTGGAATCTTCTATTAAAGGAACTTGACATAGCTCATTGATTGGAATTTTTCAAAGAAAACAGGTTGTTCACTATTATGGAGTATTCAAAATAATGTGTACAATTTTTTTTCTGTTTTTGACACTATGGCTGCATGTACACATGTGCTTAGCAGGAGACTTGCTTATCATGAAAAGGTTGTACATTGTTTTGCAGGAGGCTAGCCCTTCCTTTACTAGGTTTATTTTTGGATATATTATTTATTTATTATTATTTTTTGGTGGGTTATTTTTGTTTGTTTCTGTTTTTTTATTTTTATTTTACATATAAATTCCAGTTCCCTCTCCCTCCCTCTCTCTTTTTCTGCCTCTCTTCCTTTTTCCCTCTTTCCCCCCTCACATGTACCCCCCCACTCCACATGTATGGTGATGCCATCCAGGAGGGGTCATCTAAATCCGTCAAGTCATTTGAAGTAGGGATTAAGACTTCTCTCCTGTCTCTAGGTTAAGGGAGGAGTATCCCTCCATGGGGGGGTGTGTGTGTGTGTCTGCAAGGTCCTTTTGTGCACCAGGTTTTTAAACCAGTTTCTCATTGTAGTCCTTGCTGTCCTGGGACTCAGTATGTAGACCAGATCTACCTGCAAATGCCTACCTCATGCTGGGTTTTAAGTTGTGCTCCACCCCTATTGGATACACTATATGTGTTTTAGTTTGAAGCTTCCAGGTTTGATTTTTATGACTTTTAGTAAATGATTCATTTGTATTATCATGTGTTGATTTTACAAAACAGTGTATTTGATCACAACATTTTTGTGCATGCACATAATAGAGTGTGATCAAATTCAGTCACCATTCCCCTCTCTTATGTCCCCTGTAGCCTCCTCCTGATTCACTTTCTCTTCCTAAGTAGTCCTATTGCTTCTTTTGTGTGCCCACCCCACCTTACTAAAATCTAAGGTGATCTCCACGTTTCTTCTGTTTCCTGGCATAAATAATTATACTTATTTTATTTATGCATCCATTCACTGATGCAGGCTTGTTTTTTGTTGTATGTGTTGTGGAGAGTACTCATGTGATAATTCTAATTTTAGGTTTTATTTTAAGATCAGTCAAGCTAATTTCCATGCAGGCCATGCAGTTTGCTTTATTAATATAAGTGTCCAGAGTTACAAATATCCTTATTAAATCTACAATCACATTGTGTCATATCATGTTTGCATGTTCATTTAGAAGTTTTATGTATACAATAATGTATGATGGATGGGGTAGTGGCTCATGAAGCCCAGTGCTTTATTTTTCTGAACTGTTGGCTATTGATGTATTTTTGGAGCTGGGGATATGGTCAGTTGTTAAGAGCACTGGATGCTCTTACAAGGAGCCCAGATTCAGTTCACAGTGGCCACATAGTGGCTCACAACTGTCTGTATCTCCACTTCCGTTGAATCACATGAAACTCTTTTGGCCAATGTGGGCTCAATACTCACACAGTGCACATAGTACCTATAGGCAAAAATTCATGAATATATACATGTATAAATATTTGAATTGCATGACAGATACACTCATAACTGGCTTTAAAGCAGAGGGATGAAATAAAAGAGTTTCTACTCACTGACACCAAATTGGGTCTTCGTATCCATCTGGGAATCATGGAAAAAGCCTAAGATACCACTGAGCCATGGACCTCAACATTGGCCAGAATACAGGAGGGGAAGTGACAGGTCAAGCAAATTTTTATATAAAGGATGGATGAGAGGACCTCCTGTGGGTCAGGGGAGACAGAGGGGTATTGTAGATAATGAGTAAGAACATCTTCCTTGAACTTTTCAGGGTGGGAAACCAGCACTGGTGGATTTCCTATCTGTTTACCTCTCCTATGATCTGGCTGTATTCTAGGTTGAAAGTTGCCTGGCTGGTGCTGATGCTGTCTGGCAGGAATTCTCTAGGGAGGTGTTTAAAGGGATGCTAATGAATCTTGGTGTGGACTATGGGTCAGCATAGTGTCTTTTAGAGACAAAACCCTATTTACTCTGCTTCCTACTCTACCCTGTATTATATTAGTCAAGGTTCTGGATGTCTTCATGGTTGGCTAGAGAAGTGTTATGTATGAAACCTGAATACTGGGTTCCAGAAAAAGACATTTCAGACTTTGAGAGAGCATTCAATGGTAGGAAAACTTTAAATCACTCTCTTTATTAAAATTGCACATCCAGGGGCCTACAACAGAAATCAAAAGTTCAGATTCGCTTTAAGGCTTCACCTTAAAAGCAGCACAAGTGCTAGCTATGCTTCACCACTTCATTCATTTCTGTGATTTCTCTTGGGGTTCAAGCCAGCATGGCTTATAGAGAGAGCCAGGGCTATATAGATGCTGGGGTGTTTTTTATTGTTTGTACTTTTTAAGGAAGAAATAGCACAAGTAGTTACAGAGACTTTTTGTGTCAAGTCAACTTGTGAAAAGGAGTAACTCACAGATTAGGAGAGCAGGAAATTGTGCAGCTGATGGGAAGGAATGGCATTTCTCTAAAGATAACTGCAAGATGGAAGTTTAGAGTCCGGGGAGATACACTTTAGCCTGTGCCTTGCCCAGTGCAACACAACAGAGGGACATGATTCCTTTCTTGTGTCCTTCATTTTGCTCTGTTGGCATGAGATATTGCAAACACTGGCATATTATTTGAGGATGTAATAATGTTGTCTATCTAGTATCAAAAAAGAAGATATCAAAAGGTGTTGACAAGTGTGTGGAGAAATAGGGGTTCTTCAAACTTTAAAAAAATTTTAGTGATTTATTGAATATATTTTGTGTATATGAGTGTTTTGCCTGCATGTATATATGTATACCAGACACCCAGGGATATCATAAAATGATATCAGAGGCCTCAGAACTAGAATTACAGGTGGTTGTGAGCTGCTTTGTGGATGCTGGGAAACTGAACCCAGGTACCCCTCAAGAGCAATGTGGACTCTTAACCATGGTACCAACTCTCTAGCCTCAGAGACTAGGACTCTTACTCAGCAGGGGGAATGTGAAGAAGAAGAGCAGGTATGCATAACATTACAGACTCTCCAAAACTAAATGAAGGTACTTTTATTACTCAGAAGTAGTATCTCAGGTTTTTGTTCTAGTTAATTAAAATAAGAATCTTGTTTTTATATATATTTTATTTTAATTGTTCTTGTTTATTGATTGTTCTGTGGGAATCTATAAATTCCCTTGGAGTATATCATATAATTATGTACATTGATGAAATTTGTTCATGTAAAGCTCCTCCCCTAGGATTCACTCACTTTCTCAAAGACAATCAATAGGATCTGATGTTTCTGTGTAAAATCTTGGGTTTACAAAAGACAGCACACGGTTTGTTGATAATTTTTATTTTTGAGTTTGCTTTATTTCCATCGATATAATAATCTCATATGCATGTGTTTTCTAGCAAATGACAATGTTGTCATCAGATTCCTAAAGTGATAGTGAAACTCCCATGTTGATGCCAACCAATCACATTGAATTGAGAAGATGTGGCTGAAAATATGATGCAAAGGTCATTGGTATATGTGATTTCACCCAAATGTAGTGTAAAGTTAGCAAGAAATGGAAAGAACAGACCATTGGTTCATGGGAGCTGAGGTTGGAGGAACTAGGAAGATGGTGATCACTGGGTTTTAAAGTTCAATTATTGCAGATATAAACAATACTTAGTGTCACTGATAAAGGCCACCATGTGTAGTATTTAAAAATCTATTGATTATGTAGATGTTTCATTAAGTCATTTATCAAAATAAAATATCAGACAAGATGGAATGATGATAGCACAGAGTTTATTGAAATGGCTTGCTTCCAGTGACAGAAATCATAAGTGAGCAGAAAGAAGAAAATAGTACACAAAAGTATGGGGATAACTCAGAAGAAAAAATAGTTGAGAAGATAACTTGTTAAATCAAATTTCATTTGGGGAAAGTGTTTTCTTATGTTGTTTGGTGAGAGAAATGGAGATCTTGGCTCAGATCTTAAACTGATACCAGACCTTCATATTGGCCTCCCATGAGGCAGCACAAGATTCATAATCTCTGGAGATGAGAAGAGTGAAGGACTTCATCTTCCTCAAAGCATTTCCCACACTTACGTAAGAATTTACAGTCTTCAGGTTTCCTGGTGAGAGCACTAAGGTGTTCAGCCAAGGGTAAGGTATGGCTTTGTGCAGCTAGGTCATGTCACCTGTCCCCAGAGCAAGGTTGTGAAGATGTCCCCTGGCGTCAGCAGCAGCAGGACTGGCAGCAGGGATTGCTGCAGCTGATGGTCACACAGGTTGGCTTGAGAGAGGTGGTCTTGCAGCTGCTGGTGTCACAGCGAGTTGGTTGGCAGCAGAGTTGGAAGAAGCATGGCTGGCAGCAGGTGGGCACACAGCAGCAGGGCTGGCAGCAGGGTGTGCTGCAGCCAATGGTCACACAATTTGATTTGCAAGAGGTAGTCTTGCAGCAGCTGACTTCACAGCAAGTTGGTTGACAGCAGATCTTTATGTGGCAGGGCTGGCAGCAGGTGGACCCTGGGCAGCTGGATTCACAGCAGCAGGGTGGGCAGCATGAGGTCCAGCAGTAGGTGGTCTTGCAGCAGCCAGGCTGACAGCAAGGTGGGCAGCAGGAGAGGGTCATGGTATCAGGTGATACTCTGTTCACAGGTGAGTTTTCGGCACTGTAGAAGGATCTTCGAGTCAGGGCCTTTTATACCATGGGCCTCACAGGAGGGGCAAATCAGAAAGACTTTACCTCATTGTTTACCATTTGCATATATAATTTGTGTTGTTGAAGAAGGAAATTCCCACCCAATGCTCTGAATCATTTGGAAGCATTTGTTTCTTATTTGGGGATAGGTGACTTGAACCCTTTCCAAGAACTCCAGGGTTCATCCCTCCAGCTTTGTTGTAAGTCTGATTATCATGTGTTCCTTTGGTGGTACTTGTCTCTATGTGAAAGTCAAGATTACTTTATTCTTAGACCTTTGTCGTGTTATCTGTACATATAGTTATGAATATCTATGGGGATGAGTGTGCTGTATTCATAATGATGGACTCAACACCTAGTTTCTTGTCTTTTTTTGTTCAGAAAGTCTAATTCCAAGCTGTCCCAGATGTCAATCTCTGTATTCCTGCACCTGTGTATTTGAGGCATATCCAAGGTGGTTTGATATAACGGTGTCTGGAACAATGTATTTCATAGCAGAGTAGAAGCAGAACTGGTGGGAATAAAAGGAAATATCCTATTAAGAATAAGGAGGCATCAGTGGAGTTGTGGCTGATCTTCAGTCCTGACTGTTTGCTCTGAGGGAGATGTGGGCCATCAGCCCTGAGTGACTGAGAGAATAGGAAGGAGAAGACCAGTCAGAGAAAGATGAGGACACAGTGACAGGAGAACATCGTAAGTCTGAGATCGCTGTCCTTGATGCCCACCAGTTGTGCACCAAAGTCACCTGATTAACCTCCTTTGTATGAGTCTAATGACTTCTTCCCCATGACGCCCCATATATATATATATATATATATATATATATATATATGTAGGTTTCTGGTGTTTAGAAACATGTATCTCTGTGTAATCCTGGCTGTTCTGGATCTTAATATGGAGATCAGGCAGGCCGTGAACTCACAGAGATTTATCTGCATCTGCCTACCTATATCTGGCTTAAAAGTTGTGCTCTACCCCCTTCTGGATGCACTCTATGTGTTTTAATTTAAAACTTTCAGTTTTGATTTTTATGACTTTTAGAATACAATTTCTTTGTATTATCATGCATTGATTTTACAAAACAGTGTATTTGATCACACCATTTTTGTGCATGCACATAATAGAGTTTGATCAAATTCAGTCACCACTCCCCTCTCTTATGCCCCCTGTAACCTACCTCCTCCTGATTCACTTTCTCTTCCTAAGTAGTCCTATTGCTTCTTTTGTGTGCCCACCCCACCTTATACTCTAAGGTGATCTCCACGTTTCTTCTGTTTCCTGGCAAATGACATCACTTATTCTTCCTTATATTGCACATATTTTATATATGCATTCATTCACTGATGCAGGCTGGTTCTTTTTTGTATGTACTATGGAGAGTAGTCCTGTGGTAGTTCCAATTTTAGTTTTTATTTTAAGATCCTATAAGCCGATTTCCATGCAGGCAATGCAGACTGTGCTTATTTACATTCCTGTAAGCATTGCATAAAAGTTCCCTTTCCCTCTAGATCCTCACCAGCACTTATTGTTGCTGCTTTTCTTTATGGCCATCCTTTGAAGGGAGTGAGGTAGAATTTCAAGCAAGTTTTGATTTGGATTTCCTGATTGCTAATCATGTTGAACATTTTTTTCTTGTATTCTTTCAGTTATTTGCACTTTTTATTTTTTTAAAAAAGCCTCCAAATAATTTGACCATTTAGTGATTGCATTACCATTGTTTTATTTTAACTTATTAAATTTATATATATGTATATATGTATATGTTTCCTCTATTGGATAACCAGTTGGCATCATTACTGCTCAGATTGCCGTCTGTCCATATGGTCAAGTGTCTGTTGCCTACAAGGGTCGGGTTGGAGTGGTTGCTCTTCTCCAAAGCTGATCAAATCTATGTGGGCCTCAGTAAAGGTTACTGAGTGGTTGAGTGGTGAACATGATGTTATGGCACCCACAATGATGAACTAAGTGATTGACTTCTAGCCTGAATCTCCATTAGTCCAGGCTTCTATCTGTATGGCTTCTCCCCTATTGTCTCTGTGTGAAGAAACATTGATATTATTTGGCAGAGGTAAGTGATGAGCAGTCACCACCCCACTCTAAGGATGAGGGCTCTATGAAGCTCAAGGATTTAAAAATCCAGGGAATGCTTTCCTTGAACTGTTTTCTGAGAGAGGGTCATGCCACTCTCTCCAGTGGGCTTTCTATGCCTTCCACCTGATAAAAGATGATTACAGTCTGGGATAAGATGACACTGTTGAGGGATAAGTGTACTAGGGGAATGTATTTAAATGAGATGGTAATAAATCTGGTGGTCAGCATAGAACTGCAACCTGGCTTGCCTGGTCTCAGGCTGTCTATGTCTGCCTAGGCAGGTGATATGTTTGAAACAGAACTCTGTCAACAAGGTTGTTTCTCTATGCTACATGTAGCATTACTTTTCTATTCTATATTGGAAAGCCCACCATTGGGGCTGTGAGCTGAGGTGCTAGAAGATTGAAAACCAATAGATAAGATCACCTCTGGAAAATTGAACTCAACAACAATGTAGATAGGAATAAAGCCTAATTGTGCAAGGACAACATGAAAGGAAAGGATGGATGATTTCAAGGTTAGTAGAGTGTACAACACTTTAACTGAGGACTTTGAAAAATAAATACGCATCACTCAAATTGTATTTGGGTAGTCCACTACGGATGTACGGATGTTTGGAGATGATGAGACACACCTATACTTGCTGATGACACCTACCTGAGCATAAGACAGAGGAGCGACAACTTTGCTTTGGTTTTCCAGAACATCAGTAGCATCACATCGTTGACTCTGATTTGTGAGATTCTATTGACCACTGATATAATATTCTATTTTAGAATGATTCCAACATTGATACTTTACTCCTAATATCAGTGAATTATGAATAAAGGTATCAACAGGAGGTGAATACATTGTAATTTGGTAGGAGTATGAAACAGTTCTGTAGGTATGGAAATGCTTATGGAGATTCCTTAAGCAATCAAAAGGAGGAATACCATCCACACTTCAAGGTATTTATTTGAAACAGCAGAAATAAGAATTCTGGGGAGATGCTAGCATCTTCAAGTTCGTTCCAGCCCTTCGGACAAGAGTCAAGGCTGGCCTTGAACTCAGCCTTCTGTGTGTCAAGCACCCAGTCATGCCACTGATTGTTCACCTGTATCTTTCCAGTTTGCTGTAATTCTTCATTAGCTTCAAAAATTAATTTTTGTATATTAATGTCTATATGTGTGTGCCTATATGGGTTTGTAGTCAATTTGTGTGTGTACAGGAGCTAAATGTAGCCAAGGTACTGGATCCCCGAACTCATTGACCTCCAGTTTATGAGTTTTGATGGAATGATTAGGGACTAAGTATAGGATGATATCAGGTAGAAATTAGAATATTTCCTTTTGTACTTTTATTGTTTTCATTCCTTATGTTTGCCTTATTGTCTTGCCAAGGATTCTAAGTACAATATTTTTTAAAAAATCTTTTATTGATTCTTTGTGAATTTAACATCATGTATCTGAGTTTCAGTCATTTTCCCATCCTTCCATATCTGCCCTGTGCCCATGCAACCTCCACCCCAAAGAAAACAAAACATAAAAATTTAAATAAAATAAAATAAAAAACCATATCATCGTGCTATGGATGCTGCAGTGTCATGGTGTGTCACACACTATACCCTTTTGCCCCAACAGCTTTACTTGCAAATGTCCATTGCAATGAGTCATTGGTCCTTTATGAGTCCTCTGGCTGTGGCTACACTGTCAATACTGTATTCTCACCCGGATTCCTCTCTGATATCCTGTTGATGCCCTGTGTCATGGAGATCCTGCAGCTTTTGTTCTATAGGTCTGGCCCCTTCAAATGCTCCAGCAATGCTTCCATGGAATAGATGTTGGGGTGGTCCAACTAAACCCTCAGATCTGGGCCTGGGTGATAGCTGAGTTGGTCATCCTGCCAGACTTCCTGTATCTGCACCACC
Organism: Phodopus roborovskii; assembly: GCF_943737965.1. Taxonomy (NCBI): domain Eukaryota; kingdom Metazoa; phylum Chordata; class Mammalia; order Rodentia; family Cricetidae; genus Phodopus; species Phodopus roborovskii. The sequence goes on along the minus strand of NW_026125052.1, from coordinate 15,213,794 downwards.
AGGGCCAGCTCTTCCCTTTGTCTAGGCAAGGGTGGTGGCTAGCTCCCCAACCTGTGGTTGCTGGAAAGTGGTGGGGCCAGTCTTCCACTGTCATAACCTTGGGGGCTGCTATCCTGACCCCATGGCATCAGGGCCATTTCTGCCATGCGTACTAGGTGATACCAAGCACCATTTTTCGTGAGACTACTGAAAGTGGACATCCTTGCCCTGTTACTGATCTTAGAGAAAAAGCTTATTATTTTCCCTCATTGAGTACAGTGTTCTTTTAGCCTTTTTCTCAATAATTTTAGCTTCCCCCGCATTCCTTTGCTTTACCAGTGCTGGGTTTAGATTATCCTTGTTTTTCTACTACTTTGCAACTACAATAAGGTTATTTATTGGAAAGCAGTTTGCTTTATTAATGTAATTGACCGCAGTTTACAAAATTCCTTGTTAAATCTACATCAATATTCTGTTATAACATGTATGAATTTTAATTTAGAAGTTTTCTATTTAGAATAATCTATGATGGATGGGGGAGGTGCTCATGAGGACCAATGCTTTATTTATGATGTATTCATATCGATAAATCTGGGAGAGGAAATGTCATTGTCCTGTTATGTGCCCACTGCTGAGCTAACCAGTCTCCAGTGGATAGCTCCAAATCCATGGTCACACATAAAACCCTTGTTAAACTCTTTGAGCCATACCCCAAAAGAAATAAGAGTGAATATGGAAAAAAGTTTTGTATGAACATGACTGGTGGGCATGGCTTTCAGAGAAATAAGTGAATATAGGGGTGAGAGTTATTGGTGTGCATTTTATACATGTTGGAATCTGTCAGAGAACAAGATTAATCAATTAAATGATATTAATGATAAGTAATAATATTGTTCAAAAGGAAAAAATGGCAACACAGCTGTTCTGTTAAATATCTACGTCTAAGATTCACAGCAGCACACTAATGCTTTGCATGTGTTAATGTTCCTTTGAGCATTTACATGCTATAACATTCTGCTTTTGTCTGTTTTCACTTACAAAGCTTTTAAGGTAAAGAGAGAGAGAGAGAGAGAGAGAGAGAGAGAGAGAGAGAGAGAGAGAGAGAGAACAATGTCCCATCTACACTCCCTTAAGAGAAGGTGTAGAATTGTGTTCATTACCTAAATCCAGCCAAGAGGCTGATGCTACCAGGTTTTTATGAAATCTCGAACCATACATAGAAGTTAATTCCCTAATGTTTGGGAAGACATAGACATTCAGTCTCACTAAGACATTAGAGATGAAGCTCTGAGTTGGTGAGTAATATTCATTTGAGGCTGGGGAGATGATCAGTTGTTACGAGCACTGGATGCTCTTACAAGGAGCCCAGATTAAGTTCTCTGCGGTCACATAGTGGCTCACAACATTCTGTATCTTCACTGTCATGGAATCAGATGAAACTCTTTTGGCCTGTGTGGGCACTATACTCATACGGGACACATAGTACCTGTAAGAAAATATTCATACATTTATACATTCATAAATCTTTGACTTGCATGATAGATACACTTATAACTGGCTTTGAAATACAGGGATGGAATTAAAGGGTTTCTACTCACTGACACCAAATTGGGTCTTCTCATCCCTCTGGGATTCATGGAAAAAGGGTAAGATACCACTGAGTCATGGACCTCAGGGTTGGTCAGAGTATGGGATGGGGAAATGACCAGCTAAGCAAGTTTTTATATAAACAGTGGATGAGAGGACCTCCTGTGGTTCAGGCAGACACAGGGGAATTTTAGATAATGAGTAAGAACATCTTCCTTGAACTCTCCAGGGTGGGAAACCAACATGGATGGATTACCTAACCCATTAACTCTCCAATGATCTGGCTGTAGTCTGCCTTGAAAGCTGCCTGGCTGGTGATGATGCTCTCTGGCAGTAATTCTCTAGGGAGGTGTTTAAAGGGATGCTAATGAATCTTGGTGTGGACTTTAGGTCAGCATAATGTCTTAAAGAGCCAAAACCCTTTTTACTTGTCTTCCTACTATATCATGTTTTCTAATAGCCAAGGTTCTGGATGTCTTCATGGCTGGCTAGAGAAATGTCATGTATGAAACCTCAATCCCGGGTTCCAGGAAAAAAAAAAAAAAAAAAAAAAAAAGACATTTCAGAGTTTGAGAGAGTATTCAATGGTAGCAAAACTTTACACTAAGTCACAAGTCTCTTCATGAAAATTGCACATCTAGGGGCCTAAGACAGAAGTGAAAAGTTCAGGTTCCCTTTAAGGGTTCACCTTAAAAGCAGCCCAAGTTCCAGCTATCCTTCATCACTTCATTAATCTCTTTGATTTCTATGTGAGTTCAAGGCCAGCATGGTTTATAGCAAGAGCCAGGGCTATATAGATTCTGGGGTGTTTTTTTTTGTTGTTCATTTCCTTTTAAGGACAAAATAGCACAAGTAGTTACAGAGCCATTTTGTGCCGAGACAACTTGTGGAAAGGAATAACTCACAGATTAGGAGAGCAGGCAATTGTGCAGCTGATGTGAAGGAATGCCATTTCTTTAAAGATAACTGCAAGATGTAAGTTTGGAGTCTGTGGAGATACACTTTAGCCAGTGCCTTGCCCAGTGCAGCACAACAGAGGGACATGGTTCCTCCTGTGTCTCCTTCATTTTTCTCTGATGGCATGAGATATTGCCAAACATTGATATATTATTTGAAGATGTAATAATTGCAGTACTAGAATGTCTATCTAGTATCAGAAAAAGTTATCAAAAGATGTTGACAAATGAGTGGAGAAATAGGGGTTCTTCAAACTTTAAATGATTTGAAGCGATTTATTGTATATATTTTATGTATATGAGTGTTTTGCCTGCATGTGTGTATGTATACCACACGCCCAGGTATGTCAGAGAGGACTTCATATGCCTCAGAACTGGAATTGCAGTTGGTTGTGAGCTGCTCTGTGTATGCTGAGATCAGAACACTTGTGATCCTGAAGAGCAATGTGGACTCTTAACTATGGTACCAACTCTCTAGCTTCAGAGATTGGAACTCTTTCCCAGCAGGGGAATATGAAGAAGACTAGCAGGCATGCAGAACATTACAGACTCTCCAAAAATAACTGAATGTACTTTTTGACTCAGAAATCATATCTCAGGATATTTGTTCAAGATAATTAAAACAAGAATCTTGTCTTAATTTATATTTTTGTTTAATTGTTCTTGTTGATTGTTTGTAGTGATGGAGTCTATAAAGTCCCTACAAGTATATCATATACTTATATACTGTGATTATATTTACTCTTCTAAAGCCCCTCCCTTGAGTAGTCACTCTCTTTCTCAAAGACAATCAATAGTGTTTGACTTTTCTTTGTAAAATCTTGGGTTTAGAAATGAGAGCACACGGTCGATAATTTGCCTTTTTGAGTTTGCTTTATTTCCATCACTATGATAATCTCATATGCATGTGTTTTCTAGCAAATGACACTGTTGTCATCAGAATCCTAAAGTGAAATTCAAACTCCCGTGTTGATGCCAATCCCAATAACAATTGAGCAGATGTGGCTGAAAATATATGCAAAGGTCATTGGTATATGTGATTTCACCCAAATGTAGTGTAAAGTCAGTAAGAAATGGAGAGAACAGACCATTGGTTCATGGGAGCTGAGGTTGGAGGAACTAGGAAGATGGTGATCACTGGGTTTTAAAGTTCAATTATTGCAGATATAAACAATACTTAGTGTCACTGATAAAGGCCACCATTTGTAGCATTTAAAAATCTATTGATTATGTAGATGTTTCATTAAGTTATTTATCAAAATAAAATATCAGACAAGATGGAATGATGATAGCACAGAGTTTATTGAAATGGCTTGCTTCCAGTGACAGAAATCATAAGTGAGCAGAAAGAAGAAAATAGTACACAAAAGTATGGGAATAACTCAGAAGAAAAAAATAGTTGAGAAGATAACTTGTTAAATCAAATTTCATTTGGGGAAAGTGTTTTCTTATGTTGTTTGGTGAGAGAAATGGAGATCTTGGCTCAGATCTTAAACTGATACCAGACCTTCATATTGGCCTCCCATGAGGCAGCACAAGATTCATAATCTCTGGAGATGAGAAGAGTGAAGGACTTCATCTTCCTCAAAGCATTTCCCACACTTACGTAAGAATTTACAGTCTTCAGGTTTCCTGGTGGGAGCACAAAGGTGTTCAGCCAAGGGTAAGGTATGGCTTTGTGCAGCTAGGTCATGTCACCTGTCCCCAGAGCAAGGTTGTGAAGATGTCCCCTGGCGTCAGCAGCAGCAGGACTGGCAGCAGGGATTGCTGCAGCTGATAGTCACACAGGTTGGCTTGAGAGAGGTGGTCTTGCAGCTGCTGGTGTCACAGCGAGTTGGTTGGCAGCAGAGTTGGAAGAAGCATGGCTGGCAGCAGGTGGGCACACAGCAGCAGGGCTGGCAGCAGGGTGTGCTGCAGCCAATGGTCACACAATTTGATTTGCAAGAGGTAGTCTTGCAGCAGCTGACTTCACAGCAAGTTGGTTGACAGCAGATCTTTATGTGGCAGGGCTGTCCGCAGGGCTGGCAGCAGGTGGACCCTGGGCAGCTGGATTCACAGCAGCAGGGTGGGCAGCATGAGGTCCAGTAGTAGGTGGTCTTGCAGCAGCCAGGCTGACAGCAAGGTGGGCAGCAGGAGAGGGTCATGGTATCAGGTGATTCTCTGTTCACAGGTGAGTTTTCAGCACTGTAGAAGGATCTTCGAGTCAGGGCCTTTTATACCATGGGCCTCACAGGAGGGGCAAATCAGAAAGACTTTACCTCATTGTTTACCATTTGCATATTTAATTTGTTTTCATTAAGAAGAAAATTGTCACCTGCCCTGAATCATTTGGAAGCATTTGTTTCTTATTTGGGGATAGCTGACTTGAACCCTTTCCAAGAACTCCAGGGTTCATCCCTCCAGCTTTGTTGTAAGTCTGATTATCATGTGTTCCTTTGGTGGTACTTGTCTCTATGTGAAAGTCAAGATTACTTTGTTCTTAGGACTTTGTTGTGATATCTGTACACAGAGCTATAAATATCTCTGGGCCTGAGTGTGCTGTATTCATATTGATGGACTCAATACCTAGTTTCTTGACTGTTTTTCAAAAAGTCTAATTCCAATTCCTGCACCTGTGTATGTGAGGTGTATCCAAGGTGGTTTGATATATCCGTGTCTGGAACAATGTATTTCATAGCAGAGTAGAAGCAGAACTGGTGGGAATAAAAGGAAATATCCTATTAAGAATAAGGAGGCATCAGTGGAGTTGTGGCTGATCTTTAGTCCTGACTGTTTGTTGTGAGGGAGATGTGGGCCATCAGCCCTGAGTGACTGTCTTATCCTGGGGCGTCATGGGGAAGAAGTCATAAGAACTAGACAAAGGAGGTTAATCAGGTGACTTTGGTGCACAACTGGTGGGCATCAAGAACAGTGATCTCAGACTTACGATGTTCTCCTGTCACTGTGTCCTCATCTTTCTCTGCCTGGTCTTCTCCTTCCTATTCTCCACTGTTCTTCCTTCTTCCCATTCAGTGAAAGAATCATGATTATCTGAGAAGAACCTAATTCATTACCTAACTTATCTTTGAGGAATAAGATGTGCATCTCTCTGTCTCTCTCTCTTTGTCTCTCTGTCTCTGTCTCTCTCTCAGACCCTTCCCCTCTCCCTCCTTCCCTCTGTCTACTGTAGTCTAGTGTACTATTAGTATAAAATAGTTTAGGTTATTTATTTCCCATTTGAGAGATTAAAAGGTGAATACAGTCATCCCATTATTGAGCAAATGGAAATGAACCCTGATATGTACAAACCACTTCATGTCACTCATCCTCCAAAGCTGTTTCTCCTGGTCTCCAAGGATCCATAGTTCACACTTGGCATCATTTTTTTTGTCATCTTTGCAAGTCAAACTAGTCTTTGTTTTTGATTATAGGAAGATTGTCACACTCCCCACCATTGTTTCCCCCAGTTAGTTCATTGTCATTTCTGTGGAATCTTCTATTAAAGGAACTTGACATAGCTCATTGATTGGAATTTTTCAAAGAAAACAGGTTGTTCACTCTTATGGAGTATTCAAAATAATGTGTACAATTTTTTTTCTGTTTTTGACACTATGGCTGCATGTACACATGTGCTTAGCAGGAAACTTGCTTATCATGAAAAGGTTGTACATTGTTTTGCAGGAGGCTAGCCCTTCCTTTACTAGGTTTATTTTTGGATATATTATTTATTTATTATTATTTTTTGGTGGGTTATTTTTGTTTGTTTCTGTTTATTTTTATTTTACATATAAATTCCAGTTCCCTCTCCCTCCCTCCCTCCCTCCCTCTTTTTCTGCCTCTCTTCCTTTTTCCCTCTTTCCCCCCTCACATGTACCCCCCCACTCCACATGTATGGTGATGCCATCCAGGAGGGGTCATCTAAATCCGTCAAGTCATTTGAAGTAGGGATTAAGACTTCTCTCCTGTCTCTAGGTTAAGGGAGGAGTATCCCTCCATGGGGGGGTGTGTGTGTGTGTCTGCAAGGTCCTTTTGTGCACCAGGTTTTTAAACCAGTTTCTCATTGTAGTCCTGGCTGTCCTGAGACTCAGTATGTAGACCAGATCTACCTGCATCTGCCTACCTCATGCTGGGTTTTAAGTTGTGCTCCACCCCTATTGGATACACTATATGTGTTTTAGTTTGAAGCTTCCAGGTTTGATTTTTATGACTTTTAGTAAATGATTCATTTGTATTATCATGCGTTGATTTTACAAAACAGTATATTTGATCACACCATTTTTGTGCATGCACATAATAGAGTGTGATCAAATTCAGTCACCACTCCCCTCTCTTTTGCCCCCTGTAGCCTCCTCCTGATTCACTTTCTCTTCCTAAGTAGTCCTATTGCTTCTTTTGTGTGCCCACCCCACCTTACTAAGATCTAAGGTGATCTCCACGTTTCTTCTGTTTCCTGGCAAATGACATCATTTATTCTTCCTTATATTATACTTATTTTATTTATGCATCCATTCACTGATGCAGGCTTGTTTTTTTGTTGTATGTGTTGTGGAGGGTAGTCATGTGATAATTCTAATTTTAGTTTTTATTTTAAGATCAGTCAAGCTAATTTCCATGCAGGCCATGCAGTTTGCGTTATTACTGTAAGTAGCCAGAGTTACAAATATCCTTATTAAATCTACATCCACATTGTGTCATATCATGTTTGCATGTTCATTTAGAAGTTTTATGTTTACAATAATGTATGATGGATGGGGTAGTGGCTCATGAAGCCCAGTGCTTTATTTTTCTGAACTGTTGGCTATTGATGTATTTTTGGAGCTGGGGATATGGTCAGTTGTTAAGAGCACTGGATGCTCTTACAAGGAGCTCAGATTCAGTTCACAGTGGCCACATAGTGGCTCACAACTGTCTGTATCTCCACTTCCGTTGAATCACATGAAACTCTTTTGGCCAATGTGGGCTCAATACTCACACAGTGCACATAGTACCTATAGGCAAAAGTTCATGAATATATACATGTATAAATATTTGAATTGCATGACAGATACACTCATAACTGGCTTTAAAGCAGAGGGATGAAATAAAAGAGTTTCTACTCACTGACACCAAATTGGGTCTTCGTATCCATCTGGGAATCATGGAAAAAGCCTAAGATACCACTGAGCCATGGACCTCAACATTGGCCAGAATACAGGAGGGGAAGTGACAGGTCAAGCAAATTTTTATATAAAGGATGGATGAGAGGACCTCCTGTGGGTCAGGGGAGACAGAAGGGTATTGTAGATAATGAGTAAGAACATCTTCCTTGAACTTTTCAGGGTGGGAAACCAGCACTGGTGGATTTCCTATCCGTTTACCTCTCCTATGATCTGGCTGTATTCTAGGTTGAAAGTTGCCTGGCTGGTGCTGATGCTGTCTGGCAGGAATTCTCTAGGGAGGTGTTTAAAGGGATGCTAATGAATCTTGGTGTGGACTATGGGTCAGCATAGTGTCTTTTAGAGACAAAACCCTATTTACTCTGCTTCCTACTCTACCCTGTATTATATTAGTCAAGGTTCTGGATGTCTTCATGGTTGGCTAGAGAAGTGTTATGTATGAAACCTGAATACTGGGTTCCAGAAAAAGACATTTCAGACTTTGAGAGAGCATTCAATGGTAGGAAAACTTTAAATCACTCTCTTTATTAAAATTGCACATCCAGGGGCCTACAACAGAAATCAAAAGTTCAGATTCGCTTTAAGGCTTCACCTTAAAAGCAGCACAAGTGCTAGCTATGCTTCACCATTTCATTCATTTCTGTGATTTCTCTTGGGGTTCAAGCCAGCATGGCTTATAGAGAGAGCCAGGGCTATATAGATGCTGGGGTGTTTTTTATTGTTTGTACTTTTTAAGGAAGAAATAGCACAAGTAGTTACAGAGACTTTTTGTGTCAAGTCAACTTGTGAAAAGGAGTAACTCACAGATTAGGAGAGCAGGAAATTGTGCAGCTGATGGGAAGGAATGGCATTTCTCTAAAGATAACTGCAAGATGGAAGTTTAGAGTCCGGGGAGATACACTTTAGCCTGTGCCTTGCCCAGTGCAACACAACAGAGGGACATGATTCCTTTCTTGTGTCCTTCATTTTGCTCTGTTGGCATGAGATATTGCAAACACTGGCATATTATTTGAGGATGTAATAATGTTGTCTATCTAGTATCAAAAAAGAAGATATCAAAAGGTGTTGACAAGTGTGTGGAGAAATAGGGGTTCTTCAAACTTTAAAAAAATTTTAGTGATTTATTGAATATATTTTGTGTATATGAGTGTTTTGCCTTCATGTATATATGTATACCAGACACCCAGGGATATCATAAAATGATATCAGAGGCCTCAGAACTAGAATTACAGGTGGTTGTGAGCTGCTTTGTGGATGCTGGGAAACTGAACCCAGGTACCCCTCAAGAGCAATGTGGACTCTTAACCATGGTACCAACTCTCTAGCCTCAGAGACTAGGACTCTTACTCAGCAGGGGGAATGTGAAGAAGAAGAGCAGGTATGCATAACATTACAGACTCTCCAAAACTAAATGAAGGTACTTTTATTACTCAGAAGTAGTATCTCAGGTTTTTGTTCTAGTTAATTAAAATAAGAATCTTGTTTTTATATATATTTTATTTTAATTGTTCTTGTTTATTGATTGTTCTGTGGGAATCTATAAATTCCCTTGGAGTATATCATATAATTATGTACATTGATGAAATTTGTTCATGTAAAGCTCCTCCCCTAGGATTCACTCACTTTCTCAAAGACAATCAATAGGATCTGATGTTTCTGTGTAAAATCTTGGGTTTACAAAAGACAGCACACGGTTTGTTGATAATTTTTATTTTTGAGTTTGCTTTATTTCCATCGATATAATAATCTCATATGCATGTGTTTTCTAGCAAATGACAATGTTGTCATCAGATTCCTAAAGTGATAGTGAAACTCCCATGTTGATGCCAACCAATCACATTGAATTGAGAAGATGTGGCTGAAAATATGATGCAAAGGTCATTGGTATATGTGATTTCACCCAAATGTAGTGTAAAGTCAGCAAGAAATGGAAAGAACAGACCATTGGTTCATGGGAGCTGAGGTTGGAGGAACTAGGAAGATGGTGATCACTGGGTTTTAAAGTTCAATTATTGCAGATATAAACAATACTTAGTGTCACTGATAAAGGCCACCATGTGTAGTATTTAAAAATCTATTGATTATGTAGATGTTTCATTAAGTCATTTATCAAAATAAAATATCAGACAAGATGGAATGATGATAGCACAGAGTTTATTGAAATGGCTTGCTTCCAGTGACAGAAATCATAAGTGAGCAGAAAGAAGAAAATAGTACACAAAAGTATGGGGATAACTGAGAAGAAAAAATAGTTGAGAAGATAACTTGTTAAATCAAATTTCATTTGGGGAAAGTGTTTTCTTATGTTGTTTGGTGAGAGAAATGGAGATCTTGGCTCAGATCTTAAACTGATACCAGACCTTCATATTGGCCTCCCATGAGGCAGCACAAGATTCATAATCTCTGGAGATGAGAAGAGTGAAGGACTTCATCTTCCTCAAAGCATTTCCCACACTTACGTAAGAATTTACAGTCTTCAGGTTTCCTGGTGAGAGCACTAAGGTGTTCAGCCAAGGGTAAGGTATGGCTTTGTGCAGCTAGGTCATGTCACCTGTCCCCAGAGCAAGGTTGTGAAGATGTCCCCTGGGGTCAGCAGCAGCAGGACTGGCAGCAGGGATTGCTGCAGCTGATGGTCACACAGGTTGGCTTGAGAGAGGTGGTCTTGCAGCTGCTGGTGTCACAGCGAGTTGGTTGGCAGCAGAGTTGGAAGAAGCATGGCTGGCAGCAGGTGGGCACACAGCAGCAGGGCTGGCAGCAGGGTGTGCTGCAGCCAATGGTCACACAATTTGATTTGCAAGAGGTAGTCTTGCAGCAGCTGACTTCACAGCAAGTTGGTTGACAGCAGATCTTTATGTGGCAGGGCTGGCAGCAGGTGGACCCTGGGCAGCTGGATTCACAGCAGCAGGGTGGGCAGCATGAGGTCCAGCAGTAGGTGGTCTTGCAGCAGCCAGGCTGACAGCAAGGTGGGCAGCAGGAGAGGGTCATGGTATCAGGTGATACTCTGTTCACAGGTGAGTTTTCGGCACTGTAGAAGGATCTTCGAGTCAGGGCCTTTTATACCATGGGCCTCACAGGAGGGGCAAATCAGAAAGACTTTACCTCATTGTTTACCATTTGCATATATAATTTGTGTTGTTGAAGAAGGAAATTCCCACCCAATGCTCTGAATCATTTGGAAGCATTTGTTTCTTATTTGGGGATAGGTGACTTGAACCCTTTCCAAGAACTCCAGGGTTCATCCCTCCAGCTTTGTTGTAAGTCTGATTATCATGTGTTCCTTTGGTGGTACTTGTCTCTATGTGAAAGTCAAGATTACTTTATTCTTAGACCTTTGTCGTGTTATCTGTACATATAGTTATGAATATCTATGGGGATGAGTGTGCTGTATTCATAATGATGGACTCAACACCTAGTTTCTTGTCTTTTTTTTGTTCAGAAAGTCTAATTCCAAGCTGTCCCAGATGTCAATCTCTGTATTCCTGCACCTGTGTATGTGAGGCATATCCAAGGTGGTTTGATATAACGGTGTCTGGAACAATGTATTTCATAGCAGAGTAGAAGCAGCACTGGTGGGAATAAAAGGAAATATCCCATTAAGAATAAGGAGGCATCAGTGGAGTTGTGGCTGATCTTCAGTCCTGACTGTCTGCTCTGAGGGAGATGTGGGCCATCAGCCCTGAGTGACTGAGAGAATAGGAAGGAGAAGACCAGTCAGAGAAAGATGAGGACACAGTGACAGGAGAACATCGTAAGTCTGAGATCGCTGTCCTTGATGCCCACCAGTTGTGCACCAAAGTCACCTGATTAACCTCCTTTGTATGAGTCTAATGACTTCTTCCCCATGACGTCCCATATATATATATATATATATATATATATATATATATATATATATATATATATGTTTCTGGTTTTTAGAAACATGTATCTCTGTGTAATCCTGGCTGTTCTGGATCTTAATATGGAGATCAGGCAGGCCGTGAACTCACAGAGATTTATCTGCATCTGCCTACCTATATCTGGCTTAAAAGTTGTGCTCTACCCCCCTTCTGGATGCACTCTATGTGTTTTAATTTAAAACTTTCAGTTTTGATTTTTATGACTTTTAGAATACAATTTCTTTGTATTATCATGCATTGATTTTACAAAACAGTGTATTTGATCACACCATTTTTGTGCATGCACATAATAGAGTTTGATCAAATTCAGTCACCACTCCCCTCTCTTATGCCCCCTGTAACCTACCTCCTCCTGATTCACTTTCTCTTCCTAAGTAGTCCTATTGCTTCTTTTGTGTGCCCACCCAACCTTATACTCTAAGGTGATCTCCACGTTTCTTCTGTTTCCTGGCAAATGACATCACTTATTCTTCCTTATATTGCACATATTTTGTATATGCATTCATTCACTGATGCAGGCTGGTTCTTTTTTGTATGTACTATGGAGAGTAGTCCTGTGGTAGTTCCAATTTCAGTTTTTATTTTAAGATCCTATAAGCCGATTTCCATGCAGGCAATGCAGACTGTGCTTATTTACATTCCTGTAAGCATTGCATAAAAGTTCCCTTTCTCTCTAGATCCTCACCAGCACTTATTGTTGCTGCTTTTCTTTATGGCCATCCTTTGAAGGGAGTGAGGTAGAATTTCAAGCAAGTTTTGGTTTGGATTTCCTGATTGCTAATCATGTTGAACATTTTTTTCTTGTATTCTTTCAGTTATTTGCACTTTTTATTTTTTTTAAAAAAGCCTCCAAATAATTTGACCATTTAGTGATTGCATTACCATTGTTTTATTTTAACTTATTAAATTTATATATATGTATATATGTATATGTTTCCTCTATTGGATAACCAGTTGGCATCATTACTGCTCAGATTGCCGTCTGTCCATATGGTCAAGTGTCTGTTGCCTACAAGGGTCGGGTTGGAGTGGTTGCTCTTCTCCAAAGCTGATCAAATCTATGTGGGCCTCAGTAAAGGTTACTGAGTGGTTGAGTGGTGAACATGATGTTATGGCACCCACAATGATGAACTAAGTGATTGACTTCTAACCTGAATCTCCATTAGTCCAGGCTTCTGTCTGTATGGCTTCTCCCCTATTGTCTCTGTGTGAAGAAACATTGATATTATTTGGTAGAGGTAAGTGATGAGCAGTCACCACCCCACTCTAAGGATGAGGGCACTATGAAGCTCAAGGATTTAAAAATCCAGGGAATGCTTTCCTTGAACTGTTTTCTGAGAGAGGGTCATGCCACTCTCTCCAGTGGGCTTTCTATGCCTTCCACCTGATAAAAGATGATTACAGTCTGGGATAAGATGACACTGTCGAGGGATAAGTGTACTAGGGGAATGTATTTAAATGAGATGGTAATAAATCTGGTGGTCAGCATAGAACTGCAACCTGGCTTGCCTGGTCTCAGGCTGTCTATGTCTGCCTAGGCAGGTGATATGTTTGAAACAGAACTCTGTCAACAAGGTTGTTTCTCTATGCTACATGTAGCATTACTTTTCTATTCTATATTGGAAAGCCCACCATTGGGGCTGTGAGCTGAGGTGCTAGAAGATTGAAAACCAATAGATAAGATCACCTTTGGAAAATTGAACTCAACAACATTGTAGATAGGAATAAAGCCTAATTGTGCAAGGACAACATGAAAGGAAAGGATGGATGATTTCAAGGTTAGTAGAGTGTACAACACTTTAACTGAGGACTTTGAAAAATAAATACGCATCACTCAAATTGTATTTGGGTAGTCCACTACGGATGTACGGATGTTTGGAGATGATGAGACACACCTATACTTGCTGATGACACCTACCTGAGCATAAGACAGAGGAGCGACAACTTTGCTTTGGTTTTCCAGAACATCAGTAGCATCACATCGTTGACTCTGATTTGTGAGATTCTATTGACCACTGATATAATATTCTATTTTAGAATGATTCCAACATTGATACTTTACTCCTAATATCAGTGAATTATGAATAAAGGCATCAACAGGAGGTGAATACATTGTAATTTGGTAGGAGTATGAAACAGTGCAGTAGGTATGGAAATGCTTACGGAGATTCCTTAAGCAATCAAAAGGAGGAATACCATCCACACTTCAAGGTATTTATTTGAAACAGCAGAAATAAGAATTCTGGGGAGATGCTAGCATCTTCAAGTTCGTTCCAGCCCTTCGGACAAGAGTCAAGGCTGGCCTTGAACTCAGCCTTCTGTGTGTCAAGCACCCAGTCATGCCACTGATTGTTCACCTGTATCTTTCCAGTTTGCTGTAATTCTTCATTAGCTTCAAAAATTAATTTTTGTATATTAATGTCTATATGTGTGTGCCTATATGGGTTTGTAGTCAATTTGTGTGTGTACAGGAGCTAAATGTGGCCAAGGTACTGGATCCCTGAACTCATTAACCTCCAGTTTATGAGTTTTGATGCAATGTTTAGGGTCTAAGTATAGGATGATATCAGGTAGAAATTAGAATATTTCCTTTTGTACTTTTATTGTTTTCATTCCTTATGTTTGCCTTATTGCCTTGCCAAGGATTCTAAGTACAATATTTTTTAAAAAAACTTTTATTGATTCTTTGTGAATTTAACATCATGTATCTGAGTTTCAGTCATTTTCCCATCCTTCCATATCTGCCCTGTGCCCATGCAACCTCCACCCCAAAGAAAACAAAACATAAAAAATTTAAATAAAATAAAAAAAACCATATCATCGTGCTATGGACGCTGCAGTGTCATGGTGTGTCACACACTATACCCTTTTGCCCCAACAGCTTTACTTGCAAATGTCCATTGCAATGAGTCATTGGTCCTTTATGAGTCCTCTGGCTGTGGCTACACTGTCAATACTGCATTCTCACCCGGATTCCTCTCTGATATCCTGTTGATGCCCTGTGTCATGGAGATCCTGCAGCTTTTGTTCTATAGGTCTGGCCCCTTCAAATGCTCCAGCAATGCTTCCATGGAATAGATGTTGGGGTGGTCCAACTAAACCCTCAGATCTGGGCCTGGGTGATAGCTGAGTTGGTCATCCTGCCAGACATCCTGTATCTGTACCACCAGGGCCAGCTCTTCCCTTTGTCCAGGCAAGGGTGGTGGCTAGCTCCCCAACCTGTGGTTGCTGGAAAGTGGTGGGGCCAGCCTTCCACTGTCATAACCTTGGGGGCTGCTGTCCTGACCCCATGGCATCAGCGCCTATTCTACTGTTCTGCCTAGGTGAGGTCAAGCGTCATTTTTCGTGAGAATACTGAAAGTGGACTTCCTTGCCTTTTTACTGATCTTAGAGAAAAAGCTTATTATTTTCCCTCATTTAGTACAGTGTTCATTTAGTGTGATTCTCAATAATTTTAGCTTCCCCCTCATTGCTTTTCTTTACCAGTGCCAGGCTCAGTTTATTCCTGTTTTTCTAATTCCTTGCAACTACAATAAGGTTATTTATTGGAAAGCAGTTTGCTTTATTAACATAAGTGACCACAGTTACAGATTTCCTTTTAAATATACATCCACCTTCTGTTTTATCATGTTTTCCTTTTCATTTAGAAATGTTATATTTTCTACCTGATTTCTTCAGTTACCTAGTGATGATTTAAAAATAAATGCATCATTGAGCTTGGGGAGATGGTTAGTGGGTGAGGATTTCAGTTCAGACACCCCCCTACCCCAGAGCCAATGTAAAGCTAACACGGAGGCAGAGCTCCTGCAATAAGATAGAAAGTGTTGATTGGAGCATCTTAAGAGTCAACTAACTCAATATATGGAGCAGTCACAAGATGGTGTCTCAAACAAGGCCAGAGGTGACGACTGACAACTGGGGTTGTCTTCTGCCATCTAGATGCTCCCTGCAGCTGGTGAGCACATGCACTCACACTCTAGGCTTCATACACACACACACACACACACACACACACACACACACACACACTGTGCATGTTGTACAAGTTGTTTAATCTTCATGTATTCATATTGATTCTCTTGCTGTCCTTGTACTTTCATTCCAAAGCCATGCATAGAGATGTAAGAAAGTATTTAATGCTTTATAATTGTTCACACTTGCTGCATTTCCTGGGACAGGACCATGTTAAAGACGATTCCATGAACTCCCGAGAAAATGTGCATTCTGCAGTTGGCCCCCTTCTTTCTTCTATACTGTCGGTCTCTCTGTTTTTTTTCTTTCTCTTCCCCCTTCTCCCATTGCCTTATAAATTTCTTTTCTTCTTATTCGAAGAATGTGATTATCTGAGATCATATATAATATATATAATTTATCTCTGAGGACGAACAACCTTCATGGGCTTTTAGATCATCCATGAATTTTAAATGAATATAAACCCTTAATCTCCAACTTGCGAGACTACCACAAAGTGAACACATTCCAGCCATTATTAGTAGTATAAAGAAGGGAAATTAAACCCATTCTCCACCAATAATATCAACTCATCATTAAAGGAAACTGAGCATTTCAGCCAGTACAGTGGGTCATGTCATAATTGGCTCTAAGATGTTAAGTCTCTCAAGAATAGAACAAAAGGGATATAAATCAAACTGGGTCCTTTTTTCTCCAAGGCATCTTGACAGACACAACAACAAAAGTGAGATATGTTCAACCATGAAGAAGGTTTATTCTTGGCTAGAAGAAGGAGAACTGGCCAATGAAACAGCCAGATATAGGATGAGGGCTCTTTTAAGGGTCAGTAGAGGGAGGGATTTAGAAAACAATCATGGATATTTTCTTTGAAATTTTCACAAGGGAGACAGGTCCCTTCAAGGGTAGCACTTCCTCTCCTTTAAGGCTCCTGTGGACTGTTCTGAATCTGTTTGGGTGGAGGCTGAACCAAGATGACACCATCAGACAGAAATTTTACTAGGCTAGTGTATTGCAATGAGATGATAATGAGTCTGGGGGTGATTAGCAGGTCAGCCCAGCATCCTTTAGGTCTGAAACCTGTTTTACCTGGTTCCATGTAATACACCAGGTTTCCCAGGAGCTGCCAGGGCCTCAAAGTCTGTGGCTATCTCCTCAGAATTCAAACATCCCCTCCTAGAGTGACACTGCCTAGTCCGGGAATGAACAAAACTTACTAGAGCTGTGTAGGTTCCAAAAGTTACAAGAGTCACAAGGACCTTCTCCAAGGTTCTAGAAACAGTGACAATTCTGGAAAGAGATGACTCTCCAACCTCAAAGCTGCCTGAGGGTTCTTCAGGTAGCTTCCAGGATGTGGCTTTCATGAATATGGCCCATGATGGGGTGGTCTCTTTGATGACGTAGCTGCCTCTGAGTGGTCCATGCTCCTGCTAGTAACACCAATAAACTACCAAGTGCACTAAGGTGGACTTGGGTGGAATAATTTTTCTGGTGTTTCGTCAGTGTCCTGTGGTAATTGAATAGATGTTTCTTCATGCCCCACAAGAAAAAGTCACACAACACTGGCAAGGTATGTCTACCCTGAAATAAGTAAAATGAGTGGAAAGTGTGTTTACCATGTATCAAAATTCAACTCTCATAAATCAGAAATATCCCCCACGGGGTCTAAGTGGTGCCCTGAATAAGAAAAGTAAGGAACACTGCTTTCCCTTGAAAGTACAACTTCATAGTAACCCAAGTAAGAGAAGAACCAGGTAGTGCAAAGATAATGTCAAGCGAAGGAAAAATGTCAAGCTTCACAGAGTAGACTCCAGCTTGGCTGAGGTTCTGTGTTTCCCAAAAGACAAGTGGGTGTGGAAAACACAGAAGTTTGAGTTGAGTGAGCCATGCCTGCCACTGTTGTCACTGAGGAGCTCTGGCCAGGGGAGGGGCATCTTTCCTTAGCCTTCTATTTTATTATACATCACACACACTTTGGTCACACTGCATGGCATTTCACTCAACTTTTGAACACCATTTTATCATTGAGTAATCAAAATAATATGCCTACTTATTGTCATACAAGCAAGGGACAAAGATGTTGATGATGGTGTGTGGAGGCTGGGAGTGGAATGTGAGAAATGGTGTAGAAGAAAAAAATGATGAGCATTTCTCAAAAAAACAAAAACAAAAACAAAAAACAAAACAAAACCAAACACCAATAAACAAAACAATACTGCTGTGTGGTCCTTCTGTCACACAGCAGGATATCTGCCTGAAATAATTGAAATCATGATGTTGAAAATGTTTTGGCATTGGCATATTCATGAAAACCATATTAACAGTAGGCCAGAAGTGGGAGCTACTGTAATGTCCACCAGCAGATATGTGGAAGGAGGAAATACGACAGAGGAGCAAGGCAATATGAGTCTATTCAGATGATATTTGTAAAAGTCCAAGTCAGAAGAAGAGAATAGGAGGTGGCTCCCGGGGGCTGGGGTAGGACCAAATGAGAGTTGGTGATTAGCTTTCAGATATGCCAGGTGACAAACTTCCAGAGATCTACTGGGCAATATACCTACAGAATGTGATGCAACACGTTGTTTTACACTTGAAAATTTACCAACATGAAAACATCATAGCAAGTAACTTAGAAGAGTATAGTGATGAGAGACAGTATGGAATGGATAATGATTCAGAATTTATTGATAATTTATTTGGACTTCCAGGGAGACAAATCCAAAGTGAATATGAAGGAGAACATAGCACACAAGAACCAAGAGTCCAGTGCAGGAGAAGACATGATAGTGATGATGATGATTGATTGTGGGAACTTTTGATGACTGCCCAGAGAAAGAGGAAGGGGGTATGGAGGAAGACCCAGAGAGATGCAGGATTTGAAGACAGAAGCACAGGCCATAATCCTGGTGGGGAAGGGATGTTGAGATGCTGGAACAGGTGAAGAAGTCCTCATCCACTGGGGATTTCAGAATGGGTCACCTCTGCCAGTGCTGTCACTTTATCCCATTGGATTTCTGTCCTCCGTGACTGAAAAATGATGCATTTGATTTCTTGTTTGTAAAGGAGGATTGCGGTAACAAATGACATTTTAATGAAAGTGTTTTCCAAAGCTCTTATAAGCAGGTGTTGCTATCTTGACTCGGGATGTAAGTGGGGGCTAGTCCTCTACCAGCTATATGAAGCTGGCACAGTGGCCACCATCCCTAGCAAGAGGAGAGTGAGAGTGAGGGACCATGCTTTTCAAAAAGGAGATACACTTGCAGATTTCTGCGGATAGTCTTATTGTTTTCAGAAAAGACAAAAAGTGGACTTGTGCTAATATGACACGTTGGGCATTAATAAGCACAATGTGTAGGTGTTAATTTGCGAGGCTGGTCATCAGCAGCAGGGCTGGCAGCAGAGGGGCACACAGCAGCAGGGCTGGCAGCAGGTGGTCCTGCAACAGGTGGTCTGGCAACAAGGAGAGCAACAGGAGTGGGTCATAGTGTCAGAGGTGGACTTTGTTTACAGTTTTCCAGAATGTGATGACTTCTTCTCATTTGGCCTTTTATACTCTGGGCTTCCAAAGTACACGCCAATCAGTGAGCATTTTCCTTGTTCTTATTTTTATTCTTTTTACATTCAGATTAAAGATTGACAAAGAGGAAGTTGCTTATGAACTGTTAATGGGGTTTTCAAAAGTAAGTGCATTTTTGTGGGTCGAGATTAACTCATAACAACCGTTTCACTTAAAAGAGGGAGTCACACCATCACTTGGTCATGTGATACCTTCGTACTGCTTGGAAAGATCAGGGTTATTCCTCTACAGCTTTGTTCCTTTGTGCTTAGATTAGGGAGTATGTGGGGGAACAACCTGAGTATGTCGTCTGTCCTCCCAGTGAGCAATGCAATGCCTGGTTCCATGTCTCTTTATCCCTGGAAGTCCCACTCAGGAGTAGTGTATGCACATGTGTTTGTACCATCCTCCACACCTGTGTGTCCCATGTATGTTGTAGGCACTGGGACGATGGTTGGGAAAATGCATTCCCAGGCAGAACAGTACCAGGTCAAGCAGAAGGCCGGCACTCAGACTGAAAACCATCTATCAGTGTTGCATCCTTGGTGACCAGTAGTCTTTCCCATGTCTAAATCACTTTCCAGAATGAGGAAAAATCTACATATGTGGGGCCAGAAATAACTAAGGTACATTCTAGGAATACCAAATGTGCTGGAGGCTCTTGTCCTAACCCTATAAAGTGAGGGAGTCAGTGATCTTGGGGACTGACGTCTCTTTTCCTTTGCTTGTCCTTCCGAGCGAACAAAGGACTACTTTAGAGATGATGTCTGGGTTATAGGTAAGCGCTAACATATTTAAAACTTTTGTGAGATATAGCATTTGTCTTAGTTAAGTTACTATTACTGTGATGAATCACCATGACCAAAAGCAACTTGGGAAGGAAAGGGCTTATTTCACTCACAGCTCCATATACTACTAGTTCAGTATCTGGTGCAGTGAGGGCAGGAGCTCAAGCAGGGCAGGAACCTGGAGGATAGAGCTGATGCAGAGGCCATGAAGGGTGCTGCTTACTGGCTTATTCCTCAAGACTTGCTCATCCTGCTTCCAGGGTGGCCAGGGATCGCACCACTCACAATAGGCTGAACCCTTCCTCATCAATCATTCATCAAGAAAATGTCATATAAGCTGTGGACAGCCCAATCTTATGGAGGCATTTTATTTTTTTGGAATGAAGAAAATAGAGTTTATTTTAAAAATATTCCTAAGATTTTATCAAAAAAGACTAAGCTAAAACTGTAATGAAGAAAACACATATGTAGAGAATATCTAAATATGAAAGAAAAGCTTGATTAATTTTGCCACTGTTTGCCTTGTTTTGCCCTGTAAGGGGTTAACCTCAGGACTTCACAGCCAAATGGTATTAGGTACATCATCAATGAATCACCTTAGCTATAAAACTGTCTATATCTATGACTAATATACTAGACAACTGGACACAGGCAGATATTTTAAGCAACCATGAGTACTCTAGACCCACCAGATTTATTTAGATGGAAAAGTGAATAAATCTTAATGGAGACATTTTCTTTCTTTCTTTCTTTCTTTCTTTCTTTCTTTCTTTCTTTCTTCCTTCCTTCCTTCCTTCCTTTCTTTCTTCCTTTCTTTCTTTCTTTCTTTTCCTTTAGTGTTCAATAAAAACTTGTTTATTTTTTCTGGGGAGAAAATGAGGCATAGCAGCAGCTGAGAGCCATGGATTGTTTCAAACTTAATTTCCAGCAATGACAAACCAAACATATTTACAATTTGAATAAGATTATTATTAAGAAATTGTGTTGTTTCTTGAAAACTATGTTTGTATGTAAGATTAATCCTGACAGCCAAATCAAAAACTCATGGTAGCCACTAAGAAAAATGCCATGTAATCTGTGGAATATGTCCAAGTAAATTTTATGAACAAACAAACACTAAAAAGAAAAAGTAGGTGATTATCTAACATAGAAAAGTTGCTCAATTCCACTATCATACAACTCAAATTGAAAATTGAAGATTTTGAATACAAATTGTGTGCTAAAACAAACACAAATCATAGATGTGGGCTTAAAATCCCACATTCATGTTTGAGTTCAAACAGAACAGACCATTTTTCATTTGGGGGATGATAGTAGACTCTACCATTATAGATAATAATAAGATGGAATAAATGAAATTCAACCACGAATAACAAACTATTTACATATGATCTTCATATTTCTTTACAACAGAAACATACACAACACATACACATATGCACACATCCACATATACGTACCAATCCATGTCCTATGTCACAATGGGAAATCAGTTATGAATATAGTGTCTGTGATTGTGTTTGTTACACCTGGCATTTTCTTAACTGAGGCTCCCTCTTTGCAGATGACTTGGCCTTGTGTCAAGCTGTTGCAACACAATGTTCATTAAAAGGTGTTGAAATTATTAGTTTATAACTTCTTCACAAGATGAACATGCCCAAGTCAATATAACGACATTGAGAAATCGAACTTAACACTGTCTTCTAAGAGTAGAATCTCCTCACATCTATTTATTAATATAATAAATTATAGGTTGCTTCCAGTTATCTTTAAAATTTATGTGAGCAAAGTAGTATATATTTTGCTACATTTTTTAGCTTTATATTTTGTTTATTCTTTGCAATGCATGGGAGAGTACCCACAAATAAGAACAAAGAACTGCTTTCCCATTTTATGAAGTCAAAATGCTAGGCATGTGCAAGCGCCGAGACAATATTCAAACACACATCCCAACAAACCATAGCTAGGGAATTTGATAGTAATAGTTACCATTCACTTTTAACAGTAAAAAATAGCAGACTACACTTTTCTCCAAGTCAGATCTCTAAGTCAAAGCATATGTATTATGCAAATAGAAAGTCTCATATTTGAAACCCTTTGCCCGATTTTCAGAGGTTTACCATATTCAGCATGAATTTCCAATGAGTTGAGAACAGAAATTGATAAAATGTGAAGGTTGTTTTTCACTTAAATATTGATGTTTGTGCTTCATATACTGTTGTAGACTATTTTAAGCTATGGGTTTAAAAATAAATGAAGGTAATCTAGCTGGAAGTGTGCTATAACATTGTACTGTGAGTCTTAGAATAATCATGTTTTATTTGTACTTGTGACTTGTAATCTTAATTTTGCACAACAATTTTGACAATTAATTCCCCAGGTCTATTTTAGTTTGAAAAATATCGAGGAAAGCAGATTATTTATTTATTTATTTATTTATTTATTTGAGGTGACCGGATTCTATGTCAGTGATACCATGAATCTTTATTCACAATATTGTAAGTAAAATGGGGTTCCAGGAGCAAGATTTTCACTTTCTATGCATTTGTGAATGTTCTTATTTTTGTCCCATTATAAATTTCTGCTAAAAGTGGGATATTCTTAATACGACGACTACAGAATTAGAAAACAACTATACATGTTGATTTCTAAATAGTACTTTCACATGTGTTCATAGTTAATTAGGGGAACCTGTGCTTAGTCTTATTCCCTATGAAGATTCTGATTGAGTTTTCTACCGTCTCTGTACTCTTCTCTGAGATAGCAGACTCCAGGTCATCCACGGTATTCAGATTACTCAAAGCTCCCACAAGTTCAACATTCATTTTGCTACTTTTATGTATGCTATCACCATCAGTTCATCCAGGTATTTCATTCATTACCATTGGTTTATAGTCTCTCAGTAAATGGATAGGGCATAATTTCTGTCCTCTATTGTTCTTCATGTGGTATGATCAGCAATTTGCGATTATCAAAATAGTAAAAAAAATTCTGTTATATAAGGTTGTGAAATCATCTTTTGGTTAATAGATGGATTTTTTTTAAAGTAAAATACCTAAGAGCAGAATTGCTCATAAATTTGCTTCGTTCGTGGCTGGAGAGGAGGCACAACAGTTAAGAACACGTGTTACTCTTGCAGAGGACCTGAGTTCAGGCCCCACCACCGGTGTCGGATGGCTCATAATTGCCTAGGACTGCAGCACCAGGGGATCCAGTGTTCTCTTCTGGCCTCTTCAGGCATTAGCACACATGCCGCTCACTCACATGCTTACACACATACCTACACACTGAAAATTAAAGTAAATCTTTGAGAAATTCCTTAGTGAAATTCCCATAATGTTGTATCTAGAGGTCTCACATAGCTTCATTAGATTTATTCTAGATATTTTATCTTTTATGACAATATGTATGCCGTTGTTTTAATTCTTAGGGTTTTGGAAGGACATTTAATGATCGGCCTTGACTATAATAGACATAATGGATGTATTTGTATAGCCTTGATACGGCAGAAACAACTTAATATTTCACAATTATAATTCATAGTGTCTGTGATTCAGTGTGGCACTTTGTATTGTTTTTTCGAAAGCACTTTCCTGCTCAAACCACACACTAACAGTATTATTGATGAGTGTAGAATGTGGGCAGCAGCAATTGTTAGAATAGATATTACAGATTTGTGCAACCTACCCTGCTGTGGCTCAGGGATGGTATGTTTCTCCAAGGTTTTTGTGCTGACAGCTTGATCCCTGGCTGTGGACCATTAAGTAGGACCTTTAAGAAGTGAGGTCACTCAGGAGGCAGATGCAGGAGGATCTCTGTAAGTTCAAGGCCAGCTTGGTCTGTAGAGCTAGTTCCAGGACAGGCTCCAAAGCAATACAGAAAAATTCTGTCTTCAAAAACCAAAAAAAAAAAAAAAAAAAAAAAAAGGTGGGGTCTTCATGCTGCTGCTGTGGTCATACTGATCCCAGTGGCCTGTGTTGCCACTGGGGCCATGGTTACATCCAGGCCTAAGCTGCTAGTGAACACCACGTCTGGGTCCATGGTTCTACAGCTAGAAATTCTATTGGTTTAGGTAAATGGCAGAGCTTCATTTCTACTTTCATGCAATATGTACATTAATGACTTTATGTGAGTCTATAAAATCTAGGAGCCAAAACTAAAATAGGATATTTGTCTTTCTGTCCCTCTCTTAATTCACTGGACACATTTGTCTCCAGTTGCATCAATGGACACATTTGTCTCCAGTTGCATCAACTTTCTCCAGGGGGAAAACATAATTTCATTCTTCTCTATGGCTAAAAATATCCAGGATGTTTGGAAACCACATTTTTCTTAGCCATCCTCTTCGTTGGTTATCCAGCATAGCTCCCGTGACTGCACTGCTGTCATTCACTTTCCTGTGCTCTGAAATGTGCCCTGTGCATTACCGTGTGAAGGTTTGCCGTGCAGGAGAGGCCAGAGCCAGGCACTCCTTCACAATCCCTAGTTATTTATGTTTGGAGGGAGATGGAAGTGAAAGTGCCATGAGCTAAGACAAGACCCAAGTGTTGTCGCAGATGACAATGGATAAGGAATAAGGAACGTTTGTTGGTTCTGAACATGTTATGAGGCTATTGGTGGACCATGCACTGATGATGGAGGTGAAAGGCATTCAGAATATAAGCTGTTGCCAAGGAAATACTATTGGAGCACATAGAGATCCAGGAAAAGACAAAATAGCATCCAGACATTTTCAGAAAGCAAATGCAGATTTATTTAGAACACATACAAACCAGGAGACATTTTAAAGTGAGCCCAATGGTGAAGAGAACAGGAATACCCTGGGAAATGAAATCATTCATCACCGAGGAGGGTTAAGAAAGACAAATGAAGGTTTGCTTTGCTCACATTGCTTGTAGAGAATGTGAGCAACATAGCCTGAGGTCAAGAGAAGATTTAAAGAGACCAATGAGAAGAGTGAGCTCTCTCTCATCAAGCACACACCCACAATCATGCAGAGGAAGATAACCCATTGATAGCTAATGATGGCAAAATGCACAGAGTAATTCCGTTGGAGAATTTTGACTAGATGATGGCAAGCTACCATGTGACTGAATATAGAGTCATCAGCAGCAAGGCTGGGAGCAGCTGGACCCACAGCCTTGGGACAGGCAGCCAGGTACACAGACACATGTGGGCTGGTAGCAAGTTCTGGTGCAGGTCACAGGTCCAGAGCAAGCTGGCTGGCAGCACAGGTTGAGGCAGAAGGGCTCACAGCAGGGCTTGCAACAGGGCTTGCAGCAGGGTTGGCAGCAGGGCTGGCAGCAGCTAGAGATACAGCACCTGGGCTGGCAGCAGCTGGACTCGCAGCAGCTGGGCTGGCAGCAGCTGGGCTGACAGCAGCTGGGCTGGCAGCAGCTGGGTTGGCAGCAGCTGGGCTGGCAGCAGCTGGACACACAGCAGCAGGGCTGGCAGCAGGGTGTGCGGCAGCAGCTGCTCACACAGCTTGGCTGGAAGCAGGTCCTACAGCAGGTGGTTTGGCAGCTGGGCTGGCAGCAGCTGGAGCCACAGCAGCTGGGCTGGCAGCAGGGCTGGCAGCAGCTGCTCACACAGCTTGGTCTCCAGCAGGTGGTCCTGCAGCAGGTGGTCCTGCAGCAGGTAGGCTGGCAGCAAGGGGAGCAACAGGAGCTGGTCATGGTGTTGGATGTGGAGGGAGAGGTTCTGTTCACAGGGGTTCCTGAGATTATGACAACTGTTTCAGTCCTGGGGCTTTTATACCCTGGACATGCCATGAAGGGACCAATAAGCAGGACTATTCCTTGTTTGTTTTCAGCTGTTCATGAGGAAATTCTCACAGGGGGAAGTACTCCTTGAGTTTTAAAAATCTTTTGAAATGATGATGTAAGCAGTTAATTGTGGGTAATTCAAGGAAGGAAATTTCTAGAAGTCATCATCAGCATTGTTTCTGCTCTGACCAGGTGATAGTTGCTGCAGCCACAGGAGGGGCTGAAAGATGCCCTTCCTCAGTTTGTTCTCCTGTTTCCTTGGCTGTATGTGGAATGAAGTGTGTTTGTAGGGAGAGCTACTTTCACAGTGATAAATGAAGCTATGCCCGAATTCTGCCTGTTTCCCAGAGATGTTTGCTTGTATATACTACATCAGGCAAACATCTTTGCAGCAAATGTTGCACATCGTTGCACATGCTCAATCAGTCTTATCAAAGAATCCATGGTGAGGAGGTAGCTTGTAGTCTGTTTTCAACTGCACCCATGAGCACCGAAGCCAGGGTACAGAGTCAGAAGGAAGATATGAGGGGGGGAGGGTCAGAATACACTGGCTGATGCGTAAGGAAATGAGGACATTAAACTCGATAACCTGACACCTGCATTTTAAAATAAATTGAATCAAAGTATACTTTCAGAGATGGGCATACACCGTAGCTGAACCAGATATGATACAAGAATCAGTGTGTCCATTCTTCATATCATGAGCCTGTGTGTGTGTGTGTGTGTGTGTGTGTGTGTGTGTGTGTGTGTGTGTGTGTGTGTGTTTAGTAGAAATATGAGGCAGTCAGTGCATGGTTTTGCTATCACAGTGTGTCAACTTTTGAATTTTATCAAAAATGAAATTATATTACTCATGTGGTTCATTTTCTTTTGCTCAAAATTATATTTGTGAGATTTAATGACAATGTTGGATTTAGTAGTCATTTCTTTTTCATTTACTCAATCATTTCATATAATTGTATGATAAGGCTACAATCTATTAATGCCCATTGCATGGCAAGACCTTAATTTTTTAAAATCCTTGTGTCTTTGATGGGCTCTTTTTCTTTTTTCTTAATTTATTTTTTACATTCCAACCCCAGTTTCCCCTCCCATCTCTCCTCCTCCTCCCTCCACCTCCACCACCTCCCATCTGCTCCACATGTTTTTAAAATCATTTAAATCAGTAAGACTTTTGAGAATCTATGCTCTTAAGATGATTTGTCTATTTCTTAGTCTACAAGTTTGTGGATTTTTGCAGATATATTCTTTGATGGGAAATTCTGGTTTCCAAATTGTAGAAAGAGAGGGAAAAAAAACCTAGTACACAGTGCCAGGTGTTTTGAAAGAAAAAATGGCTGCCTGTGTTGGGCAGATAGGTCATTTGTAAAGTGCTTGTCATGCAAGCATGAGAACCCAAGTTGGATCCCCAGAACCTTTGTAAAGAATGCTGAGCAAAGTGACATGGGCTTGTAATCTCAGGACCGTAGAGGAGGGCACAAGCAGATATCCAGGGCTTGATAACAAGTTCCAGGTCAATGTGAGACCAGCTCAAAAATGAGGTGAGTGGCTCCCTGAGGAATTCTGAGGTTGTCCATGTGTACACATATGCATCAATATCTGCACACATGTGTGTATACACACACACTACACATACACACACTACACACACACTACATACCACACACACACATATACCATACACCACACACACACACTACACACGCACTACATACACTACACACCACACACACACACTACACACACCACACACACAAACACACACACCATACACCACACACACACATACACACACACTACACACACACACATACATACACACTACACACTACACACCACACACACAAACACACACACATACATACACACTACACACTACACACCACACACACAAACACACACACCATACATCACACACACACACACCACACACACACTACACATACCACACACACACACACACACACACACTACACACCTAAGGTTGCAGTGATGTATACAACATACAATTGATTCTTCACATTGTATTATCTACACTTGGTGTTTTCAGTGTGGAGTGTAAGCCATTTTTTTTTTATTGTGTATCATAAATGTCCACTCAGAGCTTATGTGTTGAAGGCTTGCTCCTCAACCAGTGGTACTGTTAAGTAGGAGGAAAGATGTCATTGAAAGCATGTGTTTGAAATATATATTTGGGCTTGTCTTTTTCATCTCTGTGTCTCTGTTTCTTGATAACCATGTGGCAACCAGTTTTCATTTCTCCCAAGTTTCCGCCATGATATAGTGCTTCAACCATAAGCCTAAAACAACAAGGCAAAACAATTGTGAACTTAAACTGCAGAAACCACGAGCTAAAATAGACATTTCCTTCTAAGTTGTTTATCTCATTTTGTCACAGGGATGGACCACTGACTAACAGAGTAGCTATTTAGTTTTTTCTCCTTAAAGACTTAATTTGATTTTCCTTGAAGACTAATGAGCGGATCTCTCCTCCCCCAGACATTCATTGGACAAATTTCTTTTTTATTTGATACTAATTCTGCCTTATTTTGGAATTGTTTGCTATTTTTCTTATTTCTCTATTGATGCCTTTGTTGATTCCATGGCTTACCAGTCTCCTCTTCTATACTTTGGCCTGCCCTGTCCCTCTTTTAACCTTTCCCCATTGTTATTGCCATACATTTGTTGTAGATAATGCTGGGTTTCATATAGACACTTTCTTGCAAGTCTGCCATGTGCTTTGACCATGTTTTCTAGTTAGGAATCTCAAGAGGGAGAGACCTCTCTTATGCCCAGCATAAAAAGAGCTCCCACAAAGACAGAGAAAGATGGAAAACACAGGATAGCACAGAGTCATGAACCAAGGGATATGGTCAGTTCTACAAGTTCAAAAATGCTAGGAGGTAGATTTTCTCTATTGCTTGGGGTAGGTATACAACCATAATAACTCAACTCCTGTATTGGAACTCATGACATCTAATTTGGTTTCAAACCTCACAAAGAGAAGATAACACTGCTGTACTGTTTCAGCCATAAAGCTGGTGGTGATTCATTCCAAGAGTAATAGGAAGCAAGTACATATTTCCAGTCCCACAGTACCTGGACTTGACTTTTCTATATGGCTTTTCTAATGTCTCCCATTTAATTCTTGAAGTTAAGATGTTTTATTTCAGAGTTGGGGCTTAGAATCTGAAAATACTTTCTCTTTGGAGGAATGTGATTACAGTCTAAGAGTACAGTCTCTAGGTGTGTCAAAAGGAGAATCTCAAAGAGCATTTGATGCTCATGTAATTTTCTACAAACTGACTGAAGGTGTATTTCAAAGAACACACAAGATTAAAGAACACAGCACATGCAATAAAGGGAGTTATTTTTTTTTCAAAGAGTTCAGCCAAAACCTTGATCCTCTGGGCTTCGAGCCCTCCATTTCTCCTTCTTCTCCTCCTCCTTCTTCATGTTCTTTTGTTATTGATTTTATACCCATGATTATATTTTTTACTTTTATTTTACATATCAATCCCAGTCCCTCTCCTTTCTTCCTTCCCTCCCTCCCTCCCTCTTTCCCCCTCTCCCTCCTTCTCATGCCTCCCCACTACCCTCCTCTCCCATCCCCCCACTCCACATGTAGGGTGATGCCCTCCAGGAGGGGTCATTTAAATCTGTCAAGTCATTTGGAGTAGGGACTAGGACTTCTCTCCTGTCTCTAGGTTAAGGCAGTTATCCCTCCATGGGGAATGTGCCCCCAAAGTTTTTTTGTGCACCAGGAATACATCCTGGTTCCATTGTCCGAGGTCCCTTAGACTGCCCAGGCCTTCTAGCTGAGACCCATGTTCAGGGGGTCTGAGTCAGTCCCATGCTGGATTCCCCGCTATCAGTCTGGAGGCCCATTATCTCCATTTCTATGATATGAGATATTGCTGAATCTATGTATAAGAAACATAATTCCATCCAAGGAGTTTATTCATCTGTATCCCTAAACAAAAACAAAATTCCAATAAACTTCTGGCCTAAGATGTCTCTCTCTCTCTCTGTAGGTCTGTTGCACATAGACTTGGAAACTTTCTAGTTATATATCTGAGAAGATCACATATATCCTGTGCTGTGAACCCATTAGGTGTTGTGAAGGTATGTTATATTGTTCCCAGGGAAGTAAACCTGATCATTCGTGTTAGTTTCTTTTCATTAATTGCTTTTTCCCATAACAGTGTCAACCACTACATTACAAAATTCCCCATTGTTCATGGATGCCTGGGGTTTTCTCTGTCAGGTCCATGTTCATATATACCATGACTTCTAATGTCTTTCTTCCCTCTTCTCCTTTCTCTTTTTCTTCTGGTGATACAGAACTTAGGCTTTTATTTCCCTCCACTGATTTATTTTTCCCTCTCCAAACTCAGGAAGTTATTTTGATTCATTAGGTGTCCTGGAGATAATAAAGAATCAAAGACTAGTAGCGTAAATACTTGTTACTTTGAGTCCTGGGATTTGTCACTCCTTTATTTCCTTAATAATGTTTTCATCTAGAAACAAATTGTCTCTCATGTCTGAGTATAGTGGAGATTTAGTCTGTTTCATGGGGCATGATTTATTCCCTTATGACTATTTGTGATCAGTGACAAGAAGTGTTGAGAATATAAACAATGACACTTCCATGACATGAACAAATACTTTCTAGTGCAACTACTCACATCAAAGAACCATGACAGTAGCAGACACACATGAATCACCAAACAGGTTTAAAGGGGCTAACCAGTTGAGACAATAGTGTTCGCATCATTTTAGTAGGGTCCTTAAAAACATTTCCTGACTTAAGTGGCTGGTGGTGAATTGAATTGAGTTGAAATGAATCGAAAAGAGCTCTGTGAACAAATCTGATCTGAAAATGAAGGGAATTTATATTTCCATTGCCAGAAAAGAACTTGAAATGAATAGATCTACAGTGCTCAAGCCCCAGTGTTTACAGATACTTAAACTGAGTTCTACCTGTGACTATGTTAGCTCCAGAATCAGAAATCCTGGAACACCATCTACCCATCCCTAGCTACCTGTTAAACACTGGGGAACTTAAAACATTGCAGGTAAGATCAGCTGCTATAAGTTCATGATAGCAGTAGCCATGTCATGTGCAGAAGACAGTGTTTTAGGACACTCTTCCACATTCTTCTACCATGATGCTGTCTGACCCTTTGCAATGGAGTAGGAGATGCTCCATTTAGGGACAAGCACCAATAGTCACTTGTTTTCAGCACTTGTATAGTGTTTCTACACACTCATGCACTGTATGAGGCCAAGTAACCATATACTGAACCCTCCCCTTCCCCAAAGCCTTGAATTAGAAGAAATCTTTCATTAATTAGGTTGTTCTTTTCCTTATTGTATTCACAGTGAAGAATCTAATACACTGAATCTAATACAATGAATGACATGACTTAGATCAGAAAACAGAATGTGAAAAACAAATAGAAAGGGAATCAAACATAATATGAAAGGTAGAATAAAGAAGACTTTATTAGAATAGCAATGGGTGGCATTTCATGAGTTGGGAAGACAATACAAAGTTGACATGATGAGTCACAAGATGAGTCATAAAAACTGTGAACACACTGAAGTGTAATGATGGGTATTTGTCATTGCAAAGATGTAACAAGATAGTTGTGAATTGTTATTTTTTAACTTATTAAAGGAATGGTTTCTGCCCATGCTGAGATTATGAATCCAGATCATAACAGGTGAAGAAGACAGATAGAGAAATGAAGATAACATCAAAATGGGTGAGATGGTACAGGTCTGTTAGCAGGAAGACTGCTAATTTGATGATGGTGTGTGTGCTATAGGCAGAACAAAGGCAGAGAGTTAGGCATGAAGTTAAACTCTAGGTCTAAGAATTGATTATTCCATTCCAGTAGTGTCTTCATCAACAACCACAGGGCTCACAGCAGCTGGACCCACAGCCTTGGGACAGGCAGCCAGGCACACAGACACATGTGGGCTGGTAGCAAGTTCTGGTGCAGGTCACAGGTCCAGAGCAAGCTGGCTGGCAGCACAGGTTGAGGCAGAAGGGCTCACAGCAGGGCTTGCAACAGGGCTTGCAGCTGGGTTGGCAGCAGGGCTGGCAGCAGCTAGAGATACAGCACCTGGGCTGGCAGCAGCTGGGCTGGCAGCAGCTGGGCTGGCAGCAGGGCTGGCAGCAGCTGGACACACAGCAGCAGGGCTGGCAGCAGGGTGTGCGGCAGCAGCTGCTCACACAGCTTGGCTGGAAGCAGGTCCTACAGCAGGTGGTTTGGCAGCTGGGCTGGCAGCAGCTGGAGCCACAGCAGCTGGGCTGGCAGCAGGGCTGGCAGCAGCTGCTCACACAGCTTGGTCTCCAGCAGGTGGTCCTGCAGCAGGTGGTCCTGCAGCAGGTAGGCTGGCAGCAAGGGGAGCAACAGGAGCTGGTCATGGTGTTGGATGTGGAGGGAGAGGTTCTGTTCACAGGGGTTCCTGAGATTATGACAACTGTTTCAGTCCTGGGGCTTTTATACCCTGGACATGCCATGAAGGGACCAATAAGCAGGACTTTTCCTTGTTTGTTTTCAGCTGTTCATGAGGAAATTCTCACAGGAGGAAGTTGCTCTTTAAGTATTACAAAACTTATGGAAATTATGCTGCAAGCAATTAATTGTATGTAGTTCATTGAGGGTATGTTTGGAATCATTACCACCATTTCTTTTCTGGTTATTCCCTGGTCATGTGATGGCTCTGTGGGCACAGGAGGAGCTGAAAATTCTTTTTCTTTGTTTCATATATTGTGCTGGTTCAGTCTGGGAAGTGTTTGAGAGAGGGACTATGATGCTAATATGGTCACAGTGACAAATTCAGTACTTGCCTGGGTCTAAGCCTATTCATCAAAACTGCCTGCTTATTCCAGGCTATAGCAGACATGTTTATTTGCAGTAAGCATGGTCACTGTCATACTAGCTTTATGAAAGGGGCATGGGTCTTTTGAGCATGAGAATGTAAACCAAACACAAGGATAGTGACAGATGAACATGGGGATGTACAAAATGTCAATCAATTTAGATCCCAACCCTACTTAGCAGAATAATTGGTACCCTTATCTGGGCATCCCAACCTGGATATAGTCTTCACTAAATAAGAAAACAATATAACCTCACAAATAACTTTTAAAAAGGAAATTGAATCATGGCATGCTTCCAGAGAAGTGTTTGCTTTTGAATGTATAGTTCAACCAAAATATGACAAAGCTATCGTTCATGTCAGGAAATAGTGTGTGTAACTGTTGTAGCTGTTTTCATGATTTTTTTTCCCCTCAAAATGATCTTTCCTTCCCCTGTAAGACAAATTGTCTGCTGACTTATAATACATAGCTTTTCCAAATATGACATTTTAGTCAAATTGAAATGTCATTTCATATATTTTTTATTTTTGTTGCCCCAAATTATGTTAGAGTTAACTTCTTTCGTGAATATGGCGGTTGTTTGCCCCTCTTTCATATACTTGATTATGTGTGCTACAGTTTTAATGATTTATTTACTTGTATTGTGTATCAGTATCTTCCTGCATCTGTGTATGTGCACCAGGTGTGCAATGCCCTCAGAAACCACACACCAGCCCCTGGGCCTGAAGTTATAGCTGTCAGGCACTATGTGGGCTCATGGAATTAAACTCATGTCCTCTGGAAGAGCAGCTAGTGCTCTTTGCTGCCCAACCCTCCCTCTAGCCCTTACTGTGTGATATTTTAGCTTATTAATTCTTGTGTTATCTGATGTACAACTTTTATGATTAGGGTTTTTGTGACTCATATTGTCGTGAATATTTTTGTCTAGACCTTGGTTCACTTGAATGAGTATTCCTGTGAATGTATCCCCACATATTCTTATAGTGAAGTTTCTGGATTACAAGTTTTGCATATGGTCAACATTAGTAGGTGCTTACATATAACTTACCATTCTTGTTGTTTATGACTTAATTTTTAAAATTATATTTATTTGTGTGTGTGTCCCCATGCACATGTGCATGTCATTCACACATGTGGAGAGGTCCCATAACAACTTGCCTGGGTCTGTTTTCTCTTTCCACTATGTGGGTTCCAGGGATTGAATCAGATTATCAATCATATACCCATCCCAGCGGACCACTCAGTTCTTTCTGTTCTAATACCTGTTGTACTTACTGTTGGGTTTGAAGCATTTTTGTTATCTGTATAATTAGCATATCTCATAATTTTCATTTGAATTCCATAATACTATTGAGTTGGATTTACATAAGTTTTTTAGACCTTTGCATTTCTCATTTGTAAGGCATTAGCATGTTTTGTTTGTTTCTGGTAATTGTCTTTTAAAAATTCTTCATTGAAATTCTTTAACTATCCTAGATATTAGCCTTTGTTCATTTTGTCAATGATCTTTTCTACGCTATTGCTTGTCATGTCATTTCCTCTTCCAATTGTAGTGGTGTCTGGTCAATCAATCTTTTCCATGGCATTTATAGACTTTTCTATTTCTTGTTGACTCCTAAGACTATGTAGATATTATCTCATACTCAACCCAAACATGCCATTTTCTTGCCATTCATTTAGAATTTTTAATTTACCCATGTATGCTAAAATAGTTTAAATGACCACATTTCCATATGAAGTACCTGATCGTATTCACTTCTTAACACTATATTGTGTTAAGATCATTGTCTCAATGATCTCTTGCCTCCTTCTTTCTTGCATTAAGTAATCTAGTTCTCCACATGTGAGAAGACACTAAAGATTAGACTTTTTGCTTATTTCACTTAACATTCTAAAATCCAGGTCTAGCCATTTTCCTGCAGAGGAAATTTAATTCTCTTTTAGGGTTGCATAATACTCCAAACACTCACCATTTTGTTTATATATTGCATTTTCTCTCTCCATTCATCTGTTGATGGGGCTCATAAGCTGAACCCATGGTTTTGCTGTTATGGTTGGTGCTACAGTAAGCATGTTGGTCATATTGACATAATCACATATGGCAATCCTATCTCTTGGACATAAGTAATTACTTCACTAAAGGTGAACTTTGATCTTTCCCCATTTCAAGATCTAGAATATATGTAGCCTTAATTTTTTCTATAAGCTTGAATTTTAAAAATACATGTTTACATGTTGAGGTCCATATTCCATGCTGCCAGCAGAGGCTATGTAGATGTCTGTGATCCATGCTGCCTCTGGAATCATGTGGAAGTCCATGAGCCATGCTGCCACTGGTTGTTATGGGAAAAAATCTTGTTTTGCAGTGGTATCAATGACTGTAGACTCATTCTTGAGAATGAGAGACAGTGACTTGTGTGACAACCCACAACTCCCAAAATAAAAGAGACAGTCCAGACATGGAGCCATTGAAGAGAGTCCTTCAAAACTGTGATAGATTCTGAAGTGCACTTCACAGCTCGTGGCTTCTGGTGGGGGTGGGAGTGGGGATGTGTTAAGAGTTGTTTTTCTCTGCTGGTCTGGTCCCACCACCACGCCAGCCCCAAATAACACACAGAGACTCTGTATTAGATATAAAGCTGTTAGCCTGTTACTAGCATATCTTATTGGCTAGCTCTGTCTAAAATATTAACCCATTTCTATTAATCTAAGTATTTCCATGTGGTCTCATCTTACCAGAGAGAGAGCCCGATCTCTGTTCTCTCAAGTCTCTACATGTTGACTCTTCCCTACTTCTTCCTCTCTCCTCCTAGTCTCCTAATCCCACCTATCTTGCTTTCCTATTGGCCAACAGTGCTTTATTCATTAACCAGTAAGAGAAACATATTTACAGAATGGCATCTCCCATTCTGTAAATATGTTTCTCCAATGGCACTGTTGGCCTGGCTACTGGGAGCTTGACAATGAGTATATGGGTGGGCAACACAAATTGGATTGGGTGTATTTTTTTCTTCTTTGTTGGGGGAGGGCAAAATTGTGGGAGAGTGGGCCTGGGGGGGGAGATGAGAATCCAGTGTAATCAGGGGGTATTCTATGAAATACCCAAATAATCAATAAAAGTATTACATTGGAAAAAATTTGTTGTCAATAAAAGAAAAAGTAAAGATGGAAAAAAGAAAAACATTTTTTAGATTTTATTTATTTTTATTTTGTGTGTATGGGTGTTTTTTCTGCATGCATGCCTATGCAACAAGCATGTACAGTGCCTGTGGAGGACAGAAGAAGGCATTGGATCCCCTGGGAATAGAGTTACAGATGGCTGTGGAGTTTTATATGGGTATTTTTGTCCTCTGGAAGAGCATCCAGTGTTTTTTAACCCATGAGACATTTTGAAATATTGGGTTTAATTTTCTTTTGTGGGTTGATTTTAAGCCTTTAATCAACTCATATTGTAGTTTTGTAACTAAGGTGCATTGGGGTTCCACGTTCATAGTTTAAACTTTATGTATTGATCATTCTTTGAAATGTATGTCACTTTTCATTCAATCACAATATTTATCAAATATGTTCTTTCTCAGAGCAGTGTCATCTGAAGTATATTTCCTTAAAAACATTTGAATACACACAGACTTTGAATTTTATTGATTTCCTTCATTTAAAATTTTTTATCTAGTTCTTAATTTAAATTGATAGGCAGTTGCATCTAAAGCTTTTTCTTCTCTCAAAATGCCAAGTTTATGATATCCTTTGAGTTCTGGCATCTAGTGCCTTCAACATCATTAATTTTCTCAAGTGTTTTAATTTCCACTATAAAACCTTTCATTTGGTATTCCAAGTCAGTAGTTTTTTCCTACATTGTGTCTTGTTTTCAATCTACTCTATTATTTATAGCAAATATTTAATTTGGTTTTGTTTAATGATCTTTTCTATAAGAAATGAAGAATTAAACAACATAATTTTATAACATAAAAATACTTGGTCTATAAATGAAATTAATGATGTAATCACAATCACTACACCAATGACACAGTTCCTCAAATTCAACACCCAGTTCTAGACCCACTCAGGTTTCTGTGGTCCCCGAGTCAGGGGGCTTTTCGTGTTCTGACTTTGTGATTTAGACAGACTTACTAGGAGGTCAGCATGTTTCTAAGAGTTGTCAAAAACATTCCATCTGTTAGTTCTGAGTCATGAGAGGGTGCTCAACAAGTAAACAAGGATGGTGAATCTCTAACCTCTATACATAGCCTTGCAAATCTTAATCTAACTTCTGCAACTTCAAAATATTCTTCATTTGTTTGGGAGTATTTTAGTAGAAATAGGCACATTATAGCATTTTACTCTTTATTTCTCCCTACCGTAAGTTACTTCTGAACACATCAAGTTTCTTTTTGTGAGAAGAATATGGTCCCTAAGAGATGGCTGAATCCTAATCTATGACTGTATCACCCTCCATGGCAAAGGGACTTTTAAGGGCATGATTAAGAATCTGAAGAGGGAGAGCTTGTTCTGGATTGTTTGTAGGTATTCAGTGTAAATACAGGCTCTTGATAAGGAGAGATAGAAACAGAGGATACAGGGTCATGATGCAAGGAGGGTGGGTAGCCCTCAAAGTTGGGAAATGCCAGCTATTGCTTACAGAAAAACTACAACCAACCAAACAAACAAATAAAAAATCCAACATTGGATTCAAACTCATGGAGACTGACTTCTGACTTCCAGAACTAGAAGATAATAAATTTAAGTTGTTTAAGCCACTAAATTGGTGGTGATTCCCTGCAAGGGTAGCAAAATTGAAAACAAATTTCCAAGCCTACTATGCCTGAATTCTAATGACTTCCATAAAGACCTTTCTAATGCCTTTAATTTTTTTATTTAAATTAAAAACTATCTTATTTTACATACCAATCCCAGTTCCCTCTCCCTCCCATCCTTCCATGTCCTCCACAACCAAACCCCTATCCTACCCCCTATCCACTCCTCAGGGAGGGTGAGGCTTCCCATGGGGGATCATCAAAGTCTGTCACATCTTTTGGGTCAGGGCCTACGCCCTCCCCCATGTATCTAGGCTGAGAGAGTATCCCTCCATTGGAAATCAGCTCCCTAAGACGATTCGTGCCCTAGGGATAAATACTGGTTCCTCTGGCTACTGCTAGAGCCCCCATAGATTGCACCGGCCTCCCAACTGACACACATGGACAGGAGGCCTGGTTTGGTCCTATGCTGGTTCCCCAGCTGTCAGACTGCGGTTTATGAGTTCGTACTTGCTCAGGTCAACTGCTTCTGTGGGTTTCTCCGGCC
This sequence comes from Phodopus roborovskii, assembly GCF_943737965.1. Taxonomy (NCBI): domain Eukaryota; kingdom Metazoa; phylum Chordata; class Mammalia; order Rodentia; family Cricetidae; genus Phodopus; species Phodopus roborovskii. The sequence continues at coordinate 15,175,961 of NW_026125052.1, read as the reverse complement.
TGGTTTTGACCCTTTTGCTCATCACTCTTCCCTCTCTATAACTGGATCCCAGGAGTTCAGCTCAGTTTTAGCCGAGGATCTCTGCTTCTGCTTTCATCAGCTACTGGGTAAAGGTGCTATGATGGCATTTAAAGTAATCTTCAATCTCATTATAGAGGAAGGACATTTAAGGTTGCTTCTTCACTATTGCTTAGATTCTATAGTTTGTGAAATTATACTGTCTATACTATCCTAGAGTTTGCTATTTTCTCTTTGGAAAACATAAGCTAAACCTAGGAATTCAATTTCTACATTGTATGTTAAAGGCAGAATTCCAGAAGTCATTACACCTAATGCTTCCATAGTTTACAATACTAATTGAAGAGGAATGGACAACAGAGTAAAGTTTGGGATTTGGATGAAGGAGCATATCAAATGGCAGTAGATGTTGTTTGTCTAGAAAATGTTTGGGCTGATCTATTACTCGTGGAGTCAAGTTTACTGCTTTTACTGGTAAGATCTACTGCAGGATGCTTGCATCAAAGACCACTCAGTGCTTATCCCCTGACCTTCATCTTCTGTTTCCATAAACAAAAATACAATAAAAATAATCTTCTGGATTAGTCTCTCTGTCTGTCTCTGTGTGTATCTGTGTCTGTCTTTTTCTGTGTGTCTGTCTTTCTCACTGTCTCTGTCTCTCTCTCTCTCTGTCTAAAGATCTATGTATTTTTAGGAAGTGTCTACAGGGAATCTCTGGCATTTGTCTGAGAAGATGGTACATATATGGTGTCTCTGCCCTCTAAGGTATTTACTTAATTATTTCTTTTCATTATTCCCATTTCTCTTGAAGCGGTATCAGCCATTCAAGCATCAAGTTCTCCATCATTTTTTATTTCTTTCAAAATGTCTGCTGTTTTCAGTTCCAGACTCGTAACCACCATTGCTCCTAGAAGCACCTCCTCCTTTTGCCTCCTCCCCTCACAGTCTCCCTGACCTTAAGAATCAAAGTTTTTGTTGTTCTCAGTTGATTGTTCTTTCCATCTCATAGTTCAGGTATGTATTTTGATCCCTTATGTGGTTCAAAACCATGGATGATCAAAGGCTGGTAGCATCAGTAATTTGTTTTCCTGAATCCTGGGACTTGTCACCCCTGTGTTTCCTTAATGCAGCTTTAACCTGGAAACAATTACATCTTCAAGTGTGTGTGCACATGGAATTCTGTCTATTTCTCAGTGATACACATAGCAGGTAAGAATATGGACCAGAAAAACAAGGACATGTCTACGACATCAATAAACTTTTACTAGGGCAACTACTCACATCAGGAACACTCCATTCAGATCATCAAACATATTTGAAGGCATTCACCATTTGTCTGCCTGGAGTGGACATCATTTAGTAGGGTTCTTTAAAAAACACTTCTAGTATTAAGGTGTGGGCAGTAGTGACCAAAACATGAGTAATGAAGTGGGAAGAGCTTTGTTAATGAAGTGGACTGAAAATGAGAGGACTAACGATGTTGCCTGAGAAGAAAGCAAAGTATACGTCTTCCCAGTGTTCAGCTTACAGTGTGATTCCTTTAACTAAAACTATACCTGTAACTACCTTACCCTAAGAACAACCCTGGGCCCTTGATTTGACTCTGTTTACCCCTACTGCCAGCCCATAACACAGGTCACTTAACTCCTGTTAGGTTTGCTCAAGTGTTAGTGTTTGAATACGAAATGCCCACCCTGGGCTCATGCACTGAATGCTTGGCCTTCAGATGATGGTACTGTTTATATGTCCAGTAAACCTTAGGAAGTGGAACCTAGTTAGAGGAAGTAGATCCCTGGGCCTTTGCCTTTGAGGGTTATATGAGGTTCTTTGTAGCTCCTCACTGTGCCTTCCTGTCTATATGGTATAAACACCTCTTCAGTGGGCTCTTGACACCTTGTTGTTCTGTCCAAGCACAACAGGCAAAAAAAAAAAATTCTGTACTGGAAGCATGAGCAAAAACAGATCTGTCTTTCACCAAGTGGTTCTTCCATGTATTGTGTCACAGTGACACACAGTGACATTCTACCAGCACACCGACTTTGGATCTGTGATGCAACTTAGACAGTACAACATAAATCAAAGACCAAAACAATAAAAAGCAAACAAAACATAGAATAATATAGTCAATAATTTATTAGAAAAATCAAATAAAGTCATGAAAGAGTTACAAGATGATTCATGAAATCATATATGCACATTGGAATAGAATCATAGATATTTATCATTGCAAGGTTCTAAATAGACAATAGCAAATGGCTTTTATTGTTTTTAATTTCTTAAGCTAAAAAGGCAATTAATTATCTCTTTGTCAAGGCTGAGATCACAAACCCAGGTCTAGATCAGTTGATGTTTAGAAGCAGAGGAATTAAAAAGGATTTCAGAGTGGATTTGATGGTAAGCAGTGATCAAGTCACAGTCTGTTAATAAGAAAATGACTGGGAGTTTTGTGGGATGCATATTACTTTTAAGTGCATATTATTAGCAGAGAATGGTAGTAAATTGGTTATCCTGAAGGTCTGTTGTTAGTGGGTCTGTGGTAAGTTGATCAACAACTGCAGGGCTCACAGCAGCTGGACCCACAGCCTTGGGACAGGCAGCCAGGCACACAGACACATGTGGGCTGGTAGCAAGTTCTGGTGCAGGTCACAGGTCCAGAGCAAGCTGGCTGGCAGCACAGGTTGAGGCAGAAGGGCTCACAGCAGGGCTTGCAACAGGGCTTGCAGCTGGGTTGGCAGCAGGGCTGGCAGCAGCTAGAGATACAGCACCTGGGCTGGCAGCAGCTGGGCTGACAGCAGCTGGGCTGACAGCAGCTGGGCTGGCAGCAGCTGGGTTGGCAGCAGCTGGGCTGGCAGCAGCTGGGCTGGCAGCAGGGCTGGCAGCAGCTGGACACACAGCAGCAGGGCTGGCAGCAGGGTGTGCGGCAGCAGCTGCTCACACAGCTTGGCTGGAAGCAGGTCCTACAGCAGGTGGTTTGGCAGCTGGGCTGGCAGCAGCTGGAGCCACAGCAGCTGGGCTGGCAGCAGGGCTGGCAGCAGCTGCTCACACAGCTTGGTCTCCAGCAGGTGGTCCTGCAGCAGGTGGTCCTGCAGCAGGTAGGCTGGCAGCAAGGGGAGCAGCAGGAGCTGGTCATGGTGTTGGATGTGGAGGGAGAGGTTCTGTTCACAGGGGTTCCTGAGATTATGACAACTGTTTCAGTCCTGGGGCTTTTATACCCTGGACATAGCAGGACTTTTCCTTGTTTGTTTCCAATGGCTCATGGGGAAATTCTCTGAGGAGGAAGTTGTTCGATATATTATAAATCTTTGACACTTCTATTTAAATAACTAATTGTGGAGAGTGTTTGTAGAAACTCATCAGTGTCATTCCTGCTCTAGTCATGTGACCACAGGTCAATGTTTTCCTGCACCTGTACCTTTGGCTGTATGCAGACTGGGGAAAGTCTATGATAATGATATGTTCACAGTGATAAACTGAATCCACAGCTGGGTCAAAGCCTGTTCCTTGGGAAAGCCTGTTTACACCAGATTACAACAGGCAGCAGGCCATTTCTGTGTTTCACCGGCTTTATAAAGTATACATGGGCAGAGGGTGGTTGCCACAGTCATTTTCACACACAAGTAAACCCAAATGTGGATAGATAGATGCAGTAAGATGACATAAGGGCCTAGAAAATATCAATCCATTTAGACCTTCGTCCTCTTTAGCAACTGGACCAATAAACTCAAGTCAGATCCTCAAATCAGCACACTTTCTTTATAAAATGAGGAAATTAAATTCTATGAGATCAAACTATATACCTTTATTTAAGAGAATTTAAAACATAAGATAGTATCAGAAAATACATGTGCTTTTATATGTAGCTTGACTGATTATGATAAATGTAGTGTGTCCAGCATTTGTGTCAGGAAATAGTGGCATTCCTGGTAGTTGTCACTATAGTATTATCTCTGGACCTCTCCCTAAGGCAACTAGTATGTAAATAATAGTTTGTCAGGTTTTGACCTTTATTAAAAGTGAAGTCATTTAGCATGTATTATTTGTTTTCTTTTGCTCAAATTTGCTTCTGAGATTTATAGACTCCACTGCCTATAGTGGTCAATTGCACAGTTTTGTTGATATCATTGTAGGATGCGACCAAATTGTATTAATGTGCTTCATTGCTGACAGATGTATTTCCATCATTTAAACTATTGTGAATCCTGTTCTCATGGACATATTTGCCCATATCTTCTAGTGAATAATTTTCTCATAAACTTTTGGAATGAAGTTTCTGGAGTATAAATTATGCACTTGGTCAACCTTAGTAGGTTTTTTCAAATGTTCTTTTGAAAGTTACAAGGTTGACTTTGAAAGCTTATTTTTAACATCTCAAGCCCATCACCAAAACTTAAGGAATGTAACAGAAGAGGAGGTGGAACATGGGAAAGGAAGGTTATAAAATGTAAACTTCTGGACTTGATATGGCTATAAACACTCATGAACTCATGAAGCGATTACTCATATTGTTCTATTATTAAATAAAACTCAGGAGTCAGATATCAGGGTAAAATATGATTGACCAGAGAAGTGGTGGAAATCAAACAGTGACCTCCTCTCTCTGGGAGGTTAAAAGCCACATGGCAGGGATGAAGATCAATCAAGTAGGTTAATTGGAGTTATAAGAGCTAGTTGGGGACAAGACTAAGCTAAAAGCCAAGCTTCTATAATTCTAAGAAGTTCCCATGTTGTTATTTGGGGCTGGTGATCCATAGATAGTCCCACAAGAAACCTTGCTACATTTGATGTCCCATGTTGGGCTCTGGGTAATATGTTTACCTTAATTATTCTAGTGTTAATAAAAGCTTAGGAGTCAGATATTGGGATAAAAACCCAATTGATCAGAGAAGCAGCAGAGAAGCAACCAGTGACCTCTTCTCTCTCTCCTTCCTTAATTCAAAAGGGCCTGCAAATCTTTCTAAACATCTCCCTACTACTTCCCTTATCTCTGTGTATGTCCTGGGTCCTCCAAAAACCCGATGGCTAATTCTGGTAAGCTAGAAGCTAGCTCTGCCCTCCAACTCAAGGTAAACTTTATCAACAGTCTCAGGAATGTCATAGTACAATCAAAATATCCCACAACATACTTATGACAGCTGTGACTACCTTCACACCACAAACAGCCAAAATTCCGTCACAGATTGGGAGGGACTTCCTGCATCTCATCTCTTCCTGAGGATCGTTTGGCAATTGATAGCTTGTTGGGTGTATACGGGGTCATTTTATTTTGAATGTATAGCCACTGGTAGAATTCCCATCCTCTAGTGACTGGCTCTGCAGACATGAACATATGGTGAGCTCTAGTTGGACTTAGCGTGTTATCAAAATAAAAGAAATAAAAATGTTTAGATTAATAAATAAAAGGACCTGAAGTTGGAAGGCATTTAAGTTGGGAGGAGTTGGAAAAAGTTGGAGCAGGGAAATAAGGGAATGAATATGATAATGCTTCATTGTATTCATGCATGAAATTCCCAAGAATAAAGAAAAAATATTTTATAATATCTTTAAAAGTTATAGTAGTGTGCACAAGTCATTGGTCTAATTGCTTTTCTGCCTCATCTCTACCTGGTGTCTTCATTCTATTTTTTTTTCCATTTTGGCCATGTGTCTGTTTAGCTCTACATCATTAGAGATTTAATTTGAATTTTCCCGAGTACCAATGAGTTGACTTTTCATATGCACACTGGACATTTGCATTTCCCTTTTGTGAAGTGCAGAACATGTTTCAATTGTTTCTGTAAAATTTTCTCTTTTTTATTATTTGCTTTACCAATATTGTTTCTAGACTATGGCATGCCTTGTCCCTCTCTTAATGATGTACACCCAATTATTTTCCCAAGATGTAGTGTTTATAGTGCTTTCTGTTTCTTATGGATAAGGATGATGTCCTAAAATCATGCTGATACTATCCTACATTACATGTAAGAAGTGCTATTGCAGTGTCGTTTGATTTAAACACCAATTAACCTGTATGAATTGTACAGAATACTGGATTTCATTAGACGTTTTAATATATGTGCACTGTGTACTTTGATCTCATTTGCCATTCTCATTATCCTTTCTTCTCTCATTTCTCCTCTCTTGCTCATCTCCTTCACTTTCCAAGTAGCCCCTTTCCACTCCCATGTCTTTTTTTATTTTTATTTTACATATCCATCAGTTCCCTCTCCCTCCTTTTCTCCCTCCCTCTTTTCCTCTCTCCCACCCTCGCATGCCCCCCAATCACCCTCCCCTCCCACCCACCCCCACTTCACATATAGGGTGATGCCTTCCAGGAGGGGTCATCTAAATCTATCAAGTCATTTGGGGTAGGGACTAGGCCTTCTCTCCTGTCTGTAGGTTAAGGGAGTATCCTTCCATGGGGGATGTGCTCCCAAAGTCCTTTTGGGCACCAGGGATATATCCTGGTTCCACTGTCTGAGGTCCCTTAGACTGTTCAGGCCTTCTAGCTGTGACTCATGTTCAGGGGGTCTGAGTCTGTCCAATGCTGGATTCCCAGCTATCAGTCTGGGGGCCCGTTAGCTCCTCCTTGTTCAGGTCAGCTGTCTCTGTGTTTCTGTAGCCTGATCTTTTCCTCCCTCTCTGCATCTGGATTCCAGCTGGTCTCAGTGTTTAGTTGTGGGTGTCTGCGTCTGTTTCCATCAGGTACTAGATGAAGGCTCTATGATGGTGGATAAATTAGTATTCGATCTCATTATCAGGGAAGGTCATTTATGGTAGCCTTTCCACTGTTGCTCAAATTGTTAATTGGGGTCAGCCTTGTAGGTTTCTGGACATTTCTCTAGGTTCAGTTTTCTCTTCAAACCTATAATGGCTCCCTCTTTCATGGTCTCTCTCTCTCTCCCCACTTCTATTCCTCCCCTGACTCTGACTCAATCTTCCTAGTCCCACATGCTTTCCTCTCCTCCCCTTCTCTTTCTTTTAAAAAAATTCAGATTGCACATATGTAAGAAAAGATTCAGTATCCATGTTTCTGAGCAAGGCTTATTTTGCAAGCAAAATTCTTTATTCTTCCTTATGGCTAAATAATTTCCATATATGCAGGCATACACATATACAGGTATACAGGTATACATGCATTCATGCAGACACTTTCTTCTTCCATTCATTTCTTGTTGCCACCGAGGCTGATTCATGACTCAACTGGTGTGAGTAGTTCCTTGATAAACACGAATTGGTGGTTATTGATGGAGAATTGTTTTAAGTTCAATGATTGACATGATAAACTTGGAAGTCGCTTGTATATAGTCAAGGATAGTGGTCGTTTGTATGCTAAATTACTCTGAGACCTTGAAGCAAAACAGCCTTTCCCTACTCATCTTCTGTGTCAGCATTGCTGCAAATCAAGTGACCTCATGGAAATCTCTCTTTCTCTTACTGTACTAATTCAGGCCAATCAGATCCCAGTGTCTTAGTTAGGTTTTCTATTGCTATGATAATGATATGTTCACAGTGACAAACTGAATCCACATTTGGGTCAAAGTTTGTCCTTTGACACAATGACCATGACAACTCTTATAAAGGAAGATGTTTAATTGGAAAGTCTTGCTTACAGTACGGAGGTCCAGTCCATTACTGTCATGCAGGAAGCGAGGCGGCATGCAACAGACAGTCCTTACATCTCGATCCAAAGGCAACAGAAAACGAATTAAAACACTGGGTGTGGCTTGCACATATATGAGACCTCAAAGCCCGCCTCCACAGTGACACACTTCTTCCAACAAGACCACACCTACTCCAATAAGGCCACACCTCCTAATTGTGCTACCCCCTTTTGGGGCCATTTTCTTTCAAATCACAGCACCTGGAGAGGAAAGAGGCTGCATAAACCAACCAAACTCCTTTCATATTCGTTCTTTCTCAGATATTTCCTCAAAATTCTTTACTGTCCTGGCAGGTCTTGAATTAACTGATAAGGATTTTTTAGATTTTTTTTTATAGATTTATTGTTGATTGTGTCACTGTAATAACATTTGCTCCCCTACAGTTTAACTTTCTCTATTTGAGAAGATAAGAAATTAGAATAGTAACTATAGCGAGAGAGGAGAATTCAAAAGCATGACCTTGGGCAAAGCTATCCTTTGTTAACAGCTCCTCCGTCTTAATTTTTAAAAATTTGCATGCAATGTCAATTTACTACTTTTACATTTTAATAAAAATGTAATTGTATTGCTCACCCCTTCCCTTTAATTCCTTTAGTCTCTCTCATGTCTCCTCTCTCCAATCCCTCTCATGCCCCCTCACTCTCAAAATTATAGCCTCTTTGATATATACATATACATCATACATGATATATGATACATATGCAAATATATAAATATGACATACTTAATCCATCGAGTGTTGCTTGTATTTATGTGTGTAGGGAAGGCCACTGGGATTGGACAACCTATTAGGGGGCTTGTCTTTGGTGAAGAATGATTCTCTCTCAGGACCTGCTATTTGTTCATGCATGGTATTTAGGGAGTGGGGCCTTGTGAGATTTCTCCAATCCAAGTTGGCATGTCAATGGTGCTGTCATTGTGCTGCTCTCTATTTTAAACATAGATTCATCTCATGATCTTTGGCTCAAACATATTGCATTTTAGATGGTAGAAGGTTGATACTTCTTATATAACCCATGAAATAATCATTCATTCATTCATTCATTCCAAAGCATGGTAGTCTCTTAATATCCATTAGGATGCCTTGATGATGCAAAAATCTTCATATGCTCAAATTTTTTGTTCTACCAGCATATTTACACTTAATACATGTACACTCTTCTACAAACATTATATTAGTTATCTCTGTGTTACTTATAATAATTGGATCAAATGGATGCTTGCTTGTTTTTGCATTGCTAGGCATCAAACAAGGGTCTCACATGTGTGAGGCTAGTTCTCTACTACTGAGTTGACCTCAGCAGTCCCAGTATCTTATAGCATGTAAATGGGATCTACTTAATTGTTCCACTGTGTTGTTTATAGAATAATATATTCAGTTTATTTGAATTTATTTTTTTAAAATATATTTTAGTCTGGGGTGGATTGACTGTATTGATTGGCAAGCCACTGATGGAGGGCTGACTACATATATTGAATATTATATGTTCAGAACTACCCCAAGATGCTCAATAGGGCCAAAGAACAAGGAACCAAAACATTCTGTGCCATGTTCTGGGTGGCTTGGTACTTGAACTGGCTGGGGTGTGAGGGGACAAAGAAAGAATAGACACACATACAGTGAAGATGCAATTCAATGGCCTGTGCTTGCTCTGATGGAGGGTACCAAATACACAACACCTCAGTGCCTCCTTGTGTTTATTAGGTACAGCTCAGAGGGAGCCTGTACCCTGGGCAGGTTGGCAGGGAGGACTTTGTCTGTTTCCTGTGGGTCTGAGGCGTTGGGTGCTTGAAGTCACTGTGCCCATGTCAACAATGCATGTCCACCCAGGATTTCACCCACTATGCACTCACTCAAGGTTTCCTTGGCTCCTCTCAATCCTGCAGGAATCACCAGCATCACATCCAAGATTATATTGTAGTAATATAGAGCACAGGCTTGAGAGGCAACAGAGATGTTTGTTCTGCTTTCGCCAATTATTGACTCCATAGTTTTAAAATTCTATTTTTTCCAAGTGTGAAACAAGATCATCTTAATCCATTAATATTGGTATATGAAGAGGCCTCATTTTAGTCTTCATTTGCACTTTTCTGCATTCTGTTCAGATCGACAATTTCTTTATAATTTTGGTCATACATGCCACCAAGTTTGTAACTTCTTCTTCTTCTTTTTTTTTTCTGTTTCTGCCTCTGATGATTGCAAGCTCTACATGTTAGAAGCCAAATTCAGCTATTTTTCCTGCAGCTAAAAACATGCCTTTCTCAAGGCATCAAGAGATAAACATCAAGAGATGTTTATCTGTATTTCTTATAAGAGTTTCAAGGGTTTTAAGTCCTCAGTACACCTGGGTTATATTTTGTAGATTATGTGTGCTAGATACCTACTCCAAGTACTTTCTATCTCAACTTACGGGAAAGTCTCTGGGACCCATAATTACTGCACATTTCCATGTAGAATATTACATTTTTTACTGCCTTCTTACCAGTGTTATCACAAATCAATTCCCCCTCCAATGTGGCTATTTGTACAGGTAATCAGAAGAGTAAAGGCATAAACTATGCCATTTCTAGAAGACTAACAATTGCTAGATGGTCTTTTCACATCCAAATCCTGAGATGGCCCTCAGGTCAACGTGCCTCCAAGCCTGAGTTTGATCCCCAGGACCCACACTGTGGAAGGAGAGAAATGACTCTCATACTTGTCCTCTGAACACCCTCTCTCACACACACACCAGACACACAGACTGTAAAAAAAGATTTCAAAATCCTACAACAGTAGCAAGTATTCTGTGGTTGAAAAGTATTTAAAAGTTATCACCAATGGCTTTTTTTTTTAAAGGCAAGGTAATACAAGGTTTACATGGCTTTCTAGGATCTTAAAACCAGCTCTTTTTCTCAGTGGTTACTGGTTACCAAGGTGCTTGGTAAATGACATAATGCATTATGAGATGCACAGCTTCCCAGTGCTTAGTTCTGGTGTCTCAATTTCATTAAGTTGTTCCCATTATCACAACAGAGCTGCAATGGGTAAGTGCAAGTCTCTGAAGGGATGTTTTGTACACAGCTCACTCACATGCCACATGCTGTCTCTGCCCAAGTCTGAGACTCTGACGTGGCTCAGATGAGATGACCCAATATGACAAAGAAAATACAGAAATCAGAAACAAGACAAAATATAACTCAGGAGATCGTTGAGTGAAGACTTTATTAGTAAACCATAGATAATGGCCTTCCTACCAGGGAGACAATGCAGTTTTTATGAATGAGTTACAAGATGAGTCATAGTAATTATAAAACATGGAAATGAAATGATGAGTAACACTGGGAAAAGTCAAAATGCTTTCATTCATTCTTTCTTTTTATTTTATAAACCTTCTGTAAGTTGAAAACAAAATAAGCAAAATTTCCATGGTTGAGACTGTGAATCCATGTGAGTAACAGATGGCTTTGACGAAGACCCAGAGCAATGAGGAGGAACACTGTGAATAAGGTTGTGTTTACTGAGAAAACACACAAATCTGCTAATGAGATGCTGGTGGTTACACAGGGTAAGACTTCTTTTCAGAGAAAGAGCAGGGAGTTAGTTTACTGTGGTTATCAGGAAGGCTTGATAGTAGGAGTCTATTTTATGTAGATATTGAGTCTGTGGTAAGTTGATTAACAACTGCAGGGCTCACAGCAGCTGAACCCACAGCCTTGGGGCAGGCATCCAGGCACACAGACACATGTGGGCTGGTAGCAAGTTCTGGTGCAGGTCACAGGTCCAGAGCAAGCTGGCTGGCAGCACAGGTTGAGGCAGAAGGGCTCACAGCAGGGCTTGCAACAGGGCTTGCAGCAGGGTTGGCAGCAGGGCTGGCAGCAGCTAGAGATACAGCACCTGGGCTGGCAGCAGCTGGACTCACAGCAGCTGGGCTGGCAGCAGCTGGGCTGGCAGCAGGGCTGGCAGCAGCTGGACACACAGCAGCAGGGCTGGCAGCAGGGTGTGCGGCAGCAGCTGCTCACACAGCTTGGCTGGAAGCAGGTCCTACAACAGGTGGTTTGGCAGCTGGGCTGGCAGCAGCTGGAGCCACAGCAGCTGGGCTGGCAGCAGGGCTGGCAGCAGCTGCTCACACAGCTTGGTCTCCAGCAGGTGGTCCTGCAGCAGGTGGTCCTGCAGCAGGTAGGCTGGCAGCAAGGGGAGCAGCAGGAGCTGGTCATGGTGTTGGATGTGGAGGGACGAGTTCTACTCACAGGTGAGTTTCCCAAAAATCTACTTTTTTCTGTGCTAATTTGCCTTTTATGTATGATGCCCAAAAATTTGAGCCAATGAGGAGAACTTGTGTGTGTCATTGTTTATGCTAATTTCCTCATCCTATGATGTACTTCAAGGGAGAAGTTGCTCCCTAAGTGTTTTTAATGTTCCTTTAGTAATCTATATGTTTACTTCCCTAATTGTTAAGTAAATGATTAAGACTCTTTTCCTTGAATGAGAAACCAACTGCCATTCACTACATCAGCTTTAACACTAATCTTTTAGTGTGGACAAATGTAGGATGATTTTTTTTTTTTTTTGCCCCGCCAGTCAGGTTGCATCTCCCTTCTTCCCAGAGTCCTCTCTGTCCCTAAAACCCTTCCTAGCTATTGGTCCTTCACCTTTAACCTATTAGAGTAACACATATTCATAGTGTACAAAAAGATTATTACATAACAGACACATTTTAATATTGATTATTTACTATGATGTTTTAAATGTTCAGTTTTTCCAACAGAAGAAAATAGCTGCACACCTTTTTTCTTTATAAAATACAATACAATGAATAGCAATTTGTGTTTGTGGCTCCCAGAATTAAGCCTTACCTCATTTTTTGCATACTATAAATGATATTCTTGCACAGGATTGCATTGGGACCCAGTAGTGCCTCAACAATGCCACCAAATATCCATGTAAAGCCTCCATGCAGAAAAGGTGAGTGGTCTTCATAGCACAGTTTCTCCTCTTGGAAGTCAAATATGTTCCCTCTTGATGTTGTCCCACAATAGCTGCCTCTCAGAATCCAGTAGTTGTTCAGTCCATGAGGCTGGGTGTTTCAGCAGTCCCAATCTGTTCTGGAGTCCTTGAGGATTCCTCAGAGCTGATTATCTCTAGTATCTTTTTTATTGTTTCTTTGCAGATTTCACATCATGTATCCCAACCCCACTCATCATCCTATCCCTTCACATCTGACCTTGGCCCTTGTGACCTCCCCCATCAAGATAAAACAAAATAAAATTTAAAAGAAAAGAAAAATCTCAAGAAAGCTGTAGTGTGACACGCCAAATCACACAGTATGTTCTTTGGTCCACACATCTTTACTTGCAAATGTTAATTGCAATGGATAATTGAGCTGGTCCAAGACCTCTGGTTTCTGCTACACTATCAATACTGGGCCCCCACTGGGGCAGAGAGGGGAGCAGGGAGGACAGAAAAGAGGAGGGCAGAGATGGGTCCCTGGGGACAAGAGTAGTAGAAGAGAGAGAGACAGGAGGTGGGTAAGACCCACCTTTTATAAGGGAACATAGCAAATGTGCACAGGGAATGCAGCTGAGGGCGTACCTTGTCAGAACCCTAAGGGAAGGCCAGTGCAGATGCCTGGTTACTAACAAATGTATCTCACAGAAATATCCTGTTGTCCTTTGTCATAGAGATTCTGCAGCCCCAGCCCCTTCATGTGCTCCAACAGTTCATAGATGGGGTGGATGTTAGGGTGGGCCAACTCATACCCTGGTCTGGGCCTGAGCCGTTGTAGAATTGGTCAGTCCACCACCAGCTGTCCCTCATCTTCAGCACCAGGGTGAGCTCTCCTGCACCACCCCAGCTAGCTCACCATATGCAATAAGCTGCAAGGGTGATCATTTGAAGTTGTTGAAGCAAGACGTTGTTGGTGTGCTTCGACAGAGGCAAAGAAGATGAACAATGTCTTTTGAATATTGTTTTGTCTTGCTCATACTAATGGATTTTAATAGGGGCTGAAATGCAGAGATGCTTCTCTTGTTTAGAAAGAGGAGATGCCACATTACTCAGTGACACAGCTATGGCAACCATGAGCAGTTGTGCATATTGCCATTGGCTGCACAGAGTTGACCTTCCTGAAAATCAGCTGTGAAAGGGGAAGGGACTCATGAGCCCTATCATCTACTGCGGATCTACTGACAACCAACGGATGCTGAGAGATGAGGAGGCACGGTATCCATTATTTGTACACCCACTGGTGAATCCACTCGGTTAGTTTCACATTCAGTCACTTAGTCTAGTTAAACTCTTCAGGAGAGCAAACAAAACACATATCTGTTCTCTGCTCCTTTGAAAAGTGTTATATGTCTGTTTATAGAAAATACTTCTTTTTTTTTAAGTGTTATTTACCTGGAGTAAAAGGTTAGGGGCACTGGATCTTCTCTGTCAGTTTTTAGATGCACAGAAATTTTTTCTTCCATCATTAAAATGAAAATGACAGGTTTTCATCAGCTTAACTTGCAATGACATCCCAAGACTGCAATAAACTGATTAACACAAAATCCAACTAATGAGATCTAGCATTCGAGACAAGTATTTACTTTCAGGACACTGAGTCCATATGGCACAGAGACACTTGCACATCAGGGTTCATGCAGGACTGTTCACAGTAGCTGAGTTATGACACCAGCCATAGCTGCCCACCAGCAGAGAAATGGGTAAGGAAAATTGGACTATGTACACAATGGAATTCAGCTGTAATAGAATACGAAGCTATAGTATTTACCAAAAAAAAAAAAAATAGATTTGACTGTAATTATATCAAGCAATTTAAGGCAGTTTCAGAAAGAAAAATATGTGGTTTCTCTAACTTATAGTTCCTACACTTTTTGCAGTTAAAAATCATGACCTGAAATAGTGCAGGGAAACAAAGAGGACTAATGGGAAGGGGAAAAGGGTAGAGAGAGAGGAGAGGGGTAAAAGAGTAGAGGAAGGGTGGAGCTGGGGAGACAGTCAAAACAATGTTCACACATACATACAAATAAAAATTCAAATGAACAAATTTTAAAAATTAAAGTCTTTGTGAATGAACTGCTATGAATAAAGAAGCAAAATTACCACAAGAGTACAAAATATTACGGATTTTAATAGGAAAGTCGAGGCAGAAAAACAATTAAATGATTTGAAAAGAGTTTAGGAACTTGGCAGAGCATACCACCTATATACTAAAAAGACTTTGAAATTGATTATTCTAGACAGTCAAGTGAAGCCCATTTGTAAAGTTCCATTGAGACAAAAACTGATCACCACTTTTTTAGGGCTCAGGGCTCAGATCATGTGTTAGGCTGATCAATGCACAGTGAGGAATAAAACCTTGGTGAAGCTGAGAGCCCCTCTCAGTAGTCTTTCAGATACTGTAGAAAGAAAATGAAAGCATGGTTCAATGTAGCACGCTGTCCTCAGCAAAGCTTAGAGAGTAGGTTTGCTGTGGGAGCATGATGGTTCACAGTAGTTGAAGAGAGCAGTCATCAGGAAGGTTAGAGATGGCTTCCCAGCCAGCAAGAGCTGCAGGAGCTTCTATGGTGGAGGCTGGGAGCTTGACCACAGGATGTGCTGCAGCTATACAGGCTGATGTCCTGTGAGTGGTCCCTTAGTAGGGGCTCTGTGGTAGTGGGTTGGCATGCAGGGCAGCAGCTGGTGTGGGTAATGGCGGCATGCATGCAGGTGAGGCTTCTGAGGGGAGACCAGTTTCTCATCACCTGCAATCTTCTCTATCAGGTATTTCATGTACTGTTTCCCAGCATAGAATATAGGAGAAATTCAGGTTTATTAGCTTGGAAGTTTCACTAACTGTATTTTGTAAAAGGGCAGATGCATAGAAAATCAGTATGGAGAATAAATAAAATGAATGTTTTTATTTTGAATGCTAACTTTGAAACAATACACCCTCTACCAGCGTTATTTCTTAGTTTCTTCATAATTTATAACTGCATCTTACTGATTTTTTTGTACCAGCCATTTTGCTATTATATACTGAGGTCTGACTTTTGTGTATGATGTTTCCATATTTGTACCTATTTTAAATATCATCCAAACTGGAGAGATTATGGTTCTCTGTCTCATTCAGGAACAGTGAGTTAAATGGCTGGAGGAAGAGGAGCAACACATCCTATGTTCACTATAGCAATGAGACACACCAAAAACAAAGAGGTCCTAGATGAAAGGACACTGCAATTTAAAAGGGCCACATAATGTCTAGTGAGAAGCTGATTCAATGAAAATCATGCAAATATCCCTTTAAAAAGCAAATATAATTGCACAGACAGCATGTCAAAACCAGAATGTCTGGAAAGGTCATAGTCAGAAGACAATTACAAACATAACAATGCTAGCTTAGCAGCAGGATGCAAATCTCCATACTGAACAACCTCACATCCCTGGAGAGTCACATAGAACCTCTACCCAGGACACCATGGTCATCTCTTGTAGCTTCACCTACTTTGACTAGGACTGTGTGTGCCAAAGCCTCTGCTAGGAATTCTGTGTCAGAACATCTGTTGTTAGACTGCTTGCTGTTATCCAGTTGTCACCCAATTGTTGCTGTGCATCAGTCATGGGTAACTATTATGTTGTCAATGTGCCCACCTTATGTTTTTTCCAGTACACCTGTGCTTGTATTGAGCCATCACTACATCTGTCACTCAACTGGTCAAGTCATTAAGAAGATCTTTTATTTTGTTTTTGTTCATGGAGACAGTGTCTCATGTACCCTAGGTTAGCCTTAAATTCTCTATTTAACTGAGGCTGGCCTTGAACTCCTGATCTTCCTCACTTCTACTTCCTAAGTGCTAACATAGGAATGTGCCACCTGGACTAAGAATTAATTTTCATAAGCAACTATTTAAACTTTAAAACATATAAGTAGTAAATTCCCTGTCTATTACTGTCACATTCTGACAGATGACCAGAGGCTTCCTGTGACTTTATTGACCAAGTTTGTTGTCATATTACCATCCTTGGCATGCCTTGGACTTTTCAAAGGATCATGTGTGATAGAGTGACTGTGTCCCAGTAAATACATACTCTCTTAATATCATAAATATTTGTGGTCATTAAGCATATCTGACATTGATTTATTTGGAGAAAAATTTGGGTTGCTGTCACATAGACAAAGAAAACAATTAGCATCCATATCTTAGTAGGTAGATTGAAATAGTAAGTCTTAAAATTTTTCATGTCTGTACACATGCCTGTACAAAGCCAAGACAAACTGCAAGAAAATTAGATGGCAGATGAATTATTATACAAAAATTGGAAGAGATAATTCACCATATCATTTTTCTTCCTTTTCATAGAGAGGCGTTCTCTCCAACTAAATAAGTGTCCATGCCTTTGATTCAATTAGATCAAGTCAGCACAGATGTAGCTGCTTTGATCTTTATAGTGACTTCCTTGCAATACATTTTCACATCTCCAAAAGGCCAGCTCTCCTGTTTTTATAAGCATTTGGTCTATGTTCAAAATAACTATCATGAGAAAATGATAAAATGACAACCTAGCCTCAGCTTTTGAAAAGGAATTTAGAAATGATCATTTCAAGGTGAAGAATAAAGATATAGAAAATTTGAGTAGACTCACTATCAACTTAAATGCAATACCTATTCTCCTACCATTTATTCTGTCTTGTGCTTAACCAATTGCACTGCCATAGTCTTCATATATATTTAGACTATTTATACATGATGTCACACTACAATGAAGATCTCAACAGTAGGAATAATGTGGAATTCTTCTTTTACCCTGATACAGTGAAATTAGACAACCCTACCAAGAAATGCCCTAAGAACTGAATGGAGAAACTAGAGACTCAAGGCAGCCAAGGACTCAGATGCAATGTGCACAAAAAGTCTCATTTTTTATTATTACAGCTCCTTTGTAGTAACAGAAGGTAACGATAAAATTAATACAATACAATAATGCAAACAATCCAATCCAATAATACAGAGTTATGAGTTTACAGTTTAGCAGAGATGCCTGCTTCACAGCCCAGCATCTTCAATGTTATATAAAGCACAACAATGTTATTTGTCTTCATAAAAACATCTGAGATATGTGAACATCATTTACTCTAACCATTCTCTAGAAACTGAGGAACATCTTAGGCATTCCTCTGTTCCTTCCTGCATTTGCTGACATTCCAAATTCTCTTCTTGAGAAAGATAAACATAGGATAGTCTCATGCCCATGTTACAAATTCATTTTACCCTCACATAGTCTTAATCCAAATGTCAATATTCAGACTTTCTTCTAGTATGTTCACAGTTTACTTTTCAAGAGTCTCTAGGAAAAAAGAGACACAGACCCACTATGGGACTGGTATGAGGCTTCATGATGACATATGAAATGTTTGATTTTTGTATGCTATGTCATTTCATGATTATCCATTGGCTGAGTCAGAATAGGAATTTTTGAAATTTGATGATACACTTAAGGAAACAGAAGAGATGACTCAGGAGGAAAGACTGAATGATAACCTTTGACCCTGAGAAAGAGCAGAATGCATTCCATCTAATTTTTATATAGAGTCTTCCACAATTAACTAATTTAGTAACTGTTTATATACTAAGAGAAACAATAACAAGGAAATGACCCTTAACCTGGTAACAGCATCAGGGTATAAAAGAGGGCAGGGAATAAGGACACTCACAAAGTTGAGAAACTCACTCTCTTCAAAACCCACTCAGAACCTCCACCTCTCACACCATGGTCAACTCCTATTGTGGCTCTGTCTGCTCTGAGCAGGGCTGTGATCAAAGTCCCTGCCAGGAGAGCTGCTGCCAGCCCAGCTGCTGCCAGACCACCTGTTGCCAGACTACCTGCTGCCGCCCAGTGTGCTGCCAGACCACCTGCCGCCCCAGCTGTGGAGTGTCCAGCTGCTGCCGCCCAGTCTGCTGCCAGACCACCTGCCGCCCCAGCTGTGGAGTGTCCAGCTGCTGCCGTCCAGTGTGCTGCCAGACCACCTGCCGCCCCAGCTGTGGAGTGTCCAGCTGCTGCCGCCCAGTCTGCTGCCAGACCACCTGCCGCCCCAGCTGTGGAGTGTCCAGCTGCTGCCGCCCAGTGTGCTGCCAGACCACCTGCCGCCCCAGCTGTGGAGTGTCCAGCTGCTGCCGTCCAGTGTGCTGCCAGACCACCTGCCGCCCCAGCTGTGGAGTGTCCAGCTGCTGCCGCCCAGTGTGCTGCCAGACCACCTGCCGCCCCAGCTGTGGAGTGTCCAGCTGCTGCCGCCCAGTCTGCTGCCAGACTACTTGTTGTGGTACAACTTGCTGTCGCCCCTCTTGTTGAATTTCCTGTCTGACTACCAATCTTGAGGCAGCCATAATCACAGGGAGCTGAACTTCTCATCCATATATTAAAGGATTCCTACCTTGAATGTCCTGACAACAGTAAGAAACTGGCAGAGGAGAGTCCTACATTAAGTACCACCCATATTTCCCAAGGATCTCCTCTCTTCATGCACGTCTCAGATGCATGGTACAGCGAGACATATCCCTTAACTCTCTATCTTTCTTAGACTTCACCATTCCATGTTAATTATTCTTCAATAAATATTTCCTTGCAATAAAAATATATGTATTTTTTCATTTATTTTAAGAGAATTAACAGTTTATTTTTCTAGGATTATTCCTTCCAAGGTAAAAAGATATTTGGGTTACTATGACCAGGAAGAAAACTAGTTTTGCTAATATGTTAGACATATGCATATTTATGGCAGCCTTATTCATATTGGCTGGGAAACAGAATTAGCCTGTGTCCATCAACTGATGAGTGGCAAATAAAATGCCTTGTACACAATGGAATGCTATTTACTCATAGAACAGGTGGAGTCATGTAATTTGTGACAACATTGTTAGAATTAGAAGATGTTACGATGTGGAACCAGCCAGATACAGAAAGGAAATACACGCAACATCACTCAAATGTGGAAAATAAAAATATGATTTCATAGAAATTGACAGTAGAAAGGTTGCTCTGCGATTCTGGGGAGAATAGAGGGACACGAGAAGGAATACCTGGTTGGCATGTTGTAAGGCAAACAGATAAAAGGGTTGTTCTAGTACTGGAGAGATGACTCAGTGAGAAAAAGCTCTGGCTACCCTTCCAGAGGACCTGGGTTTGAGCTCCAGAACCCACATGGCAGCTCACAATAGAAGGTCCAGGACTCTTCTGTGGCCTCCACAGGCACTAGACATTCACATGCTACACCGACAAACATGCAAGCAAAAAGCCACATACATGAAATAAATAGAAAAATAAAACTGTAAGTGTGAAATAGCTATAGTGTTCAATTGCAGAGAGAAATTGCTACAGATGATAATCCATATTTTAAAACAGCTGAAAAAAGGATATTGAATATTTTTAGTAAGAAATTATATATATTTGAGGATGTAAATGCATTAACTCAGACTTAAACAGTGTGTCATGCATGCACAGATAAAAATCATATAGCATCTCAGAAATGTATATAATTTTATATCAGCTCAAAAGCAGAAAAGAAAACTGATTTTGCACATATAGCCTACTATCCATATTGTAAAAAGGACTATATTTCAAAAATAACAAACCTTATTTAATTAACAATATTTTTTCCTTTTCAATCCACAAGTCTCATGGGACCATTGAACTCTTAAAGATTAGACACACGAAGACCAGTAGTTTCCAACAATAAACTCACAGTCTAGTCTTCGAAATAAAGGCTTAGGAATAAAAGGAAGGACCAAAATAGATAGGATGTGTTGGAAGAAACTTCTGTTTCAGAGAAGGACAATGCAGAAGGATTTTTTGTTTTTGTTTTTTTGTTTTTGTTTTTATTTTTTATATAAATAAAGTAAAAAGCTAGTAAATGCTAGGGAAGCATGCAAGTAACAAACTCAGGATGAAAAGAGAAAGAGAAAAAGCAGGAGGGGATGAGGAGAGGGGGAGGAGGAGGCTGGGGCAGGAGGAGGCAGCCAGGGGTTGCTTACATTGTTATAATAAAGGGAGTAAAATGGGGCAAGAGATCAGTGGCTGTGAGAGAAGATACGCCAGGAAATGGACGATGCTGCTCATGCCCCGATTGCCTTTACATCACTGACACTGTGATAAAATAAATCATGAGTAGATGAGGAAGCTCTTAGTCAGAGGTGGAGTGTATAGAGACCAGTGATTCCTCCAGGAGGGCTTGAGGAAAGAGTGTAAATATCAGGGAAGGAAAAAGCTGCATGAATGGACCAACAAATTGGCTCAAGGGGTAAAGGTGCTTGCTGCCAAACCTGGGATGCACAGTGGAAGGGAGGATGGTCCTCTGACCTGCATACACAGGCAGTGACATGTGTGTGCACCCCCTACACAAACATGCACACAAAAATAAATAAAATATAATAAAAAAACAAAGTTGTAAGAAAGAAGAACTTAGGTTGTGTTTGAAAGTTGTGCTGAGTATGTGCTTTTGGGATAGTCTTTTTTTTTTTTTTTTTTAGTAATTTTTAAATTTAAATGAAAAATAATCTGATGGGAGATGTCATTCTGTAAACATGTTTCTCTTACTGCTTAATGAATAAAACACTGTTGGCAAATAGGAAAGCAAGATAGTAGGGACTAAGAGACAAGGAGGATTCTGGGATATGTAGTAGGAGATTCACAATGTAGAGACTTGAGAGAGCAGAGGTCTGGACACTCTCTCAGGTAAGATAGACCATGTGAAAATACTTAGATTAATAGAAATGGGTTAATATTTAAGACAGAGCTAGCCAAATAGAAACACTAGCCAACAGCTTTATATTAAATACAGTGTCTCTGTGTGTTATTTGGGGCTGACGCGGCAATGAGACCAGGCTGTAAGAATAATCTGGATTTCTTTCTTTCTTTCTCTCTTTCTTTCTTTCTTTCTTTCTTTCTTTCTTTCTTCCTTTCTTTCTTTCTTCCTTTCTTTCTCCCTTCCTCCTTCCTTCCTTCTTCTTCTCTCTCTCTCTCTCTCTCTCTCTCTCTCTCTCTTTCTTTCTCTCTTTTTCTTTTTTGTTTCGAGATAGGGTTTCTCTGTATTACTTTGGAGTCTATCCTGGAACTCTCTCTAGAGACCAGGCTGGCCCTGAACTCACAGAGATCTGCCTGCCTCTGCTTCCCGAGTGCTGGGATTAAAGGTGTGCTCCACCAATACCCAGCGTTAAATTAAAAACAATCTTATTTCACATACCAATCCCAGTTTCCTCTCCTTCTCGTTCTCCCATCCCCCCCATCCACTCCCCAGGAAGAGTGAGGTCTCCAATGGGAGATCATCAAAGGCTGTCACAACATTAGGGGCAGGGCCTACACCCTCCCCCATGTATCTAGGCTGAGAGAGTATCCCTCCATAGGGAATGGGCTGCCGAAGTCTGTGCAGTAGGGATAAATACTAGTTCCACTACCATAGACTACCATAGTCCCATAGACTGCCCTGATCACCCAACTGACACCCACGTTCAGGGGCCTGGTTCAGACCTATGCTGGTAAATCAGTTGTCAGACTAATGTCCATGTGCTACCACTTGTTCAAGCCAGCTGTTTCTGTGGGTTTCCCCAGCATTGTCTTGACCCCTTTGCTCATCACTCCTCCCTCTCTACAACTGGATTCCAGGAGTTCAGCTCAGTGTTTAGCTGTGGATGTCTGCTTCTGTTTCCATCAGCTATTGGGTGAAGGCTCTAGGATGGCATTTAAGATAGTCATCAATCTCATTATAGAGGAAGGGCATTTAAGGTAGCCTCCCCACTATTGTTTAGATTCTTAGTTGGTGTCATATTTGTGGATCCCTGGACATTTCTCTAGTGAGATTTCTTTTTAAACCTATTATGGCTCTCTCTATTGAGGTATCTCTTTTCTTGCTCTAGATCCTGCAAAATCTGGTAAAACTCAGGTGGGCTTGATCCAGGGGAACAAACAAAATGCCTCCCAAAGTCATGTCTCTGGCTTTAATTGGTCTGCCTGAAGCCACTTCTACCAGAAAACAGATACTTGATCAAAACGAAGAGTCAATAGACTAAAGTTATCTTAAGGGAAGGACCAGTAAAACACTTTAGGTGTTCTCAAATGGGGGAAACTTATCCTTCTGGCAGTGATAGCAAAGGAGGAGAATCAAAAGGTAGAGTTAGTGATACCAGCATTTAGAGCTGAAAGGCAGATCCAGTGAAAACCATTAAGAATGGGGAGCCATATGTTTTGTGGCCAGGGCAGTAGGGAGTTGAGGCTAGGAAGGTTGTTGGGTTTCTGCTTCTGAGATGCTTAATTATCAGAACTTGTAACCAAACGCATGATTGTCAGCATTTGTCTGTGATGGGCAAAGCTGACTGTCAGACTAACTCCTATTTCATCTTATTGAGAAGCGGGGACATCAGACATATTTGGATTTAGAACATATTCTTAATGGTGGGCTTGAATAGGCATGCGATTGGAAGAGAAGGCCATTACTTTTTCTAAGCATCTCCCAGAATAACTTGGACTTTTTTTAAATACAGGCTGCCAATGTTGTCCTACTCAATGTTTGGAGTCAGTTGGTTATTTCAGATAGACAAACTTTGATTCATGCACCTTTCATCCATAGAGTGATCCCACACCATCCAACAAGCCAACATATATATATTATGCTGACTTCTCTTTCCCAGCTCCCTAACTCCCAGCACACTCCTAGAATAATGTTCTTTCTTTTTGAAAACCCATTCCATCATTCTGCAACAGGAATTATTTCACTTCCATTCATTTCTGCTGTTGCCTTCCCATTTGCCATGTGTTTTGTAGCATGGATCTTACAGTACATGCCTAGCTAGACAGAGCCATGGGTAAGGGAGGAATATAAATGACAGCCAGTCCAAATCGTTGGTTCCAAACTGACACCTGGAAGAGAAAGCTGCAGATTTAAAATGATATCATGCACACAAGGAAGGGACAGAAGTTGGTTTGGAAGCATCAAATTTGAAAGAAAATACATGTAATTCCCTGATTCCATAACTTACCTGTTAACAACATCCATAATAATAAAGATGTCTCTTGACAGGAGACAAAGGTGTAAAAGAGACTTCCAAACACAGAAAACTCACTCTCTTGGATACCCACACCAAACTTCCAACCTCCACGGGCATCATGTTCTACTCCTGTTGTGGCTCTGTCTGCTCTGAACAGGTCTGTGGCCAAGGCTGCTGCCAGCCCAGCTACTGTCAGACTACTTGCTGCAGGCCCACCTGCTGCTGGCCCCCTGCCATTTCCTACCAGCCTACCTGCTGTGTGTCCAGCTGCTGGAGGCCTAGCTATTATGTGACCAGTTGTTACCACCACAGATGCTTTGTGTCTACTGGCTACAAACTCAGATTTTGTGTGTCCAGCCACTGCTGCCTCAACTGCTGTCATTCCAGCTGCTGTATGTCCAGCTGTTGTCATCCCAGATGCTATAAACCTAGTTGCAGCTGTCCTATCTGTTGCCAGACCACCTGCTGTAACCCTCTCTACCTTGGATCATCTTGCTGAATTTCATTCCTGACCATTGCCCTCAGGCCAACCAAAATGTTACCAGAGTACAAGACTTCCTAATCTCTTTTGTCTACACACTTGGTCTTGTTCTGATCTGTTACATATTACTGTATCTATTCATGGCATTGATCATGCTATCAAGTAATGACTTACAAACAATTGTTTTAGCTAATGCTACATAGAACTATCATGCCTATGGCCAGGACATTTAGTCAGATGACCTGATGTGTCACACTGGTTCACTGGATCAAGCTACTCATTCTGTTACTGTACATAACTTGCCTTTTTATGGGATTCTTTATGATAGACCATGTCCCCATACATGCTTTATTGGTATCATCAATACTTGTAATCTTTATTTTTTAGCATTTATTTTTTTTATTTGGGAGAAAAGTTTGCATTTCTGTGATCTAAATAAAGAAAATAAAATTTTCACATGTCAATAAAATACTGTAGTAACAAAAATTGCCAAATCATTAGTTTTTTTTTCTCCTAAGTCAGATTTCTAAAAACTAGTAACACATTTCTCAGTGGTTTTTGATTGTGGACTGACCAGCAATCTTGAGCTGTGGCAAGTGCATATGTTACCTGAGCCCCAGTTCTTATCTTTTGGATGGTTCACTGTGCAATCCGGGATTTGGATTTGATAGGAAGACCTATGTCAGTTGGACCAGTTAGTAATATCATTGAGCAAGAGGAGTGAGTGAAGAGTAATCTGTTAGTGTTGATGCATAGAAATAAAGTAACCCAAGTAAAAAAAATGTACAGTTTACAGACACATGACTTATAAAAGTAAGAGAACTGAATGAAGGCTAAATGCTCATATTCCTCTGAAATGAATTAGTAACCAAGAAATCATGATCGTGTTTTCAAAGAGAAGGAGTAGGAAATCTGGCATTTGTGACAACATGAACCAAACTGGGTAACTATGGGAGTGAAGTGAGCCAGACACAGGAAGACATATAGTACAGGGTCTCAGTTTTACTTCATTGGAGACAGTTTAACTCCAGAAGAAGACAGTGAAGTGGTGGTCTCCTAGAGAAAGGTTGGTGGAGAAAGCCTGATCAAGGGGGAGGGGTTGTGGGAAATGTCTATCCACCTGCTCTTTAGGCTTTCAAAGTTGTGGTAATTATCAGCTTCATCAGGCCCAAGGTTAATTAAAATCCTGATGAATGGAGAACAGCTAGGGAATTTGGGACTTCATAGCTAATGAAAAGCCAAGACCATTCCAGTGAGCAATGGGAGCTGGGTATTTCCATCTGCTAGGTGTGCACTGAACTAGAGAAACAGACACTGCTCCCGAGCTTCCTTGAAATTGCCTCTTTGATCCCTATGGTCCCCGAGGACTCCTCTATATAGGAGCTAGTCCCTTTGATGGGAGCTATAAAAGTCAGAGTGCTTCATGTGTGGTCAAACCCCTTTCAGGGAGAGGCTGGAGACTTGATTTCATGGGGGTAGGGACCAAACACCTAAGTACAAATAATTACATGTTCTGCTGGTTCCCACATGGAAGCTAGTTAAAGGCTTGACTCTGGGGCATCAACTCTGAGAGAATACAATCAAACCCCTCCATGGGGAAGCTGAGTTGAGGGTGGAGTGTTGGTGAATTGCAGCAGCAAGTGTTTACTTGCATGTTTAAAGCTGTTTCGATAAATACCAACCCCAGCCTTTACCAGAACTAGATGACTTAGGAGCCAGTATCTCTGTGAGAGCCATAAATATTGAGGAATTCAACTGGTAGACTAACTCCTTGCAGGGAAGAGGTTGGATATATGATTTTGTGAGACCCTCCTTCCCCCTTCCTCCTTTCCTCCCTTCCTCCCTCCTTTCCTACTCCCTTCCTCTCTCCTCCCCTACCTGCCCTCTGGCACCCACCCCCAATCCACTCCTCCTCTGTTTCTGTTCAGAAAGGGACAGGCTTCCCATGGATATCAACAAAGAATGACATATCAACTTGCAGTAAGACTAAGCACCTCCCCCCTATATTAAGACTGGGCAAGGCAACCCAGCACAGTATGAGAACTAGGTTCCCAAGAGACAGCTAAAACATTAGGGACAGTCCCTGTTCCCATTGTTGGGAGTCCCACAAGTAGATCAAGCTATACAACTGTCACATATATGTAGAGGGCCTAGGCTGGTCCTTTGAAGGCTCTCTGGTTGTTGGTTCAGACTCTGTGAGTTCCTATGAGCCAGGTTAGTTATTTCTGTGGGTTTTCTTGTAATGTCTTTGATTTCTCTGCCTTGTACAATCCTACTTCCTTCTCTTCAACAAGATTCTTGGAGTTTGGTCTAATGTTTGACTATGTGTCCCTGAATCTGTTTCCAACAGTTGACTAGATGAATGCTCTCTGATGACAATTGGGGTAGTCACAATCTGATCACAGGAGATGGCCAGTTCAGGCTACATATCCACAATTGCTAAGAGTCTTGGGGTCATCTTTGTAGAATGGCTGCCATGAAGAATGCAAACAACAAGGGCTGGTGAGGATATGGGCAGGCAGGGGCAGGGATGGCAGGGCCATTTGCTATAGCTGAGAAGGTAAATTAATGGAGCCATTATGGAAATAAATACAGAGGACTTACCAAGAGCTAAAAATAGAAAACCACACCTTCCTGTTATATTACTCTAGTAGTTATCTGAAGGGAACTGAGTTAGTATGCAAAAAAGATATGTGCGTATGCATAATTATTGTAGCCCTATTCTCATTGGTCAACATACTGGAATCTGCCTAGGTTGATCAACAATCAACAGGTGAATGAATATGGATATATATATATATATATATATATATATATGATATTATTCAACCATAAAAATGAAATTATGTAATTTGCAGAAAAACATAGAACAAATGTAGAACACTGAGGAGTTTTGTTCTTTCTTTTAAAAATATCATCAATGTACATTTATTATACTTTAGCCACATTAACCTTGCATAACCATTTCCTATCCCACCCACTCTTGTCATAGTCATCTTTCTGACCCCAAATAGTCTTCCTATTATGTTCATGTCGTGTGTGTGTGTGTGTGTGTGTGTGTGTGTGTGTGTAGATAGATACAAACATGTAGGTAAAGGACACATAGATCTGTAGTGAGATCTATGCACCCCACCCCCGTGTACCTGTAGCCCTGACTACACCTGTCTGGGTGTGGTCACAGGTGTGGATGTGATGGAGAGGAGGATTAGGTCTGGGGTCCTGACCTATCCACAAACTCTTGGTTCTGGTCAGGTCACAGACAGCAGCCTGTGTTGATCCTTAGAGTGGTCATCTGTTTCTTGTGTAAGTGCCTTCTCCACGAATAAAATTATACTAACCTATATTGAGCCCAGTCCAGTGAATCTTGATCTGCACATCCATATAGATCTATATTCTAAACTCTGAATATGCCAAGGAAGCACTCCATCACTCTGCTACATGCAGCCCACATGCTAGCTTCTGCACATGATAGAAAACACGTGATCTCTGTCTTTCTGAATCTGGCATTTGGCTGAAGAAACAGAAATGTTACTCAGAGAAAAGTGTGAAAACTACACCCAGATCCTGGAAGGAGAGGAAACACAGTCTCAACCACATGATTAGCCAGTGTGATAGCTAATCTTGGTTGTCAAATTGACACACCTTGGGACAGAGAACTTCAGCTTATGAATTGCCTCCCTTAGATTGGACTGTGGGTCTGTCTGTGGCATGTCCTCAATTGTTGATTGACATGGGAAGCCATTGTGGGGCTGAGCCACCCCCACTTTGTCTTGGGAGAAATAAGAAAGGCAGCTCAATGTGACATGGAAGCAGGCCAGTAAGTAATTTTCCTTTGTGGCTTCTTCTTGAGATTTTGCTTTGAGATTCTGCCTTTGATGGTAGACTATAAGTAAGCTAAAATAAACTATTTCCTTCTGAAATGCTTCCTGTCATGGAGTCTTAGCAACAGAAAGCAAACCAGATCTGTCCCTCATCTTTGGGGAAGATTGCCTGGTAATCCTAGTCCTAGGATAAGCCCATGGGTCTCACAAGTTTAAATCCAATGTGGGGATCTAATGTGACAGTGACTCCTCCTGCATGCCAGGCCACCACTACAGACTGAATCTATCTTGACCCTCCCCATACATTTGAGTGTCATCAGCCTTGGTAGTGGGAGGGGCCTACTTACTATTTGAGATTGAGCTACTCTTGGGACATAAAAAGAAGGAACAGTCAAATGTCACGGAGCTCCGGGATGCCCTGGCACAGTGTCCAGGTGTGAAATGGTCACAAGAGACAGCCAAGAAGAGAGGCAGTGTCATCTGGACATAATAAGAAGTTAAGGCAGCAGATGAGTTGCTGGTTGGCAACAGGAATAAGAATTTCAATCAGGAAACTGATATTTGGGACAGGGGACCAAACAGAAATGTTATAAATAGTGCTGTTATCCACTGAGTCATGTATAGACACTAATGATCAGGGCTGCTTGAGGGCCAATCTTCCCCTAAAGCACAAGAGATTCTGGGGATATTAGACTGACCCTTGGGTAATATAATGGGGTTACCAGGGTCTTTGGCCCATAACAACTGGAGGGTTCTTTGCTCCCTCTCTCCCTATGACAAAAGAAAACATTCAAGACATTCCTAAGTTGTGTTTACATTCTTCACAGCCAGGACATGCCTGGTTCTTGAATCTTTGTCAGTAATAACACATACTTAGGTCCCTCCACTGACTACCTCAGGGCAACTCATTCTACAAGCCAACCTCACAGGGTGAGTCACATGTCAGAGATGTTCACTTCCCCTCTATCAGTACCTAGTCCCTCACACAAGGTGCTTCAGCTATGTGCCATCAATTTACTCCAGTTTCCCTTCTTTGGGCTTAGTTTTTAAAGTTTCCCACTTTTGGCTCAATGTTCATGATTATCACATTAACTTTACTCTCCATATAACAAATTTATTTCCATTGTTCTGGTTTGTAGAGTCAAACTCACTTTGCAGGTAGGTTCTGACTGCTTGGAGGAGAGGGGAATTATTTCCTCTCCTTCACAAATGCCACACTTCCAAGAATGCGTGAGTATTAGAGCACAGGAGCTTTATGTCTGCAAATGGTTGGCAGTGTGAACTAACACTGAACTCACTATAGTGTGAAGAACCTGAGAATTTGATATTATAAACCACATCAATTTCTTAGAAATGTTCAGTGGTTATTTCTACATCAGTAGGTCTCAACCATTTTTTTTCTTCTTTTCTGAGATGGGATTCTTTCTATGTAGCCCAGGTTGATCACAAATTCACAGAGCTTAGGCTAACTTCAAACTCATAGATGTCTTTCATAAGCAGTGGTATTTGCAGGTATGCACTGGTTTCAACCCACTGTTCCACTCAAGTCCAAGAGTAGCATGCTAACATGATCAAAATATGCCTGGTCAGATTAAAAGCTGGTAAGGTTTGGCACAATGTTAGGGATTGTAGGTTATTTTAAAAAATTCCTTCCAAGAAATTTAGATACATTCACTCCTCCCAATCTTGTTTATCTTCATGGTTAGTAACTGGTTAGTTAGGGTTTTTGTTTGTTTTGTTTTGTCTTTTTGTTTTTTGATTTGACATTGCCTCTGAAATTTCCCCTTGTTAGTGTTTTCTCTCTTGTAAGCATAGTTAAAGCATTTGGAAACACGATTCTGCCATTTAGCAAAGTTCTTCTTTCCTAACTTTACAATCCCCAGATACTCAGAAGAACAGGTTTTATGGGGAGACTGACAACAGACTGGAGATGTACATGAGTGTTCTCAGAGAGAAAAGCCTAACCCAGGCATTGCCCAGAGTGCCCAAAAGTGGAATGCAGCTTGAACCTGGAAGATCATGACACAAAGTCAGGATCTCCTTCCTCAGGTCCCTTTGACTCCAGTGATGGAGGGACAAGGAGTAGCAACAGTCCTTGTTTTCCAAAGAATCATCAGTTAAAAGTTGTATTAGGCATATGCTTTTTCAGCTTTTAAGCATGCACTATGTTTTCACAGTGAAAACACAGTCAGAAGTCATGAGTTAGAAATCTATACCCTATCATCTCCTGCTTGAATAACCAATGATCCAAGACCTAGGTGAAGCAGGAAAGCATTGGGCTTTAAAAGCCCAACAACACTACATGGCAGGATCCAAGTGAGAGCAACAGGCCAGCACACAGTGAACTATCATGTATGGGTAGGCAAGAGTATCTTTAAAAGGGAAATGGGTCAATGTCTCCCACTGAATCCAGAAAGACAGTAAGTCAACAATGAAAATCAGCTCCGCAGCACAGACCTGGCTCTCATGCTGTAGCTGAACTTGGCAGCCAACTTCCCTTGAGATGCCCTAAGTGTAAGTTTGGAGTGTTTGTGTTTGGCAAAAAGTAAACATCAAAATTTCATGTCTTACTATTGTGTCAGAAAATAGTGCAATAGTCAGAAAATGGGCAATAAGAGTATACCACGAATTTACTCCCCTGGATGACCAGAAGCAATTATACGTCACACCAGAATGGATATGCCTTGTGAACTGAGAATGAAGTGTGTAATATCAAGGAACAAAATGCCATGTGACAGTGCCCTTTGATGTTAAGTCAGAAAGGTAATTCAGGAAACGATGACAGATGAATTCTAAAACAACAGGAAAAGAAATCGTGTTTCCTACCCAACCTGAAAATATAACCAGGAAAGCAGTATTGCTCAATTTTATAATCATCTCTTTATTAACAAAAACAATAACAAGGGAAGAATGCTGCATGTGAGGACAACAGCCCCTCAGCAGGGTATAAAAGAGGATGTGGACAGGGAGACTTCCACTTCCAAATCTTTCAACCCACCTCCTTGTAAACCCGCTCAGAACCTCCACCTCTCACACCATGGTCAACTCCTGTTGTGGCTCTATCTGCTCTGAGGAGGGCTGTGGCCAAGGCTGCTGCCAGACCAGCTGCTGCCAGACTACCTGCTGCCGCCCCAGCTGCTGCCGCCCCAGCTGCTGTGTGTCCAGCTGTTGCAGACCCTCTTGCTGCATCTCCAGCTGCTGCAGGCCTTCCTGCTGCCGCCCCAGCTGCTGCAGCCCCAGCTGCTGTGTGTCCAGCTGCTGCAGACCCTCTTGCTGCATCTCCAGCTGCTGCAGGCCTTCCTGCTGCCGCCCAAGCTGCTGCAGCCCCAGCTGCTGTGTTTCCAGCTGCTGCAGACCCTCTTGCTGCATTTCCAGCTACTGCCGCCCCTGCTGTAGCAGTTCCAGCTGTTGTGGATCCAGCTGCTGCCGCCCCACCTGCTGCATTTCTAGCTGCTGCAGGCCTTCTTGCTGCCAGCCTACCTGCTGTGTGTCCAGCTGTTGCAGGCCCAGCTGTTGTGTGTCTAGCTGTTGCAGACCCAGCTGCTGCCAGCCCACCTGCTGTCGCCCAGCATGCTCTAGTGGTTCTTGTTGCTGAGAGTTCTCACCCACAGTCTCCCCTTCTTTACCAACTAACATTCCTGATGTAGACTACCTGTGAGCTGAGTCCTGCAAGGCCAGGCACAAGCCCTTCACTCCAGTTGATTAATATTCTGTTTTTGGCTACAAATATACCCTATATCTCACTATAGTTTTCTCTATTTTCTATATGAACAGAACTTTGAATTCCCTTTAGATTCCTTGAAACTATTATTTTATTATGTTACCCCCTTATGGATACACTGTTCTCTGCCCTATTCCTAAAATGGAGTCATTCCTACAACTTAAATAAATGTGGATTTTGCAGCCATATAACTATAAAAGCATTTTGTCTTTTTTTCCCTTCCTGTTGCCACACTATCATCTTTTCTGAAGTCTATCTCTAAGAATGAAAAGGCCACAGGACATGGTGCCACACATGCTAGCTCTTTCCCCCCAGAAATTGTCATTGGAAAGCATAAATATGTTTAGAGCCAGTAGCTGGATCCCTCCTGGACAGTCTCTTACAAAGATCAGGCTTTAGGCAGAAGAGTTCAAGCCTCTGTGCTCCTACATGTATTTAAGGGGCTATCAGCAGGCAGCATGTTGAAACAGGCTCTGTTTAAGGGGCTGTCATAAGACATCTGTGCTCTGTTGGGTTTGGTAAGAGTAGAACTTTACACAGGAACTTTTGCAGGAACAATAACAAGGAAAGGCTCCCCATAGGAACCTACAAGAAACTTCCAGGGAGTTTACAGTAGTAGAAGCAAAGTGTGTTTTTCATAAATGACATCATTTGACAGGAAGGTTCTACAATTTGAGCAGGACTACATACAGTCTTTCTTTCTTAGAGGCAAAGTGCCTGGACGTTTGCACTGATACTCAGTTATCACCATCTGTGACAACTCGACATAGGAGAGATGCAGGTAGGGCAGGTATGTGTAGAGAAAGTAGCATATGTGTATGAAAAAAAAAATTATTCCCAAAACACAGCACACTGCAAATGAGCAGTGTGAGCCACCTGCATTGTGGGCTTACAATAGCTTAAGGATGGGGAATCATAGGATAAAGGGCACCTGTGTAGAGCATCTTTTTTGTCCTTTCATGTCCCTTCCTCTATTTACTCCAGCTCATTAATCAGAACAACTAGAGGAAGTTATAGTAGGCACATCAGATGCCTTCTTTGAAGAGCCACTTTGATCACATCCTGAGACTTTTGAGCCAGTGGCTATTATGTTCTTATTTAAATACAGCTGTTATTCTTTGCCATTTACATTTAGCACTCAAACTGTAATTGCCAGGACTGCACAGTGGGACATCAGTGCTAAATATACTGTTCATCAGGGTCCCTACTTCACCATGGTGAAGCAGTCAGTTGCTTTGATTCAATAACAGGGATTCAGAAGCACTATATCCTTTCAGACCATAATGTGACAAAGAGCAGGAGATTTAAGACAACCTGAAGTTAAAACAGTGAATTTATATGACTCAGAACTGTATCTTCTTCTTAACTTTATATCATTAGGGCTCCATTTGCGTTCCATACAAGATACTGTTAGCTCACTTCTGCCAACATTTTAGATACCTCACCATAGATACAATTGTATCTATCAATTGGTCTTAGGTCTTCTACTGCCATTTGTTATGATATATTTGCTTTATGGGGATTGTCCTAGTGAATGCTATTGAAATCTGATTTGATTGACTATGGTGGGATGGTTGTTTACATTGTGTGAAGATGTGTCACTATGATAGGTTTACTAAAGAGCTGAATGGCCAATAGCTAGGCGGGACTTCTGGGGAGAAAGGGGAACTTGGAATGAATCTAGGAGCATGGGAGACATCAGCAAGACACTGAGGAAGTTGGGTATATAATATGGAGGAGAGGTAATGAGCTACATGGAAAGATGTAGATTAATAGAAACAGGTTATAAGAGCTAGTTTGAAATAAGCCTAAACTAAGCCCAAATTTTCATAATTAATAATAAGTTTCCATGTCATTATTTGGGGGTTGGTGCTCCAAAGAAAGTCTGATGAGAAAGCTTGCTACATTTGGTGCCTCGCATTGGGCAACAAATGATGTTTTCTGTCCACTTAGCAGATGCACATGAACTCGTTAATATTTTAATTATTATCTGCAGCTCCATGGCCCCCCAGTAAGCACCCCATAGGCCACTCAGGCCACAGCCTTGAGGGCCTTCTGGTCCTGCTAACCAGATCTTGCATGACCACCATATGTAGGTTTAAATTATCATTCTATTTACCAACAAAGACACAGAAGTCAGATATGAGGGTGAAAACCCTGCTAAATCAGAGAAGCCAAGAAGCAACCGGCTGACTTTGCTTTTTGGCCAGAGACACAGAATTGTGTCACTCACCCTAAAACCAAAGGGATGTGCCTAACTCTAGGTTTGCCCTTTCCTTCTTTCTTGTCTTTTTTATCCAAATTCCTGGCTTCTCTATGGCTAATTCTGGTTAACTAGTCACTGGCTCTACCCACTAATCAAGGTTAACTTTATTAACAGTTTCAGAGTATCATAGCACAATCAAATGTCCCTCAACAACTGCCTTCCATGAATGTCTTTAAAGAGATTTTAATCTATAATTTTTATTGACTAGCTCACATGGGAGATGGGCATGAGTGTTAGGCCATTTCAGGGACTTCATACTACTTTCTGTATTCTAACAGTTTTCATTCTATAGCTCAGGGAAAGAATGTGTTGTAGCTTATGTTTGTGAATTGGGTACATGGTCATCTGGGGCACAAGTATACTCTCAGAGAACTGTCCTCCTTTTAGTTGATGGGTCATGAGTCTGAGAAGTGCATTCAGATGGAAATTGAAGGAGAAATCATGGATTTCCATTGGTATAACTTATCTAAACACTTTCCTGATTCTTAAGTTCTTTCAGGATGCAGAATTACATGTTGGAGAACACCGTACAAGATCTAATGTATGCACTGAAAATTGTGTACCCATAAAAACAAACACTACTGATACAAATGGATGAATTGGTCCAGACATAATAGTGGAAGATTTCAATGCCACTTCTTCAATCTGTTGGTTTTCTAGACTCCTCTTCAAAATTTACCACAAAGCTTTAGTGCTGACCTAACAGACTGAACAGGAACCTAAGAATTATACATTATACATCCTACAAGTTCTCAGGACCCCGTGAAACTTTTTCCAAATCATATTTAAGACCATAAATCAATTATTAGCAAACATAAAAATTAAAACACATTCTTGTATGTTATCACATCAAAGTGGAATGAAATCAGCAGTGAAAGACATTACAAAAACATCACTTACATAGAGAGATTATATGATATATTTTTGAGTGATCAGTCATTGGATAAATCACTGAGGAAGCTATGAAATTCCTAAAGTTAAATACAAATGAAAACACAGCCTATCAGAACCTGTGGGCTAATGCAAAGGCAGTAAATATTAATGTTTCTAACCACAAGTACTTATAGTTAAAAACAAGAAATCTTTTTTTTTTTAAAACTTTCCACAAGACAGTTGGCCTCACAAAGACAATCACCACATTTCCCTCCATATGTGGAAAAACTGTATACATGAAAGTTGAAGAGGGACTTTAGGAAAGGGTGTAAGGATGATGGTAGAGATTGAGAGACAATCAAAATACATTATATACCTATATGGAACGTCATGATGAAATCCATTGTTTTCTTCCATTAATATGTGCTAATAAAATAAATATATGTGCATACACATATATACTGATACACATACATCTGTAGAGTCTACAGTAACAGATATTCCAAATTTTGGTGCTCATGTCTTATACTTAGGAATACCAGGTTCTCCTTCAAAATCCACATATTGCTGGGAGTTGTACTCTACTCCTGTCCCAGTTGCCATTCCTAACTGGTTACCCAACCCATAATTATACCCATATTAATTTTCAGAGCTAAATGGTTCTACCTAGATTCTTTTGTGAATTTATCATTCCCATTACTCCCATGGAGCCACATTCTGCAGCATTTACTTTCTGTAAAGATGAAGGTTTAGTGAATTGTCTCTACTCTGAATTTCTCCACAATGCTGATGACCCCTTAATTACCCCACCCCAATCGTCTTAGTAAAGAGAGCATCTTTGGGCCACTCAGAAACAAAATGAGTTTGTTGGATAACAGGCTACATGTCCCTTCCTTTGAAGGAACAACACTATGTTGAACATTCCAGATTCCCTTTATCTGTGAACATAAGGACCTTTGTGCTGCCTACAATCAAATACAACCAGGTATAGATAAGTAACATGGAAAGATTAAAAAAATAAAGTGAAATTGTTATTATTTCACAAATCGTTCTGAATATATGTATCATTTCATAACAGGCCCAACAATATTATTTAATATATATTCTAAAATATGTAAGTGAAGCTTGATTTTTTACTATAAAATAACATAGATAAATCAATAATAAAGTTCATTTTCTTTCTGTTAAAAATAGTTATTATCTCTATTTAGATAAAGATACTACCATAAAAAAAAAAGTCTAGAATGAAACCAACCTTTTGACAGTATACTTTAGCAACACATAGAATATATAGCAGGTATTTATAAAAGATAATGGACTGTGGGTTTACATACCTGATAAGTAAAGTCTGGTCTGCTTTCCATTCATTTAAATTACCTATTATCACCAAGCATCAGGTTACTTAAGTTTTCAATTGAAATTTGCTTCTGGATAACATTCGCCAATGTGAGTTGTGTCCATTCACATTTCCATCATTATGCTATCATAAAAAGACAAAAGGAAAGAAAATTAAATAACAGAAAAAAATATTCACCACTTTCTACTCAATGTGATAAGAGAGGTATTTATAAACTTTGGTAAAGATGATAAATATCAATTCTACTTAAATAGACTGTGGCTAGAACTTACCCAGGACATGGATTCATGAAGTTCCCACTTCTGAATTTCCTTGGCAATCGCTTAGTGTTCTGTCTACAGTAATTTTTCATTGTACTCCAAGCTAGAGCAGTTATTCTTACCCATGTGGGTCTGTTGGTGTTGCTAATAGAGTAGCTAATCACAGTAAAGAATATTTATCAAAGCTTAAACTTCATTGTCTGCAATTCTGGGTGACTTCTCTACTATTCACCTGGCATTAACTGAAATTTCATTATTTTGCAACCTATTTTCTTAATTGAAATCAACACAAATACATGTAATATGGATAATTAAAAGAGGTGGGTTTCAAACTTCAGTGGCCATTGGGAGAATCTGAGATGTTGAAAATCTTCTGAGCCTCATGCTCCACTCTACACCAATTAAATAAGAAACCAAGAATTGGCTAGTTTGCAACACTCTTCAGGGTGGCCTCACCACTGGTTCAGAGACTGGTATTATCTACCTATTGTTTATGAAAAGAATGTGCCTCATCTTTAGTGGTTACGAGAACTTGCTATGCTTGTAGAGGACTAGAGTTTGGTTCAAGGATCAGCCATGTCAGAGGACACACACTTGCCTTTAACTCCAGCTCTGATATCCTATACTGGGTTCTACAGATACTTAAATACATATGCATACATGCACACACATGTAGACCCACAATCTCCCTCAAATAAAAATAGATCATAAAGAAAACTGAGTAATCCTCCCACAAGAAGCCATAAAAAGAAATAGCTCTTTAAAATCTGTGATTTTTTTGGGGGGGGCATGGAGAAATGTCTTTCTTAATCTCCTTAAATTTATATGGAAGCCTCCATAATTAACAGAACCCCTTTCATTGATGCTTTTACTTGTCTCTGTATATCTTTTATTTAAATATTATCTGTATGTATGTAGTCTGTGTATGAGTATGAATACATCCAGCAAAAGTCTCAGTCTCTTAGACTATAAGAGATGTTTTCATAGAAATCACCACAACCCTGACTTAAGAATATAATGGGCCATACAAAATGAGAACAAAGTGAAAAGAACCAAGATGCAAAATGCCAGGTGACAGCTCTCTTCGAAGAAACTAAATCAGGAAAGACCTTTAGATGGTGGCTCAGCAGCAGTGGACGATGAACACACCAGGAAAAGGAAATCGTGTTTTTCATCCACCTTGATAAATTATCCAGGAAAAGAAACTTGCCTAATTTGATAATCACCTATTTGTTAATACAAACAATAACAAGGAAAGAATGCTGCATGTGAGGACAACAGCCCCTCAGCAGGGTATAAAAGGGGATGTGGGCAGG
Organism: Phodopus roborovskii; assembly: GCF_943737965.1. Lineage (NCBI taxonomy): Eukaryota > Metazoa > Chordata > Mammalia > Rodentia > Cricetidae > Phodopus > Phodopus roborovskii. Next base: position 15,138,212 of record NW_026125052.1, on the reverse strand, counting down.
GAGACTCCCACTTCCAAAACTTCCAACCCACCTCCTTGTAAACCCATCCAGAACCTCCACCTCTCATACCATGGTCAACTCCTGTTGTGGCTCTGTCTGCTCTGAGGAGGGCTGTGGCCAAGGCTGCTGCCAGCCCAGCTGCTGCCAGACTACCTGCTGCCGCCCCAGCTGCTGCCGCCCCAGCTGCTGTGTGTCCAGCTGTTGCAGACCCAGCTGCTGCCAGTCTGTGTGCTGCCAGCCCACCTGCTGCGGCCCCAGCTGCTGCCGCCCCAGCTGCTGTGTGTCCAGCTGTTGCAGACCCAGCTGCTGCCAGTCTGTGTGCTGCCAGCCCACCTGCTGCCGCCCCAGCTGCTGCATTTCTAGCTGCTGCCGCCCCAGCTGCTGTGTGTCCAGCTGTTGCAGACCCAGCTGCTGCCGTCCCAGTTGCTGCATTTCTAGCTGCTGCAGGCCTTCCTGTTGCCGCCCCTGCTGTAGCAGTTCCAGCTGTTGTGGATCTAGCTGCTGCCGCCCCAGCTGCTGCATCTCCAGCTGCTGCAGGCCTTCCTGTTGCCGCCCTAGCTGCTGTGTGTCCAGCTGCTGCAGACCCTCTTGCTGCATCTCCAGCAGCTGCCGCCCCTGCTGTGGCAGTTCCAGCTGTTGTGGATCCAGCTGCTGCCGCCCCACCTGCTGCATTTCTAGCTGCTGCCGCCCCAGTTGTTGCCAGACCACCTGCTGCTGCCCAGCATGCTCTAGTGGTTCCTGCTGCTGAGCCCTCTCACACACAGCCTCCTCTTCTTCACCACACGTGACTCCTGATGGAGTCCATCTGTGTGTCGAGTTCCAAGATGCCCATTGCAAAGCCTCTGATGCAATCGAGATTGATTGGGACACCAAATATATTGTCCCACTCCTGCCTGTTTCTGTCTAAAATGAACACACATTTGAACTGTCTTTGAACTCTGTAAAAGCTTGTAATAATTTGTTCTTTGCTATATTTTTGAAAAATCAAGTTTCCTACTTCTTAAATAAATTGAAAAATTGAAGGTACATAAATAAAATGTCATGTGTCTCCTTATTTTTCTTGCAGAAATTGCCCCCAATTGTCTCTTAATGCCTTGGTAAACTGAGAGTTTACTGGATCACACAGGGAGCAGTCATTCAACTGAGTTTTCAAACCTCATGACTAAGAATACCCTGGTGTAGCTACTTCTTCTCATCTTTTGATTCTTTCTTGCCCCTTTATGGGTAATAAGAGACCAAATGAGTCTAGAATAGCATTCCCTGGAACACACAGCTAGAACAGCACGCATTTATTGTCTGTTCCTGTGGATCAGGAATCAGATACAGACAGGCTTCATTGTCTGTGTCCTCATGTGTCAAGTCAGCTGGCACTGGGATCTCATGTTAGGGACAGCCTGGACAAGCCCACTTCCAAGTTCATTTCCACGGTTGCTGAGAACATTTGCATCCTTGGTAGCATTGGGGTGGGAACCTCAGAACTCTCACACAACACCTGGGTGTAGTGAGATAGTTCTGTGGCACTGACCACGCCCATTGGGGGGTGGAGCCATGAGCGGAGTGACCTGTGGAAGGAGGTCGGAAGGGAGCCAGGAAAGACTCTCTTTCTGGCGTGACTCGGACAGGAGAGGATCGGGTTGAATTTCCTGGTGTTCATCTGTCTAGGTTGTAAGTTATTTCTCCCTGAATAAACATCTATTCGGCCTATTTGTTTATCCTGATCCTTATTTACCGTGATACCTGGGTTCATCAAAGCCAGTGCCAAAGGAGGATTGGTCACCAAGAGGAAAGCTACAGTCTTTTGTTACTTCACCCTTGAATGTTGCTATGTGCTGCTGGTTAGAAGTAAATGGCTCACACAAAAAGGATTCACACACACTCCGTGAAATATCAAGCAGAAAGAACTGAGGGGCAGAGAGAATTAGGGTAACAGTAGGGGAACCCTGTCCTCAAGCAGAATATAATACTAAGCAAAAGAAAAAAAAAATAAAAAGAGTACAAATAGCGATAATCTATGTAGCATTCACAAAATTTCTATAAAACTAGACCACACTGTTTACAGATACCTATTGGAGGGTTAATGTTGTCAAGAAAAGCAAAATGAAGACCACCTACAATCCTGAGGTGTGATTCTTTGGGTTTGTGTGGGTAGAGATAGATACAGCCATTCTTGGAGATAAAATGTGTCTTTGACTTGGCCGTAGGCTACACTATCTGAGGAGCCATTGTGATATAAATGTACACATATATTTCTAGTATCTGCATGTTTTCCTAATAACAAAGATTATTTTCAAACAGGTGAACTGAGATGCATAGCTAGATTTAAACAGCAAGACTAGATTAAACAATGAACATATTTTAAGAGCAAAGAGGAGTCAATCAATGGTTGGAGCAACATTTCCATTATTTCTAATACATAGATCACTCTCAAGACTGATAATACTGTTTAATATATATTCGTTTATGTAGTTAATACATTCATTCATTTAATATATGTTCATTCACTTATACATCATTCATGCAATACATATTCATTAGTGCTTAATGGAGTTTCATTTTTAATTATAAGGAAGTTAATTGTATAGGAAATATGTGACTTTTCGCTTAACACACTTATTGTGTTCTCTGTATAAATCATGAGGTTGTAAGTTGGACACTGTTACTCGCCTCATTACCCATTTTAGCTACAGACAAGATACACAAGGAATTTGTATATACTAACATGATACTTGACAAGACACAATCGCAAGCCTGTGCCAGGTTTCTGAATGATATTGCCTAGCTCCTGGATGCCTTTTGCAAATAGTTGTCTTCACTCCATTCTAGCTGCACCGATGGTGTTTAACTGACTCCTTTCATTTTGATATTTTAAAAAGATGAAAAGAACAGTTTAAAGAGGGAGAAATTTCTTAAGAGACATTAAACCCCACCTATACAGTGCAAGTACAGCCTAGGTAGGTCACATGGCTCTGGTGCATTGAAGTGTCATCAATTGTCTGTTGTTTGTTTGTATTGCACTGGTACCCATCTCCCATTCCAGACTACCAGAAACATTTAGGGAGGGATATGTAGACTGATGCGTCTCAGTGTGGGGTTTCCTCTTTAATAACCCAGTGTGCCATCTGTAGTGACTTCTCATTGGACTTCAGTCCCATTCTCTGTGCTGTGGATCTCATAGTTTACAGTACTTACAGCTCAATGTTTCCAATTCAGGGAAATTTGCTCTGTGATTTAGATGGCACAGAGTGAAAGCAACTGATTTTACAAGCTCTCTTCTGAATGCAAATAGCCATACACCATGGAAGTTTTAAGGAGAGGGATTTCAAGCTTTGTTGCTTCCCAGGATAAACCGTGGAATTTTATAAACCTTTGACACACAAGATCTACTGCAGACCTATTAAGTGAACAATTATTTTGGGGAAGTGTAAGCAAAAGAAAATTTTGAAATTTTCAAAATACTTCAATCATGCCTCCTACTAGCTGATTGTTTTACAGGGGTATGTTCTCTGTTCTAGCTGTAGGAAAGAGGACTTGACTTAACTCTCATACACAGTTTTCAGTGTTGGGCTTGACCACAGGCTCTTGCACATGCTGGAAGGTGTTCTACAACTGGGCTATAGCTCTAGCTCCAGAGAGCTTCCTTTATGTCCCTAAATCTGCAGAGAAACCTCCCTTCTAATAATCAATTATGTCATTATCTTTTTATGCTGTTTCTATAATGTAGCAAATCTAGCAAGCATTTGACTACTGCAATGGACACATACATGTTTCAGACTTTCACATTCTTCAGCACTACAGAGAAAAGCCTAAAGTAAAAGCACAAAAAAGAAAAGTTAGCTTAGCAAGCCAAGGAGATGAAAGTCTTGATGGGGGGGGTGTCTTTAAATTATTCTAAGGATGATATCACCTTCTTCAGCCAAAGAGAACAACAGGAGGCAGTATACTTCCTTATCAGAAACTAACCACCTAGCCAATGGGATGGGGATTGTGCACCCCCGAAGTCTTTACCCTGATCACAGTATAGACAGATGCAAGCTGAAATCCTCCAATCTAAATACCTGCTTCCTATCAATTTCTTGTTATATTATTATTAAAGGAAAACCTGAATGGAGCAGACCAGTCCACCACTCAAATCATGGAGCAGAGGTGTCTACAGGGTCCAGAGTCTCAACAGACACAGCAAAGTTGTGTAGAGGCTAGACTAATGGCTCTCAACCTTCCTAATGAGGACCCTTTAATACAGTTCTTCATGTTGTGGTGACCACCAACCACAAAATTACTTTCGTTGCTACTTCATAACTGTAATCTTGCTATTGTTATGAGTTGTAGTGTAAATATATGTGTTTTCTAATAGTCTTAGGTGACCCTGTGAAAGGTGACCTCCAAAGGCGTCACGACTCATAGGTTGAGAACCGCTAAGATAAAGTAAGAAGCAATGACATGCTTGCTGTGCAGTAGAAGTTTGGATGTCTTGAAACAGAAACAATGTTGCTGGCAGGATCCTGTTAAAGCCAGAGACAAGAGGGCAAAGGAATAAGATCAAGGGGAACGAATGTAAGGACCCTTGCATCTTATACAGCTCTGCAGCCAAAACTCTCAGAAGTGATATTAAAATTAGTTTTGTTTTAGGCAGAGAGAGAGAGAGAGAGAGAGAGAGAGAGAGAGAGAGAGAGAGAGAGAGAGAGAGAGAGAGAGAATAACTCAACATTTTACCATCCAGCTTACCTCCTGGAGATTATTCCATTTCCAGGTTTAAAAGATCTAGAAACTGGATCACAGTCTATATGGAGAGGTGTCTGGGGTCTAACCTTGTCCCATATGAGCCATTGTGATGGGCCATCAAAAGAGTGCAGCTTTGTCCTCCTTGGTCATTAGAAAAGATCTATAAGAATAATAATTACTGAGTAGACAGTTTCATGATATACATGAGACTGAAGGACAGAGTAACAAGATACCCAGTGTCTTGTGAAAATTCTTCTAGAAGCAATTAAAATCCATAAGACACTTCACAGGTGGTTCATGGAGAACTGACAATGAACCCTAACACACCAGGAAAGGAAACTGTTTTTTATTTGCCTTGATAATTGACCCAGGAAAAGAAACTTGCCTAATTAGATAATCACCTATTTATTAACACAAGCAATAACAAGGAAAGAATGCTGCATGTGAGGACAACAGCCCCTCAGCAGGGTATAAAAGGGGATGCGGGCAGGGAGACTCCCACTTCCAAACCTTCCAACCCACCTCCTTGTAAACCCGCCCAGAACCTCTACCTCTCACACCATGGTCAACTCCTGTTGTGGCTCTGTCTGCTCTGAGGAGGGCTGTGGCCAAGGCTGCTGCCAGCCCAGCTGCTGCCGACCCAGCTGCTGCATGTCCAGCTGCTGCAGGCCCTCTTGCTGCATTTCTAGCTGTTGCAGGCCTTCCTGCTGCCGCCCCAGCTGCTGTGTGTCTAGCTGCTGCAGACCCCAATGCTGCCGCCCCAGCTGCTGCATCTCCAGCTGCTGCCGCCCCTGCTGTAGCAGTTCCAGCTGCTGTGGATCCAGCTGCTGCCGCCCCACCTGCTGCATTTCCAGCTGCTGCAGGCCTTCCTGCTGCCGCCCCAGCTGCTGTGTGTCCAGCTGCTGCAGACCCCAGTGCTGCATCTCCAGCTGCTGCCGCCCCTGCTGTAGCAGTTCCAGCTGCTGTGGATCCAGCTGCTGCCGCCCCACCTGCTGCATTTCCAGCTGCTGCAGGCCTTCCTGCTGCCGCCCCAGCTGCTGTGTGTCCAGCTGCTGCAGGCCCTCTTGCTGCATTTCTAGCTGCTGCAGGCCTTCCTGCTGCCGCCCCAGCTGCTGCAGACCCCAGTGCTGCATCTCCAGCTGCTGCCGCCCCATCTGTTGTCAGACTACCTGCTGCCGCCCAGCATGCTCTAGTGGTTCCTGCTGCTGAGTCCTCTCATCCAGTCTCCTAGTCTTCATTATCCAGCATTATAGTTGTAGCCCATGTGTGAGCTGAATCCCCAGAGGCTCATTGTAAAGCCTGTGTTTTCACATACTATGGTTTTTTACTTTCCAGATACTGTACCTGTGTTTCTGTCAAATGAACAAAAGTTTAATTTTTCTATGAAATCTGTAAACTTATCCTTATGTTTTTCCTCTTCTCCATGTCCAAAAAATAGCTTCCTCCTCTGCATTAAATAAATCTTAGTTTTGCAAGCACACCAGTGTACATATGTCTCCTCTTTCCTTCTTGAATTGTCATCCTCGTTTGCCAATATTTTAGCTCATCTCTAACAATGCTATGATCACAGCAGATGATTTCAGGCGTGCCTGCTGTAATTCCCACGTATTCATCTTTCTGTATAGGAAGAAGAGCTCATTTGGCAAGCACACACATCGCCATGATTGCTTCTAATTGAAGAGTGGTCTGAGCCCAGAGCTCAAGCAAGGAAATACAGTGTGATTGCATGTTCTCCTCCACTTCCTTTGAAGAGGAAGTGTGTCATTGTGGTGTTACTGAGGCCCTGGGTGTCACGAGACATAGTTGTCTCCTGTGATGCTCTGATCATTTGGTGTCCATTGGCTTCTTCTTTGCTTGGTATGATCTTTCAAGTTCAAATGCTTCCTGAGACAACTGCCCAAGTAACTACTTCATGTCCACCACTCCTCTCTACCATATCTGAGACAGCCCAGTGAAGCAACTCAAGAATCCCATATCCCTATTCATGTGTCACCTGGCACCCACATAGAGGCAACATGAATGACCGTGCAGTGTCAGAGCCTAATCTCAGGATTACTGTTTACTGTACTGATCTACTTCATGAACACATAGCTATATCTTTAGTCCAGTATTTGAGCAATTGTGATATACTAGTCCTCTTCAGTCTCCTATGTTCTCTCCTGCAAATAACTGGATTTCATTCTTCCTGGTGGGTGAAGATATGCCACATTTTCATCACCAATTCATCTGTAGATACACAGAGCTGATTTTAGGACTTGACTATTGTAAATAGTAACTCCATAAACAGGGGTGTGTTGACATCTATAGTGTATATTGCTTTAAATGCCTTTCTCTACACATCCAGGGATGAACTGATTTCCAGTTGTACCACTTTGCACTTGCAGTGTATATGATGCCCACTCTTTTGCATCCACAGTACTATTTCTTTTTGTTTTCACAATGGTAGATATTTTTTCTAGGGTGTGATGGGGAATGTACTTCTGTATATATGTTTGTCCTATTGGTTGATGAATAAAACACTGATTGGCCAGGCAGGAAGTGATGTAGCATGGCAGATATTGCCACTAGCTAACCGTAGAGGTCTGGAGGTCTATACAGACAGGCAGCAAGTGACATAGCTGGGCAAAATCAGAATATAAGTAGGGACAAACAGGAAATCTCTCTCTTCTCTGCAGAGATGTAGCAGGCAAAGGGGATGCAGGTTCAGCATTCCTGGTAAGCCAAGACCATGTGGAAATACTTAGATTGATAGAAATGGGTTAATATTTAAGACAGAGCTAGCCAATAAGAAATGATAGTAACAGGCCAACAGCTTTATAACTAATACAATATCTCTGTTTGTTATTTTGGGACTGACGTGGCTCTGGGACCAGGCTGGTGGGAAACTGCCTTTAACAAGGCAGTATGATTTATAGTCCCCTGATGGTTAAAAATATTCAGCCATTGTCCATGCATTTAGTGGTCATTTATAATGTTCTCTTTGGAAGCATCTGTTTTTGTCATTTACCCATTTATTGACTGGATGTTTTGGTGTTTAAATTTTTAGGTCTTGGAGCTAGAGAGATGGCTCAATGTTTAAGAGCACTGGTTGTTCTTCCAGAAGACCTGGATTTGATCTCAGTACTTACATGGAAACTTACAACTGTCTGTAACTCTAGGGGATTCAATGCCCTCATGAAGGCATACATGCAAGCAAAACAACAATTTATAATGTGACAGATTGAATGTAATTGGCCCTCCGTAATATAGGGAGTGGCACTATTAGGAGGTATGGCTTTGTTGGAGTGGGTTTTGGATATGGCCTTTTGGAGGAAGTGTGCCATTATGAGGGTAGGCTTTGAGGTTCCCTATGCTCAGAAATTGCTCCCCCCAATGTCTCAGTTGACTTCCTGTTGCCTGCAAGTCAATATGTATCCAGTATCATGTCTGTTTGCATGCTCCCATGATGATAGTGAACAGAACTTCTGAAACTCTAAGCAAGACACTCCAACTTTATAAGAATTGCTGTGGTCATGGTGTCTCATCACTGCAATAAAAACCCTATGACAGAAGTGGGTACCAGTGAGTGGGGTGTTGCTGTGATGGGCCTAACCATGATTTTGCTTGGAGTATTATGGACTTTGGGAGCTTGAGTTAGGAAAGCAGTAGGATGATTTAAGTGCAGCTTAATGAGCTGTACCAGTAGGGACATGGAAGACAGTGATGCTGAATATGATTTGACAAACTGTGGGAGTCAAGAGATGCCAGAGTTACAGGATACCTGCCCAGGAAAGCTGTTAACAGGGAGTGGAACCCGTCCAAGAGAAAGAAGTGTGTTGCAGACAAGAAAGCTGAATGGAATAGGTGTTCTGAAGAGTGCTTTGACATCAGACATGGAGACACAGAGTTTGAAGTTTTCCCAGCTAGTTTTAGACACATTAAGGTCTTTGACTCATGTGAATAAACTTTTATTTAATCATTTTTTGAGAATTTCATGTATGTGTACTGTATTTGCACCGTTTCTACCCCTCCCGTTTCTCCCAAATCCTCGTATGCCACCAACTCCTTCTCAAGTTCAGAAACTCCTCTGTAATTATCACTGTTTTACACACACACACACACACACACACACACAGAGGAGAGAGAGAGAGAGAGATACACAGACAGACAGACAGACAGACAGACAGTGCCAATTGAACCCAGTCAATGTTGTTTTTATGTACTTGTGTTTAGGGACTTGCTTTTTTATTTTTTTAGGAAGACAGGTAGGGATCAAATTTCAGTTTTTATTTATTTACTTTTTTAGTTATAAAGCTGTTAGCCAGTTATTAACGTTTCTGTCTTATTGGCCTGCTCTGTCTTAAACATTAACCCATTCCTACCAATCTAAGCGTTTCTACGTGGTCTTATCTTATAGGAGAGAGGGTCCAGACATCTTACTTCTCCCACATCCTATATCTTTACTTCTCCTACTACATCTCCCAGAATTCTCCTTGTCTCCTAGTCCCGCCTATCTGGTTTTTCTATTTGCTAACAGCGCTTTATTCATTAACCAATAAGAGAAACATGTTTACAGAATGACATCTCCCATCATCTCCTCTTTTCTGTTTAAAATAAAGAGAAGGGCTTTAACTTTAACATAGTAAAATTACATATGACAAAACATTTATCAAATAAGAACTATAGTTAACAATATTTAACCCATTAACATTATTAGGAATTAAAGAAAATATTCTATCATCTATCTTTGTGAGACTAAAGTCTTACATTAACTTATCTTTAATCCTAAGGAAAACTATAACTATAAACATAATTGCCTGTCTTCAACTCCATCAAAGACCACAGAAGGATAATATAAACTCTAGAATTGACAGAGACATTTGCTACCCAGACAGTCACCTGAAGTTCTTCTGTAATGTGGGGGCCTCCATCTTCAGCCCATAGGTCATAGTGTGTCTGGGGAATTTTAAACTGTCCACCTGTATTGGCAGTTTGTCAGTCATTTTTCTCTGTGTCCTGTAGAATGTCTGGCAGACTCCTCCACGAAACAGGAACACTTCAGGACTGTCCATCTTGTTTTGTGAGTTCAGCAGTCACTTTCCTGTGGGTCCTGCATGTCTAGTTTATAGATCAACAGTCAAACAGTCTAGGCAAGATTTGCATCCACTCGTTAGCAGTTTCTTGCCCAAATGGCTAGTCTTGTTATATCAAAAGCATACTCCATAACAAGTTTCTTCAATGCCCATCTTCCTCTCAGATGTAATTGATTTTTCCAGGAGTAGTTGTGTCTCACAGTCATGAAAAACCTTAAACCATTTTAAATGCCGTTTTCTGAAGGTCTTTGAAAGTTTTGAAGATTATCTATCCATCTCAAATATATCTCTGTATACCTAAAAATCCTAACTAACATAAGTTTTGGCTATTATAGGTGATTATATACAATCTTTATTTAATTATGCATTACATTTTAACAGATCTATATAAACAAAATACCTAAACAAGAGGAGAAATTTACATATTAAATTTGTATCAATAAATTAAAATCCATTCCAAAACAAAGTATTCATTTTTATACCATTATCTCCTTTTTACCTTTAAAAAGAGATTGGTTGTGATCATTAACCATTTATAACCAACCCCATATAAATGAAAACAAACATTTCTAGATAATATTTGGGAATTTGGGCGATGTTCTTTCCAAACTGTTTCTTGTTGTTAAGGGGTGCTGTATTTGTGATCCTAAGAAGATCCAGAAATCCTGGCTGTAGTGATCTGCAAGCCTGCCTTTTCCAAGCTGTTTTGAATGTTCTATCATCTGTGACACTGCTTCAGGGATTCTTGATTGATCAAACTATGTTAGTCTGGAAGGAATCCACAGCTTTTCATTTTCTGTAGAAACAAAAGTAGAAATTCTTCACCCCAGTAACCTGTCCTTAGACTTAAATTTTGAAGTCAAATCATTTTTAAAATATTTAAGTTGGATTAATTTAGCAGCATTGATAATCAAGTGTGTTTTAGCTGTTGTTCCTTCCTTAGCAATTGAGCAATTCAAAGACAACACAATAGCATACATATCTAGACTCTTTGTGTGTTTTTCATCTTTAGATGTCTTTTTCATTACTTTATTTTTTTATTTCTGTTTTTTCATTTTCTGAGACAGGATTTCTCTGTGAACTTTTGTCTGTCCTGAAATGCACTCTGTACATCAGGTTCACTTTGGAATCACAGAGCTTTGCTTGCCTCTGCCTCCTGAATGCTGGGATTAAAGGTGTGTGCCACCATACCCAGTTACTCTCTTCCTTCCTTCCTTTCTTCTTCTTCTTTTTAAAACCAGTTTACCCTGTTTCTTTTTCTCTCCCAAGCCTATGTATATTTTTAAACATATACATAGGCTTTGTAAAGCTTTGAAGATTTTTCTTTATCTGAATCTGTATTTATTGTAAATCTTTATCTTTTTCTAGTCAGGAGTCTTTTATTTGTTAAAGAACAACATTGTTAAAATTAAAGCTGCTGCTATTTTAGCTGCCATCTATCCAAGATGGTGGGGGTTCATTCACAGCCAGCATTGAAGCTGTGCTCACTGCCTTTGTCTATGCTGCCATCAAGCAGCATGCTGCCAGCTTGGAGATGTGGTCACTACCATTGCCAGCTGCTCGTACACAAAATTATTGTTTGGTAGCAGGGCCTCTTAAAAGAGACCCGAGGGTTTTTGCTGCTTATATCAAGTCAAGAAGACTCCCTTAAAGGAGCCGAGCAAGTGTGTTTGTCTCTAGTAAAATGGAGCCCACCCAAGAAAAATGTTGTTATGAAGAAGTGTTTTTGTTCTTGTGTTTCTTAAAACCAGTTTTAAGATTTTGTCAAGTTTTAAGTGGAAGTTCTTAGTACCCACATTGCAGGTGCCATTTTATTACGTGCAGTTTCCCACTAGCCTGGTCCCAGAGCCGCGTCAGCCCCAAATAACACCCAGAGACTCTATTAGTTATAAAGCTGTTAGCCCGTTACTAGTGACTAGGCTGGGCAAGGTATCTCTCCATATAGAATGGTCTCCACTAAGTCAGTTTGTGCATCAGTGTTAGATCATGGACCCACTGCTAGTGGCCTCATTTATTGTCCCAGTCACACCATTGTCACCTACATTAAGGGAGTCTAGTTCGGTCTTATGCAGGTTCCACCAGAAAGGGCATTCGTAATCTTCTTAAATAGAAGTAGAAATTTTCTTACTGGTAACCACAGTCTTAATCCAATACCTTTATTTCCAACTTGGTCCCTCTTCTAACAGTGAATCAGCCACAACAAGCCTCTGACGTATATCATTGTTTAAGCTACATATTATCTAATTCATAACTACAAGCCAATGAAAATACAAGTAACTCAAATGTTTGCTAAGCAAGTAAGTATGATAAAAGTCTTGCAATGTGGTTGGTCATTAAATGCTCCTAATTAAGACATTTAATGATGTCATCACACAGCTTCAGCAAGTCTCTGCATATTTCTTTCTACACCAGCAGACCATGAATAATAAACTGGTAGCATCCCTCATTTTCAAGAAACCTTAATCACCTGGCCACTTGGGAGGGATTTTTGCACCCTTTAAGCCACTAATATGTCCCCACTATAAATAAATATAAGCTGATATCCTTTCATGTAGATATCTGCATTTAAAAAGTACTCATTCTTTTTATGTTCTTTCAAAGGAGGACTTTAAGGGTGAAGCCTAATTCACTTAACCTTGTAGAGACACAGGTGAGGCATCTACAGACAGAGAAAGTCTGGGGCCAAGGAGAACAACAGGCAGAAAGTTGTTCATCTAACTGAAGTCCTGAAGGACAACTGAGAAAATCAAGAGCCTGGGTCAGAGATTCCTATTAAAGCAAGAAGTGCGGGCTACTAGAGACAGACGGGAAAAGAAGCCCACACGGTAGAATAAAGACACCTAGATTTTGAGGTAGATCTGAGCTGAAGCCCGTTCCCCCTAACAGGTAATAAACTGTTAGAGTTTTATTTATGAAAAAAAATCATTCAACTTTCTACCTAAGATTGTTCTGTGCTTCTCGTTGAAAAACAATCTAGGAAGTAAACCATGATCCACATGGGGCAGGAGATATGGCTTACTAGGCTTCCTATTTTCATACCATTAGGATTTATTTTGTGGTTAAACATTCTGGGCCAACATGACCTATTATGGATGAGCCATTGGCATAAAAATGTTTTATCCTCCTGGGTCACCAGAAACAAATATGGGTCTGTAATACCTATGATTATCTAAGGGTGGGCAACAGAGCCATCCACTATGAGACTAAACCATACAGTGCCTAGAAACACAATGTCATGTGACAATTGTTTGGAAGAAACTAAAGCAGAAAAGATACTTGGGAAATGGTTCAGCAAGAGCTGATGATGAATCTTAACACCAGGAAAAGAAGCTGTATTTTTCCATCTACCTTGATAATTTAGCTAGGAGAAGAAACGTGTCTAATTTGATAATCGCCTGTTTATTAACACAAACAATAACAAGGAAAGAATGCTGCATGTGAGGACAACAGCCCCTCAGCAGGGTATAAAAGGGGATGCGGGCAGGGAGACTCCCACTTCCAAACCTTCCAACCCACCTCCTTGTAAACCCGCCCAGAACCTCCACCTCTCACACCATGGTCAACTCCTGTTGTGGCTCTGTCTGCTCTGAGGAGGGCTGTGGCCAAGGCTGCTGCCAGCCCAGCTGCTGCCGCCCCAGCTGCTGCGTGTCCAGCTGCTGTAGACCCAGCTGCTGCCAGTCTGTGTGCTGCCAGCCCACCTGCTGCCGCCCCAGCTGCTGCATTTCTAGCTGCTGCCGCCCCAGCTGCTGTGTGTCCAGCTGTTGCAGGCCCTCTTGCTGCATCTCCAGTTGCTGCAGGCCTCCCTGCTGCCGCCCCACCTGCTGCATTTCCAGCTGCTGCAGGCCTTCCTGTTGCCGCCCCAGCTGCTGCCGCCCCAGCTGCTGCATCTCCAGCTGCTGCCGCCCCTGCTGTAGCAGTTCCAGCTGCTGTGGATCCAGTTGCTGCCGCCCCAGCTGCTGCAGGCCTTCCTGCTGTAGCAGTTCCAGCTGCTGTGGATCCAGCTGCTGCCGCCCCACCTGCTGCATTTCTAGCTGCTGCAGACCTTCTTGCTGCCGCCCTAGCTGCTGCATTTCTAGCTGCTGCAGGCCTTCCTGCTGCCGCCCCAGCTGCTGTAGACCCCAGTGCTGCATCTCCAGCTGCTGCCGCCCCAGCTGCTGCATTTCTAGCTGCTGCAGGCCTTCTTGCTGCCGCCCCAGCTGCTGTGTGTCCAGCTGCTGCAGACCCCAGTGTTGCATCTCCAGCTGCTGCCGCCCCATCTGTTGCCAGACCACCTGCTGCCGCCCAGCATGCTCTAGTGGTTCCTGCTGCTGAGTCCTCTCATCCACAGCCTCCAGCTCTTCAAGGCCCAGCATTCCTGATGTAGCCCTCCTGTGAGCTGATCCTGAGGAGCCCATTGTAAAGCCTCTGTTCCATCAGATAATGACTTTGGTCTCCAATGTAATGTTCGTACTCCTGCCTGTTTATTATCTTTCTCTAAAGCGACCACAAATTTATGTTTTTTTTTTTTTCTGAAATCTGTAAAGTTTGACCTTATACACATGGAAAAAAATTGTTCTTTGCCACATTTTTAAAAATAGAGACTCTCTCACATCTTAAATAAATCTGGATTTTGCAAGCATACAATGTGTATCATGTCTACTCATTTCTCCTCTGGGGTTCTTTTCCACATCTATCAATTCTGAAGTACAAAGATTTCTATGTTCAAAGGCAGCTCATGCCAGCTCCCTCCCCGTGGCATTCCTCATCCTCCAATACAGAAAGATACCTTGTGGAGCAATATGGACCTCTGTGCTGAGAATTTTCTCTGGCTGAAGAAGTAGCAGTAGCTGGGAGAGTTAAAACCCCTAGGCACAGAGTACAGGCAGTGAGAGGGGTTGGGTAGCACAAGCTCTTGCTCACTCAGTCAAGCAAATGCTCATCACATAGCATTCCCTGGAGCTTCAGTGGTTGGGAGCCCTGCTGCTTCTGGAGATGTTCTGATCACATGATTTGTGCTGACATACATCATTCCCTGAGTTTACTTCAATGCTTCCTCGGGTCACTTTCCTGTTAAACAACTTTGTCTGAAATCTCTGTATAAAGGCAGGTCACAGAGGACAAGCAATCCTGCTTCTAACCCAGTACCACCTCCTGCAAAAGGCTAATATAATGCAGAGTTTCATGGTGTCAGCATCAAGCCTCGAATGTTGGTTCACTGTACTGTAGATCTTCTGAACACGTTGCTTATTTATTGATTATATTATTTTTCATTTCTTTTTAATATTTTTAGTGTTTAAATATATTCTGTGTATTAATTTTATGGGCAATGAATAGCTGGTAAAGATTTTTTTTTTCAGCCTTTCTCTCCATTCCATTGTTTTGTTTTTTGTGTTTTGGGGTTGCTTTGTTTTTTGAGACAGGGTTTCTCCATAGCTCTGGAGCTCATCCTGGAACTCACTCTGTAGACCAGGGGCTTGTCTCAAACTCACAGAGATTCATTCATCTGTCTCTGAGTGGTGGGATTAAAGGCGTGTGCCACCACTGTCCAGCCTGTTGTTTCTTTCTAATGAGATTCAGTTTGTCAGTTCTTACTATCATCTTAAATGTTCTTCTTATATTTTTCCTTTTGTGGTTTCAACTTTTCAAATTTTGAGTTAAAGCATTTTATCCATTTTGAATGAGCATTTGACTAGGAGATGAGCAAGGGAAGCATTTTTGTTCTCTATGTGAGTATTCTGCTTTCCTAACACAAGATGCGAAAGGTGTCCTTCCCCAAAATGCATTCATAGCAACTTTATTAAAACTTGAAAGGTTGTAGTGTGTGGATTTATTTCTGGATCTGCTGTCATGTTCCATAGATCTGCACACTCATCTATTCTTGTGCTTGTACTGTCCTGTTACTGTTACCACACCTCTATACGGTACTTAGAGGCTGTGTGTGATCCTCCAACAACTAGTTCAACCAGACAGAAACCAGTAAATCAATTCCATTAACAAAATCCCAGTATTTCCCCCTCCAGATAAAGAACCAAATCCCACCTAAAATTCTATGCATTTCCTTAAAATTCAATGAAATGTTCCTTGGAAGTTTGTGAAAACAACCCTCAAATTTTAAAGAAAGAAATGATGGAAGAAAGAAAGAGAGGAAGGCAGGAAGGGAGAGAGAGAGAGAATGAAAGAAAGAAAGGAAGAAAGAAAGAAATATCAGGAATAGACAAATTGGTCTTGAGTGGAAAACATATTTTCGCTTTTTTTTTTTTTTTTTTTTTTTTGCTTTTTTTAATCTAGTCTACTATCAATACTTTCTTATCTATATCGAGTGTTGGGAGAAATACCACAGATACTATATATCTGTATCAAGGAAGTTCGTTTCTAAGCTTTCAGGAGACAACAAACACTGATTCAATGTAAGTAAGTTAATGGCTTGGGCTACAGGATGTTGTATGTAAACATTTACAACTTCAGCTAACAAACTATAATAAAGTCATATTAATTGGGTAGCACTCAGACTTTCAAGGGGGGGTTGTGCTAAGAGCCTAAAGCCAAGAGCCTGAAGCAGGAACTTTGTTTTAACTGAAAACAGTTAATTTTTTTCCATACAATATATTCTGATAACAGTTTCTCCTTCCCCAACTCCCCACCCATCAAAATCCACACCCTTTCTTTCTAACTCCTATTAGAGTACAAACAGGCATTTAAAAACAATATAGGTAAAATAAAAAGCAAACAAACTGGACTAGAATGGCGCAAACATACAAACAAGAGAAAAACAGCCATAGAAAAAGCACAAGAAACATATGTAGATGGAGACACACACATTTGAACACACAAAAATCCCATGGAAACACATCTCTGTAAACCATATTATATATGCAAAATACAGAAGAACAGAAAGAAAGAAAGAAATGAAACTATCACCCAGATGAAGCATTATGAGGCAAGGAACCTCCAAAAATGTATTGACTTTGTTTTGTGCTGGCCATCTACTTCTAGGCACAGGACCTGCACTTGGGAGTGGTTTGTTTACCCAATGAACCCCATATTCAGTTATGTGACCCCACATGTCAAACTCAGAGTTTAGGAAACTGATCTGTGTGAAACAGAAAAGGAATAGGCAGAGAGCTGTCACATAGTCTGCATATCTAGTCCAATGTTAATTATCCATTTTGTATCATAGAAGGTAAATTTTTAGCAAAAAATGTATAGTAATGTATTGTCTGTTTGGTGATTTCTTCTTTTTAAATGAATCCAGTCATTGGACACTATTCCATGCTGGTCTGTTCTGGTTAATATGGGTCTGTGTTGTGACTGGTATAAGACTGCCCTATGATAATAGATAGACTTAGCATTATTTCATTCTATAGTGTTTAACTTACTGCTGAATATTACAAGAGACACAAATGCAGGTAATGTGGGCACCAAGTGAGGGACTTAAGTCTCATGGCTCACTGAGATCATCTGTGGACTTCTACAAATTGCTGATGCTCAGACCAGTTAGAAGAAGACTATCCAGAGCATGGACCAGGAGTTGACAGTTTGTAATGCTTCGTGGGTTGTTCTCCTGTGAAGCCAGTCACGATAGCCACTGGCTTAGAGAATGTACTCTGACTATTTAAGATGGGAAAGGGGGTAATTTTATTTATTTTATGCTGTGGCTTTGAGCCCAGTACCCCATGCGGTGCTGCTCAGTGAGTCTTATACCAAAAGGCCTTTCTTTTTTTTTCTTTATAATTTTTATTATTTTACATATCAATCCCCTCTCATCCTCTCATCCTCTCATGCTCCCACCAACACCTATCCACTCCCCAGGGAGAGTGAGGCTTTCCATGGGTGATCATCCAAGTCTATCACATCATTTGGGCAGGGCCTAGGCCCTCCCCCTGTGTATCTAGGCTAAGAGAGTAACCCTCCATGGGGGAATGGGCTCCCAAAGTCCATTCATGCAGTAGGGATAAATACTGTTTCCACCACCAGAGGCCCTGTAGACTGCTCAGGCCTCCTAACTGACACCCACATTCAGGCAGCCTGGTTCAGTCCTATGTTGGTTCCCCGACAGTCTGGCTGGGGTCCGTGAGCTTCCATTTGTTCAGGTCAGCTGTTTTTGAGGGTTTCTCCAGGATTGCCTTGACCCCTCCCTCTCTACAACTGGATTCCTGGAGTTTCTTTTTTAAAAAAATTAGTTTTATTGACATTATAATACAGTTACAACATTTTCCTATTTATGTGTGTGTGTGTGTGTGCACGTGTGTGTGCATGTGTGTGTGTGTGTGTGTGTGTGTGTGTGTGTGTGTGGTGTATATATAAATTCCTAAATGCAGAAATGCAACCTGCTCAGTCTGTGCAATGTTACTCTTATGTATGTTTTTCAGAGATGAGCACTTGGTATGGATAACCAATATGTTCTTCCCTGGGGAAGATTCTCTCCCACTCTGAGTGCTCCTTATTTGCCTGTAGTTCTTTGAGTAGGATTGAGGCCTCATGAGCTTTCCCCATCCACATTAGTGTGTCTATTGGTATCAGCCTTGTTCAGTCCATGTTTAGGCATCCATGTTGGTGACACTTTATACATGGAGCTGCTGACATTCCTAGGAGACACAGTCTCACAGCAAACTCCCTGAAGCTCTGCCAGTAACAACCTTTTACGTTGTAGATGTATCATTTGAGACTGGGCTCCACAACTCTTCTAGTAATCAAGAAATATTCCTAGGCCCATTCATGTGGAAGCAGAGGTGTCCTTGTTACTGCAGCAATCCAGGGGAAACTGTCTCTCATGGCATATAGTTATTTAAATCTTCCATATTTTCAATCTTTTCAAACATGAGCCTATGGGGAAAAAGCCTGTAGACTAAGTGTTTGCTGAACAAATTAATTTCATAAAAATACTGCAAAAGTCTTGGCCACTAAATGGTCCTAATTAAGAAATTTAATGATACGATCACACAGTTATCTCCTGTCGTTTCTCAGCTGACAAAGGATAGCAGAGGAACTGAAGCATTCCTCATATATGAAACATTAATTAGCTAGATTATTAAATGGATGCTTTGTGCCCTTTAGGTATTTATGTGTACCAAAATAGGTACAGATCAATCTTCTTTTATGTACTTGTGTGATATATGCATACACACATCATATATTTACATGTTATATATGCATAGGTGTATCATATATGTAAGTATAAATGATATATAATCATAAAACACACATGTGTATATACATAAATACATGTAAAATGAACATTAAGACAGGGATCTAATCCATTTAAAATACGAAACAGGAGAATCTTCTACTCAGAAACCCAGCTGAAAGCAGGATATTTGGGTTTAAATTAGAATAAGTGACAATACCACTTGATTATTAAATGGAGTTGAAAAGGAAATCTTGAGGAAAGACAGGATATGACTGCATATGTTCTGTTAAGTCAGAAATTTAGGTTGGCAAGGAAGGGGAATAATCCTGCAAACCAGAGCCGAGAAACCTGAGCTTTGTGAACCATTTGAGGTCCGTAACCCATTGTAGAGAGAGGCACTATAAATGATTATTAAATGGTTGTTTCTGGGGAAAAAAAAAAGGTGAAGTGAGGTGATAAACATCAACATTTCCTCATTTCCCCATCCAGTTTTCCACTATGAAATTTGTCTAGAAAATGTATGAGTCAGTTGAGAAACACCTTTTTTTTGATCATGCCAATGGTCTGATATTCAAATTGTCAGTTCCCACCTGACCCATTGTGGATGAGCCATTGGGATAATAAACCTTTATCCTTCTGGCTCACCAGAAACAATTATGGGTCTCTAAAAATCATGATTATCTAAAGGAAGACAGTAGAGCCACCCACCATGATGCTGAACCTTACAATGACTAGACACAATGCCATGTGACAATTGTTTGGAGGAAGTTGAGGCAAGAAGGACACACACACACTTAGGAAATGGTTCAAGGACTGATGATGAATCCCAACATCAGGAAAAGAAGTTGTGTTTTCCATCTACCTTGATAAATTAACCAGGAGAAGAAACTTATTTAATTTGATAACACATATTTATTAACACAAACAGTAACAAGGAAAGAATGCTGCATGTGAGGACAACAGCCCCTCAGCAGGGTATAAAAGGGGATGCGGGCAGGGAGACTCCCACTTCCAAACCTTCCAACCCACCTCCTTGTAAACCCGCCCAGAACCTCCACCTCTCACACCATGGTCAACTCCTGTTGTGGCTCTGTCTGCTCTGAGGAGGGCTGTGGCCAAGGCTGCTGCCAGCCCAGCTGCTGCCGCCCCAGCTGCTGCGTGTCCAGCTGCTGTAGACCCAGCTGCTGCCAGTCTGTGTGCTGCCAGCCCACCTGCTGCCGCCCCAGCTGCTGCATTTCTAGCTGCTGCCGCCCCAGCTGCTGTGTGTCCAGCTGTTGCAGGCCCTCTTGCTGCATCTCCAGTTGCTGCAGGCCTCCCTGCTGCCGCCCCACCTGCTGCATTTCCAGCTGCTGCAGGCCTTCCTGTTGCCGCCCCAGCTGCTGCCGCCCCAGCTGCTGCATCTCCAGCTGCTGCCGCCCCTGCTGTAGCAGTTCCAGCTGCTGTGGATCCAGTTGCTGCCGCCCCAGCTGCTGCAGGCCTTCCTGCTGCCGCCCTACCTGCTGCATTTCCAGCTGCTGCAGGCCTTCCTGTTGCCGCCCCACCTGCTGCCGCCCCAGCTGCTGCATCTC
Source organism: Phodopus roborovskii (assembly GCF_943737965.1). Lineage (NCBI taxonomy): Eukaryota > Metazoa > Chordata > Mammalia > Rodentia > Cricetidae > Phodopus > Phodopus roborovskii. Next base: position 15,117,747 of record NW_026125052.1, on the reverse strand, counting down.
CAGCTGCTGCCGCCCCTGCGGTAGCAGTTCCAGCTGCTGTGGATCCAGTTGCTGCCGCCCCAGCTGCTGCAGGCCTTCCTGCTGCCGCCCTACCTGCTGCATTTCCAGCTGCTGCAGGCCTTCTTGCTGCCGCCCCAGCTGCTGTGTGTCCAGCTGCTGCAGGCCCTGCTGTAGCAGTTCCAGCTGCTGTGGATCCAGCTGCTGCCGCCCCACCTGCTGCATTTCTAGCTGCTGCAGACCTTCTTGCTGCCGCCCTAGCTGCTGCATTTCTAGCTGCTGCAGGCCTTCTTGCTGCCGCCCCAGCTGCTGTGTGTCCAGCTGCTGCAGACCCCAGTGTTGCATCTCCAGCTGCTGCCGCCCCATCTGTTGCCAGACCACCTGCTGCCGCCCAGCATGCTCTAGTGGTTCCTGCTGCTGAGTCCTCTCATCCACAGCCTCCAGCTCTTCAAGGCCCAGCATTCCTGATGTAGCCCTCCTGTGAGCTGATCCTGAGGAGCCCATTGTAAAGCCTCTGTTCCATCAGATAATGACTTTGGCTCCAAACATCCTTTCACTGTTGCTGCCTCCTGAGTATCCCTTTACAGCATGTAAACAAGTTTGTGTTTTCTCTGGGTTCTGTTAACCCTCACCTTAATCTGATAGAAATCCTTGTTGTGTGCCATAGTCTTAAAATGGAGACTTTCTTACATGTTAAATAAATAAAATATTTGCAGTTTTACAAATATAAAAACATGTTTCCTTGTTTCTCTTTCTCAAATGGTTGTTTCTCACCTCCAAACTTGTAGTTTGCTCATCTCTAAATAGCAAAGGAACTAGAGCTGGAGATTTCTAGTATGTCCACTCTGCTCCCTCTGCATTCTCCTCCCAATACAGAAAGATGGTTTCATAGAGCATGCACAGGAAACTCACTCTTGGTGATTTTCTCTGGCAAAGAGGAGGCTTAAATAGGCGAGTATTTAAATATTCTACTCTGAACACTCAAACAGTTCGAGGATGGGTGAGTAATGCTCTTTTCCCCTTCCCCTTGAATAAACATGTGCCCTTTCCTTTAGCTCTGCCACCCTCTACTCCGTCTCTGAATCTCTGAACAGTGTCCTCTAAAGTCATCTGGAGGTTAGCCCTTTACTGTCACTTGTTGCTAAGGGTCAGATTTGTCCCAGTTGGTTCCACAATGGGAGGGGCATACATGCTAGATGCTAAGGAGTTAGTGTCAATAAACCTTTAAGTCACTAAGAGGTATACATGGAAATGTCTTTAGGTTAAGCTTATCTGAAGTCTATTCTGCTTGTCCTGTAGGTAACTTTTTAACATCTGAAAGATTTCGTGTAGGTTCTCTTGTCAGAGCTTGCACTTTTGTAAAATGTTCTCAGACTGCCCTTAATTATAAGGGAAAATGTTAGCAAAACAATAGATATAAAGCTTTTAAAAAAACCTATTCAAAAAAATTAAAATTAATTTAAAAATTAAGTTCCTGCCTACAGATTTATGAGTGTCTAGTGCCTATTAATTCTTAGAAAATTTACATAGGGAGGGAGGGAGGGGGGGAGAGGGAACTGGAATCAACATGTAAAATAAAAAATAAACAAATAAACTGAAAATTGAAAGAAAGAAAATTTACATAGAGCTATGGCATAAGAAAAAAAATCTGTCAACAGATTGCATCATTATACAGAAAAGGTTTATAGGAGTTAATTTAGCTTCTGCTCCTAAAGTAAAAATTAGACTCTTTGGTTTAGTAGGATAATTTGATAGCACACCTAGAATAGCACCTTTAGCTGGAGTAATTTCCCACTCAAATAATAGTGTTGCATTCCAAAAGCATAATTTGAGGCTGGGTACAGAGATAGAGATACATACAACAATAGATATGATGAGAAAAAAAATTGTCATTCATAGTACCCCCCCCAAAAAAAAACCTAACACATCAACCAATGTTTGGAAAAACTTCACAATAAAAGTGTGAAACCCTGAAGAAACATAATGAAAAAGACATTAGAAGTTGGAAAGATTTACAAGTGATTATACATGGGTAGAATTAAAGTTATAGAAACACTTTTGTAAAATGTTTCAACTGGCCAAAGCAATGTTGAACAACAACCAAAAAGCAACATTTTACACTATTTATAATATTATGCTTGGTTATATATGTACATGCACTTATATATATTATATAAGCTTTAAATATATAAGTAGACTCTACACCATTTTAATTCTTTTGCTGTTTAAAATACTTCTCTTAAATCTTAGACAATTTCATATAGCATGTTTTGGTCATCTAATCCTGCCACTCTTCCCCCAACTCCTCCTAGATCAATTTTTACCTCCTTACCTGCCCTCCCCACAACTGTATGTCTTTTTTGTTGTTTTAAAATAACTATTGACTCCATCATGCTGCCTATATACCCCAGGTATGAACCACCCACTGAAGTATGGTTGACTTCCTAGGAGCCACATTTTTAAAGAAAACTGACTCTCTGTAGCCCAGAAGACCTCAACTGTCCAAGGCTCTTCAGGTGGGAGTTGGGGGTTTGTGGAAACATTTTCCACACCTTGCAAGAATTTTGACTAGCTTGATCGACAGTTTCCATGATCCTCTCCCATTCATGATAGCCCCTTATCTTTGAGGAGTGTAGGTAAAGAGTCCATACTGATGTATTCTCTGTATGTTGACCACTTCTAAGTTTCTGTGCTGATTACTGTTAACTTCACAAAGACTCTTCTCTGATGAGAGCTGGGAGCTGCCCTAATCTGTGATCAGGGAGATAACAATTTAGATGGCAGTTTGACACCATGTATATTTAGTAGAATAATAGTGCTATATTCTTCCTTGTGAGATGCCTACCCATGAATTCTTGACCATACTTGTAGTATAAGGCATATGCAGATTAGGTGTAATCCAATCAGAAGCAGTTGATTATATCCATGGAAATCATGCAACTATTATACATGTGAATAAATCTTGCCACCTTGGTCATTATTAACATTTGTAGGGTGACTCCTGATGGCTGTTTCTCCACAGCTGCCTGCATTACACATTGCAACACTATGTGTTGCAGGGAGGAAGCTTCCTGATAACAAGGAACTTGAATTATCCATACCCTATTGTCAACGTTTATGGTGGTGACACCAAAATTAGGGTTTTATCATCAAGTTCTAGTGTCAGTATATCTAGAGTATGGGGAAATGCTATAACAAAGGCTTAATATGCATTTGGACACTGTTTTTAGAGATGCCTGGCCTGAAGTTGTGTGGGATAGGCTGAGGTTTTACCAATTAATGCTATAGGTTAAAACGAGTTCTGGGAGTGAGAGAATACGACCCTGACATCCATTTACAGGGAAGTTGCATAAGAGTAAGTTGTAATTGTTTAAAGAACAACCTGAGATAAGAATTCTTGTACAAATGGCTTAAAAGGATGAAAGTTGCAATTTACTGAAGAAAAGATGATAGAGTAGAAACATGTGAGCTAAGAAGCATTCTCAGGGGACTCCATTTCATTTGACATGTGAGGACGATGCAGAGCATGTGTGAGACCACATCTCCTCCTCTGTTATAACCTAAGGGTTTGGATCTTTGCAGAGCTTCCAGCTGTCATTACTGGCAGTTCCTCAGGGAAGGAGGAACAGATGCAAAAAGGACAGACAATGTCTAGAAGAAGTGGCATCTATAGCTGATGTCAATGATCTGATTTAGAGGGCAGCATGTACTGTTTGAGCTCCCTGCACTGTAGACTCACACAAGCTTAAGAATGAGGAAATTTTAGGCTTTAAAGTCCTGGGGTTCGGTGTCATAGAATCCATCCCAACCACCTGCTTCTCTTTATTCTGGTTACTCTGTGTGGATCATCAACATTGCTAGAGAAAATATCATGGATGTGCTAGTGGCCAGACATATGCTGTTTGGGATTATTTGCCTTGAAGAGCCACTGTGATGTTTAATGGTAACTGTCAACTTGATTGCTCTAGTGGCCTAGGCAATGAACTTATAGGGATATCTAATGAGGAATGACTTAGCCTTTGAGCATGCCTTGGGTTAAGTGACTCAGGGAGATCCAGTTTAAGTGTTGGAAAGATCATAAGTATCCTGGATCGTATAAGATAAAGTAGCTGATAGCTCACACCCATTCTGTGCTTCTGGACTGTGAATATCATAGAAATGTCCACCTCAAGTTCCTGTTACCTTAACATCTCTGAATTGAAGGACTACATTTGAATAAATCATTTGCTCCATAAGAGAGATTCAGTCTGATTATTTTATTACAGCATCAGGAAAAGAATCTAATACATATGCTAAGCTTATATCTGGAGACTTCTGCTCTATTGGTTTCTAACTTCATACTGGACCATATGCCTTGCTGCTTCCCCATGTAAAAAATAACAATAACTAAAAGCATCAGGACTTCAGTATTGTGTTATCTGGTCTTCTACCCATGATGCACAGCAGTGCTTCAACTTATCTTCTTTCTTTGACTAGACATCAGAACTAAAATGCACATAATCTTTAGTCTTGCTCTGCAATCTGTAAACTCTCAACTTATGACCATGTAACACTTGTACTTTGAGATGTTTTTCAAAAGTGAAGATTTTCATGTATCTCAAATAAAACTGAATATTGTAGGGATACATGATAAAAAAGCTTTATGTCTCATCATTTTGCCTTCACTGCCCACATCTATAAAAATATTTAGTACACCTCTGAAAATGAGTAGATTACAATAGCTAATTTCTGAAATTCAGTTCTGGTTGATTGAATGAGAAAAACCTCCGTAGAGCCATATATGTGAAAACTTGGTCTCCAGTTGGAATTTTTGGGAAGGATTAGGAGGTGTGGTCTTATAGGAGGAAGTGTCACTGGGGGACAGGCTTGGAGGTTAAAAAATCCAAATGCCATTCTCAGTTAGCATTTTCTGATTTATGGTCCTGTGTGAGATCTCAGCTGCTGCTCCAAAGCAATGCCCAACTCCCCCCTGCCATGTGCTCACAACATGTTCATGCAGTCTAGTTTACTGAGAATGAAAGCTGCAAATACATTCACTCTGTCTTCTATAGATTGCCTTGCTGATGGTATCTATCACAGCAGCAACAACAAAACAAAAACCACATATGAAACATCAGATGATTCTACTGCAACATTTTTTTCCTAGTAAAAATTGACTTCAGGATCATGCACATAAAACTATTCCTTCATAACATTTTCTGACAGTAGAGGAAACTTTATGTAGGAAAGTTGACACTATTGCAAAATAGAGCCCAAGGGGAGAGAGAAAGAAAGAGAGAGAGAAAGAGAAAGAGAGAGAGAGAAAGAGAGAGAGAGACTGTGAGTACATGCTGTCCTTCCTTTCCCTTTGAATGTAAATGAATCCTCCCCATGTATGAAAAGTTGTGAGTGAGTGGCTTGGATCATAGCTGACCTCGGTTGCCCTAGTCTGTGTTGAACTAAGGGCATCTTTCCTTGCCATTAATCACTTCTTGAGTTCCCTTCCACTCTTTGAAGTATAATTTGTCACAAGATTATTTTTTGTGTCAAACCTCAAAACTGTATTTCCTCTGACGGTTCAGAATCCATGACTCCATGTACCACATCTCAGGATTCATGTCAGTCAACACACTTCCCATAACATATTGGTGTTGCCATGGTCCATTGCCAATTTTGAATTCACTGTCCACTAAAGTAGTGAAATATCATTATCCATAATTGTATTTTCTACTGGTATACAATGTTGCTTCAGCTTGTTTTCAATGTTTTGTAGTTTTAACTTTGAAGTAGTTGTATCATTTGATATCAATATTATAAAAGAGTCCTTTTCACCATTACACTATCATACAGCTATGGAAACCATTTTTGTACTTATAATTTATTTAATTATTTTGTTGTTTTGAGGCAGGGTTTCTCTGTGGAACAGCCTTGGTGTCCTGGAACACACGTTGTAGACCAGGCTGGCCTGGAACTCATGGAGATCCACCTGCCTCCGCCTTCTGAATGCTGGGATTAAAGGATGTGCCACCACTATCCAGGGTTATCCATTTATTTAAAGCATTTGTCCCTCTTGTCATCAAAACCATCAAGTTATTAAAAAAAATCACTGCCATTACCAGCACATTAACAATATCTACAGAGTCTGCTCGCACCTGTATTCAAGACCTCCAAATCCACAGACCCTGGATTTACATGAAAGAGCACATATCTTCCCTAATGGATCAAGAAGAAGGCAGCTCAGAAATTTCATTCATCTTTGAATGCCTTAGTTTTAGGTATTAGTGTATTCTACTTCAGGGAGAGAACCGCACCGATGGGTATTGGTTTAGTGTGTGCTGAACCAACAACCAGTGATTTTTCTGCCTTGCACATTTTTTTTCTATACAAAATGGGTATATGAGTAGGCATGAACACATCTAAATACAGATGCCTGATTAGTATAAAAGTTGAAGAAGCATCTGTTTCATTGGGCATTATAAGCACTTTGAGACACAAAGGTCCTGTGAGCATACTCTGTTCCTCCAGAAGAGTGGGAAAATATTTGAAGGGCTCAGCCATTTCTCCATCCCCAAAATAAGTCCATTGCTAATTCCCATCAACACAGGCTTCAAGAAATGATAACTCAATATTGCAGCTAGTATCTGGGTTTGGACTGCAGAGTGTGAGGTAGTATGTCAGAACCCATTAACAGAATTCCTCTGCCATATATATTATCTGTAAATGAAGTCTTTCCATACCAGTTGTGTCTACTAAAGATTCCAAGAACTCAGATCAAATACTCTAGAGCCCATGTCCAATGATGTTGATTAACAGGCTTCAAAGCCAAGATCTTTTCCCAGACCTAATATCAACTCATGGAAAAACAAGTACCTGATTAGTGTTCTTCATTAATGGATATGATCTATAGGACTCAGTGTTCACCTCTTGCTTCAAATACTGTAGTACACAGTACTGGTTTGTCTAGACTGTACTCTTCAATGTAGCAGAGATCAAGTGGTCCCTAGATTCTTTATGAAATTTACCTGTCACCCTGTACAGCCAATGAATGGCATATCAGATTCCAGAGCTTCTTGTCTATCATAGCCAGCTGAAATAACATTCTTAGAATAACTCAATAGACTTCTCTTATATTTTTGGTTGTGAGCCTAGCCTTGAATGGCTGAGCCATCTCTCCATCCCATAGACTTCTTTTTAGAGAGCTGAAATTTGGCATCCCATTGAACTGTGTATGTAACCGAGTGAACTGGGAATGTGACTGAGTCACAATTAAAGTCCACTTGTACTAATGTAGGTTCCACATGCAGAGATCTGCCTCTACAACTTCTTCATGGGACAAAAGCTTTGTTAGCGACTCCTCTCTATTTCTCAAACTACAGACTTGGAATTTGTGTTGGTCTAGATTGGGTACCTGTCACAAGAAATCACACATAGGCTCTGTGGTCATCCACTGTAGTCTGTGGTAATCTTTCTGCTTTGGGAAGAGTTCCATAATTAAAAGGTCTTGTATGTATTCTATACTCTAGTCTCATCATTATCATTATGAAGAGGAGCTATGTTGAATACTATATGGACTGAGAACAGCAAATCAGGAAAGCATCAGGTCTTGAAGAACAAGCATGCTAATGAAAATTAACTCTACCAAAGATAAGCAAGCCATGCTACAAAAACAAGTATGAAACATAGGGTGTGAGCACACAGAATGTCAAGTGTCAGATTCTTTCTAAGGACATGCTTCACCTTGGGCTCAACTGGAGGCCCATTGAATCCTAACACAGGAAGTTAGAAATCATGAAACCTGACACTACTGAAGGAAGGCAAAATCCAACCCTGAGAACTTCATGTAACTGCTCTCTCAGAAGTCAATGACAACATAAATCACTTTCTTAGGGCTCAGAAAGGGTACCCATTAAGTCATCAAACATGACGAACCAGGAAGGCTTGTATTTCCTTCACCTTGACTATGTATCAGACAAAGAATCTTGCTCCATTTGATTACTTGTTTAGGAGCAAATCATCAGGAGGTAGAAATGCTATTGTACATGAGGACAGCAACCCCTCAGCAGGGTATAAAAGCAGACCTGGGCAAGGAGGCCTCCAAACCATCCAACCCACCTTCTTGCAAACCAAGACAGAACCTTCAGTCTCTGACAAGATGCAGTGTTGTTGTAGCCCATGCTGCTGCCAGCCATGCTGCTGCCAGTCATGTTGCTGCTAGACATGTTGCTGCCAGACCATGTGCTGCAAGACTACTTGCTGCCACCCCAGGTGTTGTGGATCCAACTTCTGCTAGAGCACCTGCTGCAGGAACAGCTGCCTTAGGGACACATGTTCTTGGCCAGCATACCTTCATGTCGTGCTTCATGCTCTTGAGCATCCTCATTTACTCTTCTCTCCTAAAGCATCAAAAATTTTCATGTAGATCAACTGTTCCCACATCCAGAAATGCCATTGCAAAGAGTCTGTTCAAACTGATACTGGTTCTGTTCATGAACTATGCTGTATTATACATAAGCTCCCATCTTTGAAATGTATACACCCTTAAATATTTCTCTGAAAATTGAAAACTCTCTCATGCTCTGCAAGACTTGGTTGTTTGTTTTGTTTTGTTTTTTGCCATGTTTTGTAATCTTAGGATAATCCTTTTCCTTAAATAAATTTGAATGTTTTAGTCATATACAACTCAAAACTTTGTGTCTCCTTATTTCTCCTTCTTGACTAATGACCTTCATCTCTAAAATTGTTTAGCTCATATATTTAAAAATGGTACAGTATAGCAGCCATTTTTTTGTTATGTCATGTCATGTATAGTGTTGTTAATAATCAGGGTTTCCACAGAATCTTATATGTGAACGTTGGGCCCAGGACAATGATGTTGTCTTAAGGGATTAGGTAGCAGGACCTTGTTGGAGGGGGGTTTATCACTTGGGGCAGTTTTGAGAGTTAAGAAACCTACATCTTTCCATGTAAGCTCTTTCTGTCCAGTGGTGACATCTTCAGATGTGAGCTCTCATGTCCTGCTCCAAATGCATACCTGCCTTCCTGCATCCACTGCCCACTAAGATGGTTGTACACTTCAACCCCTGAAACTGTAAAGCCCTCTGAAAACCCTTTCCTCTATAAATTGCCTTGTGATCTTATCACACCAGTAGATCAATATTTAAGTCATTGAGTGGTTCTTCAGCATCTTTGTCCTAGAAAAGAAGGTTAACTTCAGGAACACCTTAATAAAATCAACCTTTCAGTGACTTTCACTGACAGTAGAGGAAATTTTAGGGAGGACTACTGACAGTCTTAGAAGCTCAAGAATTTGGAAGGGAAGGTGATCACCTGCTCTTATTGCTTTTCCATGAATGTAGGATCCTCTTCCCATTGTCCCATGGGTTCTTAATGACTTGATATCCCCAGGGTTGCATTGATTGATTTTGTGTGGTACTATCTAAGGAATTCAGTACCTTTTTGTCATCAATCACTTCTTTAGTTCCCTTCAACCCTTCTGAGAATCATTTCCCACATAATGTACTTTCTGCCAACTTTCAACTATCTAATCCTGAGAGCTCACAATCCATGATGACCTGGCCTTTACCTCAGAATTGGAAAAGTCAGGGAATTTTCACAAAAACTGGAAGTAACAGTGGTACATTGCCAAATTTAATTTTACTTTCCCCACCATGACAAATTATTCCTATCAATTTCCTTACAATTCCTTACAATTTCCATTTAGTGAAGAATTTGCTTTAGCAACATGTCTTCAGCAATTTTCAGATACTGCTTTGAAATCATGGTATCTTTTAATGTTGATATTACAGAATGATTCTTTCAACATCACTAAACCACATACCTATGAAGACTGTTTTGTATTTATCCACATATTTTCAATAGTTTGCCCTCTCATAATATAAAGCTTAGAGTGTAATAAGTGCCAGAAAATCTTTCATTCCTGGAGAAAAAGAAGTATGTCTTAGGTCTGGAACAAACTGTCATTTCCACAGAACCTGAATGCATACAAAGGAGCACACATCTTCCTGAATGGATCAAGGCGAGGTTAGCTCAGCAACTTCACTCATCTTTGGATGCCTTAGGTTGCAGTATAATGTATCTGAGTTATTTGAAAGGAAAGCACACCAGTGCCTACTGGTATAAAGTGTATTTCTGAACCAGAGTGATTACTCCATATCTTCTGTCATTAAAAATGGTTATATCTATGTATGTACACAGTTGAGCACTGATTCCTGTAGAGCCCAAATGTGAGGTCAAAACTGCTTGTGGGAAGGTTAAAGACAATTTTGAGCCCAGATATAGGTTCTGTGAGAATGGCTTGGAGGACCTGCAAGACCCCCAAAATTGTATCGGGTTTAATATCTCTCTAGCCCCAAAATAAGCCTTTCTAAAATTCCCCTCACCAAGGGCTCCAAGAGTTGACACCATCACACTGGGACTAACCTGATACTGAATTACAGCATATGAGGTGTCATAGCAAATCCTCAGGCTAGAATTTCCCTGTACACATCTTCACTGTCAATGAGGCGCATTAAAAAATTGTAACTAATCAAGGTGTAAAGAACCTGGATCAAATATTCAAGATATGCTGCATAATTATGCTGATTAAAATACTTAAAAGTAGGGACATAAATCCTTTCTGAGACCAGGTATAAAGTCACAGAAAAGCAGGTATCTGTTTAATCCATTTGAGAAAGGATTCCTCATGAGACTTCAAATGTTTTTTCATTTTTTATAGATAATGTAGAGCACAAGAAAGATCCATCACTTTCTAGATTGAAATCTTAATATTGGAGAGGCCCTGGATTCCTGATGAGATTACCTTTCCTCCTTTGGCATATTTGAGATTATAACATTTCTGGACATTTTTTTCTCAGATCTAACCAAAATCACATATTCTCCATATTTTGTATAGAGCACATTAGGCATTTGGAAATTGCCATGACAATCAAATATTTTGTGAATTAAAGAAGATGTAGGTCAGCATTGAGATGAATCAGCAATGTTGTGCTTCTACAGTAGGGACACACTCAAGATAGACCATCACCAATCATTAATCAGTGAAATTTAAAACTTCATTGGAATTTCATTTTTCACCCATCACAGAACAGACTAGAAAACAGGTCTAAGGACACACTGTAGATCATTCATATAGGTGGGGAATTTAAGGTCAGTTGTCATGGGTCCTAACCTATCATGATCTTCAGGCTTTGCTAGGGTTATGTTCTCATAATTGAGAGAAATCAAATGATTCGGATTCTCTACAGTCTTGTCATTAGCATTATCCCAGCAGAGCTACATGGCACAACATTTGCGTCGAAGGCATCCATCCAGGACCTGAAGAACTCTGTTCTCATTCCAATGTCCTTTCACAAACATACTCTCTGTACCCAATGACCCATTATGTGTGAGCCATCAGACTAATGAGACCTGACACTCACATTCCAAAGGGAGGTGAGATGTGCCACAAAAGCAACTCTGAAACATAGGGTATGAAGCTGGAGAACCCCAGGTGAGACTGACTGCTATCCCAAAATCCAGTGATACACAAAAAACTTCCCACTGGGCTCAGAGGCCATGATGCCTAACACATCACAGGAATGAAGGTGTGATTTGCCTTTACCTTAAATATTGACTCAGGCAGAGAATCTTGCCTCATTTGATGATTTGTTTACTACCAAATCACAGGACAGTGACCCCTCTGCACAGTATAAAAGTCAACCTGAGCAAGGAAGCCTCCAAATCATCCAATCCACCATCTTGCAAATACAGACAGTCCCTCCATCCTCTGACATGATGCAGTGTTGTTGTGGCCCATGTTGCTGCCAGACCACCTGCTGCAGGACCACCTACTGCTACCCCTGCTGTGGCCAATCCTGCTCTTGTGGCTCCAACTGCTGCTAGATCAGGAGCTGAAGGAACAGCTGCCACAGGGACACCTGTTCCTGGCCAGCATGCCCTCGAGTCCTGCTTCATGCTCTTGAGCATCCTCACCTAGTCTTCTTTCCTAAAGCATCAAATGCTCCCCGTGTAGATCAACTATTCCCACACCCAGAAAGGCCATTGCAGAGAGTTTGTCACTTACAACTGGTGCTGCTTTTGTGCAACAGATTGGCTGCACCTTCTTTCACATCTCTGAAAGGAACATGTTCTTGGATATTTCTCTGCACTCAGGATAATCTCATCTTGTAACTATGAAACTCTATGACTTTCCCATGGTATTGCCAACTGGATATCTTCCCCTCATTGAATAAATGTGACCATAGTACATGCACCCAACTACAAGTGTCATGAATTTTCATTGCTTTTTATTTCAAGTCACCCTGATTTTGAAAAACATATACATCTTCCCTCCTCCACATATAGACCAACCATAGCAAGCTATTCAACATTACCACTCCTGTCGTTTTCAATCAACAGTGTTTCCTAAACAGAGGTATAGGAGAAGTGTACATCTCCCATGGTGGAATTGTCTGAGAAGGATTAGGAGGTGGGGGCTTGCTCCAGTGGTGTTTCTGTGGGATAAACCTTGAAGTTTCACAAGCCCCTCCCTGGATGCTTTCACATGCTTCTCTGCCTCATTGTGGTGGCTCAGATCTGTAGTCTGAGCTCTTACTCCAGATCTGTGCCCAGCTGCATGTGTCAGTTTCTACTTTCATGAGGTACATGTCTTACAGGCCTCTGAAATTCTGAGTGGCAGTGCACCCATTCTCACATGTGGTGCTCTGGTAATGAAGTGTCAGATCACATGTGGGAAAGTGTTTGAGTCCCCAGATATTCCTTCTGTATATTTCTTGCAATAGGAAAGAATGACCTGAGAGCAAGCAGAGAACCACCCCTCAATGCTATTCTCAGACCACAGAGGGAAATTTGGGGAGGAGGGGTGAAGCCACTAGGACATGGAAGACAAGGAGTGAGAGTTGGAGAAGGAGCACCCACTTTTAATCCCTTACACTTGAATCCATAGGTGTCCCATGACCCCATTATCCCCAAGTTGAGAATTTCTATGCTTGCTTACTGCTCTTCCCATCCTGGGCTTATCCTCCTTGGTGTTCTACTCTCGTTGGAGTATCTTCTTGCTCTCAACCCTTCTTTACCTTGCTTCAGCCTTTTCTTTCCCCACCACAATAGATTTAACATCAACCTGCAGTCCCGTGTGTACTCCCAAGGATGCAAAAGCCATGGCTGGCTGTTCAACAGGTGATTGTTAAACTTTGGTACATCCCAGGTTATGTTGCCAATTTTGAATTTTACACTCCCCCAACATGATAGCAGTCCACTGACTATGCCTGTCTTCTCAAATGTGTGTACAACATCACTGCAGCATCTTTTTTTTTCATGAATGTGGTCCTTTTAATGAAAAGTAAAGGTGTTGTGAATGGCAGAATAGGCCTTTTCACAGTCTATAATCATACACCTAGGAAGTCTTTGTTTACTTATGCACATGTTATCATTACTGTCCCTCCGACTATACAATACCTAGCAAGAGGATGACAGGAAAACATTCATTGTGGAGTCAAGATTCTGAATAATAGCAGTGACTGCAAAGGGAGAGCAGGAAGGCCATGTCTGAGAACCAGCATTGTCACTGAAGAGGATTCCCGTACAGAGTGGATCATGGGGAGGATTGGGGCAATGGCACCTTCTTCTCCCTCACCTTTGGATACCTTAGTGTCCTTTCCACTCTTGGTGTATTGTTATTAGAGGAGAAGGGTTTTAATCAATGCCTAGTAGATTAAATCATCTGATGATGCCTTCAATTGATCCTGCCAAGTATGCTGTCATATTGCCCTCCTTAAAATGGATATGTAGATGTGCATGCATGCAATAGTGTGCTGATTCCCACAGAGTTCGTTCAGGTATTAGGGTCTATAGAACTTTAGGAAGAGATAGTGCTAGTTTGGAATACCAGGCAAGGGTTCTGTGTGGACAACTTGAGTGTGATGAAAATCTAGCATCAATTCAATTTGATTCAGCTGAATCTCCAGCACCAAAATATGTAATTTCCAACTATCCCATCACTAGGGCTCCATAACTTATCTAGCTATAAAATGAGTCATCATCATTTGGTATGTAGGATATGATGTGTTACATCAGATATCATGGTTTACTTTATTTTCCATACTTTGAATCTTGTCAAGGATGAGGCCTTCCCATAGTATGAACCCATGTTGTCTCAAGAGATTCTGTCTAGTGATGCTGACCAGTAAACTCCAGAGAACAGTACAGATCCTTCAAAGACACAGTGTTATCTCCTGAAAAATCAAGAGTCTGGCCAGTGCTCTAGAGAGAGAAAATTTTGCCAATACTGCAGTCCACACAGAATTCCCTAGTTTCCCTAGGCTCCACTGTTTGAATTACGAGAGCTAGGGACTCCCCGAGAATCTCCTATCAGACTTACATGCCTTCTATTCTTCAGGAAAATCATTTCCCAGGGGTCTCTAGTGTTTCTCTTTAGACAGAATTGATGGAAATTATATGCTCAATGTCATTTCTTAGTTCAGCATTCTTTGGGGTTGGGAAAGTTAGAGTCATAATGAACTGCAATTCACCTAGAGACACCAGAAGTGATGTAGGCCATCCTGAATAGAATATTGAGAGTTTATAATTCTGCTAGAGAAACACTCTATGAATGCCTCCATCACCCATTGATAAGGAACCTTAAAGACTCTATTTGCCATTTCTTTTTCCACACTTCATACAACAGACTGAAAATATGGTTGAAGAGCAGACTGTAGGTCATTTCCATAAATGGATAAATGAAGGTCAGTAGTCAAGAGCCCTAGTCTGTCACAATCCACTGGCTGTGCTTGGGATTTCTTTCCATAATTGTCAATTCTCACATGTATTAGGTCTCTCTACAGTCTCATCATTATCCTTATCTCAGCAGATCTACACTGCACAACATTTGCATCAACAGCATTCATCTAGGTCAGGGCCATCACCTGGAGGCCTCTGTGTTCTCATGCCAATGTCCTTTCATGCTCATGCTGTCTGCATCCACCTGAGCCATTGTGTGTGAGAATAATGAGACCTGACATCCCAAAGCTAGCTAAGATATGTCACAAAAGCAACTCTCAAAACACAGGGTGTAAACTGAGAGAATGTCAGGTAATTGCTGGTTCAGAAGCCAATGTTACCTGAAATAATTTTCCATTATGCCCATCAGTTGCCCTTGATGCCTAACACATGATAAGTATGAAGGTGCACTACATGATCACTTTGAATGTTGACTCAGAGAATCGTGACAGATTTCACCATTAGTTTACTGGCAAAATATGAGGAGGCAGGAGTGCTGCTACACGTGAGGACAGTGGCCCCTCAGCAGGGTATAAAAGCAGACCTGTGCAGGGAGGGCTCCAAACAACACTCTAACCTACCTTCTTGTAAACACTTACAGACCATCCAGCCTCTGTCAGGATGCAGTGTTGTTGTAACCCATGCTGCTGCCAGCCATGCTGCTGCCAGCCATGCTGCTGCCAGACCACCTGCTGCAGGACCACCTGCTGCCGCCCCTGCTGCTGCCAACCCTGCTGTTGTGGATCCAACTGCTGCTAGACCACCTTCTTCAGGAACAGCTGCCAGAAGGACAGCTGTTCCACACTAATATGCCCTTACACTCCATGTTCTTGAGCATTCTCTCCTATTCTTCTCTCCTAAAATATCAAATACTCCTCATGTAGATCAACTGTGCCCCACACCCAGACAGGCCATTCTAAATGGTCTCTTCAAACTGATACTGGTTTGCCCAAGAAAAATGCTGTTCTGTACCTGGGTGACAACCTGCAAAATGTACACCCTCCAGAATGTTTCTCTGCAATTTGAAAACTCTGTCATCCTCTGCAAGACTGGCCTGCCTGTTTTAGTTGTTTGTTTTGTTTTTGTAGTCTTTGGATAGTGCCTTTCTTTTAATAAATTTGAATGTTTTAGTTGTACTCTACTCAAAGCTTAATGTCTCCTCAATTCTCCTTGACTAGTGGCCTTCAACTCTAATATAGTTTAGCTCATATCTCTAGAATTAATAGAGTATAGCAGCCTTTAGTGTCATGTCTGGAGATGTTATAATCAAGGCTACCATAGAGTCTTATATATGAATATTGGGCTCAAGATGATGATGCTTTCTAGGGAGTATTAGGTGGTGGGAACTTGTTGGAAGAGAAGTATCACTTGGGAAAGTTTTGAGAGGTAAGGAAACTACACATTTTCCTGTTAGTTCTATCTGTCGCATGATGATGTCATCAGACCTGAGCTCTCATTCTCTGTTTTATATGCATTCCTGCCTGACTACATTCACAGCCCACTAAGATGGCTGTAAACTTCAAACCCTTGAAACTATAAGCCTTCATAAAAACTTAACCTCTACAAATTGCTTTGGTTTTGGTGTCTTCTCATCACAGCAATAGATCAGTATTGAGGTCATCAAGTTGTGCTTCAGCATCTTTGTCCTAGAAGAGAAGGTTGACTTCAGAACTCCATCCATTCAGAGGCATTCACTGGCAGTGGAGCAAACTGTAGGGAGGACAGCTGACACTCTTTGGAGCTCAAGAAGTGGGATGTGAAGTTTGATCACCTGTTCTTATTTCCTTTTCCATCAATGTAGCCTCCTCTCACTGTGCGATGGGTTCTTAATAGTGTGACCTCCCCAGGGGTTGCCTTGATGTGTGTGGTGCTATCTGAGGAAATCTGTCCCATCAATCACTTCTTTGGTTCCCTTCAGCCATTCTGAGAATCATTTCCCCCATGATGTACTTTCTGCCAACTCTCAACTATCTCCTCCTGAGAGTTCACAATCCACGATTCTCTGCCCTTCACCCATGCTTTGTAATCTTCAACCAATTTTCACAAAATGTGGAAGATACAATGGTGCATTTCCAACATTAATTTTACTGACCCCCTACCATAATAAATCATTCCTATCCATCCTTCTGCTTTCTATTTTTGGAGGAATATGCTTCAGCAAAATGTTTCCATCAATTGGCAGATATTGCTTTAAACTCAGTATCTTTTAATATTACTATTACAGAACAAATCTTTCAACATCACCTAAACACACACCTATGAAGCCTGTTTGTATTTATCCATAGATTTTCAGCACCTTGCCCTCACATAATTTAAAGCTCACAGTGTTTGTTGCCAGGTAATATGTCATTCCTTGACAAAATGAAGTTATATCTTAAGTCTGAGATAAATCCTCATATCCACGGAACCTGAACACATACAAAGGAGAACAAATTTTCATGAATGGGTCAAGAACTGGATAGCTCAGTAACTTCACTCATCTTTGGATACCTTGGGTTACACTCTTATTGTGTTTGAGTTATTGGAGAGGAAAGCACATCAATACCTACTGGTATAAAGTACATGTGATGAACCAGAAAGAGTGATTACTCCACAAAGTTTACCATTTCTTCTTTCATTAAAAATGATATATGTATGTATGTATACAGTTGAATGATATTCTTATAGATCCCAAATGTGAGGTCCAATGATGGGAGATGTCATTCTCTATATATGTCTCTTATATTCATTACTGAAGAAAGCCTTGTTGGCCAATAGGAAAGCAAGATAGGCAGGGACAAGTGAAAGAAGGATAAGGGGAGAGGTAGTAAATGATTCTAGATGTAGGGATTTGCAAGAGCATCAGTCCAGATCCTCTTTTTGGTAAGCCAAGTCCACTTGGAAACACTTAGATTAATAGATACAGGTTAATATTTAAGACTAAGCTAGCCAATTAGAAACACTAGTAACAGGCCAACCGCTTTACAACTAATACAGTGCCTCTGTGTGTTATTTGGGGCTGATGTGGCAGTGAGACCAGGCTGGTGGGATAACTATCTGTAACAAAATGGCGCCTGTAATGTGGGTACTAAGAAATTCCACTTAAAACTTGACATAAGTTTATAAAGGAGTTTTAGAAAGCAACCAACAGAGACAAACAAGGCCTTTTGTTAGCAGCATTTTTCTGGGTTGGGTTCTGTTTTGCTAGAGACAAGCAGATATTTACATGGCTCCTTTAAGGGAGGTTTCCTAACTCAGCTTAGCGGCAAAAAAATTGCAAAGCTTTTAAAAAGCCCTGCTAACAAATTAATGGGGTGTGCAAGAGCTGGCAATGGCAGTGACCACATTTCCAAGCTGGCAGTGTGCTGATGAAAGGTAACATAGACGAAGGCAGTGAGCACAGCTCTCAATTCTGGCAGTAAATATATTCCCCCCTTTCCCCCCATCCCACCCCCACCCCCTGCCCTTCAGACCATCTTTGATCGACCATGACTAATACAGCTGTGGCTTTCATTTGACCAATATTGTTTAGCAGATAAAAGACTCGTGGCCAGAAAAAGATAAAGATTTACAGTAAAGACAGATTCAGATTAAGAAAAACTTCTAATGGTTTACAGTATGTTTTAAAATATACATAGGCTTGGGAGAGTAAAAGAAACATGATAAAGTGGTTTTAAAAAAATAGTTAAGAGTAGCTGGGCGTATTGGCACACATCTTTAATTCCAGCGCTTGGGAGATAGAGGCAAGCAGATCTCTGTGACTTCAAAGTGAACCTGGTGTACAGAGTAAATGTCAAGGCAGCCAGAATTACATAGAGAAACCCTGTCTCAATTAATAAAAAGGAGAAGTAGAAGAAATGGAGTAATAAAAAAGCCACTTAAAAAATAAAAAATAAACAGAGAGTATGGATACTATATGCTATTGTGTTGTCTTTGAATTGCTCAATTGCTAAGGAAGGAAAATTGCCACAATACACTTGATTATCAATGCTGCAAAATCAATCCAATTTATATATTTTAAAAATACTTTGACTTCAAAATTTAAGTAAGGTTACTGGGAAAAAGGATTTCCATTTTCCTTTCCACAGAAAATGAAAAGCTGTGGAATCCTTCCACACTAATATGGCTTGATCAAGCAAGACCCCCTAAAGCAGTGTCCCAGGTGATACAACACTCAAACAGCTGGGACAAGTCAGCCTTAAAGACCACTACAGCCAGGGTTTCTACATCTTCTTAAGATCCCCAAGACAGCGTCCCCTACCAACAGGAAGCAGTATGGAAAGAATGATGCTCAAATTCCCAAATATTGTTTATAAATGTTTGTTTTCATTTATATGGGGTTGGTTATAAATAGTTAATGACCACAAACAATCTCTTCAAAGGTAAAAAGGGGATTATGGAATAGAGATAAATAATTTGTTTTGAAATGAATTTTCACTTATTGATACAATTTAAGGTCAATTTTGTGATATGTATATTTCTCCTCTTGTTTAGGTATTGTTTTAATATAGCTCATTAAAATATAATGTATAATTTATTACGGATTATAGATAATTACCTATGATAGTCAAAACTTAGAGTTAAGTTATTTAGGTTTTCAAGATATACAGAGATGTAATTGAGATGGATAGGCATTCTTCAAACCTTTCAAAGACCTACATAATAGGCCATTTAAAATGGTTTAGGGTTTTTCTTAATAATGAGGCACTACTGCTTCTGGCAACACCGCTTGCATCAGAAAGGAAGATGGACATTGAAGAAAAGTGTTATGGAGTTTAATTCCAATAGGGCAAGACTAGCCATTTTGGCAAGATACTGCTATTGTCTGGACTGTTTGACATTATGCTGTATGAACTGGACATACAGGACCCACAAAAAAGTGACTGTTGATACAAGATGGACATTGCTACAGGGTTTCTGCTTCATGGAAGAGTCTGCCAAACAGTCTACAGGACACAGAGAAAAGTGACTGACAAACTGCCAACACCGGTGGACAGTTTAAAGTTTCCTAATTTGATGAGGAGTCTGCCAGACACACTATAGCCTATAGGCAAAAGATAAAACATTACAAAAAAACTTCAGGTGACTGGCCAGGTGAGCTGTCTCTGTCATTTCTAGAGTTTATATATTATCCTTCTGTGGTCTTTGAAGGAGTTGAAGACAGATAGTTATGGTTATAGTTTTCCTTAGTAAGGATTAAAGATAAGTTATATATAAGACTTTAGACCCACAAAGATAAGATATATGATAAAATATTTTCTGTATATCTTGCTAAATGTTAAGAGACTAAATATTGTTAACTATAGTTCTTACTTAATAACTGTCTTGTTATATACTATGTTAAAGTTAAAACCCTTGTTTTTATTTTAGACAGAAAAGAGGAGATGATGGAAGATGTCATTCTGTAAATATGTTTCTCTTATTGGTTAATGAATAAAGCCTGGTTGACCAATAGGAAAACAAGATAGTCTGGACTAGGAGACAAGGTGATTTTCAGGAGAAGTAGGAGAGATTCAAGATGTAGGGATTTGAGAGAGCACAGTCCAGATCCTCTCTCTGGTAAGCCAAGACCAAGTGGAAAAACAGTGTAAGGATTCAGGCATTACACTAGCCGGCCCCTGTCACCTGGTACAATGCACTCAGGCAGTACTCTGGTCAACCGAGGGTTCCATGAGTACTAGTCTGTAGGCAGGTGTAAAGGACCCCTTTAAAAATCAGACCCCTGCCCACTTATGCTCTCTTTTGCTCTCTCTCTCTCTCTCTCTCTCTCACTTTTGGTTGGCCATCAGCTACCCCACTTCTTCTCTCTGCCCCTCTCTCCTCTTATGTTCCTGGTGTCTCTACGTCTCTTTCCATCTCCCTCACTCCCTTTTCTAAATAAACTCCTCATTCAAGCTCTGTCTGCCTGGCATGCTATTTCCTCCCGCCTCAGTCACCCTCACCTGCTATGGATTCTGCTGTGCTCTCCCACATGGTCCCTTAACTTGGGACTCCACTTACTTGGGACTCTCACTCAGGACTACTCACCACCACCACCCCTTCTCCAGCTTTTATTCTTATAACTGTAACAAAAGAACAACACTTATATTAATAGAAATGGGTTGGTATTAAAAACAGAACTAGCTAATAAAAAATGCTAGTAACAGGCCAACAGCTTTATAACTAATACAGTGCCTCTGTGTGTTATTTGGGGTTGACACATCAGTGAGACCAGCCTGGAAGGAAATCTGCCTATAACAGTCCAATCAGCTTGAGGGAAAGTTAAAGACAATTTTGAGCATCAGATATCAGTTCTGTGAGAATGACATGGGTGCTCTGGAAGACTTCCGAGTTTTATTTGGTTCAAAGATATCTCCATCTCCAAAACAAGTCCTCTCCAAGATTTCTAGATTTCCAAGATTTCTAGAGCTACAGGAGTTGATGCCATCACACTGCAGCATACCTGTTACTGAATTCCAGAATATGAGGAGGTGTATCAACTCCGTAATCTAGAACTTCCCTGCCACATCTTCACTGTCAATGAGTCCTTTTCAAAAAATTTGCTTGTGTTCAATATGTAAAGAACCTGGATCACATACTGAAGATTTTGTGTATAAATACCTTGATTAACATATTTCACTTGTCAGGAGACAGATTCTTTATGAGACCCAATATCAAGTCACAGAGAAGCAGGTATCTTGTTAATTCATGTGAGAATGATTCCTCCTGGGACATCAAGGGTTGGTTCCATATTTTGTAGATAATTTACTGCACACGGAATGTTAATTATCTGCACACTGGATAATTCATATTTGAGAGGTAGAGAAGACACTAGATTCCTGATGAGATTGCTCTGCATTCTCTGATTACAAGGAAATTATAACATCTTCAGATCTACATTTTTTCCAGAACTAACCAAAATCCTGTTCACAATATTGATGAACTCTAGAGGAGTTTAGGTGTCTGGAAATTGTCATGCAATTTAAAAATGTTATAAATTTTAAGCAAACAAAGTTCAGCACTGAGAGGAATCAGCAACTTTGTGCTTCTGCAGGAGAAACAAACTTGAAATATACCTCTATTGCTCATTGATCAGAGATACTTAAGACTTTATTTGAGAATTCATTCTCCATAGATCACAAAACAGACTGAAATTGTGGTCACATGTCAGAATGAATGTCATTCAGTTAGGTGCATAAATTAAAGTCAGTAGTCATGAGGCCCTAGCCTGTCATGATCCTCTGGGTTTTCTTGGCATTCCTTCCTGTAACTGCCAGATCTCACATGGATTTGGTTTCTCTGCAGTCTTGCCATTAGCAGTATTGTAGCAGAGCTACATGGCACAGCATTTGCATCAAGACCATCCATCCAGGACAGGACCAGGACCTGTCCTTTCACACTCAAGGACTCTGTATTCACCTGATCAATCTTGTGTGAGCCATCAGACTAATGAGAGCTGACACTCCAAAGGGAGGTAAGATACAATAAATCCAGCTCTCAAACATAAGCTGTGAGCCAGGAGGTCGGGTGACTGCTCTATCAGAAGACAATAATTCCCACAAAGTAATTCCTGCTGAGTTTGAGGCCATCAGTTGCGGTGATGCATAGCACATGCCAGGAATGAAGGTCTGATTTGCCTCTACTTTGAATACAGATTCAGGCCAGGCATCCTGCTTCATTTGATGATTTGTTTACTAGCAAGTTATTATACAACATCTCCCTCATCAGGGTATAAAAGCAGACCTGGGCAGGAAAGGCTCCAAACAGTCCAACCTACCTTCTTGCAAACACAGACCATCCAGCCTCTGTCAGGATGCAGTGCTGTTGTAGCCCATGCTGCTGCCAGCCATGCTGCTGCCAGCCATGTTGTTGCCAGACCACCTGCTGCAGGACCACCTGCTGCTGCCATCCCTGCTGTTGTGGCTCCAACTGCTGCTAGACCACCTGCTGCAGGAACAGCTTCCTTTGGACACCTGTGCCTGGTCAACCTCCCCTCGAGTTGTGCCTCATGCTCTTGAGCATCCTCACCCACTCTTCCCTCCTAAAGCATCAAATGCTCCTCATATAGATCAACTGCCCCCTCATCAAGAAAGGCCATTGCAAAGAGTCTGCTCCTTACTACTGACGTTGATTTTGTACAACAAATATGTTGCCCCACATTTTGCCTTTCATCTTTGAGAAAAGCACATCCCAATATCTTCTTCTGCACTGAGAAAACTCTTATTTTGTAACTGTGAATCTGTGTGACTGTTGCCATGGTCTTGACTTCTGGAGATCTTCCCCTCCTTGAATAAATGTGAGCATTGTACAAACACCCAAGTACAAGTGTCATGGATCTTCCTTGCTCCTTTTGTCAAGTTACCCTCATTTTGAAAACCCTTATACTTTAGAAATCAGAAAGGCAGTTTCTTGGGTAAATGGGAATTGATCTACTACAGGATCTACCAATTTCACTCTTATGCATATTCCCAAAGGATGTGCAATCATACCCACAAAGACATCTCTTCGTCTATGTTCATAGGTGTATTATTTGTAATAGCCAGAACCTGAAAGGACATGGATTCCCTTCAACCCAAGAGTGGGACATTTACACAATGGGATACTACTCAGTGGTAAAAATAAAACAACAACAAAAAAATGTCACCTTTAAATTAACAGGCAAATAGAAGGAATTAGGAGACATCTTAGTGAAATATCCCAGATACAGAAAGACAAAAATGGTATGTACTCACTCATATGTGGATATTACATATAGAGCAAAGGAAAACATGCCTAAAATTCACAACCCCAGCAAAGGTAGGAAACAAGTAGGAAGAGAGACATACATGGACACCCACTACCTGCTGAGAAGGGGACAGGGACAAGATCTCCTGAGTAAATTGGGAGCGTAGGGAGAGAGGGAGAAAAAGGAGGGGAGAAGGGGAGTAGTGAGGAGAACATGAGGGATCAGGAAGGTTTTCTTGGGGGGAAGAACAGAGAAGGAGAACAAGGAGAAAGAAATACCTTTATAGAGGAGTCATTGTGGGATATTTGAGAAAGCTGGAAATAAGGAAATCCACAAGGATCCCAGGAATCCAAAAGGATGGCCCCTGACTAAGAATTTAAGTAATAGTGGAGAGATTACCTTAAATGCTCTTCCCCTATAATGAGATTGACGGCTATTGTAAAGGTCATCATAGAGTCTTCATCCAGTAGCTGATGGAAGCAGAAGTAGAGATTCACAGCTAAGCACTGAGCCGGACTCCTGGAATCTGTAGAGAGGGGGGAATGATGAGCAAATTGTCAAGACCATTTTGGGGAAACCCACAGAAACAACTGACTTGAGCAAGTAGGAGTTCAAGGACCTAGACTGACAGCTGGGAAACTGGCATAAGACCAAAACAGGGCCCCTGAACATGGACGTCAGTTAGGGTGCTTGGGCTGTTTATGGGGCCACTGGTAATGGAACCAGTACTTATCTAAAAGGGCTTTTTAGAGCAAATTTCCTATGGAGGGATACTCTCTCAAGCTAGATACGGGGGGAGGGTGGGGTAGGAACTCAGTGCTGCCCAAAATGATATGATAGATTTTGATGATCCTCATGGGAGACCTTGCCATCAATGAGGAGTGGATAGTGGACATGGGGTAGGGAGATGGTGTGGGTAATGGGAGGTCAGGAAGTAGAGGGATCTGGGATTTTTAGGAATGTAGGGTGAGAGGTGGCACATCAGATACCATTGTTTACTTTATTTTCCACACCTTGCATCTTGTCTAGAATGAGGACTTGCACAATGTAATCTCCTGCTGGAGAGATCCTGTGTAGTGTTGCTGACCAGCATAATCCAGAGCCCAGCACAGATCCTTCCACAGACACAGTGTCATCTCCTGGAAAAGCAATAGTCTGGCCAGTGTTTAGAGAAAGGATGAGTCCTCGGAGTTCCAGTGTTTGTTCACTGTTTGCAGATACTGCAGTCCAGAAAGCTCTGGCTTCCCTAGGTTCTACTCTTTAGGTTCTACTCTTTAACATACCAGTCTAGAGCAGTCCCCAAGATCTCTTACCAGATTTACATGCCCTCTCTTGCTGAGAAAAATCAACTTCTAGAGGTCTCTAGAATTTTTTTTGCCAGAATTGATGGACCACAAGTGTTCAGGGTCATTCCTTAGTTCAACATTCTTTACTGTTGGGAAAGGTAGAGTCCTAATGAACTATAGCTCACCTAAGACACCAGAAATGATGTGGGACATACTGAATACGATAAGACACATAGAAGGAAACACTGTATATACACCTCTACCATCCATTGGTCAAAGGAACATAAAGTATTTGAAATTTCATTTTCCACATTTCATACAACAGACTGAAATTATAGTCTAAGGGCAGACTGTAAGTCATTCACATAAGTAGAGAAATGAAGATTGGGAGTCATGTGCCCTAGACTGTCATGATTCTTTCACTTTACATGACCAGGATTCTCATGGATACCCTCTCACTACAGTCTTGTCATTAGATTATCCCAGAAGAGCTACATTGCACAGCATTTGCATCAAGAGTGTCCATCCAGGACAGGGCCAGGACCTGAAGGCCTCTGTGTTCTCATGCAAGAGTTCTCTCAAACTCACAGTCTCTGCATCCACCTGATACATTATGTATGAGTAAATGAAACCAGACATTCCAAAGCAAAGTAAGATATACCACAAAACCAGCTCTCAAGCACAGGATGTAAACTGAGAGAATGCCAGGTGATTGTTCTCTCAGAAGCCAATGTTACCTGAAATTACTTCCCATTATATTCAGTAACCATCATTTGCCAGTGATGCCCAACACATGACAAATATGAAGGTGAGCTTTGCCATCCCTTTGAATACAGACTCAGGCAGAGAATCTTGACTGATTTGTCAATTAGTTTACTAGCAAAGCATCAGGGAACAGGAGTGCTGCTGCTACACGTGAGGACAGTGGCCCCTCAGCAGGGTATAAAAGCAGACCTATGCAGGGACTGCTCCAAACAACACTCTAACCTACCTTCTTGCAAACACTTACAGACCATCCAGCCTCTGTCAGGATGCAGTGCTGTTGTAACCCATGCTGCTGCCAGCCATGCTGCTGCCAGCCATGCTGTTGCCAGACCACCTGTTGCAGGACCACCTGCTGCCACCCCTGCTGCTGCCAACCCTGCTGTTGTGGCTCCAACTGCTGCTAGACCACCTTGGGCAGGAACAGCTGCCAGAAGGATATCAATTGCTCAATATGCCCTTATGCTCCATGTTTTTGAGCATTCACTCCCACTCTTCTCTTCTAAAGTATCAAATACTCCTCTTATAGATTACTATGCCCCACACACAGACAGGCCATTCCAAATGGTCTGCTCAAACTGATACTGGCTTGGCCAGGAAAAACAAAGTCTTATATGTAGGTGATTATCTACAAAATGTACACACCCCAGAATGTTTCTCTGCAATTTGAAAACTCTGTCATCTTCTGCAAGACTGGCTTAGATTTTTGCACATTTTTTGTAAACTTGATACAGTGCCTTTCTTTTAATAAATTTGAATGTTTTAGTCATACCCTACTCAAAGTTCATGTCTCCTCTATTCTCCTTCTTGATCAGAGGCTTTCATCTCTAAAATAGTTTAGCCCATATCTCTAGAATTAGTAGAGTATAGCAGCCTTTATTGTCATGTTATGTCTGGGGATATAAATAATTAAGCCTACCATAGAGTCTTATATGTGAACATTGGGCTCAAGATGATGATAATGATGATGATAATTTCATGGGAGTAAAGTGGTGAGAACTTGTTGGAGGGGATGTATCACTTGGGACATTTTTGAGAGATAAGCAAACTACACATTTTCCTGTTAGCTTTTCCTGTCCCATGGTGATTTCTTCAGATCTGAACTCTCATTCTCATGAGAATGTATGCATTTTTGCCTGACTGCTTCCACAGCCCACTAAGATGGCTGTAAATTTCAAATCTTGCAACTGTAATCTCTCAGAAAACCCTTTCCTCTGCAAATTGCTTTGGTGTCTTCTCATGACAGCAACAGATCAGTATTCTGGTCACCAAGTTGTGCTTCAGAATCTTTATCCTAGAAGAGGAGGTTGACTTCAGGATGAAAAACAGAATTCCATCTATTCAGAGACATTCACTGGCAGTGAAGAAAAGTGTAGGGAGGACAACTGATATTCTTTGGAGCTCAAGAAGTGCAATGTAAAGTTTGATCACCTGCTCTTATTTCCTTTTCCATTATTGAGGAACCTCCTCTCACTGTTCCATGGGTTCTTAATAGTGTGATTATCTGAGGGTTGCCTTGATTTGTGTGGTGCTATCTGAGGAAGTCTGTCCCATCAATCACTTCTTTGGTTCCATTCAACCCTACTGAGGATAATTTCCCATATGATGTACTTTCTGCCAACTCTCAACTATCTACTCCTGAGAGCTCACATTCCATGATGCACTTCTCTTCATCTCAGCAATGGAATCTTCAACTAATTTTCACAATATATAGAAGAAACAATGGTGCATTTCCAACATTAATTTTACTGACCCTCACCATAATAAATTATTCCTATCCATAATACATTTTCTATTTTTGGAGAAATATGCTTCAACTACTTATCTCCATCAATTGGCAGATATTGCTTTAAACTCATACTATCTTTTAATACTAATATTACAGAACAAATTATTAAACATCACCTAAGCACACACTTATGAAGCCTGTTTGTATTTATCCATAGATTTTCAGCACCTTGCCCTCTTGTGATTTAAAGCTCACAGTCTAATTTGCCAGGAAATCTCATCATTCCTAGACATCTGCCGTCATATCCATAGAACCAAAATACATACAAAGGAGCACACATCTTCCTGAATGGATCAAGAATTGGATAGCTTAGTAACTTCATTCATTTTGGATACCTTGGGTTGCACTATTATTGTGTTTGAGGAAAGCACATCAATGCCTACTGGTAGAAAATGTATGTGATGAACCAGAAGGAGTGATTACTCCATAAAGGTTACCATTTATTCTTTCATTAAAAATTGGTGTATGTATGTATGTACACAGTTGAACAATATTCATGTAGATCCCAAATGTGAGCTCCAAACTGCTTGAGGGAGAGTTGAAGACAATTTTGAGGCACCAGATATCGGTTCTGTGAGAATGACCTGGGTGCTCTGGAAGACCTCCAAGTTTTATTTAGTTTAAAGATGTCTCCATTTTCAAAACCAGTCCTTTCCATGATTTTGCTCATCTAGAGCTACTGGAATTGATGCCATGACACTGCAACATACATGTTACTGAATTCCAGAATTCCAGAATATGAGGAGGTGAATCAAATCATTAGTCTAGAATTTCCCTGCACACATTTTCATTGTCAATGAGTTCTTTTAAAAAATTGCTTCTATTCAATGTGTTAAGAACCTGGATCAAATACTCAAGATGTTCCATATAAATAAGTACATTGATTAACATATTTTAAATGTCAGGAGACAGATCCTCTATGAGATCCAACATCAAGTTACAGAGAAACAGGTATATGGTTAATCCATGTGAGGATGAGTCTTCCTTGGACATTAAGAGTTGGTTCCTTATTTTTTTGTAGATAATTTAGCTCACAAGGAATGTCAGTTATATCCTCACTGGATAATTCATATTTGAGAGGTAGAGAAGACACTAGATTCCTGATGCAATTGATTGCTCTGCATTATTTGATTACAACCCACCTTCTTGCAAACCTAGATAGCCTATCTAAACTCTGGCATGATGCAGTGCTGTTGTGGCCCATGTTGCTGCCAGCCACGCTGCTGCTAGACCACTTGCTGTAGGACCACCTGCTGCCACCCCTGCTGCTATCAACCCTGCTGTTGTGGATCCAACTGCTGCTAGACCACTTGCTGCAGGAACAGCTGCCATAGAGACACCTGTTCCTGGTCAGGATGCCCTCCTGCCGTACTTCATGCTCTTGAGCATCCACACCCACTCTTCTTTCCTAAAGCATCAAATGCTCCTCATGTAGATCAACTGTCCCCCTCATCAAGAAAGGCCATTGCAAAGAGTCTGTCCCTTACAACTGATACTGCTTATGTTCAACAAATATTCTGTCTCATTCCTTTTTTTCACATCTCTTAAAGGACATGTCCCAGAGTGTTTCTCTGCACTAGGAAAACTCATCTTGTTGCTGTAAACCTGTTGATGTTTGCCATTGTCTTGACAACTACAAATCATCCCTGACTTGAATAAATGTGACCAGTGTAGAAACCCCCAATTACAAGTGTGTTCATTTTTCCTTTATGTCAAGTGAAACTGACTTTAGGAGGCAGAAACATCTTGTCTCCACCACAAAGGGACAGAGCATAGCAGATTATTCAACATTGCCATCCTGTTGTCTTGAATGAATAGTGCTCCCTGAAAGGAAGTATATGGGAAGCCTAGGTCACCAATTCTGAAATTACCTGAGGATTATGAGGTGGGGACTTTCTCCATTGGTATTTGTTGGGGGTAAGCTTGGAGGTTTCACAGGTCCATGGACCTTGTCATATGGTCCTCTGCCTCTTTGTGGTTTGTCCAGATGTGTGGTCTGAACTCTTGGTCCATAGTTGTTCTCAGTTGCCTGCATCCATTTCTACCACTCCAAGGCCCATATATCTGAGTCCTTGGATACTCTGTGTGCCAATATACCCATTGTTCCATTTGATTGCCTGGTAGTGAATCCTTAGATCATGAGCAGAGCAGCAATTGAGTCCCCACATACTCCTTCTGTATATTTTTCCCAGTAGGTAAGGATGCCATGAGGACCAAGCTCAGAAGTAACCCTCATTACTATTTTCTGACAAAGAGGGAAATTTAGGTAGGGGAAATGAAGCTATTAAGACATGGCACTGATACTGTATTGGAGAAGTAGTACCTGCTTCACCCCTCTTCCTCGTGCATGCATTGTGTCCCACACACTCTTCCACAAGCTGTGAGTTTCTTGGAACACTCACCGCTCATCCAGAGTTTGTCCTGCTTCATGTTCCATTCTCCAGTGGAGTACATTCTTGCCCTCAAATCATTCTGTACCTCACTTCAACACTTTCCAAAGTCCTTTCCTCACCACAATAGACGTAACATCAACCTTCAGTCCTTTGTATACTTTACAGTTGCAAAGACCCATTATAACATGCTCCTCACTTCAGTATGTCAGCTGTTCAAGACATAATTGTTAAAATTTGGTATGTCCCATGTTAAGGTATCAATTTTGTTTTTGCTCTCCACCTATGTGGTTGAAGAACATTATGCATGTCTTTGTCTCAAATGAATGCACACCATTGTTTAAGCATCATGTTTTCACTAATTTGTAGCTTTTTAATACAAAATAGTGTTTTCTTGACTATTACTAGGACAGGAAAGGCCTTTTGACAATCACATAGCCATATACTAAAGAATCCATTGTATATTTATGCATGAGTTATAGATGCTGTCCCATTGAACATCCAATGTATAGCAAGTGGACTACCAGAAAAATGTCTATTAGGAGAAAGATGCTAACTGCAGTCCTTTGGTTTTGCTTGGGATGCATTCCTGTGATTGCCAGGTCTCATGTGGATTTGGTTTCTCAATGATCTTAGCATTATCCCAGCAGAGCTACATTACATAGCATTAGCATCAGCAGCATCCATCCAGGACAGGGCCAGGACCTGAAGGCCTCTGTGTTCTCATGCCAATGTCCTTACATTTTAGACTCTCTGTACCTACCTGACATATTATGTGTGAGAATAATGAGACATGATATTCCACAATTAGGTAAGATATGCCACAAAACCAACCCTCAAACACAGAGTGCAAACTGAGAGAATGTCAGGTGATTGTTCTCTCAGAAGCCAATGTTACCTGAAAGCACTTCCCATTGAGGTCAGCAACCATCAGTTGTCCTGATGCCCAACACATGACAAATAGGAAGGTGTGTTTGGCCATCCTTTTGAATATAGACTCAGACAGAAAAACTTGACCATTAGTTTACTAGCGAACTATTAGGAGGCAGGAATGCTGCTACACGTGAGGACAGTGGCCACTCAGCAGGGTATAAAAGCAGACCTGTGCAGGGAGGGCTCCAAACAACACTCCAACCAACATTATTGCAAACACAGACCATCCAGCCTCTGTCAGGATGCAGTGTTGTTGTAACCCATGCTGCTGCCAGCCATGCTGCTGCCAGACCACCTGTTGCAGGACCATCTGCTGCCGCCCCTGCTGCTGCCAACCCTGCTGTTGTGGATCCAATTGCTGCTAGACCACCTTCGGCAGGAACGACTGCTAGAAGGACATCAGTTCCTCACCAATATGCTCTAAGGCCCCATGTTTTTGAGCATTCTCTCCCCCTCTCCTCTTCTAAAGTATCAAATACTCCTCTTGTAGATCAACTCTGCCATGCCAGATAGGCTGTTCCAAATGGTCTCTTCAAACTGATACTGGTTTGTAGAAATATGCTGTCCTGTACCTAGTTGATGATCTACAAGATGTACACCCCCAGAATGTTTCTCTGAAATTTGGAAACTCTGTCACTCTCTACAAGATGGGCTTGGTTTTGTAATCTTGGGATAGTGCCTTTCTTTTAATAAATTTAAATGTTTTAGTCATACCCTACTCAAAGTTCATGTCTCCTCTATTCTCCTTCTTGATCAGTGGCTTTCATCTCTGAAATAGTTTAGCCCATATCTCTAGAATTAGTAGAGTATAGCAGCCTTTATTGTCATGTCATGTCTGGGGATATAAATAATCAAGCCTACCATAGAGTCTTATATGTGAACATTGGGCTCAAGATGGTGATGATTTCATGGGAGTATAAGGTGGTGAGAACTTGTTGGAGGGGATGTATCACTTGAGACATTTTTGAGAGATAAGCAAACTACACATTTTCCTGTTAGCTTTCCTTGCCCCATGGTGATTTTTTCAGATCAGAGCCCTCATTCTCTGTTCTGTATGCATTCTTGCCTGACTGCTTCCACAGCCCACTATGATGGCTGCAAATTTCAAACCTTAAAACTGTAATCTCTCAGAAAACCCTTTCCTCTGCAAATTGCTTTGGTTTTGGTGTCTTCTCATGACAGCAACAGATCAGTATTGAGGTCATCAAGTTGTACTTCAGCATCTTTGTCCTAGAAGAGAAGGTTGACTTCAGGATGAAAAACAGAATTCCATCTATTCAGAGACATTCACTGGCAGTGAATGCATTCCTGTCTGCCACACTGTCTCTAGTTGGGACTACTCACTGTTCCCTCCATCCTGGCTCATCTGGCTTGGTAGTCCCATCTCCATTGGTTTACATTCTGACTTTCAAGTCATTCTTAACATGGCTTCATTCTTTCTGTGGTCCTTTCCCCACCACAATAGGCTCAACATTAACCATCCATCTTGTGTGTACTCTAAGGACTCACAAGCCCATTTCTGTCATGCTCCTCGTCTCAATATGGGAGCCTCTCAACAGGTGACTACTCAATTTGGAGGGTCACAGCTTGTGTTGCCTCCTTTGAATTTTCACCCCCCCCACATGCTAGAACACATCTCACTATGTGTCTTCCCAT
Organism: Phodopus roborovskii; assembly: GCF_943737965.1. Taxonomy (NCBI): domain Eukaryota; kingdom Metazoa; phylum Chordata; class Mammalia; order Rodentia; family Cricetidae; genus Phodopus; species Phodopus roborovskii. The sequence goes on along the minus strand of NW_026125052.1, from coordinate 15,085,476 downwards.
ATGTGTACTACATTATTTCCTCATCTCTGTTTCATGAGCTTGATACTTTATTGAAAAACAAAGGTGTCCGGAATATCAATGTGACAGATTCGACTGTTTCACAATCAAATAATCATGCACCAAATAATTCTTTGTGTATTTATGCAGGTTATTATTCCTGTCTTTTTGAGGTTCTAATGCCAGAAACACATACATTCAGATGGGAAGATTCTGAATAATATCACGGTCTTCTCACATAAAGAACAGGAGGCCCATGTCTGAGAACCAGCATTGATATTGAGGAGAATCCTTGTAGTGAGTCGATTTAAGGGAGGGTTCTACCAATGTCTGATTATCCTCCCTCATCGTGGGGCAACTTACTTTTTTCAATGTTATTTTATTGCTATTAAGGTACAGGGAGTCAAATCAATGCTTAGTTTCATGAGCTTGGTATCTTACTGCAAAATAAAGGTGTTCAGAATATTAATGTGACAGATTAGACTGTTATACAATCTTGCATCATGGAAATCTCTTGGTATTTATGCTGGTTATTATCCCTGTGTCTTTGTGCACCTAATACCAGAAAAGCATCCATTCAGATGGGAAGATTGGGAATAATATCATGGTCTCCCGACAAAGAGAACAGGAAGCCCTATTCTGAGAACCAGCATTGATAATGTGGAGAATACCTGAGGTGAGTCAATTTAATGGAGGGTTCTACCAATGTCTGATTATTCTCCCTCATCGTTGGACAACTTAATATTTTTCAATGTTATTAGATTACTATTAAGGTACATGGGATCAAATCAATGCTTAGTGGACAAATCATCTCCTGGTATGTTGAATTCACCCTACTCATAGGGTCTCACATCTCCTTTCCAGTAATGGATATAATTGTGTAGTAGTTTGTACTCAAGTGAGTACTGACTCCTCGAAATACCGGATGGGAGGAGAAGAGAGGTTTTGGGAGAGCCAGGGAATTAGGTAATCGGCATGCATTCTTTCAGTATGCTTGGGGTGATCAGGGAATTCAGCATCATACTGAATGGATTCTGCTGACTGTCCAACACCAAAAGATGTCTATCCAAACATCCCATGGACATGGTCTCCAAAAGTTGATTTAACACACTGATGAATCCCTGTGTTTCCAAAGAAGATTATGAGGTAGTTTCCCAGATTCCATGGTAAAACCACATGCCTAGTGTCTTGTCAATGCTGAGGTCTTTCCAGCACCTTGATCCCATTCGTAGGAGATTGTGTTTAGTGACACTGACTGACAGGCCCCAGAGCTCAGCAACATATCCTTTCACATACACACTGTCATCTTCTAGAAAAGAAAGGGATTGTAGAGTGGTCTAGAAAAAAACATAATCCCTTTGATTTTGAGTATTTGTTCACTGCAAAAAAGAAAGTTCAGAGGATGCTCTGGTATCATTTTAATGGAGTCTTTGACATACCAGAGGTAGGTCAGTTTCCATAATTTCTCACCAGATTGATGTGCCATCTCTTCCTCACTACGTGTATGTTCTTAAGGGTCTCTAGAGTTTTTATTTTAACACAACTGATGGAATTCAAGTGCTCATGATCATTTTTCAATGTTCACAGTTCAGTGTTCTTCATGTTTACGAAGGGTAGAGTCCTGATGAACCACAGTTTATAAAGAATCACTGCATATGTTGTAGTGTGTCCTTAATAGGACACAGACAATGCATTGTTTGCTAGAAGGGCACACTCTATATATGCCTCCACCACCATTCATCATGGATATTAAGGGCTCTGTCTGTAATTTCTGTGATTCCATTTCACACAACAGAATGGCCATCTTGTCAAAAGCCAAAAAGTACGTCATTCACATTGAAGGAGAAATGAAGAGTGGTAGTCATGTCCCCAAGCCTGTCACAATCCTTAGAGTGCTTGGGATGGGTTCCTATAATTGTCATGTCTCACATGAGTTTTGCTTCTCCAAAATCTTGTAATTACCATTATCCCAGGAGAACTACATTGCACAGCATTTGCATCAACAGCGTCCATTCAGGACAAGGCCAGGATCTGAATGACTCTGTGTTCTCATATCTATCACCTTTCATACTCAGGCACTCTGTACCCACTTGACACATTTCTGTGAGAATAATGAGACCTGACATTCCAAAGCTAGGTAGTATACGCCACAAAACCAACTCTCAAATACAGGTTGGAAACCGATGGAATGTCAAGGGCTTGCTTCATTAGAAGCACATCCCGTGATGCCCAGCAACCATCAGTTACCATGTATGTTCAGCACATGACAAGAATGAGATGAGGGTGAGTTTTGCCATCACTTTGAATATTGACTCAGGCAGAGAATGTTGACTGATTTGACCATTAGATCACTACCAAACCATCAGGAGGCAGGAATGCTGCTGCTGCACATGAAGACAGTGGCTCCTCAGCAGGGTATAAAAGCAGACCTGGGCAGGGACGTCTCCAAACCATCCAACCTACCCACTTGCAAACACTTACAGACACTCTAGTCTGTGTCAGGATGCAGTGCTGTTGTAGCCCATGTTGCTGCCAGCCATGCTGCTGCCAGACCACCTGCTGCAGGACAACCTGCTGCCGCCCTTGCTGCTGCCAACCCTGCTGTTGTGACTCCAACTGCTGCTAGACCACCTGTTACCATAGGGACACCTGTTCCTGGCCATCATGCCCTCATGTTGTGCTCATGCTCTTGGGCATTTTCACCCACGTTTCTCTCCTAAAGCATCAAATGCTCCTCATGAAGATCAACAGTCCCCACACCCAGAAAGGGCATTGCAAAGAGTCTGTCCCTCACAACTGATGCTGCTTTTGTCCAACAAATGTGCTGCCCCCCCCCCCACTTTGCTTCAGTCTTGAATGTTTCTCTGTAGTGGGGAAACTCTCATCTCGAAACTGTGAAACTGTATGACTCTTGTCATGGTTTTGACCTGTGGAGATCCTCCCATCCTTAAATAAATTGGACCATTGTGCAAACACAAAAGTTTAAATGTCATGCTTCTTTGTGTCTAGTGGCCTTGATTTTGAGAAATACCTACATCTTCTCTCTACCATGTACAGAACAACCATAGCAGTCTACTCAATATTACCATTCCTGTTGTTTAAATAAACAGTGCTCCCTATACAGAAGAATATGGTAAGCCTAGATCTCATCTGGTGGTATTGTCTGGGAAGGATTAGGATGAAGAAGCTCGCTCAAGGAGTTTATGTGGGGATAAGTTGGAGGTTTCACAGGCCCTTCCCTGGTCTCCCTTACACATCTCTGTCTCATTGTGGTGGCTTCAGTTGTATGGTCTGAGCTTGCAAAGCTGAGCTGTGCGCAGCTCCCTGCATCCACTTCCCCTGCCATGAAGTTCATGCCTTCCAGTCCCCTGAAACTCTGAATGCCAATAAGCCCATTCTCACCTCATGTGAGGTGCTATGGTAATGAAGGATGAGATCATGAATAGAGAAGTACTCGAGTTCCCAGATGAACTTTCTGTATCTTTCTTCCAGTAAGTGAAATGACCTGAGGACAAAGCACACAATAATCTGTTCAGTGTCCTTTGTTGACTATAGAGGGAAGTTCATGGAAAGGAGGTGAAGCTAGCAGGACATGGTTCACAAGCTGAGAGAGGATTCCTTCCCTTCCACTTGAATGTATGTGTGTCCCCCACAATGTCGGTGAGTTGGGCTTGCACACTTCTCCCTCTACTCTCGCTCATCCTTCTTGGGGGTTCAGTCTTCAGTGGTGTGCTCTCAAGTCACTGCAGGTGATGTGGGACAGCCCCAATACGAGAAGGACACATTATAATTCTGTAGGATGGACACACTCTATGTATGCCTCTATGACCAATTGGCTAAGGGCATTAAAGGCTGTATTTTGATTTCATTTTTTGCACTTCACACAGAATGAAAATCTCGTCTCTGTCCTGAATGTAGGTAATTCACATAGATGGAGAAATTAAGGTCAGGAGGTTCACACCCTAGCTTGTCTAGATCCTTTGGCTTTGCTTGGAGAGTGTTCTCATAATTGCCAGGTCTTATGTGGAGTCGCTTTCTCTACAGCTTGTCATTAGCATAATCCAAGCAGAGCTACATAGCACAGCATTTGCATCAATGGCTTCCATCCATGACAGGGTGAGAACACGAAGGCCTTTGTGTTCTCATGCCAATGTACTTTCACACTCATGCTCTATATATCCATCTGACCCATTATGTGTAAGCCATCAGACCAATGAGATTTGACACACACAGGGAGGAAAGAGATGCCACAAAACTAACTCTGCATAATGTGGTGTTAAATCAGAAAGCATCCGGTGACTGCTTCCACAGATGCCAGTGATACCCAAAAGACTTCCCATTATGCTCACCCTCCATTATTAGCCATTAATGTCCAACACATCACATGTATGAAGGTGTGATTTGCCTTCACATTGAATATTGACTCAGACAGAGAATCTCCCCCAATTGGATGACTTGTTTAGTAGCAAACCATCACGAGGTAGGAATGCTGCCTCACATGAGGACAGTGGCCCCTCAGCAGGGTATAAAAGTAGACCTGCACAGAGAGGCTTCCAAACCTTCCATCCCACCTTCTTGCAAATTCAGACAGATACTCCAGCCTCTGACACAATGCAGTGCTGTTGTGGCCCATGCTGCTGCCAGCCATGTTGCTGCCAGCCATGCTGTTGCCAGACCACCTGCTGCAGGACAACCTGTTGCCGCCCCTGCTGCTGCCAACCCTGCTGTTGTGGCTCCAACTGCTGCTAGACCATCTGCTGCAGGAAAAGCTGCCTTAGGAACACCTGTTCCCGGGCAGCATGCTCTCATGTCTCCTGTCATGCTTCATGTTCTTGAGCATCCTCACCCACTTCTCTCCTGAAGCATCAAATGCTCCGCAAGCAGATCTACTGTCCCACACCAAGAAAGGCCATTACAAAGTCTGTCCCTTAGATCAGGTGCTATTGTTTGTTCAACAAACATGCTGCACCAAATCTTCCTTCACATCTCTGTAATAGACACGTCCATGAATGTTTATCAGCAGGAAGTAAACTCATCTTGTAACCTGTATGACCTTTGCCACATGATCTTGACAACTTTGAGACCTTCCCCTCTTTGAATAAATGTGACTGTTGTACAAACACCCAATGACAATTGTTATGTATCTTCATTTGCCCTTTTTTCAAGTGGCCCTCATTTTGGAAAACAGTACCACCTTGTCTCTCCCATGCAAAAATTGACCATATCAGTCTTTCATATTACCACTCTACCTGTTATGAATTGAGCATGCCTCCTAAACAGAGGATATGAGAAGCCAAGCTCTCCCATTACCATTATATGGTGGTAATCTTTGCAGTTTCATAGGCCCCTCCCAAGGCTCTCTCACACGGCTCTCTGCCTCATTGTTATGACTCCCAATGTGTGGTCTGAGTCCTGCTCCAGAGTTGTTCTCTGCTGCCTGCATCCATTTCCTCCACCATGAGGTACATGCCTTCCAGTCTTCTAAATCCTGAGTGACAATATACCCATTGTCCTATTAGGTGCTTTAGTAATGAAAAATCAGATCACAAATAGAAAAGTCCTGAGTCCCCAGTTTTCCCTTCTGTATCTCTCTCCCAGTAGGAAAGGATGACCTGAGGACCAAGCACACAATAACCCCTGCAGTGCTATTCGCTGACCATAGAGGGAAATTTAGGGAGGAGAGATGAAGCTATTAGGTAGGACATGGAACTCAGGCTGTGAGAGTTGGAGAAGGAGCACCCTCTTTTCTTCCTTTGCACTTGAGTGCATTGGTGTCCCCCACACTCTTCCCCAAGTTGAGAATGGCCTGGGACAGTGACTGCTCCCCCCACCCTGGGTTTGTCCTGCTTGGGGTTCCACTCTCCAGTGGAGAACCTTCTTGCTCTCAAGTCTTCCTTTCCCCACTTCGGTGTTCCAAAGGTCCTTTACCCACCACAATAGACTTAATTTGACCCCTCATTCCTGTGGGTACTTCTGATGCCATATTCCGCATCTTGGCAGGGTGTCAGTGAAAAATGTGATTGTTAATGTTTGGTATGTCCCATATTAAGTAGGCAACTTTGTGTTTTCATTCTACCCACATTGTAGAAGATCACAGGCTATATATTTAGGTATTCAAATACATCCACAATATAGTTTCAGGATCTTATTTTTCCAATTAGGAATTTTAAATAAGAAATAAAGGTTCCATGAATAGTAACTTGATAGGAAAGGATATGTCACCATCCCATAATCATTCACCAAGCTAGTATCTGTGTATTTCTGCACATGTTAAAATCACTGTCCCTTTGAGCTTATAAAACCTAGCAAGGGGATTGCCAGAAAAACATCCAGTGTGGGGAAAGATGCTGAAAACCAGAAAAACAAGGCCAAGTCTCCAAACCAGCACTGACACTGGGGAATATATATCTAGTGAGTGGATCCTTCAGAGGGTGGGGGCAATGGCTCATAAGTCACACTCATAGTTTGGATACCTTATTTTCCTTTCTTATTGTTTCATTATGATGGGAGAACAGGTCAAAACAATGCTTGGTGGATTAAATGGTGTTCTGATGCCTAAACTTGATCCCACCCATAGCATCCCATATTTCCTTTCTTAAAATAGACAAAGTGTGTACCTGACCAAACTGAGTACTGGATGCCATAGAGTCCAGTTGTGAGGATCTAATAGTTTGAGGGAGATTTTGAGGTATATTGGCATGGCAAGTACGCATTCTGTGAGAAGGACTTGGGTGCTCTGTTATACGAGCATCAATTTTAATGGAAGCAGATGACAATCTAGCACCAAGTGATGGCTATTTCTGGATGTTTTTTGGCAAGGGCTTGAAAACCAGATGGCAACATGCTATTGAATCTGCTGTTTTTTGAATAAGGGAATTGAGGTGTTATCTCAGATTCGCTGGTCAATTCCCCATGCCTTGTTTCTTGTCTATGCTGAGCTCTTTCCTAAAATATGATCCCAAGCTGCAGAGATCCTGTCTAGTGATGAGGATCAGCAGACTCCAGAAATCAATACACAGATCCCTCCACAGACAGTGTCATCTCCTGGAAAACCAAGAATCTAGCCAGTGTTCTAGAGAAAGGATGAATGCTTGGAGTTGCACTATTTGTTCACTGTTTTCAGAAACTGTGGTCCAGAGATTGTCCTGGTTTCCCTAGGATTGACTTGTTGATATAGCAGAGCTAATTCAGTCCTCTTATTCTCTTCTAATGCTTCTGTGCCCTCTCTTCCTCATCCAGTGCATCAACAGAGGTCTCTGAAGATTCTATTTTGACAGAAATGATGTAAACCATGAGCTCAGAGTCATTCCTTTGTGCAAGGGTCTTTAGCTGTCAGAATGTTTCTGTCCCAATGAACTGGAGGTGATGTTAGTGAACCCCAAGAGGAGATGGCCAGATTTTATTTCTGCAGAAGGGACACACTCTATGTATGCCATGAGCGCCCAATGATCAAGGACAGTAAAGGCTCTATTAGTGATTTCCTTTTTCACAGCTCACACAACTGCATGAAAATCTAGTCTAAGGCCAGACAGTAGGTCATTCGCAAAGTTGGAGAAATTAAGGTCAGGTGTCTTGTGCCCTAGCCTGTCAGGATCCTATGGCTTTTCTTGGGATGTGTTCCCTTGAAGACAGTGTCTCATATGGATTTTGTTTCTCTACACTCTTGTCTTTATCATTATCCCAGCAGTGCTACGTTGCACAGCATTTGCATCTACAGCATCCATTCAGGTCAGGGCCAGGACTTGAAGGCCTTTGTGCCCTCACGCCAATGTCCTTTGACACTCATGCTCTCTATAGCCACCTGATCCATTATGTGTGAGTCATCAGACTAAGGAGACCAGACATTCAAAAGGGAGGCCAGATATGCCACAAACCTAACCCTGCAAAACAGTGTGTAAGCCCAGATATCATCAGGTGACTGTTCCTTCAAAGGCCAGTGATACCCAAGAAAATTCCCATTACGCTCAGCCTCCATCATAAGCCATTGATGCCTACCACATCACACGTGTAAAGGTATGATTTGCCTTCATCTGGAACATTGACTCAGATAGAGAATCTTGAGCATATGACAACTTGTTTAGTAGCAAACCTTTAGGAGGCAGGAATGCTGCCTCACATGAGGACAACGACCCCTCAGCAGGGTATAAAAGCAGACCTGGGCAGAGAGGCTTTCAAACCTTCCATCCCTCCTTCTTGCAAATCCAGACAGACACTCCAGCCTCTGACACAATGCAGTGCTGTTGTGGCCCATGCTGCTGCCAGCCATGCTGCTGCCCGACATGCTGCTGCCAGACCACCTGCTGCAGGACCACCTGCTGCCGCCCCTGTTGCTGCCAACCCTTCTGTTGTGGCTCCAACTGCTGCTAGACCACCTACTGCAGGATCAGCTGCCATACAAACACCTGTTCCTGGCCAGCATGCACTCGTGTCATACTTCATGCTCTTGAGCATCCTCACCCACTTCTATCCTAAAGCATCTTCTCATGTAGATCAACTGTCCCTAATGCAGAAAGGCCATTCCAAACAGTCTGTCCCTCACAACTGGTGCTGCTTTTGTCCTTCAAACAGGCTGTCCTGCATCTTCCTTCACATCTCTGTAATGGACACATCCTCGAATGTTTCTCTGTAGCTGGAAAACTCGTCTTGTAACTATGAATCTGTATAACATTTGCCATGTGGTCTTGACAACTGGAGAGCTTCCCCTCCTAGAATAAATGTGATCATTGTAGAAACACCTAACGGCCAGTGTCATGGATCTTCATTTCTCCTTCTTGTCAAGTTTCCCTGATTTCAGGTGACAGCAACGTCTTGTCCTCCTCATGAATAGACTTTCCATATCACCCTTCAATATTAGCACTCATCTTGTTTTGAACGAACAGTTTTCTGTGTATGCAAAGCCTAGCTTTCCCATGGTGACTGTGTGGAAATTATTAGGAGTGAAGGCCTGCTCATGTGATTTATATGTGCTGTGGGGTCAGCTTTGAGGGTTTGTGTTTCCCCCAGTCTCTCACATGGCTTTCTGCAGATGTGTGGTCTGAGCTCCTGCTCCAGAGCTGTGCACAGCTGCCCTGCTGGTATCCATTTCCACTGCCATTAGGTACATGCCTCCCAGGTCTCTGAAATTCTGAGTGGCAATGTACCCATTGTTCCATTTGGTTCTTGGTAATGAAGTCAGGTCTCGAGTAGAAAAGTACTCGAGTTCCCAAATATCTCTGTGTCTTTCTCTCAATAGGAAAGGATAACCTGAGGGCTAAACACGGGATGACCCTTCAGTCCTATTTGTTGACCATAGAGGGAAATTTATGGAGGAGACATGAAGCTACTGGGATATGGTACTCAAGTTGTGAGAGTTGTAGATGGAGTACTTGCTTTTCTTCCTTCTGTAGAGGAAAATTTAGGGAGGAGAGATGAAGCTTTTAAGAAGTGGAACTCTAGCTTTGGGAATTCTAGAAGGAACACCCACTTTTCTCTGTCCTTCCACTTGAATCCACACATTCTTCTCCAGTTGTTTCTAGCTTGGGCCACTCACTGATCACTCACATTTGTTCTGCTTTGTATTTTACTCTCCACAGACACGATGTCATCTTCTGGAAAAGCAAGAGTCTGGCCAGTGCTCTAGATAAAGGATGAGTCCTTGGAGTTCGAGGTTTTTTTTTTTTTTTTCACTTTTGTAGAAACTACAGTCCAGAGATTGCCTGGTTTTTCTAGGCTGAACTCCTTAACATAACAGAGCTAGGGGAGTCCCCATATACTCTTATCAAATTTATGTGCCCTCTCTTCCTCATCCAGTACATCTCACCAGGGACCTTAGAGATTCTCTTTTGACAGAAACGATGGAAACCACGCTGTCATGATCATTCCTTTGTACAACATTCTTTAGGTGTCTGAAGCTTAGAGTTCCAATGAATTGGAATTTACCTAAAGGAACTGGAGGCAATGTGGGACATCCCTGAGAGGAGCCAGTCAATTTATAGTTCTGCAGGAGGAATGGAACAGATTCTACATAGGCCTCTGCCATCCATTGACCAATGACATTAAAGGCTTTATTTTAAATTTCCTTTTCCACACTTTACATAGCATACTGAATATCTGGTATAAGCCAGACATTATGTCATTCACATAGGTGGGAAAAAAAATTGGGAGTCATGTGCCCTAGCCTGTCATGATCCTCCTGCTTTGCTTGGGAAGCATTCCCATAATTTCCAGGTCTCACAAGGATTTGATTTCTCTTCAGTCTTATCATTAGCATTACCCTGGAAGAGCTACATTGCATAGCATTTGCATCAGTGGGATCCATCCAGGACAGGGCCAGGACCTGAAGACCTCTGTGAACTTATGCCAATGTCCTTTCACACTCATGCTCTCTGTAGCCACCTGACCCATTATGTGTGAGATTTGACCCTCCAACAGGAGGAAAGATATGCCATAAAACCAACTCTGAAGCAGAGGATGTGAGCATAGGAACATCAGATGACTAACATTCCCTTTGAAACAAATGACACCGGAAAACACTTCCCATAGTGCTCTTGGCCATCAGTTGCCATTGATTCCTAACACACTGCAAGTAGGAAGGCATGATTTGCCTTCACCTTGGATATTGACTCAGGTAGGGAATCTTACATCATTTTCCCATTAGTTTACTAGCAAATTTTCTGGATTCAGAAATGTTTGTAGAAAGGTTTGTAGGTTTGTAGGCTTTGTAGGTGAGGACAGTGGGTCCCTCAGCAGGGTATAAAAGCAGTCCTGGGGAAGGAGGCTTCTAATCTGTCCTACCCACCTTTTTGCAAACCCAGACAGATCCTCTGTCTTCTAAAATGATGCTGTTATAGCCCATGCTGCTGCCAGCCATGCTGCTGCCCCTGCTGCTGCCAACCCTGCTGTTGTGGGTCCAACTTCTGCCAGTCTAGCTGCTGCTAGACTACCTGTTGGAACCACAACTGCAGTGGAGATATCTGTTCCTTGCCAACATGCCCTCATGCTTCATGCCCTTGGGAAATCTTACCTACTCTTTCTCCTAAATCATAGAGCTATTCTACCAATCCTCAAAGTCCACTGAGGTGGGTCTATCCCAATGGCTGCTGATTTTTCAAACAAATATGCTACCCCACACTTGGTCCATGTCCTCACCCCTTACTGCTCAAAGTACTCTCAGTACTTTGAGAGTTCTCCCATTATCCACATGACACAATTTGTTCTTACTATGATTTTAAAGTTGGACATATTGTGGTATATATATATATATATATATATATATATATATATATATATATAGTTTTTTATTTTACATATTGATCGCAGTTCCCTCTCCCTTCCATCCTTCCATGCCACCCCTCAATCTCCCCTGTCCCATTCCCCACCCACTCCCCAGGGAGAATGAGGCCTTCCAGGAGGAATTATCAAAATCTGTCAAATCATTTGGGGTAGGGCCTAGATCCTCCCTTGTGTATCTATGCTAAGGGAGCATCCCTCCAATGGGGAATGTGTTCCCAAAGTCCTTTCGTGCATCAGGGATACAACCTGGTTCCACTGTCAGAGGTCCCATAGACTGCCCAGGACTTCTAACTGAGACCCACATTCAGGTGGTCTGGGTCAGTTCTATGCTGGTTTCCCAACTATCAGTCTGGGGTCCATGAGCTCCCTCTTGTTCATGCCAGCTGTTTCTGTGGGTTTCTCCAGCCTGGTCTTGACCCCTTTGCTCATCACTCCTCCCTCTCTGCAACTGGATTCCAGGAGTTCGGCTCAGTGTTTAGCTGTGGGTGTCTGTTTCTGTTTCCATCAGCTACTGCATGAAGGCTCTAGGATGGCATATAAGGTAGTTATCAATCTCATTATCAGGGAAGGACATTTAAGGTAGCCTCTCCACTATTGCTTAGGTTGTTAGTTGGGGTCATCCTTGTGGGTCTCCAGACATTTCCTTACTGCCAGTTTTCTCTTCAAACCTATAATGGCTCCCTCCTATATGGTATCTCTTTTCTTGTCTTAAATAAATCTGAATGATTTAGGCATTCCCAAACACAAGTCTTGTGTCATGTCACTTTGCCTCCTTGTGGTGGTTTGAAAGAAAATGGCCCTCAAAGGGAATGGCACTATTAGCAGGCATGGCCTTGTTGGAGGAAGTGTGTCATTGTAGGGGTGGGTTTTAAGGTTTCTTTTGCTACAGTGTTTCTGTTAGTTGACTTCCCATTGAGTACAAGAGGTAGGAGGACTCTCAGCTATAGTTTCAGCACCATGTCAGCCTGCAGACCACCATGGTCTTCATCATGATGATAACGGACTGAACCTCTGAAACTGTAAGTGGTCTACTGAAATTCAATGTTGTTTTGTTTTAAATAAGAATTTCCATGGTCATGGTGTTTCTTCACAGCAATAGCAACCCTAACTAAGAAACTCATGATCCACTGCCCTCAAATCTGAAACTTTTCAGCCCCTCTCTAAAGGGAAGATCTCAGAGCTGTGGGCTTGAAAGGAAAAGCCCCCCCCATAACCCATATACCGGAATATTGAACTCCAGATCTGTAAACTAACATTTTATCCTAACAAATATTTGTTTCTTGCCACAATTTCAGAAGCAAAGGTTATTTTTTATGCCTGAAATAGGTATACACATACCCTACTAATTGCATGTCTCTGCATTCTCCTTCCTGCGTTATTACCTTCATCTTTCAAATATTATAGTTCATCTCTCAAAATGAAGAATGTAGTCATTACTTTCTGAATTATCACCTCTTGTGGTGTGAATGCAAGAGGCCTTCTTTACCTCCTATATGTGAAAACTTGCATTCTACATTGTGGAATTGTTTGGTAAAGATTATGATGTTTCTCCTTATTGGGAGAGTTTCATCTCTTGAGGCAGGCCTTGAGGTTTCAATATACCATGCAATTGCCATTCATGAGTGTGTCATTGGCAAGGTATATGCACATGAGTATTGGTCCCTTGTGAGTTCAAGTCAGAGGGTCCTATTCCATGAATATAGAGTTACAAGGAATAAAGAGCAATCAAACATGAGTTGGGTGTTTTGGAAGATCAGTTCTCAACTACCTGAAAGTAGGACAGAGGTGCCACAAAAATAACACTGAGATTTTTGAACTAGTGTATCTGTTGAGAATTCTGGAAAGAAATTTAAATAGGAGAACTGTTTAGGACATTGTTCACCAAGCCCTCACCATGGATCTTAGTAGGACATTCATATTTTCCACCTGTCTTGAATATTTAATCTGGAAAAGAAACTCACCTAATTTTAAAACTTAATTGTCAACATGTTTCCTCTGGCCAGGACTATTGCTTGCATGGGATTCTGGATGGTAGAAAGTGGAGAAAGCAAGCTGGACACTACCTTTTATTACTTTCTGCTTCCTCACTGTATATATGATTTAGCCAGCTGCTTCAAGGTCTTCCTACCTTCAATTCCCATTGTGACTATCCCAGAATAAGTGTTCTGTTGTTTTATTAAAGTAATAGGAAGAGAAACTCAACTCTGGAAATTCCAACATCTTTGTTTCTCTGTCCTTGCTGTACTATGTCTATATATAGTTAACATATCTCTGTACCTAAGAACTCAGAGAATGCTACAGTGGGTCACCTAATGCTGAATGTGTTCCTGCCACTTCTGCTTTACACTGCTGTTCCAACTTTCAACCCCCAGGATTGTTCACTGGCCTTTGAAGTCTAGAAGGAAGGTAGCATTGTCAACTTTCATTCCAAGGGACCATGAATGTCTATTAGGGTCTTCTCACATTTGAGAAGCAACTTCAATATCCACAGAGCCTGAATGATGTAAAAAAGGACACATCTTCCAAATGATCCCTGAGAGTGTAACCAAGTAATTTCACTTACACTTTGATGCACTCATTTCCTGTATTTGAATTCTGTACATTGTTAATTTATTTTACTTATTGGAGAGGAAGATGCACTCAATGCTTATTGCTTTGAAATAAATATACTGCATCCTGAAGGTAGAGATTCATCCTCACAGGTGGCATTTTCCAAGCTGACTCCAAGAGGTGGTGGCATCTCGCTATTGTTTCATTTGTTTCTTGGTTGTACACCATGGAATAGAACCAAATAGTGGACCCCATGTCTGTGTCCCTGTTTTTGGTGCTCCCCACCCATTGCTGTCCTAGGTGTGGTTATTTGGGATTCCATGTGCCAATTCCAATACTTTGGTATGAGCATGTTAAGTCATTCCAAGCTGAGAGCGCAGACTCACTGAGAAACAACCAGTCTGTTAAAGTTCTCAAGAGATTGCACCTGCCTGGGGATCCACATTAGTCTCTTGCTTACACAGAATGTACTTAACAGAGAATGCCCTGGTTTCTTTAGGCTGGACTCTTGAACAGTGCACCAGGCCAGAATGTTCTAAGGTCTTTGCCAGATTTCCCTGCATCTCCTTGAGCATGTCTCCTCCTATGTTTTACTGACACATCAAGACTATTAAGCTTCTTGTTCATTAGATCTGACTAAAATGATGCCATTAATATCATGAGACAACATGTAGTTCTGTTGGTGTCCAGGGGTTCTCATCTCATTAAAATGTCTTGTGATGGAGAGGAGAATTAACACAGCCCTAACTCAGGGCAGTAAATTTTTATGACTAAAGTGGATGTGTCTCTGCTTCTCCTTGCTTGGGTATTGTAAAGAGTTGATTTGCCAGCTCACTTTCTACTGCTCCATCTGGTCCCCAAGAATTTGTTCAAAGCATCACAGCAACTGCTGCTGTTGCTAGGCCATGTGGTCATCCACTGTTGTCTGTTTCCAGCAATCTCCTTTATGTGGAACTTAACACACAGGGACATAGGACAGATTAGCAGTCCCTCCATTGGCATGCCTTTGAAGGTAGCTCTAGTATCTGATTGTTTGTTTTCTACCTCAGCTGCAGTATATTGAGGAGGGTTAGGTTATCTCAAGAGTTTTGTATGACTTTTCTATTGGGTAGTTTTTTACTCCATGGCTCAAGGAAAGAAGTTGCTGGTTCACACATATGAACTAACTAAGTGACCTTCAGGTACTTTGGTTGAAACAGTGAACAGACTATGAGAATGACCTGGGGAAGACACATTTGTTTTCTGATGGCCACTGAAAGATTCTAATGGGGACTGTGTTGACATTCTCATACCAAGTTATCTGGGTGTACTCTGGTATACTATCTACCCAGCCCCTGTAGATTGCATTTCTGTTCTGCCTGGTCTTGCCACCATTCAGGCCCAAAGAGACTTATATTAATTATAAACTGTTTTGCCAATGGCTTAGGCTTCTTACTAGCTAGCTGTCTCTTACTTATTAACCCATTTCCTTTAAACTATGTATTGCCACGAGACCATGGCCTACCTGTTACTCCTTTGGCAGCATGCCATCTCCCTGGCCACTTCTCTCTCCCTCTTCTCCCCAGACTTCTTGTCTGGTAGTCCTGCCTATACTTCTACTGGCCAATCAGTGTTTTATTCATCAACCAATAAGAGAAACATATATACAAAAGGATATTCCACATCAAGCCTTCA
The DNA here is from genome assembly GCF_943737965.1 of Phodopus roborovskii. Lineage (NCBI taxonomy): Eukaryota > Metazoa > Chordata > Mammalia > Rodentia > Cricetidae > Phodopus > Phodopus roborovskii. The sequence goes on along the minus strand of NW_026125052.1, from coordinate 15,069,984 downwards.
AACACACATGCATTATTTCCCTAGAGACACGTATCATAAGGAGCGAAGTAGTTATTACTGTACACACCAGATGAGGTCTTCTAACTGGGGGAGCCACCCTTTTTATAGTTGATGTGTCACAGGTCTAAGTACCATGTCAGGGATGGATGCTGGAGGAAGGACAGGCATTTTTCAACTCATCTCACCCCCTTGCTCATTTACCTTTAAGATCCTCCTTTCAGTTTAAAAATTATTTCTTTTATGTTTTGAGATTCTATTATTACTGCAGAATAACTTTTTGCCTTTCTCCCTCCAAACCCTCTCCTATATCACCCCTTTCTCTTTTTCAAATTCATGGCCTCTTTTCCATTATTGTTGCTACATGTATGTTGTATGTGTGTATGTATACACACAGATACATAAGAACAACCTTCTCAGTCTTCATAATGTTACTTGTTTATATGTTTTCAGGTCTTACTAAACACAACTGCCTAAACGTGAACTAAACAAAGATGATGATAATAGACATGTTTAAGTGGACAAGGGGAAACTCATGAGGACTCAACACTACACAAAGAACTATGGGAAACAAAGGAATGTTGATAGTGAGGGAAGTGGCCTTTCCCAGGGCAGAACACACCGATTGGCTACCCAATACTATTAATATCTTTTAAATATACATACGCACATGCATATACCCTACTATAGATACAGAGACCTGGCCTCTGAAGTCACGGTCATGCCAATTTTGTGCATATCCACAGTTTTGAGAAACGTAAGTGTTTCTATTGATATCCATTGGTTCCTCTTAGTTACACACCACCCTGCCTCTGTTGCCATTCCTAACTTGTTCAAAAAGCGTTATATCTACATTCATTCTTCCAGTTAAGGCATGCCATCTTGACTGTGATTCTCTACAAATTTACTACTGCTATCGCCCTTAGCAGCTAAGTTCTACAACAACATCCCCATTAACAAGAGCCAATGTGGGCAGAACCCAGGCCCAATACATTCTTGTTTTCAAGCCATCTGGCCTATTATGCATGAGCCATCAGCCCAAAGCACCTGTGTCTTCCAGGGCCACTAGAAGCAATTACAAAAAAAGTAAGAATGTGACTACTTACAGGAAGGGAAGAGGCACCCGCAGAAATGACACTGAAACATCATAGACTGTCAGGTGACAGCTCTCTTGGAAGAAATTAAAACAAACAAACAAACAAAGCCACTTAGGAGATGGTTCAGCAAGAACTGATAATAAGTCCTAATAACCCAGGAAAGGAATCATGTTTTCCATTCACCTTGAAAATGTAACCAGGAAAAGAAACTTGCCTAATTTGATAACACCTATTTATTAACACAAACAGTAACAAGGAAAGAATGCTGCATGTGAGGACAACAGCCCCTCTGCAGGGTATAAAAGGGGATGCGGGCAGGGAGACTCCCACTTCCAAACCTTCCAACCCACCTCCTTGTAAACCCGCCCAGAACCTCCACCTCTCACACCATGGTCAACTCCTGTTGTGGCTCTGTCTGCTCTGAGGAGGGCTGTGGCCAAGGCTGCTGCCAGCCCAGCTGCTGCCAGACTACCTGCTGCCGCCCCAGCTGCTGTGTGTCCAGCTGCTGCAGACCCAGCTGCTGCCGCCCCAGCTGCTGCATTTCTAGCTGCTGCAGGCCTTCCTGCTGCCGCCCCAGCTGCTGTGTGTCCAGCTGCTGTAGACCCCAATGCTGCATCTCCAGCTGCTGCCGCCCCTGCTGTAGCAGTTCCAGCTGCTGTGGATCCAGCTGCTGCCGCCCCAGCTGCTGCATTTCTAGCTGCTGCAGGCCTTCCTGCTGCTGCCCCAGCTGCTGTAGACCCCAGTGCTGCATCTCCAGCTGCTGCCGCCCCTGCTGTAGCAGTTCCAGCTGCTGCCGCCCCAGCTGCTGCATTTCTAGCTGCTGCAGGCCTTCTTGCTGCCGCCCCAGCTGCTGTGTGTCCAGCTGCTGCAGACCCCAGTGCTGCATCTCCAGCTGCTGCCGCCCCATCTGTTGCCAGACCACCTGCTGCCGCCCAGCATGCTCTAGTGGTTCCTGCTGCTGAGCCCTCTCACACACAGCCTCCAGCTCTTCATCACCCAGCATTCCTGATGTAGCCCTCCTGTGAGCTGAGCCTCAGGGGCTCATCTCTTTTACCTTGATTTAGGCCTCAAAATGAACCCACTCTTTCTTCCCTAACGAGCCCCCCTCTCTCTCCCTCCTCCCCTTCCTCTCCCTTTTCCCCCCTCTTTCTCCCCTGTCTCCCAAATATAAACAAATTTTGGATTTTCTCTCTAATTTCATATTACTCCCACTCTGGTGGGAGTTTATTTATTTTCTGCCCTATTTCTATAATAGACATATTTCGATATATAAAATAAATCTGAATTTTAGACATCTGAATGCAAATGCATCGTATCTCCTTATTTCTCCTTAATTGTTCTCAGCTGTCAGCTTTTTGTTAGCTCCTCTCAACATAAGGAAAATCCCATAGTAGATTAAGGAGGAGGAGGGAAGTTAGAAACCACATGCTTCCATTTGCATTCACAGAACCAGTCAGCATTCTCAGTGGGAATGGAAGCCAGCCCATCCAGTAGTTTCCTGCTCACATGTGCTCTGCTAGCTTCCTTCCCATCCTGGTCATTTCACTCATGAAATACCCATCTCAGAGCCCTGTCTTCTAATCTCAGTGTTGCTGGCCTTCTGCACATTTTCATGGGTTGTCACCATGAATGGTGTGACCTTTGGATTGCTTCCCACTTAATTGCAAATCTCCTTAAAATTTTCTCTCTTCACAACTTTTGCACCATTATTTTATCTATTAATCCTTATATATTTGTCTGTTCTGCCCCCTTACTGTATCTGAGCCCTAGAGAGCAGTGTCCATGGCAGTAAAACTCTAGAGGATAATATGTTTAAAGAGGTGCCGCCTCATGGTATGTGAACTATGTGGGATTCACTGAAAAGGACAACTAGACCCAGGGATTTTTGCCAAAAGAAGTCTAATAAGGAAATCCTCTTGAACACAATCTGTTAGACAGTCATGGAAGCCAAGTTAGATTCCTAAAAAAATCTGTTATCAGTGAAGCCCACCTTTCTGATCTCCAGCAGGCTGTAGAGTATGAACACCTCTCCTGAAGATAAGGTGGTTCAATCTTTGCTCTGTTGCTTGGTATTAGGCCTCTGTTGCTCTGTTGCTCTGGTAGGCCTCCACAGTGTCAGAGAAGAGGTGTGTTTACAGTATATTTCTCCTACTCACTGCACTTCCGTTCACCCAGAGAGCAGAAGCCCTGTGCTTCACATTAGGATGTGGACAAGGCCTACTTCTTGGATTCTTCGCACACATCAGAGCGTGCGGGGGGGGGGGATGTAGGGAGGGAGAGAGAGAATAAAGTTTGGTATTTAGGGAGGTGGGAAGTATCATGGAAGATTTGGGGGGAGGGGAAGAATATGCTCAAAATAGGTTGTATGAAAATATTTTTGAAATAAAAACAAAACATCAAAAAACAATATTTGAGAGAGAGAGAGAGAGAGAGAGAGAGAGAGAGAGAGCAGGACATTTTCATAACACTAACTACACAGATATGTTATTTGCTAGTACTTAAGGATATGGAAAATGATACCAAATCTTCAACATCTGGCAAAATCCATTTTCCAGTGCCGCAGATGTCATTAACATTACACACGTATACGTTAGTATCCTCATTACTCAAAACTGACCTAAGCTATCAAGACCTTTGCCTTTTTCCCCACAAAATACCACAAAATGGGCATCATTCACATTTATTAGTGAAAAACATACATAACAAAACAATTATCATTATGGTAGAGGATACAGACAGAGAGGAAAAGGGCTGTAATCTCAAACACAGAGACTCACATGACAGTCCTCTGAGAGGGAGATGAAAACGGCACACTCCAGAAGCAATCAGAACCAAATGTGAGTCAGGAGGAGACCAGATCAGTAGAACTTATTTATCACACCTGGACAAGAAAATTTTGTTTCTCATAAATTAAGCCACTAAGTGGGTAAATGCTATTCAAACTTATAATTACTCGTCTAGGTAGGAAATAAAAATAAGGAAAGCATTTCCAAGGAATGAGTACGAGGCTGTGGTACAGGAGTCATCTAAACTCCAGAACCTCATCTTCTTGGATTGTAGCCTCTGAGAATGTGGTCAATTACTCTTGTGGCTCTGCCTGCTCATTGCAGGGCTATAGCCAAGGCTGCTGCTAGGTAAGCTGCTGCGGACCCAGCTACTGCATCTCCACTTGTGGTAGTTCCAGCAGCTGAGGCTCCAAGAGATGTGCCTACTGCTATGTGCACGTATGCATGGCCAACTCTTGTTGTAGCACACACCATCACTTAACCCACATCATCTGCATCAGCCACCACTGTGTATATTCTTCTTGCTGCTGATTTCTGTTTGGAATATTTGTAACACCATGGGTGTTTTCACTAGTCACATAAAATGTATCATAACAATCTAGTGACTGGAAAAATGGAATCTAAGCTACTAAGTCCTCTTTGATGAAACGGAGCTGAATTCAGTTCCTACTGAAAACAGCAAGAGTAAATACAAATGATATTTTAACCCAAGCTGAGTGTATGTAATTTTTAGACAGCACATATCTACAGTCTGAGGACTGGATAACTATGATGACACCATAAAGCACTGTTTCCACGAGATCTCAACTAAAAGCTATTTCCCATCTTACTAAAATCTCCTAATGGGTAAATATTTCATCGTGTGTGTGTGTGTGTGTGTGTGTGTGTGTGTGTTTGCACATGTGTTTATCTGTTACTCCATACCAGGACCACTTTTTCACCATCAATGTATGTAGAAGAGCATGCTTAGGAGCAGGAGCACTTTATTCTTGTCACCTGGTTTGAGTCAGGACAGTCCAGGGTATTTGCAGTGTGACACAGAGAAGGCTATTGACATTTTCAGATCTCAGAATGACTCTGAAAACTATGGGCAACACATTATACATTATGACTTTCCAAGATTTAAAGACCTAATCTGTGTCATATACTTATCACAGGGTCTCACATTTCATATAGATTCTCCATATCTATACTTTTTTGTTATTGAAAAGCTACCTTAGGCTAAAAATGGTATCTTAGCAGGGCATTCTCTTTGATGAATATCAGGAAAATATATATCACTCATTGATTCTCCTGTATAATTTAAGTGAAGCATTGGTCTGTGTCTAAGGATTACAGGGCATTCAAAATTATGAAGTTATCTGTATTTCACTGGACTATGTTTCGTGTTCCAGTGTGTTCTATTCTTGGCTGCATAAATTTTGAGCATCTTTCCTTGTATCCTCCTTATTTCTTTCCTTCCTCTCTAAACATAAAACTCTTTGAAATAATGTGTACCTCTTAACCCACGAATCTTAAGACTAGAGAAACTGCTGTGTCAGTAGAGTCTAGCCAGGAGTTGATCACATTCTCAGGTACAGGAAAATCATTAGTGGATTGAAAATCAAATCCACGTGTTTTCCTCTCCTCCCCCTCTCTTTCTCCTATTTCTCTCTCCATTCACTGCCCCCCCCCACTTCCCTATGCTCTGGGGGACTTGTCCCTTCCCCCTTCTGTGAGGGACTTCATATGAATCTCTTATAATACACCTTGTATCCTAATTCCTCTGGTGGTGTGAATTATAGGCTGGTGAGCCTTTGCTCTAGGTCTAAAATCCATATATGAGTGAGTACATACCATGTTCCTCTTTTTGTGACTGGGTTACCTCATTCAGGATGGTTTCTTCAAGTGCCATCCACTTGCCTGCGAATTTCAAGATTCCATTATTATTATTTATTTATTTATTTATTTATTTATTTGTTTGTTTTTTTTGCTGAGTAGTATTCCATTGTGTAGATGTGCCACATCTTCTTTATCCATTCTTCAATTGAGGGGCATCTAGGTTGCTTCCAGGTTCTTGCTATTACAAATAATGCTGCTATGAACATAGTTGAACACATGTCTTTGTTGCTTGGATGTGAATCATTTGGGTATGATTCCCCCCTAAGAGGGGGATTGCCGGGTCCTGTGGTAAACTAATTCCCATTTTTCTGAGGAACCACCATGCTGATCTCCAAAATGGCTGTACGAGTTTGCACTCCCACCAGCAGTGGAGGAGTGTCCCCCTTTCTCCACATCCTCTCCAGCATAAGTTGCCATTGGTGTTTCTAATTTTAGCCATTCTGGCAGGAGTAAGATGTATCTCAGAGTTGTTTTGATTTGCATTTCCCTGATAGCTAAGACTATTGAGCACTTTCTTAAGTGTCTTTCAGCCTTTTTGATTTCCTCTATAGAAGACAAGAGAGAGAGAGAGAGAGAGAGAGAGAGAGAGAGAGAGAGAGAACATAAAAGAAGGAGCCAATATTGGTTTGAAGAGAAAACTGAACCTAAAGAAAGATATAAAGACCTACAAGACTGCCACCAACTAACAATCTGAGCAACCGTGGAAAGGCTACCTTAAATGCCCTTCCCGGATAGTGAGATCAACAACTAACTTATTCATGGAGCCCTCATCTAATACCTGTTGGAAACAGAAGCAAACACTCATACCTAATCACTGAGTCGAACTGGAATCCAGATGCAGAGAGAGAGGACAAGACCAGGCTGCAGAAACACATAGAGACAGGTGACCTGAACAAGGAGGAGCTAAAAGGCCACCAGACTGATAGCTGGGAATCCACTATGGGACTGACTCAGGCCCCCTGAATATGGGTCTCAGCCAGAAGGACTGAGCAGTCTAAGGGACCTCGGACAATGGAACCAGGATGTATCCCTGGTACACAAAAGGACCTTGCGAGCACATCCCCCATGGAGGGATAACTGCCTTAACCTAGAGACAGGAGAGAAGTCCTAGTCCCTACTTCAAATGACCTGACAGATCTACATGACCCCACCTGGATGGCATTACCCTACATGTGGAATTGGGGTGCGGGTATGGGAGGGGAGGGTGGTCAGGGTGCCTGTGAGGCGGCAGAGAGGGTAAAAGAGGAGAGAGGGAGGAAGGGAGGGAGAGGGAACTGGGATCGACATGTAAAATAATAAATTAAATAAAAAAAAGAAAATCAAATCCAAAATACATAAAAGAAGTTACTATTTTTGAAGATGGCTGTTATGATTAGTTTTAACTGTCAACTTTATGCACTCTAGAACCATCAAGGAAGACAGTTTTCATGAGGGATAATTTAGGTCAGGTTGGCCTTTGGACATGTCTGAGAGGGATTGTCACCAGGTAAGCAATCTACTGCCCCCCTCCCTTAAGTAACTTTTTAGACCTAAATTCTGGTAGCCCTAAAAGAGATTCACATAATTATATGAAGCTTGGTTTGGAGCACCATTAATTTTTAATGTATTCTTTGATACTTTCATACATGTGCATGACATATTTTGATCATGTTTTCTTCTGTCATCCTTTATTATACCTACCTACTCCCACTGAACTTAGTTATCTTGCTTCCTTAGCTCCCCCCCCCATTCTTTATCTGTTTTTGTGATCCGCTGAGCTTAGTTGAGATTGTGTTCATAAGCATGAATGTGGGGATTATTTACTGGAGCACAGAAAACTTACCAATGGTTATGCCACTAAATGACCGCCTCCTCCACCAGCCTTTAACTGAGTGGCTCCTTGGGGAGGTGTGAGACCATTTCCCATCCATGCCGACTGTATGAGTCTTGTGCAGGTGACCATACACACTGTGAGTTCATGGGTATAAGGACTATGCCACATGCAGAAGACAATGGTTTACAGTGCCCCATCCCTTCTCCCAGCTCGTACATTCCATCCGCTTGCTCTTTCGGGATGTGGCAATGTAGAAGTCCTGTTTGAGACTATAGGTCACTGTGTTAGCTGCCACCCACTGTTGAGGAATTCCTCTTGCCACGGTTGAAGGCAGCATTTCTCTGGAATACTGGTATATGGTGTAAACTTAACGAGTGCAATTTCTGTGTAAGCATATGGGAAATTGAAAACAGGTCTTAGAATCATCTTGCTGTCTCTAAAAACTAAAAGGATTACGAAAACTTCTAGAATATATGAAAATATTTTGGTAAAATGTCAATAAAGTGTAATAGTGGGATATCTTAATATTACTGAAAAAAAATGAATTTAAAACTGTTGGTTATGTCATTCTAGCTCAGCCTAGAAGTAACTATAAAGATGGATCTCAGTCCCAGATGGCTTTTCAGGGACATTAAAATACTGAGTCATGCCTAGCCTTCCCACCATGCATCAATCAGGGTGCTGAGACTGACCATATCTTGGAATGTCCTAGGAATTCCACTAGCTCAGTGGGCACCTAGAATGTACACATGGATCATGGGCATCCTGAACTCTCATATTTGAAAGAGGAGACCTTATTTCCTGTTTTCGTTGCAGTGGTACACATGACAGAAGCCAGCATTTATCTACCATGAATTCCAGCTCCATGAGGAGCCCCTCTGAAATCAGGTAGTGCTGAGAACTGAAGCACAGCCAATGACTCTGCTGTGTCATATGACAAGCAGGCACTGAAGTCATGTAATATGGCAGCTGAGGGGAAAATACAAGAGGTGATTCAAGGGGAAACAGCAGGAAACATGAGAAAAGGGGAGTAATTATTTCCTGAATGTTGTTAGTTTTTACTAGAAAGCTGCCGTCTATTAATTTGCATTTGTATCATGTAAACAAAAACAAGGAAATAATATTCTCATAATTACAGAAGCAATTTAGCCCAGTATAAAAGGGGACCTGCAGAAAGGACACTACAAAACGTGAAATTCACTCACTTGTAAACCAGACCAGAACCGCCACCTCTCACACCATGGTCAACTCCTGTTGTGGCTCCATCTGCTCTGAGGAGGGCTGTGGCCAAGGCTGCTGCCAGCCCAGCTGCTGCAGACCCAGCTGCTGCGTGTCCAGCTGCTGCAGACCCAGCTGCTGCCAGTCTGTGTGCTGCCAGCCCACCTGCTGCCGCCCCAGCTGCTGCAGACCCAGCTGCTGCGTGTCCAGCTGCTGCAGACCCAGCTGCTGCCAGTCTGTGTGCTGCCAGCCCACCTGCTGCCGCCCCAGCTGCTGCAGACCCAGCTGCTGTGTGTCCAGCTGCTGCAGACCCAGCTGCTGTGTGTCCAGCTGCTGCAGACCCAGCTGCTGCCAGTCTGTGTGCTGCCAGCCCACCTGCTGCCGCCCCAGCTGCTGCAGGCCTTCCTGCTGCCAGCCTAGTTGCTGCCGCCCCTGCTGCCGCCCCTGCTGCTGCCTGCGTCCAGTCTGTGGTCAGGTCTGCTGCCACAGCACCTGCTACCGCCCCACCTGCGTCATCTCCACCTGCCCCCGCCCCATGTGCTGTGCCACCCCTTGCTGCTGAGACCTTCCTTTTCTGAACGCAGCCATTTTTCCCACCCCCTTTGTTATAAAAATAGACCTCGTGTACCTCTTAGCTATCCTGAGAGAGGCCATTCCTGTCAACTGTGTGCCCATATCCCAGACTCCAGAAAGCCGTCTCTGTTGACTTCAACCTCGTCTCGGGCCAAAATATGAAATTGGAGGTTAAGAAATTAATAAGGAGGGAGGTGGGAGTAGATCCTGAAGGAGTTATGGGGGAGGAGTGGAGGTATTAATGCGATCAAAATACATTGTACGTGTATATGAAATTCTCAATTAATACAAAATGTGATATTTCAAAAATAAATTAATTAGAGTACAGGTCTTCTCCATCCAAATGGAAGTGCCTCCAGCTCCTGTAGAGTCAGGTTATACCTTTACAGCTGAAAGTCTCACAGTGCCACCTTGCTCTCCCTTTAGCTGTGACATTTCTGTACCTTATTGCTGCTACTCTAAATAAAATGCATTTCATTGGAATAGAAATCCAATTATTCTTTCTCTGTTGCTTTATAATGATTGTCTCCAGTTAATGAAAATCATACTCAAAGCCTAGCTACACCAAACTTTCCTGACCCTGCTCTCATGACTTCAGAAAATGCTCAACACGATGAGTCAAAACCAGAAAGGAAAAAAAAAAAAAAAAAAAAAAAAAGGAAGTAACTGCAGTCAGTTGTTTGCAGGGAGCTCTTGAGTGCATCAACCTCCCATGTCCAGAAGACTCTGACTTTTACACACTTTCCACTCTACTTTTCATGATCTTTCCTGAGCAGAGTGTATAAGTGTGTGAGTGTACATGCGCCTGTGTGTGTGTGTGTATGTATGTGTGTGTGTGCACGTGTGGGGTGTGTGTGTGTGTGCATGTGTGTATGCATTTTACCAGGCCTGAGTTCTCCCCAGTCCCTTACCCTCTACTTTGATGGTTGTGAGTCTGCATTATCTGGCCATGTCTACTACAAAAAGATGCTGTGTTGATGAGGGCTGAGAGATGCCTACTGTCTTCAGAAGTCTTGCTGCTGATAAGTTGCCGGTGTGATACAAAATAACCTCCTACCAGCCCTCACACAGCCAGGCCTGCTTAAACTCAGTAGGTCACACCCACAGGGAAAGGCACACAAAGAAGGAAGGGGGACTGGTCAGGAGGGTTGAGGCTAGGTGACAAGAAATGACAAAGACTAAACCCCACCACATACAGGAATGAAAATGCCAGAAAGCAAACAATAAACTAAGTGGTGCTGGGGAGATGAGCTCTGTCTGCTCTCCCAGAGCACCTTGGTTTAATTCCACAGGGCAGTTCACACCTGTCTGTAACTCCAGCACCAGGGGAACCGACACCCTCACTAAACATGAAAACTTAAATTATATATAAAGGAGAAAATAAGAAGGGAAGTCAAAAAGTGAAAGAATATTTTAAGAAATTCTGTACCAAGTATTTAAATCACATTCAGCTTTTCATAGTATTTCATTAAAACACTTTTTTTTGGCTTTCTGTTTTAATTTTAAAATTTAATTTTATTTAAATAACATTTTTCTTCATTTATTTTATATACCAACTACATTTTCCCCTCTCTCCTCTTCTTCAAGTCCCACCTCTTCCCAAATACCCCTTCCCCTTCCGCTCCTCCTCCTTCTTCAATCAGAAAGAGGAAGGCCTTCAATGAGTTTGAGCAAAACAAGGCACATCAAGTCGAGGCAGGACCAAACTCCTCCCCTTGTGTCAAGACTGGGAAAGGTAATCCAGCATGGGAAACAGGGTCCCAAAAGCTGGCTGAGTCCCAGGGACAGGTCCTAATCTTATTACTAGGAGACCAAGCTACACAACTGTCATACACATGCAGAGGGCCTAGTTCAGTCTCATGGAGGTTCCCTAACTGTTGGTCCAGAGACCTTGAGCTCCTATGAGCTCAGATCAGCTGTCTCTGTGGGTCCCATCATCACGACCCTCCTGGCTCACACCACCAACCCCTCCTCTAAGACTTCTGAAGCTTAGCCCAATGCTTGGCTGTGGATCTCTGCCTCTGTTTCCATCAGTTACTGGATAGACTATCTCTGAGGACAATTAGGGTAATCACCAATCTGCTTACAATAGATGCTAGAAATCTTAGCTGGGGTTATCTTTGTGAATTCCTTGGAGCTAGGTTTCTGTCCCCAAAGTGCACACCCAACAAGATGTTTGTTTCATTACTCTCCCCCCCCCCCAGTTCTGCCACCAATATACCAGTCTGTCATCACTTTAATTAACTGCATGGACATCAAAATGAGTGGTGTTAAGAACACATGGAGAGAAATCCTTTTTTAAAATGCCGAAGTATGGCTGTGCTGAGTTTTTGCTTTTCTTTTCTTTTCTTTTTCTTCCTACATGAAACTGAGTATTGTCATTTCAAGTTCTGTAAATAATTGTGTTAGAATTTTGATGGTGATTGCATTAAAACTGTAGATTGCTTTTGGTGGGATGGCCATTTTTATTCTGTTCATCCTACAGATTCATGAGCATGGGAGATCTATCCTCTGATATCCTCTTCAATATCTTTCTGCAAAGACTTGAAGTTTTTGTTATACATGTCTTTCACTTGCATGGTTAGGGTTACCCCAAGATATTTTATATTTTTGTGGCTATTGTGAAGGGTGCTGCTTCCCTGATTTCTTTCTCAGTCTGTTTGTCACTTGAATATAGGATGGCTAGGGATTTTTTTTTCTTTTCTGAGTTAACATTGTATCTAGCTATATTGCTGAAGGTGCTTATCAGCTGCAGGAGTTCCCTGATAGAATTTTTGGGGGTTGCTTATGTATGCTATTGTATCAATTGCAAATATGTTGCTTTGACTTCTTATTTTACAATTTATAAACCCATGATCTCCTTCAGTGTCTCATTGATCTGGCAAGAACTTTAAGTACAGAGAAAGTGGACAACCTTATTTTGTTCCTGATTTTAGTAGAATTGCTTTGAGTTTCTCTCCATTTATTTTAATGTTGGCTATAGGCTTGCTGTATATCACCTTCATTATGTTTAGGTTTTACCTTGTATCACAATTTCTTCAAGACATTTATCATGAAGGGGTGTTGGAATTTTGTTTTTGAGTTTTTTTTCAGCATCTAATGAAATGATCATGTATTTTGTTTTGTTTTGTTTTTTCCTCTCAGTTTGTTTATATGGTGGATTATATTGACTAGGTTTCATATGTTGAACCATCCTGCATCTCTGGGATGATCACAGTGGATGGTTCTTGGATTCAGTTTGCAATTTTTTTGAGTATTTTTGTATCTATCTTCATAAGGGAAATTAGTCTGTAATTCTCTATCTTGGTTGAACCTTTGTGTAGTTTGGGACTGTGACCTCATAAGAATAATTTGGCAATGTTCCTTCTGTTTCTATTTTGTGAAATAATTTGAGGAGTATTGGTATTACCACTTCTTGGAAAGTCTGGCAGAATTATGTGCTAAAACTGTCTTTTTAGGCCTGGGCTTTTTTGGAAGTAGGGGAAGACTTTTAATGACTCTTACAAGCAGTTTCCCTCCAGCCTGGTCTCACTGCCATGTCAGCCCTAAATAACACACAGAGATGCTGTATTAGATATAAAGCTGTTGGTGTGTTACTAATGTTTCTTATTGGCTAGCTCTGTTTTAAATATTAACCCATTTCTATTAATTGAGTTGTTACCACATGATTTTATCTTACTGGAAAGAGGGTCCAGACCTCTTCTCTCAAGTCCCTACATCTTGTCTCTCCTCCACTGTATCTCCCAGAATCGTCCTTGTCTCCTAATTCCACCTATCTTGCCTTCTTCTTATTTGCCAACAGTGTCTTATTCATTAACCAGTAAGAGTAACATATTTACAGAATGACATCTCCCATCATCTCCTCTTTTCTGTCTAAAATAAAGGATTTTAACTTTAACATAGTAAAATATATATCAAAATAGTTACCAATATGAACTATAGTTAACAATATTCAGTCCATTAACATTTAGTAAGATTTAAAGAAAATATTCCATCATCTATCCTATCTTTGTGAGTCTAAAGTCTTATATTTAACTTATCTTTAAACCTAACTAAGGAAAATTATAACCATAACTATCTGTCTTCAACTCCCTCAAAGACCACAGAAGGATAGTATAGAAACTCTAGAAATGACAGAGACAACTCTCTGCCTGGTCAGTCACTCGAAGTTCTTCTGTAATGTTCCATCTTCAGCCTATAGGCCATAGTGTGTCTGGAAGATTTCTCAGCAAAGCAGGAAATTTCAAACTGCCCACTTGTGTTGGCAGTTTGTCAGTCATTTTTCTCTGTGTCCTGCAGACTGTCTGGCAGACTCTTTCACAAAGCAGGAACCCTACAGCAATGTCCATCTTGTTTTGGCAGTCACTTTCCTGTGGGTCCTGCATGTCCAGTTTATACAGCATAAAGTCAAACAGTCCAGACAAGAGCAGTATCTTACCCAAATGGCTAGTCTTGCCATATGAGAAGTAAACTCCATAAGGACTTTCTTTTATGTCGCCTTCCTTTCTGACACAGGTGGTGTTGCCAAAAGCAGTTGTGCCTCACTGTTAAGAAAAACCCTAAACCATTTTAAATGCCATATACTGTATGTTTTTGAAAGGTTTGAAGAATGCCTATCCATCTCAAATATATCTCTCTATGTCTAGAAAACCTAACTAACTTAACTATGTTTTGACTATTATAGGTAACTATAATCTGTACTAAATTATACATTACATTTTAAATATAAATACAAATCCTAAACAAGAGGAGAAATATACATATCACAAAATTGACCTTAAATTGTATCAATAAATAAAAATCCATTCCAAAACAAAGTATTCATTTCTATGCTGTAATCCCCTTTTTACCTTTAGAAAGAGATTGGTTGTGATCAGAAACCATTTATAACCAACCCCGTTTAAATGAAAACAAACATTTATAAACAACATTTGGGAATTTGGGCATCGTTCTTTCCAAACACAATAGCATACAGTATCCAGACTCTCTGTGTATTTTTCATTTTTAGGTAGCTTTTTTATTACTCTATTTCTTTTACTTCTATTTTTTCATTGTTTGAAAAAGGGTTTCTCTGGGTAACTTTGGATGCCCTGGAATTCACTCTGTACATCAATCAGGCTGTCCTTGAAATCACAGAGATCTGCTTACCTCTGCTTCCCGATTGCTGGAAATAAAGGTGTGTGCCACCACACCCAACTATTCTCTATTTTCTTGTTTCTTTTTCTCTCCCAAGAGCACGTATATTTTAAAACACACTGTAAACCTTTAGAAGTTTTTCTTTATCTGAATCTATCTTTACTGTAAATCTTTATCTATTTCTGCTCATGAGTCTTTTATCTGCTAAATGACAACATTGCTAAAATGAAAGCTACAGCTGTTTTAGCTGCAGTCTATCCAAGATGGTGGGGTACGTTTACTGCCAGCACTAAGAACTATGCTCAACACACTGGTCTATGCTGCCATCAAGCAGCATACTGCCAGCTTGGAGATGTCATCACTGCCAGCTGTCATACCCACCATTCATTTGTTAACAGGGTTTGCTGCTTATGCTGAATCAGGAAACCCCCTTAAAGGAGCCATGCGAGTCTCTGCTTATCTCTAGCAAAACAGAGCCTAACCGAGAAAAATGCTGCTACTAAGACCTACTTGTCTCTGTTTTGTTGTTTCTAAAATCCCTTTTAAAGCTTTTGTTAACTTTTAAGTGGAAGTTTTTGTACCCATGTTGTAGGCGCCATTTGTTACAAACACTTTCCCTCCAGCCTGGTCCCACTCCATGTCAGCCCCAAATAGCATACTAGTAACTGCTTCTATTTCCTTAAGGGTTATAGATTATTTGTTTATCTTATTTGATTTAACTTTGATAAGTGGTATCTATTGAGAAAATTATCCATTTCTTTTATACTTTCCAATTGTGTGGAGTACAGGTTTTTAAAGCATAATCTAGTGATTCTTTGTATTTCTTGGGTGTATGTTGTTATGCCCCCCTTTTGTTTCTGATTTTGTTAATTTGGATATTCTTTCTCCCTTTCTTTTAGTTAGTTTAGATAAGGGTTTGTTATTTTCTCAATGAATCAGTTCTGTTTCATGGATTCTTTATATTCATTTTGTTTGTTTGTTTTGATCTTATTGATTTCAGCTCTCAGTTTGATTATTTCCTGCTGTCTACTCCTCTTGGGTGTGCTTGCTTCTTTTTGTTCTAGAGCTTTCAGGTTAGGTTTGCTTTTAAGTCACTAGTATGAGATCTCTCAAATTTCTTCACGTAGACACTAAGTGCTATGTTTGTTCCTCTTAGTGCCGCTTTCATTATGTCTCATAAGTTTGGGTATGCTGTGCAGTCATTTTCATTGAATTCTAGGGAGTCTTTAATTCCTTTATTTCTGTTTTGACCCAGTAACTATTCAATAGAAATTTTAGTCTCAGTTCCTTTCATACTTACAAACTTTTATTTTTGAAAAGAATCAGGCTTACTGAACAATTGCAATGATAATGCTAAGACTTCCTCACTCTATGCTGCTTTCATTGAGATTTATAATTTTATCACACTTGATTTCTATCTATATAGACACATAAGGATGCAGGTAGGTAGGTGGATGGAAGGATGAAAAGAGGGAGGGAAGGAATGAAGGAAGGAACAAAGACCAATGAATGAACTGTTGGACCTGTAATGCATGGATGTGTGTGTGTGTGTGTGTGTGTGTGTGTGTGTGAGTGTGCAGGTGTACATGTGCATGTGTGTATCCTAAAACTAGGGACATTTTTATACAGATATATACATATATATACAGATATAAAATTAAATTATGTGCTATACAATACTATTACCTATTGTCTAATGTGCATTCCATATCCAAATGTTGTCAATACTGTCCTATAGTAGAATTTGTATTCATAGCTATACATTACACTTAGAAATTGCATGGCTTTTATTTTCTTAAATCCAAAGCATTTCCTTGGCCTGTCACCACATTAGAAGATTTTGACAGAGCTAAAGAGGATGGTCCAGTCATTGTGTGCAGAATACCTCAGATTTTGTTTATGGTATGTTTCCTTATAGCTACAGGAATAATAAATGAGATGTCTTTTCAAAGTGTGACTGCATTTATCACATGTGTGTTCACACAAGCGTGTGTCCATGCACACAGGTGTCTGCATTCATGTGTGTGCAGATGCAAATATGTGCTAATGTTTGTGGAGACCACAATATCACCTTGGCTATCATGCCTCAGGCACTGTCTATCACTTTGATTTTGAGACAAGATCTTTCACTGGCCTGCTACCCAGCAAACCCAGGGTTCCACCTATCTCTGCCTCCCCAGTGCTGGAGTAACAAGTACATGTCACTATGCTTGGAATACCGTCTGGGGATTGAACTCAGGTCCTCATGCTGGCAGAGCAAGCGTTGAACCATCTTTACAGCCCTAAAACCAATGCTGATTCCCAGGTTGAGTTCTCTCACAGAAACTTAGTATTTTTTCCATTTTGAAACTGAAAAATATACAAATATCACATTCCCAGTCAAACTTTTATCCAATCAGTTTAGAATTTGTTGAGATTTCCCTAACCAAGTATTATTATCATGGATATTGAATCTCTGTAACTCCCTTACAACTTTCCCATTTAACTCAAAACCATTCCACTGTTGTGGAGAGATTCTTGCCTTCTTCTATTTCTCTGCTTAGTCTTAGTATAGACAGATTATTCTTTTTTCACTTGATGTGTTGAAATCCAGTGCTGTCATTATTTGTTTTGGTGTTCAAGTTACCCCATACTGGGCCAGTGAGAGTGCCTTCAAGGTGGCACCAAAGACCTTTTCATATTTAAAACAGTGAGTCATGGGTGACAACTTGAAACTCAGTAAAGGAAGTAACATTTCTACTGCATACTTGGAGGTAGTCTTGACAGCCCACCATCTAATGAGCATCCATGACTCACAGACAAATGTTCTTCCTCATAGCTCACAGGGAACTATCTCACAATGATAACCTACCCCACCCCCTGCATTTCCTTGCTATCATCATACTTCCCTTCAACATCAAAAGAGTTGTGAGCACCATGAGACACATTGGCATCATGAGTGATACACAAACCATAAGCATAAGCAGTGACCAAGCAAGCATAAGCAGGGTGGACAAACAAGCAAATGGGGAGGGCAATTCTGTAGCAAAAACTAGATAAGGTAATCTTAATGAACAAGGAAAAGGAACTCTAATTTTTCCTCATCTTAAAGTATTTAAAAAGGCAAGCCAATGATCTGACTTAATAATGCCAATTTCTTTAGGAAAAAGAAAAACAACTTGGAAACATTCCAAGTTGTGGTAACAACACCAGTAGCAGAATATAAAAAGGGACATGCAGCACAGGGATTTTCAGATTCTCTACACTGCTTACCCTGCTTACACTGCTTACTTACTAACTAGAACCTCCACCTCTGACATCATGGTCAACTCCTGTTGTGGCTCCATCTGCTCTGAGGAGGGCTGCTGCCAGCCCAGCTGCTGCCAGACTACCTGCTGCCGCCCCAGCTGTTGCCGCCCCAGCTGCTGCGTGTCCAGCTGTTGCAGACCCAGCTGCTGCCAGTCTGTGTGCTGCCAGCCCACCTGCTGCCGCCCCAGCTGCTGTGTGTCCAGCTGCTGCAGACCCAGCTGCAGCAGACCTCAGTGCTGCCAGTCTGTGTGCTGCCACCCCTGCTGCCGCCCCAGCTGCTGCATCTCCAGCTGCTGTCAACCCTCCTGTGGTGGTTCCAGCTGCTGCAGTCCTTGCTGCCGCCCCTGCTGCCACCCCTGCTGCCGCCCCTGCTGCTGCCTGCGTCCAGTCTGTGGTCAGGTCTGCTGCCACAGCACCTGCTACCGCCCCACCTGCGTCATCTCCACCTGCCCCCGCCCCATGTGCTGTGCCACCCCTTGC
This sequence comes from Phodopus roborovskii, assembly GCF_943737965.1. Classification (NCBI taxonomy): domain Eukaryota; kingdom Metazoa; phylum Chordata; class Mammalia; order Rodentia; family Cricetidae; genus Phodopus; species Phodopus roborovskii. The sequence continues at coordinate 15,051,715 of NW_026125052.1, read as the reverse complement.
TGCTGAGACCCTTGCCACAGATCCATTTCTGCCTCTATAGATTCAGATCTTGTGACTGTGTTTTAACTTGAAACACACAGAGTGGGTTGATGCTGTGAAATCAACTCATTAGTCCAATGAGAAGCCAGACCATGGATGATGTCTGGAATCTGGATTTAACCTGGAAATAAGTTTTACTCAGCCATCAAACAACTGGAAAAACACTTCTCCTCATGCCCTCTCTACGGGACTCTGAATTGGAATGATCTAATATATTTCTGTACCAAAGGAAAGTTCCCATTTCTCCATAATAAAACTTCAGTGTGACTGTTACTCTTTTAAGATGGTGTCTACTCTTCCTAAACAAGTGTGTTTGGGGGTTGGAAGATGGTTCTGTCAGTAATGCCCTTGCTGCACAAGCATGAAGACCTGAGTTCAATCACCAGAATCTGTGTAAAAGGCCAAAGGTTGTAACACATGATCATAAATTCAGTACGGGGTGGGGGGGCATAGCAAGTTAGTCCCTGGGCTGCTGGGCTAGACAGGTTAGCCTAATTGGTGAACCTTAGGTCCCAGGGAGAGACTCTGCTTCAAAAACTAAGATAGACAGACATCAGAGGTTGACCTCTGGCCTACCCAAACACACACACACAAACACAAACAGGCACAAACAGGCGCCCGTATTTCACCTGCAGAATATGCATACACACACATCACACCACACACACACACACACACACACACACACACACACACACACACACAGAGCAAGTGTATTTCACCTACAGAACACACAAGAAAATCTTTTTGCTTTTCAGCTTCCATTAGTCACTGACTTTTCTCCAGGTGTCTTACTGTCTGCACTATAATCAATGTTAGGGAAAGGGAAAAGCTGTGAAACAGTCCAGAACTTGCAGGACTTCAAAATGTCAGAGCATGAACGACACAATGAGTGCTTCACACTTCACACTTCACACCAAATAGCTTGCATCTTTGGGATACGGATGCTGCAAACCTGTAGTCCTTCTGCCTCCACAGAGAGCAGGGCTTCAGTATGAGCACAAAGCACATTGACACCTATGCCAAGATGAAACTTGGTTGTTTATATGTTAGCCTCATATATTAATTGGAAAATAATATAGCAGACATGCTCCAATATCAGATTGAAATGTATTTGAAGTACTGTAGGACTTCACCTACAGCTCACATATGGAGGACAGAATCATATCTGAGAGGAGAGGATAGATCCAGCAGGGAAAATTAACAAGCTAAATGTGTTCGACTGTAAACTGTGGCCAACTGCAGGTGGCATGTCTACATCAGAAAAGACCCCCAGAGCTCCTGGCGATTGTTTCCATGTCCTATTGGAATATAGGCCTGCTGAAAAGCAAGTCTGCTGCCAGACCCTCTGAGATTCCAGGCTCTTCATACATTCACTCAAAGAGCATCATTGAATGCTCCAACACAGCCCCGGTTATAAGTGCTGAGGCAACAGGGCAATCAACATGCACAAGGCTCTGCACTTAGGAGTCTACACCATAGTGGAGTTTTTTAAATAAAGCATCTGATGTGCATCCCATTTCCCAAGGGATGAAGCAATGGCTCAGTGGTTAAAAGCATTGGCTGATCTTCCAGAGGACCTGTGTTTGATTACCAGCACCAACATGGTGGCTTTACAACTGACTGTAATTCCAATTACAAGGAATCCAACACTTCCTTCGGGCCTCCATGGGTACCAGGTACACACATGGTACATAGACATTAGTGCTGGCAAAACACCCATATACAGAACATAAAATGAGATAAAAACAAAACAAAAAGTAAAACGTTTGTCCTGGCTGAATTTGAAATAATTACTCTGTAAGGTAGAGCTTATACTTGGCAGCGATCTCCAAATCAAAGCAAAGTAAAACTTGCTTTCAATGCAGAGTATCATTTTTTATACAAAGCTTGGAATAACCCAAATGTTTCTCAGTAGAACATTATCCAGATGAGCTATGTTACATCCACAAAACTGAGTATTACATAGCTGAAATGCAATGAGAACTATCTGAGGCCACTACTACAGAATAAAAAGTAACATGCCATTGCTGTGGTGCACTCAGCGAACCAAAGCAAACTGTAACGAAGTGTGTGTAGTATAAGAACAGTTATCAAAAAGCTGGCAGTAAATATGAACTTGTATTAAGATAATAATGTGAGAACAACCTTCAATTTAAAACATGACAAACATTTAAGTTGGCTGATACGCTAATTAGTCTGGGTTAATCATATGCACAGGAGTCAAGAAATTGCACTGTACCTCCCAAATATATACACATAGCACGTGTCAACCAAAGGTAAGTTCTACCCTACAGGAGAGCGAGCATGTGCAGAGAAGAAAGACAAAAGCAAGACTTCTTTGGATGTGCCTCATTTTGTAAAAATTATTTTGGAACCTAAAAATAATTTGCATAATTATAAAACAATTAAAAATTTAAAGTTATTTTAGCACTATGAGAAACAAGTGTGGGCTATATAGTTAATTCCAAGTATATTCTCTTTTTTTTCCCATGATCAAAATTCAGCTCGAGGAAGAGGAGTTTGCTTTGCTTACACACAATGGGTATGGTCCATTGTGATAGGAAAGACCTAGGTGAGGGTGTGAAGTAGCTGGTCACACTGAATCTGAAGTCAGGAAGCAGAGATAAATGAATGTTAGTACTCTGCTCTTTCTCTTTTTTTTTTTTTTTTTTTTTTTTTTTTCTGTATGGGACCACAGCCCAGGGGGTGTGTCATCAATATTCAGGGTGGCTCTTCCTTGATTTGGTTAAGTTTTCTGGAAACACTCTCTTTGATACTTCCAGATTTGAGTTTCTATGGAGATACTAAAGCCCATCAAGTTGATCATGAAGATTGTCCATCACACTAAGCATGGTGATGATGTGGTAATACATACTTAGCTGCAAATACTCACTTTGGGAGCTTATAGTCTAGGATGAGGCAATTGAACACATTCAGATAAGTCATTTGACCTTGAGCAGGGCTCTCCCCAGTATAAAGGTAATCAAAAGGAGCAGATGAAATTTCCATAAACTAATAAAATAATGCCAAAGAAAACACTCAGGAGGAAGATGGGTGGGGCTGCCAATTGACTTGAAGTAAAAGAACTTTCTGGAAAGAAGCTGAAGAAGGTATATTCTAAGGACATGGAACAAAACATTAAGAGATGTGGAAGTTTACATTTCTACCCTGGGGACTACTAAAGTCTCTAACAACTTTAACTCATTTCTGTATGAGCTATAGTGACCTCATGTCTTGTGGGTTCTTTGAAAAGTAACCTCACTATGATAATCACAAAGCAGGAATAGGAGTTCTGGAGTGTGGCTGGCACTCACTAACAGTGACAATCTCTGTGATCTCAGTTCTCACCGAAAAGTACATGAGATGTTTAATTCTTTGTTTGGATCCTGGTCTTCAGAACTTTCCATTTGCCTCAGAACCTCCTTTCAGAGCTTACAGGACAAAGAGCAAAGTCTACTATGTCCTCATTATCCAAGCACAGTGTCTCAAACCCATAATTATTGAAAGAGTGTCGCATGGGACTTTCTTTTTATTGAAAGCAGAATCTACTGCATACACTGACTTATCAGGCTATGGATCAAACTCATTCACCTTTCATATACAACGCCTAGAGAGGATTCCTAAGGGGATAAGTTTGACTTGTCAAACCAGTCTTGGCCATTGAAAAACACTCATATAAAGCTACCCATTCAGGTGCAATCTTTTCAATGAGCTATGAACACAGCTATCGCCAACAGTGGACAGATAACTTCCCTGAGCTATGAACACAGCTATCGCCAACAGTGGACAGATAACTTCCCTGAGCTATGAACACAGCTATCGCCAACAGTGGACAGATAACTTCCCTGACGAATCTTTCCCCCCATCTCCCTCTTTACCAGCACTCTACCAGGCAATTGCCTATGTGTATCCATAAAAAGAGACATTTTGTGAGCCATTCTCAAAATATTACCAGGCCAGCCTAGAGTGACATGTGTGTCATGTGCTAACCCCAGTTCAGAAGGTACATGGGCAGAAACAGAAGCACAAATGCCGTTTCACATGCCTCAGTTCAGTGAATCATAACAACGTAGGAAAAGAAAAAGGATGCCTTTCCTACACGCTGGATTATTTGACCTTGCAAACTTAATTATGCCTTAATAACACTAATTAGTGTCCTGGTAAGAAAAACACGGAAAAGAGCTTTTGCTCATGGTGACACCAGTTGCTGAGCAGAGTATAAAAGGGAACGCCAACCAGGAAACCTTCAGATCCTCAAAACTCTTCCTCAGAAACCCACCGCAAACCTCCACCTCTCACACCATGGTCAACTCCTGTTGTGGCTCCGTCTGCTCTGAGGAGGGCTGTGGCCAAGGCTGCTGCCAGCCCAGCTGCTGCCGCCCCAGCTGTTGCCGCCCCAGCTGCTGCGTGTCCAGCTGTTGCAGACCCAGCTGCTGCCAGTCTGTGTGCTGCCAGCCCACCTGCTGCCGCCCCAGCTGCTGTGTGTCCAGCTGCTGCAGGCCCAGCTGCTGCAGACCCAGCTGCTGCAGACCCAGCTGCTGCAGACCTCAGTGCTGCCAGTCTGTTTGCTGCCAGCCCACCTGCTGCCGCCCCAGCTGCTGCAGTCCTTGCTGCCGCCCCTGCTGCCGGCCCTGCTGCCGCCCCTGCTGCTGCCTGCGTCCAGTCTGTGGTCAGGTCTGCTGCCACAGCACCTGCTACCGCCCCACCTGCGTCATCTCCACCTGCCCCCGCCCCATGTGCTGTGCCACCCCTTGCTGCTGAGCCTCCTTGGCTGGATCCAGCATCTATTTCACCTCTGTCCCCATAGAATGAGTTTAATGTTGGTTTTGTTGAATCATGTCTCTGTATTTTATTGGACCCAACAACAGCTATTCTAGCTTCAATCCAAATCCCTCATGCGGACCTCGCCTTCCTATCTATGTGTGGACTTGCTCATACCTCACCAGCTGTGGAACTGACCTGACCAACCCTTCATAAAACCCTCTTAACTTCTAGGTTCAGGTCACAAAGTTCAAAGGTCCGCAGGTTGATTTCAAAATTTCTATCATGTTGATCTTTATAGCATCTGTGTTAATTGTTAATAAAGATACTCTACTTCTCCAGTTTTCCTGTGTTGTGTCACTGTGTCAAAATAAATGACCACTTTCCCATATAGAAAATCCAGTGTGATTTTGTAAGTCCCTAAGATTTCTTTTTTTTTATGTGCTTTTTTTTGTTTGTTTTATTTTTCTTCTTTTATTTTTTATTTTTATTTTACATATCGATCCCAGTTCTCTCTCCCTCTTTTCCTCCCTCCCTCTTTTCCTCCTTACCTCTTTCCCTCTCTCCCACCCTCTCATGCCCCCCAACCACCCTCCCCTCCCATCCACACCCCATTCCACATGTAGGGTAATGCCTTCCAGGAGGGGTCATCTAAATCTGTCAAGTCATTTGGAGTAGGGACTAGGCTTTCTCTCCTGTCTCTAGGTGAAAGGGAGTATCCCTCCTTTCTCTAGGTTAAGGAAATATCCCTCCATGGGGGATGTGCCCGCAAGGTCCTTTTGTGCATGAGGAATACATCCTGGTTCCACTCTCCGAGGTCCCTTAGACTGCCCAGGCCTTCTAGCTGAGACCCATGTTCAGGGGGTCTGAGTCAGTCCCATGCTGGATTCCCAGCTATCAGTCTGGGTGCCCGTTAGCTCCTCCTTGTTCAGGTCAGCTGTCTCTATGTGTTTCTGTAGCCTGGTTTTGTCCTCTCTCTCTGCATCTGGATTCCAGTTCAGCTCTGTGTTTAATTGTGGGTGTCTGTGACCGTTTCCATCAGCTACTAGATGAAGGCTCCATAACGGTGGATAAGTTAGTCGTCGATCTCATTATCAGGGAAGGGCATTTATGGTAGCCTTTCCACTGTTGCTCAACTTGTTAGTTGGAGTCAGTCTTGTAGGTCTGGTTCAGTTTTTTCTTAAAACCTATAATGGCTCCCTCTTTTATGGTCTCTCTCTCTCTCTCTCTCTCTCTCTCTCTCTCTCTCTCTCTCTCTCTCTCTTTCATCTATTCCTCCCCTGACTCAGTTTTCCTAGTCCCATGTGCTTTTCTCTCCTCCCTTTCTCTTTCTCCTAGGTCCCTTTCCACTCATTCACCTCCACTCCCCATATGCTCAGGAGATCTTGTCCCTTTCCCCTTCTGTGAGGCATCTTATATTAATCTCTTAGAATCCTCTTTGTATCCTAGTTTCTCTGGCAGTGTGAATTATAGACTGGTGATCCTTTGCTTTATGTCTAAAATCCATATATGAGTGAGTACATACCATGTTCCTCTTTTTGTGACTGAGTTACCTCATTCAGGATGGTTTTTCAAGTTCCATCCACTTGCCTGCGAATTTCAAGATTCCATTGACCCCCCCACCCCCGCAGAGTAGTATTCCATTGTGTAAATGTGCCACATCTTTTTTATTCATTCTTCAGTTTAGGGGCATCTAGGTTGCTTCCAGGTTCTTGCTATTACAAATAATGCTGCTATGAACATAGTTGAACACATGTCTTTGTTGCATGGACGTGGATCATTTGGGTATATGCCTAAGAGGGGGATTGCCGGGTACTGTGTGATTCACATTTTCCTAAGGAACCACCATACTGATCTCCAAAGTGAAGAGTGAAGAAGTGTTCCCCTTTCTTCACATCCTCTCCAGCATAAGTTGTCATTGGTGTTTCTAATTTTAGCCATTCTGGCAGGGGTAAGATGGTATCTCAGAGTTGTTTTGATTTGCATTTCCCTGATAGCTAAGGATGTTGAGCACTTTCTTAAGTGTCTTTCAGCCTTTTTGATTTCCTCTATTGAAAGTTCTCTATTCAGTTCTGTACCCCCATTTTTTATTAGGGTTATTTGGTGTTTCTTAATCCTGAAGAATTTGTGTTTTGGCCATACCTGTAGCATGAATGAAAAGGTTTTTTTTTTTTTGTTTTTTTTTGTTTTTTTTTTTTTTTTTGGTGGAAACAAAATTTAAACTACATTTGCCTTTTTTCATCAATAGTCTCCCTTATGGATATAAAACTTATGGATATAAATCAGAAATATCACTGTAAATCATGTTCTCTGGGTCAACATCTGTTGATATTCAAATATCTCACAGTAACTACCAGGGTAGTAGAGTCAGTGTCTGTAGCTAAGGGCAACTGATTTTTTTTAATGCAATTAGAGCTTAAAGTGCAAACTTAGAAATCAGAGGATAAATGTGAAAGATGAAGGTTTTATGTTAGCATGCAAGCAAATAGAGGAAAGATGAAGCTGTAGATAAATCTATGATATAAAACAACCAAGCTCCAGGCTATTTCTTCTCTCAGACTGTTCTTCCACACCAAGACAGTTTCCCTACCTAAGAAAGAAGACACTGAGATCTTAGGTCCCAAATGTCCCTGAGCCCTCTGGAGCAGAAATAGATCTTTTTGTTGTTGTTGGAGGACAGGTCATCTTTTGGTTTAAAGATAATGTGATGCCTAGCCTTGAAGCATAACACAAGATCCTTTCCCCCTCCTCTCAACCTCTGCTCTTTGCTACTCACCAGTAGCCCAGTCTCTTAACCTACCTGACAGTCAGTATCTCTGCAAACCTGTGTGCCCTTTCAGTTTGGCTTTTCAATTGTCCCAGACAAGAATTAAGCCTACCCCACTACTCTATCTGCTTCTCACTACTCTATCTCAACTATGAGTGGAGATCTTTTATTCTTATGTCCTCACTTCCTCTTCCTCTATTTACAAATTTTACATTTAAGCAAAGTTGTGTGTGTGTAACACAGTTTAAGATTTGTATATTATGTGTGTAAGTGTTTTGTCTGCATGTGTGTCCATGTATCACATGTGTCCCTGGTATGAATGGAGAACATCATCAGATCCATTGGAACTGTAGTTATCAATAGTTGTAAGCCCATGTGGGTGCTTGGGATCAAACTTGGTCCTCTTCCTCTGGATGAGCAACAAGTACTCTTGCCTTCTGAGTCAGCTCTCTAGCCCATATGTACTTTTATACTGGCAACATGGCTGTTTAGACTTACTATTGAATGTGATACATGTTTTCTACACTTGCTTTGCCACTGCTTAACAATATGTGTTTTATAGAAGCACACAGAGAGGCACCCTGTTCACTTTCAGGGCTTCACAGAAAAAGTCGCTGTCATTTATTTCTGTATCCCATAGAAGGATGCCCAGTCCATGTCTAGTTCTGTTTTGTTACTCTAGTCCTCCTTGTGAACAGAACTGATATAAACAATCTTGTAGAAATATCTTCATATTTTTTTCTGGGTTTACCTGAGGATACTTTATAGATTTGGAATAGCTATGAACAAGAATAATGCTGCTATTTATTGGCAAATCTTCACAAGAAAATCATGTGCACATTTATTTTCAGATTGCCAAATTTTGAGCTTTTGACAACCTAATAATGTATAAGTGATATCTCTAATTATTTTATGTTTTATTATGCATGAAAGGGCATATGTTACGAATAGTTTTCCCTCCGGCCTGGTGCCACAGCTATATCAGGCCCAAATAACACACAGAGACATTATATTAGATATAAAGCTGTTGGCCTGTTATAAGTGGTTCTTATTGGCTAGCTCTGTCTTAAATATTAACCCATTTCTATCATCTAAGTATTTCCATGTGGTCTTATCTTACTGGAGAGAAGGTCCGGAGTTCTGCTCTCTTGGTCCTACATTTTCAATCTTCTCCTACCTCTCCCCTCATCCTCCTTCTCTCCTAGTCCCACCTATCTTGCTTTCCCTATTGACCAGTAGGGCTTTATTCATTAACCAATAATAGAAACATTTACAGAATGACATCTCCCATCATCTCCTTTTTTCTGTCTAAAATAAAAAGAAGGGTTTTAACTTTAACATAGTAAAATATATAACAAAACAGTTATCAAATAAGAGCCATAGTTAACAATGTTCAATCCATTAACATTTAGCAAGATTTAAAAAAAAATATTCTATCATCTATCCTATTCTTTGTGAGTCTAAAGTCTTATATGTAATTTATCTTTAATCCTAACTAAGGAAAACTATAACCATAACTATCTGTCTTCAACTCCTTCAAAGACCACAGAAGGATAACATATAAACTCTAGAAATGACAGAGACAACTTGTCTGGTCAGTCATCCAAAGTTTTTCTGTAATGTTCCATCTTTAGCCTATAGGCCATAGTGTGTCTGGCAGACTCCTCAGCAAAGCAGGAAACTTTAAACTGTCCACCTGTATTGGCAGTTTGTCAGTCACATTTTTCTGTGTCCTGCAGACTGTCTGGCAGACTCTTCCATGAAGCAGGAACCCTATAGCACTGTCCATCTTGTTTTAGCAGTCACTTTTCTGTGGTTCCTACATGTCCAATTTATACAGCATTAAGTCAAACAGTCCATTTGGGCAGTATCTTGTCCAAATGGCTAGTCTTGCCATACTGAAAACAAATCCATAATGTGTTTCTTCAAAGTCTATCTTCCTTTCTGACACAGGTGGTGTTGCCAGGAGCAGTTATGTCTCACTGTTAAGAAAAACCCTAAACCATAAAATCCCTAAATGCCATATTCTGTAGGTCTTTGAAAGTTTTGAAGAATGCTTACCCATTTGAAATATAACTCTGTATATCTAGAAAACCTAACTAACTTAACTATAAGTTTTGACTATTATAGGTAACTATCTATAGTCTGTACTAAATTATACATTACATTTTAAAGTGAGCTATATAAACACAATACTTAAACAAGAGAAGAAATGTACATATCACAAAATTGACCTTTAACCCAGGCATTGGTAGCACACAACTTTAGTGCCAGCACTTGGAAGGCAGAGGCAGGCAGATCTCTGTGAGTTCAAGGCCAGCGTGGTCTACAGAGTGACTTCCAGGACAGTTTCCAAAGCCACAGAGAAACCCTGTCTAGAGAAGCAAAACAACACCAAAACAACAGACAAGTAAATCCTTAAAAACAAAATTAGCCTTTAATTGTACCAATAAATGAAAATAATCCAAAACAAAGTATTTATATCTATAACATAATTCCCTTTTTACCTTTAAAAGGATTGGTTGTGGTCATTTATAACCAATCCCATTTAAATGGAAAATAAACATTTATAAACAATATTTGGGAATTTGGGCATCATTCTTTCCAAACTGCTTCCTGTTGGTAGGGGGGACTGTCTTGGGGAATCCTAAGATGTAGAAGTCCTGGCTGTAGTAGTCTTTAATGCTGCCTTGTCCCAGCTGTTCTGAATGTTGGATCACCTGGGGCATTGCTCCTTGTCTCCTAGTCCCACCTATCTTACTTCCTATTGGCCAACAGTTCTTTATTCATTAACTAATAAGAGAAACATATTTACGGAATGGCATCTCCCATCAGGCATATGACTTATTCCCCTATCTGCAAGTATTTTCAAGGCCTCAAAGTTTTCACTTTTCTTCTCCCTGTCATGCATCTTTGTCTGAAACATCTTTTTCCCCCTTTAGCAGCTGATCTTTTTTCTAATCTATTTTTTAACCCTTAAATAATCAATTCCATTTAATAAGAGCTATCACATCCATCTCAAATATCAACAGGGTTATTATTATTATCATTATTATGTTATTTCTTGTCTCATCTTTTTTAAATTTTTCTCATACAAAATATTTCACCGATGTTTTCCCTCCCCCTTGTTCTCCTCCTCTGCTCCCTTCCCAGTAAACTTTGTGTAAAAAGAGGAAAACAAATATGAGAGTCAAAACAAACAATAAGGCCAAAAACAACAAAAGAAAATGGAACAAAAAGCCCACAAAAATGTAGCTCTTGTCTAATAATATCAGAAAATAACTATAAATGTGCTCCTTTCGACAGTTAGATGAATAACTAGCTTCTCTGTTTATCTGTTCTGTGCCTTATCAAATACTAAATCTGTTTATCTGTTCTGTGCCTTTTAAGGACATTTCAAGCCGTCCTGGAAAATGGGAGTCAAGCACAATTATAAACCACTTATCACAAACGTTCAGTGTCTGAAGTTGTGTCATGCTTTAATTAGTTAATTTTTAATATTTTTGCATTTTTATTAATTAAATCTGGTCTCTGACAATTTCATACATTCTGATTATTCTCAACCCCACCCTCTCCCTCATTTATGTCTTTTTGGCACACTGAGTTAAACCGGGCCTATCTGTGTGCTAATGAGTTTGGTGCTCACTGGAGACTCGTCTACTCAGCAGTAAGGAAATAAAGGCAATGACTACGACTCGCCTAGAATCTATCAGTAGACAATAGTTCAGCGAGAATGATTAGAGTCCTGCCATCGTCCATGACTGATTGCTCAAAAGGCCAGTCTTGTGCAGGATTGGAGGGGGTAAGAACAATGCTGTGAGTCCTTACTAGCAGGCTGTTGTTCCTTGCTTAGAGAATGGCGGTCCACAACCGTTCTCTCTCACCTTTCCAATCTTACATTCTCCTTACAATCTTCTAGTCCACATTTTGACGATGTCCCCTGAGCCTTACAGGATATGGTGTGAGAGTCTTTTTTAGAGCTGTGCATTCAGCTAGCATGTATTCTTGGCATTTGGAGCAGCTGTACATCTCTGCCTTCATTACTATTGGCTACAAAGAAAAGTTTCTCTGTTTAAGGCTGAGAGTACCACTTGTCTATAGATACATTTCTAGACAGTTTTCAACTGATACTATAATACCAAGCATGGATTCCTTCTCATTTATCTTGGAAGCTCTTTACATTCTCTCTCTCTCTCTCTCTTTCTCTCTCTCTCTCTTTCTCTCTCTCTCTCTCTCTTTCTCTATTTCTATTTTTATTCTGTTTGTGATGGCTTATCGTGCAGTATTTTTTAATTTTTTTGCTGTGTTTGTTCTTTCACAATTTTATAGATGTATAACATGTATCCTGATCACTAGTGTGTATTTTTTTTCATGCCAACACTATCAGGAAAGATTTGACTGCAAAAGTGTGTCTGTTCACATGCATGAAACAGAAGCATATGAAACTTCTCGCATGATGAGGCTCCTTGTATCTCTGCCTTTGTAACTAACTCCAGTTAACTTCATTGAGATGTCTATCAAACCAATGTTCTTCCTCCTTTCTATATTCATTCTTACAACCCTAGACATTCAACATTTTACCCCTTTCATGCAACCACCACCTCAGGGTTCTTCCTGCTTCCTGCCATTCTCACATCTCCAAATACTTAAGGCCTGGGTGTTGCTCGCACTTTTCTCCCCATGAACGATGACACGACATTCAATATAAATTCATGAAAATCCTTAAATTCTCTCCATCCTACTCACTGAGCACTGTCTTGAGCCCACCAAAAGCCCAAACATAGGCCTGTGTTCATCATCTGAATGTTTCTTCCTTTCTTCTCCACCCAAATAGATTATTTCTGTCATTGGTAAGTGCATTTGTTTTTAATACATAGTATATTCACTCAACTGATCTCTCACTTATGACTGGGTACCATGCTAATAAATGCAAGTGAGACATTTTCTTTAGACTAAAACCTTTTAGGCTATACACTGGAAAAGCAAAAAGAAAAGAAAAAAGTTCTGATATGATGTGATACCCTAGAATTGAAGCAATAGTGAAAGAAATGTTCAGTTGAGTGTAGTAGATATCAAGAGGTCAGAAGTGAGCTATGTTGGGTATTGAAGGATGAGTAAGAGTTTGCTAACTTGACAAGGAAGAAAACAACATTCTAGGCAAATAGAATATTCTAGGTATAAGAAATGACACCAGATTATCATTCTTCATACCCTATGAGAGACTGGCTGTGTCCTTTTAATCCTTTTGGGACCCCAGTCCCTTCATGTGTAAGGAATTAACAAGAATTTCACCCACTTCACAGAGTCCTTGAAAAATGTTAATAAGATAACAATTACAGAGGACACCAAACATTCCTAGCACACAGTAGGTATTCAACTAATTTTAACTAGCAAGATTATCACATCTTCATTGGGAATGGGGAGATTTAAATACCTAATTGTTATTTTATTGACTAGTCCAACAACTTTGTAAATAACTGACAAGCTCTTTACCATGGATATATCCTGTCCCCTTAATCATTTTTAAGATGCAAGTGAAACTTTATGTCTTTTTTGTTTGTTTGTTTGTTTGTTTTTGTTTTTGTTTTTGTTATGGAGCCTGTCCTGGAACTAGCTATGTAGACCAGGCTGGCCTCGAACTCACAGAGATTCACCTGCCTCTGCCTCCCAAGTGCTAGGATTAAAGGCATGTGCCATCAACGCCTGGCTGCCTTTATTTCTATCTTATCTCAAGCAAAACTTCTCCAATATACATTGTCAAGGAGAAGAATAACTCAGAATATGAAAAAGACATACCTTTTAAAAAATTTATCTATTCTTTGGGAATTTCATGCATATAGACAATATATTAAGATGACTGTATTGCACATACTCATTGGGTTTGTTGACTTAAAAAGGTTGACCAAAACATGCCCATAAGACATGCTACTCTGAAAAACCTAACACTAGTAATTTAACAATTTTTAAGGACTCGTCATGCCAACACGATTTTGCTATTCAAGAGTAATCATCATTACAAAATTTTTTCACCTTGGAGAGATTAAATAAAATGAAATTGATAGAACCTTCACTAAGTTTGCTCACATCTGACTGACCAGGTGGAAAATACAATATTCTTTGCTAATTGCAAGCTACCTCCTCCACACCCCCAAAATACCAATAGTCCATCCTATCTTCTCACCAGTATGCCATAAAGCCTGCTTCTAACATATTGCTCCCAGAGATGTAGGCACCACAATGTCTGTTCTGAACATATTACCTCAGGATAAGGCCACACATAAAGAATTAACACTTAACCCGAGGAGAAAAAGTCATGGACTGTGTTCAATTTGGGGGATATATCAAAGGAAGAAAAGGAAAGCTGATTCTCTTAGCATTGCCAAATTAAATAGTACGGAATGCAGCAGGAAAGGGAAGCAGCACCTTTCTATATATAAACACAACTAATTGACTAAAACTAACTGCTCTTCTGTAATACAAACAAGAGTCACATGGTTTGAAGCCCTCACCCAGGTATAAAAGCAAGAGACAGCAAGGGGAGAGACCAGATTAGGAACTCTAACCACCTTGTAAACCCGACCAGAACCTCCACCTCTCACACCATGGTCAACTCCTGTTGTGGCTCCATCTGCTCTGAGGAGGGCTGTGGCCAAGGCTGCTGCCAGCCCAGCTGCTGCAGACCCAGCTGCTGCGTGTCCAGCTGCTGCAGACCCAGCTGCTGCCAGTCTGTTTGCTGCCGCCCCTGCTGCCGCCCCAGCTGCTGTGTGTCCAGCTGCTGCAGACCCAGCTGTTGCAGACCCAGCTGCTGCCAGTCTGTGTGCTGCCGCCCCAGCTGCTGCATCTCCAGCTGCTGTCAACCCTCCTGTGGTGGTTCCAGCTGCTGCAGTCCTTGCTGCCGCCCCTGCTGCCGCCCCTGCTGCCGCCCCTGCTGCTGCCTGCGTCCAGTCTGTGGTCAGGTCTGTTGCCACAGCACCTGCTACCGCCCCACCTGCGTCATCTCCACCTGCCCCCGCCCCATGTGCTGTGCCACCCCTTGCTGCTGAATCTTGGCTTTGAATGCACCATTCATCTCCTCGTTCTCTACAGGGGATGTCTTCCCTTCTGGAAAACATGTAGTGTTCCAGGGACTTGGTTTCCGGAATCCCAGAAGTCAGTTGTTCCGTGTGCACATTCTGACTTCTGTTCCAAGTTCTTCCTCATAGAATGAATTTATCAAAAATCTCCCAGGAACTTAACAGGTCTCCCCCACGTGCCTCACCTTGTCTTTTTATCTGTTTATCATGCCAGAGGAATTTAAATTATTCCTGGCACTTGTAGGACCACAAATTTTAACCCTTCTGCCATTAAATGCCAATAAAGTATCTTTTGGAGTCTTTGCAAAAATGTTCATACTTTGCTATTTCTAATAAAAATAAACATCCACCACCTGGGTACTGAAAAGTGAATGTGATTGTTATTTTCTTTCTTTCTTTTTTAAAGTAAATGTGTAAATAAAAAATGGGGCAAGAGGAATGTTTCAGCAGATAAAGGCACTTAATTAACAAGTCTGACTATCAGAGTTCCAAACCTCACATTGTGGGAGGAGAGAACTGATTCCCACATGTTGTTCTCTGACTACATGTATGCTATGGCAACTGCACGCATGTGTGTGCATGCATGCACGCACGCACGCACGCGCGCACGCACACACACACACACACACACACACACGGGGGTAGGGACAGGGGAGGGAGGGAAGAGAGAGAGGGAGGGAGAGAGTGAATATTTAAAAATTACAAAAGAAGAGAGAAAGAAACCTTTACAAAGGCTTCCTGGGTAAATGTATTTTTTGTCTTCATTTAGTTAATCTTTGAGTTTGTATTTGAGTTACAATATTTCCCCCTCCAAATCCTTCCATATACCCCACCCACTCTCCTTCAAATCCACTCCTCTTTTTCATCAGTAGTAACTGTATGTGTTTATTCCAAGATCTGACTTGTTGAGCCCACTACAGAAAACAGTAACCCATCAATATACAGAGTTGTGGTGTCTAGTCCCAATAGATGCATCTATTAAACACTCGCTCACCTAAGGCTCAGGGAATGTTGTGGAAGAAAGGATGGAAATATTGTAAGAGCCAGGGGATCAGGAAGTTTACTGTGACAGTGTGTCTCCTGGAAGCATCAGAAGCTGCACCCACAAATCTCACCAACATGACTGCCTAAATGTGGATTGTATTTTCAGTACACTTAAAAGCAAACCACACAGGTTAGTCAAACTTCCAACAGAACTGAAATGGCATTAATCACTGCCTAGTTTTCTAAAGGAATTACAATGACAGAGCAGCTCTAAATATAAACAGGAGAGATCAGGGAAGACTAAACACAATTCACACTGCTTTTTAGTCTCTTTGGGAGACTACAAACAGCCAGTGGATGGCTTAGTCTTTATATCTTCTGCTCCAGCCAGGTGTGGTGAATCTTATCTCCACATGTGTGCTTCATGAGGGCTTCATGAGTCAATGGGCTTTCTTACCCCTGTATAGGGAACCACTTCTGAGGCAGACAGGATGTAAGTGAAGGCTGGGGGTAGTAAGTTTTCTCCAAGGCTGCCCTCCTTTTCCAGGGTGGCATGATAGAGAACCACATTCTTCTCCTCCATTTAGAGACTGTAAAGAATGCCTTTCCATTTTCTGAACTCCCCAGAAGACCAACTAAGCCTGCCCATGAGGTGGCCTTCCAGCTTGTTTTTCTTTTTTTTTCCCAGCATCCAATCCTACTTGACCCTTCCCTTCCATGATGGTTGATCCTCACAGCATGTCTCTGTGAAGCTCCAGCATGCTGCTTTCTGTCTCAGCATGAGCTTTCTGAAGATTTCCACCTGTATCCAAAACCCACTCATAACAGATGGCTTGAGATCTGGAACCATTCATTAAAATGAATGTTCAATCTTTTGGTGCCTGGTAGAAATAAGAATATAAGTAAATGAATGACAGAAACACATTGTACATAATCCATGATGAAAATTATAAAGTTTATATAGGAACCCTACCCTTCTCTCTCTCTCACACACACAGTCTTTAAAATTTAAAACAACACACACACACAAAAAAAAAAGTCTGTGACCAAAAGTAATGCTGTGACCATGAGTCATTGCTAATCTCATTCAAGAGCCATTGGCATGCATTACAAACTTATTAAACACATTCATATACACAGTGAATAGACAGCATTTACTCATACACCTAGCTTTTGTTGTACATTACTTATGTTGTCATTTATGTAAATATTATTTTATATACTTCAGGAAATGTTGGTACTTACTCCCATCCAGACTGAGTGTGTGGGTAGGCATGTTTATTTGCATTTTTTTAATATTTATAGTAAGAATGATGAGTATATTCTATGAAGTAAGATATCAATCTGCTTTCACAAATTCATATTATACTAACTTCGTGGTTAATACTAATACCCAGTTGGTCCTCTAAGATATTCTGAGGAGACTATCTTGGCAGCCGAATGCATCTAGGCTTAGACACTTCCCAAGATCTGCACCCTGTAGCCTATGATATGACCCCATCATTAACACAAATGTTTTAGACTTTTTTCTCATCTTCTGTTCATTTTCCCCAATTCCTCTCTTGTATCTTCTGGGGTGGAGTCTTCGTCTAGGATTCCATAGGATGTAAAACTCAAGCAAAGTCAGGGGATGCTCAGAAGTACTTATGGCTAATAGTTTTCTTAGCAGTAAGACTAAAACTGGGAAGTCTAAGGGCAAAAAACAACCAGTGTTACTGTTTGGTAGTGCCTTTGTCCTACCCTCAACCAATGCCTATAAACATGTGAGTTAAGCACGGTAGTAATAGAAATCTAAAAACATATCTCCCTGTGCAAATCAAATTTTCTGATACTTCCTACTAGCCTTTTTCTTTTTTTCTTTCTTTTTTTTTTTTTTTTTTGGTGGCATGTCACCACAAATGCTGCCTCATAAACAATATGAACATTTGACCAAAAAATGGATTAGATAAATACAGTTTTCTTAAAGAGGATTGTGATCCACTTTGGGATTGTTTCCATGTATATATATATATGTGTGTGTGTGTGTGTGTGTGTGTGTGTGTGTGTGTGTGTGTATATATATATATATATATATATATATATATATATATATATATATCTGCGTGTCTACACTTCCATCCACCCAGCAAACCTCTATCATAATCTATCATAAAGTAGAATGTGCTGAGTTAGAAGCACAGTGCAGGGTCTTCATGACATCTGAAGAGGGTCCTTTATGAGGACAGACACCGTGCAGGAGGAAACATCTCTGGTGAGCCTTGACGGATGAAGAAGGGTTTGCAGAGCTGACCAGAAGCATTCCAAGAAGATGAAACAAGACCGGCAAAGGCTTGCAAGCTTGAGTCTTCACACTTCCTTTGCTACTCAGAGGCACGTTCAGCTCACTGTGTTTCCTCTTGGACACACATTTTAGTTTTAGCCTCTCTCTGCTTCCTTAAGCTCTTCCATTAAAAGAAGAGGGCACAGAACCTCATAGAACTGCATTAAAAACAAAAGAAACACAACACAATTCACACAATGCTTGATACACAGCGACATTTTACAGACTATATTTCTGCCGAGGACACATGGACCACCTTCGCATACTGCACACTTTGATTTTAGATGTTTC
Source organism: Phodopus roborovskii (assembly GCF_943737965.1). NCBI lineage: Eukaryota > Metazoa > Chordata > Mammalia > Rodentia > Cricetidae > Phodopus > Phodopus roborovskii. The sequence goes on along the minus strand of NW_026125052.1, from coordinate 15,033,477 downwards.
ATTAAACTCACTGGAATTCTTTATTTTGTGCCAAGTGTTTCCCTCTGTCTGTGTCTTATCCAGCCACTTACAGAAAGGCATGAGGATATACCTGCTGTATGCCTAGAATATCCCAGACAAAACTCTTGCATATATATTGACAAAGTTAGAAACTCAAAATGTTGTTTACATATTTAATAAAAAAATTCAGACCATCAAGGTGACTCAGCAGGTGCTGCCACGCTCAGTGGCTGGAGTTCCATCCCTGGGACCTACATGGTGAGTATACCCATACACACAAACACCCTAAGTAATAAATAAATGTAGTAAAATACTAATGAAGTATAGTACCCTACTCTGTATATATTTTGGATGCCTCTGTGAGTGAAAAATATACTGTGCAGGTTCCCAATTAAAAGATGAATAAAATTTCCTTAGGCATAATCATTTTCCAGGAAGACATACAGGAAAAGAAGAAAAAGAAAATGAGTTTCTATGATTTCTAAGTGGTTGAACAACTACAAGTCCTTCAGGTTAAGAGGTTGGAATGAGACCTGACAATTCAGAACTTTCTCAGGTCTGACCATCTCCCCAATCCTCCAGCAGACACACAAGATCACCCTCACCCCCATGGGAGATGGGACAGCCTCCCTCTAAATGGTCTTTCTTTCTAATTCCTTCCCTTAATCTCACCCGGATAGAACATTCCCTGACAGTGAAAGACATACTAGAATTTGTGGGGGAAAAAATGTCCAGAATTTGCAAGAAACAGTGGACACACAGGAGGGATTTTCACATTTAGAAAACAAAATGCCAAAGAGTCACATGACAAGTTACTTGCAAAAAAGGAAAAAAGCGATCCATTATGGAAAAAATGCAATGAGTGTTCCAGTTGCAAATATGGGAGCCAACCGGAAAATAAAATGCCTTGTTTTCTTTCTTTTGGAGTATTTAACCAGAAACATTACAATTATGCAATTAAATGATTAAGTTTCCCAAGAAGGAAAATACTAACAAGGAAATAATGACGTGGTCATATAAGGTATTCAATGGGGTATAAATAGGTGTGTGGGGGAGACTTTCAAACCCAATACCTTCACTCTCTTGTAAACCCACCCAGAACCTCCACCTCTCACACCATGGTCAACTCCTGTTGTGGCTCCATCTGCTCTGAGGAGGGCTGTGGCCAAGGCTGCTGCCAGCCCAGCTGCTGCCGCCCCAGCTGTTGCCGCCCCAGCTGCTGTGTGTCCAGCTGCTGCAGGCCCAGCTGCTGCAGACCCAGCTGTTGCAGACCCAGCTGCTGCCAGTCTGTGTGCTACCGCCCCTGCTGCCGCCCCAGCTGCTGCATCTCCAGCTGCTGTCAACCCTCCTGTGGTGGTTCCAGCTGCTGCAGTCCTTGCTGCCGCCCCTGCTGCCGCCCCTGCTGCTGCCTGCGTCCAGTCTGTGGTCAGGTCTGCTGCCACAGCACCTGCTACCGCCCCACCTGCGTCATCTCCACCTGCCCCCGCCCCATGTGCTGTGCCACCCCTTGCTGCTGAGATCCCTGCTCTAGGCTCATTTCCCCCTTGCAGATATATGTCATTCTTCCATGTGAACCCTTAGCACACAAGGAATCTGTTTAACATCATTTAGCAGGATGGTCTGCACAATTCCCGTGGCCCCTCCATCCTCCCCAGGATGAGGCAGAATATCCTGGCTCACTTTACATTCTCTCCTTTTGCTACCATTTCTTTCTAATGTTAGTACAATGTAGAAATTAATTTGAACTTCATGGGCCAAAAAAATTAATCCCAGTTCTCCAAATTGATTAACTTTGTGGCTCTAAATTGTTATTCCCAGTTATTCTACAACCCCAGTCTTAACATTGACTCTCCAACCATAGCACTGAGGGCTTAGGTATATTCTGTAATTTTTTTTTTCTAAAATGAACTTCTTATGTCCTATTGTTTCTCTTCTTTCTAATAAACTTTCTACATGTAAGAATTCATTGGTCCTGTCCTTTGTGTCTTCCATACCATTGTACTAAATAATTGGGGACTTAGGTCTGGCTGCTTAAGAGCAATTTCTGCTATTGCAGAGTACCTGAGATTAGTTCCCAGCATCCATGTTAATCACCTGCAACTCCAGCTCTGCCCATCTTTGGCCTCTGCAAGCTACCCCAATTAAAGTAATTTTTTCCATTTAAAAGAGTTGCTGTGGTCATAGGGTCTCTTCACAGCAATAAAAAAAAAGTCTATATGTGTGGTTCTTAGTATTCAAATTTAGGAAATTTTTAATTTACATCATTGTTCTTAATTAAAATACTTATACCCTTGGTACATTATATCTTTTAAGCCATCAGCTCTATTTTGTAGAAGAATGTAAAATGGAATTTTTGAGGGGAAAAAAGTACATGCCAATGAAATACAAAAAAAAAAATCTTCTTTTAAGAGTTTAGTAATGCAGTGTGGTGGTGAATGACTGTAATTCCAGTATGCAAAGAAGCTGAGGCAGAAGACTCATAATAAGTTTAAGGCAACTGGGCTACATAATGAGTATTAGGTCAGCCATCACTACACAGCAAGGCCATGTCTCAACTAAGTAACTGATTAATTAATGTAAAAATAATATCCTCAATGTTTTCCATTTAACAAAGCAACATTTCAGAATAAACCACAAAGTAAGTTGCACTACTCATTGAGTTCTGCTATGAAGAGAGTCACATTTTGTTGTATTATTATGGTCACATGACTCACCTGGATAGTCAGCAATGTTTTATTTAGAATGTGGTCCCTAGGGTCTTTGCAACTCAAGCATCTTCACTCTTAGTATATTCTAACAGACACACACCCTGAAGGCTGGAATTCCCAAGTTCATTTCCTCTTTTTGAGGAGTTTAAAAACTTGGTCATAGCCATGTGTGGTGGTACACAGCTATCCAACCAGGCCCTGTTCTAATAGCTCTTTAAGCCTGAAGCTCACCAATGAGTTAGTCCAGTGTGGTTGTTTGAAAATGGCGGTCTCCATAGGCTCAGAGGAGTGGCACTATAAGGAAGTGTGGTCTTGTTGGGGGAAGTGTGTCACTGGAGTTGGGCTTTGAGGTTTTAGAAGCTCAAGCCAGGCCCAGTGTCATTCTTTTCCTGATGCCTGCTGATCCAGATGTAGAACTCCCAGTTTCTTCTCCAGTACCATGTCTGCCTGCATGTTGCCATGCCTCCTACCATGATGATAATGGGCTAAACCTCTAAACTGTAAGCCAGCCCCAATTAAATATTTTTCTTTCTAAGAGCTGCTGTGGTTATGGTGACTCTTCACAGCAACAGAAACCATAACTAATACAGCCTGTGATGCAGTTACCCTTCTCATGGCCCAATTACCCTTTAATATCATCTTAGCTAGGGACTACCTTATGGGCCTTTTAAAGGTAGCAGTCTTTTTCACACATGGGCCTTTGAGGGACAGACATACAAACCATTTGTCAGCTAGGTACTTGACAAACATCATTTCCACCATGCTGTTGGTCACAGAAAATCATTAAACCACAGAAGATGAGACCCCTCTGGCCAACTGGCACTCAGGCAGACTAAATTTGTGGTAAGCTGGCACCAGCCCTTTGAGTCCTTTCCTTGCTGTCTTGCTTATTTGAGTAAGTCACAGCAACCCTTCATGTGGGCTCCTCACTTATATGAGTTATGATCAGAAAATTGTGGCCACAGCTGTTTGTAGGGGAGAGATCACAGGTATCAAATGCTTTTTGTATTTAAGAGAAATAAGATGGGAGAAATGAGAGCTCCAGATTGCCCAGGGATTTGAACACCAAGACCAGCTGCTCATGGGAGGTGGAAACTTCTTGTCAGTTAGAATCTGACACTGAGATAATCATGAGTAAACAAAAAAAAAAAAAATACGATATCTTCTCTGCTTCCTTGATCCATGAATAATGATTTGAAATTTTGTAAGAGAAACTGAAATAAGTCTGGAAGTTAAAGGTTTTAAGCACAGCTGGCACGCTGACAAGGACAGAAACCCCAGAATATCCATTTGACTGACATCTAGTGAAACCAGACAAATGACTCCCTCCAAAGCAGACTCCATCTGCTGCTGTGGGTTAGTGGTGGTTCATTTACTCTCAAAGAGATTTCTCTAAGGACTGTCCAAGCCACAGACTTGGGAACCACCAGTTTCATTGCCACCTATATGATCTGTGTGATGGGGGTTGTCCTTCTGTATACAGGTTTCTCTTATAGGTTGATGAATAAAACGCTGTGGCAAATAGAGGCAAGGACATAGGTGGGACTAGGAGAAGAGGGGAATTCTGGGAAAAGTAGGCCAGAAAGAGTCACCATGCTGCCAAAGGAGTTAACAACATGCCAGGCATTATCAGGTAAGCCACAGCCTTGTGGCAATACATAGATTGATAGAAATGGATTAATAATTAAGACAGAGCTGGCCAATAAAAAGCTCTAGCCACTAAACAGCTGTTAATATAAGTCTCTGTGTGTTCATTTTGGGGTTCAAGGGTGGTGGGACCTGCAGGGCCAAGAACCTGTCATAACATCTGTGTGGCTTTATGTGGGTAAGACAGTGAAGTCATGTCCACCACTTTAACGCCGAACACACTACCCAGAGGGAGTATACTACAATTTGGACATAACTGAGATCAGCAATTAGTTGGTTAATAAAAGTAACTCAATAAGGACAGCTCTACAGCCAAGGAATATGAAACTCGTACAGTGATTAAAAGCCTCCAGACTATTAAATCATGATGAATAATGACACCTTGGAAAACAAGGGTATCAATAATGGGGTTGTGTTTTGATGACCTTCAGAGAGAACCTTCTGGTCTTGGTCCTTGCCCAGAAGTTAGCTATTTCTGTGGCCCAGAAGTTAGCTATTTCTGTGGTCAAAAGTTTCCCCACTCCACTGATGAGATCACTTAGCAATCCTACATATACATAAAAGGAAAATTCCTACTTACTTTGATAAAATCTCAGTTTACAGAACAGTAAAGATCTCAGGGCAGAGACTATTTCATCAGTAAAGAGTAAGGGGACTCGGGGCTCAGACCTCACACTACAACTTCACTGTGTGACCTCAGTAAACCCTACAACTGTAAATGAGGGAAGGGACTGACCTATAGATGCTCCACGGTCCTTTCCTGGATTCTACTGATGCAATGACTAATCCTAAATAAATCCCAAAGATAAAAATCACAAGGAATCTTTATTTATGATCAAGATGGAAGTTGAGTTCAGGTTCTAAGGACAAGCAGGGCATTCCAGGTCAAGAAGAAAACAACAGCCAGGACAGGAAAGCCCTGATCCTCAGCAAGAGAGAGTGATCAAACCAGTGAGACAGGCTGAAAATGCCATTGTGGGCCTTCATCTTCACATGTAAAACCACATGCCTGACAGAGGTATATGCTAGGAGTTCTCTGGGAAGCAGGCAAGGATTGGTATGTTTACAGTGGCACTATTAATCCACTGCTGTCATGTGTGTATTAGAGAGCAAGTCACTGCTTGGATGGCAACCTGGAGAGTCTTTGAAGACAAAATGATGTCAGAGCCAGGAGAGAGTGGTTAGACCATATCTGGATTAGACACAAATTCTTTCCTCCTTGATGACTTAGAAACATTCCAATCTCATAATTGAATCCAGAGTTTAGATTTAGTAAGAATAAACCACAAAAGAAATGAAGAAATATTTGTGATATATATGCATGATATGTATGGAGGGGGAGAAATACCATTAGTCAACACTAACTCTTCTCTTAATTGGCCAGAGGATTTACAAGAATGATCTTGTGCCTGGCAGTCATCAGCACTGGCCAGGTATATAAAGGGACCCGGCCCAGAGGGGACATCACACCCGAGAACACACAACTGCTCTCTACTCCTCAGCCCCACTCCAGCCCAGACAACACCATGACCGGCTCCTGCTGTGGATCCTTCTCCTCCCAGAGCTGTGGAGGCTGCTGCCAGCCCTGCTGCTGCAGAGACCCCTGCTGCTGCCGCCCAGTGTCCTGCCAGACCACAGTGTGCCGCCCTGTGACCTGTGTGCCACACTGCACTAGGCCCATCTGCGAGCCCTGCCGCCGCCCCATCTGCTGTGACCCCTGCAGCCTGCAGCAGGGCTGCTGTCGCCCCATCACCTGCTGCCCCACCTCCTGCACAGCTGTGGTCTGCAGACCCTGCTGCTGGGCCTCCACCTGCTGCCAGCCCATCTCTGTGCAGGCTCCCTGCTGCAGGCCCCCCTGCTGCCAGCCTGCTCCCTGCCGCACCACCTGCAGGACCTCCCCCTGCAACACCTGCTGCTGAGCTCCTGGCATCCTCACCAAGGATGTCCCATCACCTACACACCTATTTGGGCTTTTAATCACATTGACAGAAAGTACTTTTCCCCAAAGGTGACAACAATTTAACATTCTGCAACCTGAATACAATGCGAAATAAGGACATTGTCATTCCTGTCCTATGCCAAGTTGGCAGACATCTGTATCGGCAGGCATTTCCATGGATGATAAATCCCCTTCAGAGGTACCCAGGATGGACTGGACAAGCCCATCTCAAGCCCTTATGATCCAAGCAATTCAAATCCCCACTAATGTCCTTGCCATGTGTTGCTCACTGTTTCAATAAAATGATTTTTCTGGCATTTCAATTGCCACACTCCTGATTCATTCATTGGTATATGCTATTAGAGTATACAGATGAGCAGGAATCTAGACTCTGCACAAGGAAACCAAAGCTCTGTCATTTCTCTCAAACATTCTTTCCTCTCCTTTTGTGTACTTACCTCTGCTCCATTTCTAAGAATCATCTCAGTCTCTTCAGCCGATGTGTCTTAAACCTCAAACCACCAAAAACGCACATGCTCATGTGCACATCCACTGGCATGAAACCAGGCGGCAGTAGGTACACCGTGGTATTTCTGAAGCATCCTGAGTTACCTCACTGCCCATAAAGCACTGCACTGAGATGATCTAGTGTCTGCCTTTGAGATGGCCGATAGGCCTTGGTTGCACAGACAGAGCTCGGTGTTTGGTACAATGGCTGGTGCTTGATTTCCTCTTAACTCCTCTAACTTTTTGTTTGCTTCATGCTGCTGTGTGATAAACACTATGGCCAAAAGCAACTCGGACAAGAGTTGCTTCATTTTACAGGTTACAGTCACCGTCAAGAGGGGCCAGGGCAGATGCTCCAGGCATGAGCTGAAGCAGGGGAGCACAAGGAGGAGCACTACTTACCGGCTGGCTCCTTCTGGCTTCCACAGCTACTTCCCGCGTCCAGGCTCACCTACCTAGGGATGACACTGTAGAATGGGACATTTAGTAATTCTCAACAAAGATCTCTGGAAAAGGTGAATGACTTCTACAGACCACACATTCAGTGCCCAGTGTCACTATTTGTACTAGTTATATTGTGTCTTAAAACAACAACAAACAAACAAAACAAAAACATGCTTACTGGTTCAAAGCAAATCACTGAGGGTCAGAGAGAATTCAGGGGAAGATCTTACTCACTTGTTTCAATATTTTTTTTTCTGAAATACTTTACACCCACTGGCAGAAATGCATTTTCTAATTAGTCTCAATATACCTTGGTATCAGATTAATATGAACTTAGAATGAAAAGGAATCTTTAAAATGTATTATAATCTTTAATTTATATTTATTTTACATACTGACCACAATTTCTCCTTCCACCTTTTCTCCCATTCCCCCCCCACATCCCATCTGGCCCCTCCCCATCCAATCCTCCTGCTTAAGGGGCAGGTCTCCCATGGGTATAATCAAAGCATGACATATCAAGTTGTGGTAAGACTAAACACCTTCCCTTGTATTAACTCAGGGCAAGGCAATCCAATATGAAGAATAGATTCCCAAGACACAGCAAAAGGGTTAGGGACAGCTCCTGATCCCACTGTTAGGAGTCCCACAAATAGGTCTAGCTACACAACTGTCACATATATGTAGAGGACCTAGGTCAGTCCCATGCAGGCTCCCTGTTTCGACTCTGAGTTGTTTCTGTGGGTTTTCTTGTGATGTCCTTGACCCCTCTGGCTCCTACAATCTTTCCTCCCTCTCTTCAGCAGGGTTCCCTGAGTTCACCTAATGTTTGGCTGTGGGTCTTCTCTACATCTCTTTCCATCAGTTACTGTATAAAGGCTCCCTGATAACAATTGGGATAGTCACCAATCTGATCCCTGGAGATAGCAAGTTCAGGGCAACAAATCTGCTATTGATCTGAGTCTTAGTTTTAAAACCAATAGACATGAGCTCTAGACTCTAGAACTTCTGAGAAGAGTTGAATAAACAGAGGGAAAAAAACCACAGTAGAGTAATATGTGTATCTGAAAGTCTTTTATACTTACCCATTCAAGGGAACTTAGATCTAAAAGCAGAAAGAGATACCAAGATAGTAGCTTAATCTTCCTGACTTTAGGCAGATGAATATTTAAACTTAAGAGATATTAGATAAATATATGATAGACTGATATATATATATATATATATATATATATATATATATATATATATATTCTTTAGTTACTGAAATAAATCCAAAATTTCCATCAAAGCCCTGACCATTGCTTTTCCGTATTTTTCAATTTGACTATTTTTCTCTTTTTGGTTAATTATATGCATCTCTTTCTCTGTTTGCATGGGTGTTATAATAAAGTGGTCCATGAAGAGCTCCAGATACTGAAGACTTCATTTCACAGATGAGGAAACTGGAACTATGGAGATGTCATCTGCCCTGAGATAAGGCTTCCCTTTTCCCTCAGCCCACCTCATCCTTATTTATGACCTCTATGATTGGAGTGTAACTTTAAGATTGCTACTAAGAAAGGAGTCCCTATGCAAAACATATTTTTTTCAGAATTTTAGACATCTCCTGATATCTAGAAACCACCAAACTAGTTTATCATAAAACTATCAAGATTAGGACATGGCCTACGGGACCAACAGTCACTGTTACTACATTCTTTTCCAATCCAATCACAAAAATCTCACAATTAATTATCATTATGTTTAAAATGCACATGTTCCCATTGGTGATTATGCTCTTGCAGAATGCTTGGAATTGGAACAATGTGGCTTTAAAAGATCATGTCATAAAGTTGGGAACAGCCCCTTTCAACAAGCCTGCCTCTGAATGTGTGTCAGCAAGAGCACCCACCCAGCAGAACAGCAAAGAGACAGGGGAGGGCATCAAAGGATCTTATTGGTGTTGGCATTCTGGTAACACTGCAGGAAATGGCATCTAGATAAGCTAAACAGGACTGATTACAAAAGAACAGTCTTTGGCATGGGCTGTCAAACAGATGTAAGACCCCTCTGCCACAGGAAATGGCATAATGGTCACTTTATATCCCTTACCTGAAATTGGGATATTTTATTAGTTACTTCTTGCTGTTACAACATTTCTGACTATGGCAATTTGAGGAAAGAAGGGTTTATTTTGGTGCACAATTCCAGGTGATAGTTCATCATTGTGGGGAAGTCAAGGTGACAGAAAGTTGAAGCCACTGGTCATACTACATCCATAGTCAAGAGCAGTAATGAGTTAGCACAAGCAGGGTGGGGCTCAGCTCTGTTCTTCTCATTCACTCCAGGGTTCAGTCCATGAAATGGTGCTACTCACATCCCAGGTCTGTCTTCCCATCTCAGTCAACCCAATAGAAAAAAAAAAACAGCCTGTAGGCATAGCCACAGGCTGACCTAATCTAAACAACCCCTCATTGAGCCTCCCTTCCCAGTTGACTCTATAGTGTCACTAGATGACAATCAAAACTAGCAACCACACACACTCAGACAAAAATTTGACCCCAAAATCCTCAGCAATCCTTGTCCAGTGCCATTATTCACCTTCTCCCTTACCCTTCCTTTATTTCTATGCCCCCTAGTTATTGTGGGGAAGCACAAAGTCCTTTATCTACTCACTGGTTCTCTATCTATTTTGTAATAATCCCATCTCATATTTTATAAGCAATCTAAATTCTCAGCCAACAAACTACAGTATTGACCACAGAAAGATGATTGATTCCTTCACACACATTTCACTGGATTCTGTTTAATTTTTGTGTGTATGTGCAAGTACACACTCATGTCTGTGGGAAGAGGTGTGTTCTGGTGTAAGGGTGGAGGTCAGAGGATAACTTGTGGGCATCTGTTTTCTCTTCCCATCATGTGGGTTTTGGGGTATTGAACTCCAGCTGCCAGGCTTGGTGGCAGGAGTATTTGCCCAGACAGCCATCTCACCAGCCCTACAAAGGATTTTAAAGAATTTAACATGCAGTGTTTATCTTATACTTAGAAAGCAGAAATATAGCAATCATAAAAGAGATTCAAAAGACAGAAATGAATTAATCACTTGGCTTAATCTGATTGACCTTTGAGAAGATCTTTATCTTTAATTGCTTACAAAGTGTGTCTATAAAATGTGATTTAAAAAATGTCAGGGCTCAGTTTTCTCTCTCCATCCCCCTAATTGCCCGGTTCACACAGTGTCTCATGATATGGTGTGAATTACAGAACAATTCAGGTTCCTTTCTTTAAAGCCACTCTGATGCTCTGGTAATTATCTCTCCAAAAGCAAGGCAATTAGCTTTTTTTTTTTTTTTTTGGACGCCTTAGGCCATACTTTCCACAATAAAATAGACACCAATCTACTTTTATGAACCAGGTTGGCTCTTCAGGAATTGTTACTTTGTCTGAATGTCAATCAGAAGCCAGGCTTATGACTCATGTGCATCATAGCCTCATACCTTCTCAAAGACTATGAACAAGGGGAAAGTGACATCAGTAGTGTGCCCTTCAGACTTTCAGTTTGTCACATGGCCTAGCCCAGAAGGATTAAATGACAGGTAAGCAATAGTTCTGATGATACAAACTATCAGGTATTCATTCCAAGGGAAATAGTAGAAGGGTGGAAAGAAAAGCATCCTTGCAGATACTGGAATTGTTGCCTGGCAACTGAATCCAGGGTTCTCTTTTCATTGGGTAACCATGAGTCCAGGAAGTAGCTTTATGTCTCAGCACTGGCCAGGTATATAAAGGGAGCCAAACCCAGAGGGGACATCACACCTGAGAACACACAACTGCTCTCTACTCCTCAGCCCCACTCCAGCCCAGACAACACCATGACCGGCTCCTGCTGTGGATCCTTCTCCTCCCAGAGCTGTGGAGGCTGCTGCCAGCCCTGCTGCTGCAGAGACCCCTGCTGCTGCCGCCCAGTGTCCTGCCAGACCACAGTGTGCCGCCCTGTGACCTGTGTGCCACACTGCACTAGGCCCATCTGTGAGCCCTGCCGCCGCCCCATCTGCTGTGACCCCTGCAGCCTGCAGCAGGGCTGCTGTCGCCCCATCACCTGCTGCCCCACCTCCTGCACAGCTGTGGTCTGCAGACCCTGCTGCTGGGCCTCCACCTGCTGCCAGCCCATCTCTGTGCAGGCTCCCTGCTGCAGGCCCCCCTGCTGCCAGCCTGCTCCCTGCCGCACCACCTGCAGGACCTCCCCCTGCAACACCTGCTGCTGAGCCATCTAATGTATGACTTTGTCAATGAACAGAACTCTTCCTACTCCTGCTGGAGCAGATGAGAGGTGCCATCTTTGCAACCCACCTGTTCTTCCACAATTCACTCAACTGCAAAGGCCTATCCAACTTCCCACATATATGCAGCTGGTCATCTGCATACCTCTAGACACATCCTAGCTCTCATCAGCGGAATTCTTGGGTTCAAAAACATGTGTAAACGAAGATGAAGTTCTTTAATGAAGCTTGATCCCATTGAGTCGCTGCAACTTTTCTATTTCAGGATTCAGATGGAGTATATTTTAGTCATGATAATTTTAGCCTGTGGTTTAGCATGATAAAAAATAAAATTTTATTTCTGATGAAGCACATATGCTTTCTGTGTTCTTTCTTGATAGTCACAACCTCATTTACAGAATAACTTATAGTGTTCAGAAAGAGAAGAGTCAAGGGAAAATGTTTCTAAGGGATATATTTTGAACCACCCCCCTCAGAGCATTTGAGGTGCAGCATCTATAATTGTCAAAAGAATTCAAATAGCTCAGACAATTTTGCTGATGGGCTCTCATGTTTAAAGACACAGACTTTTGTGATGATGGGACAGAAAATTTGAGGCAGATCTTAGATTGTGATTATGACTCATGAGTGATCCATACACAGGAGAAAAAGAAGAAAACCCAGGTTGTATCCCCCTTACTTCCCAACATAGAAAACTATGCAATGATCGGGTTAGCTAAGAGTATCCAGGAACACTCTCACCACTGAATTCCTTTGTATTCACTGGATCAGCCACTCTCTCATTCCCCGAAAGCAGTACCACCATGGCAGTAAGGTTTCCAATGTGGCTGATGATGAAAAGGCCAAATACAGCCTTGTTTAGAATCTGACATATGGTGTCCTTAAAACAGTGTCACTGTGGTTGATGTGATGTATTACATTAACCCTTGTGCCATGGCTTTATTACCCCTAGATACTTGTTAGGACAGTTAGGAAGACTAAGTAATATTTGTTTGTTTTGCTTTGCCTTGCTTTATTTATTGCTTTTGTTTCCTTGAATAAAGCCTTCTACCACAGAAGTCATTATGAAGAAAGGACAGACAAATTACAAAACAAGGGCTAAAAATAGTGCTATAAACTTGAGTCCCCAGAATTGAACCTAAATGGGTCTTTTGAATGTGCTGCCTGTACACTTAGCTATATGTACTGATTGATGAGAGAGGGCAAACACGGGAGCTTAGTGAGGAGAGGGACTGGACTTGTTTTGCTTAAGATTGGGTTCTGATCCAACATTTGGCACATAGAACAGAATGATATTGAAAATAATAAACTCTAAATGGGGGAGGAAAGAAGACATCATCTTCCCAGCCTCGCTCCCCTCAGTTTTGATATATGCACTCATATAACACTGAGATGCTTCATGACGTCTCTCTCCACAGGAAGTCATGTGTACAGGATGTTCTGTATCTAGGAAATTCCAGGGACTGTTTGATAGAGGTCCACCTGTAGTATGAGTACAATGGAGTTTTCTCATTATTAGATTGTCTGCCATCAGACCTTGGGATTACAAATCCCATTTTTCTTTCCTTTTCTTTCTTCCTCCTTTCTTTTCTTTTCTTTTCCTTTCCTTTTCTTTCCTTTCCTTTCTTTTTTTTTTTTTTTTTTGTTTGTTTGTTTGTTTTGAGATAGGGTTTCTCAGTGTAGGGTTGGCTGTCCTGGAACTCACTCTGTAGACCAGGCTGGCTTGGAACTCACAGAGATCTGTCTCTGCCTCCCGAGTGCTGGGGTTAAAGGTAAGTGTGTTCCAGAAACATTTTTTTTTAATCTTACTGAATTCTCTCAGGTAAATAACGTCTTGGTTTCTTCAAAACATGTTATTGTTATTGGTGCTTGTTTGTCTCCATGGTAACCCTACACCCTGGTCAGTTATAGTGACTGCTATAGTGCTGGGTAACCCTTATAAAGAACTATGGAAGCCACATGACCAAGGAAGAGGAGTGAACCAGAGCCTTCAACCACAGATGTAAAATAGACATCATTGTAGAGAAACGGCAGACTCAAGAGCTATAAAATAGTGATGCTGTTTTTCTCTACAAGGCCAGATAGATAGCTTCAAGCCATTGAAGAATCACGGTTGATTGTGTTTCTGGGAATGAACTTCGTGAAGCCTAACACACAGGGAGGTATTGGTGACACTAGATATAGACAAGATGGGACTGAGGTCCACTACCTAGTGTTGTTACACTAGGAGAGGGAACCCTTCCTGGATGGGCTCAGGTTCTTTGACTTCCTCACCTTTCAGGTGACTTTGTTCATTGTGTCTAATGACTATGTAATTATGCTCAGTTTGTTTGGAGACATATTTGGGGATTTTCAGAATTCCTAAATTATATGTGACTCAATTCTTCCAGTTCCTGGGGATATTTGGTAAGAGACAAAATGCGTGCAGATGACCCCGAAAATGTCACATATAACAGTTGTAAAAGTAAATTCACCATTAAAACTCCTAGAAACAAATATTCTGTAAGATCTGGTCATGCGGTCCTCATCATTCACTCTGCAGCTCATTGGACTTATAGACAATATTGTGACGCTTATCTGGGGTCTGAGCATTGGCTGCAGCACCTCCTAAGACACAACATTAATCAAATCACTTACTTATATTGAAGGATATAGTAACCCCTACCTTGTAGGAATTATAAAGAATAAATTAGTACATTTATTTAATTAAGGATGATTTTCAAAACAGTTGCAATTCAGTGTTAGTAAAGATAGAAAACAATACAATTCCCTTTGACATATGAAAGTTAAGACACTGAAAATCAGGGAATGCGTAGCTAAGGCAAAAGCCCCTGGAGATGCAGACCTTCTAAGATGTGTTCCTGGAACTCCCAAAGGAGATGGGAAATTCCTTTCTTATTGCTGCTTTTTGAGGTTCTCTTACAGCATTCTTGCCTTGCTTTGTCATGAACAGTGGAGAAGGAACTGCATAAGGATTTGCTGAATTCACTCCCACTGTTAGCACATAACCCCAAGGGCATGGCAGCTCTTTGCTACCTTCAAAACACCACCTGGCAAAAGCATCAACAAACTATGAAGATAATTAGTGACTTTGAAGTTCGGGCTATTAAGTTCATATTTCAACCATAAATAGCAAAATATAATGAGTTGCCATTAAAGAAGGAACACAAATAATCTCTTACAAGGGCCTGAGCACCTAAAACACATCAAGAAAACTTACTAGCCCACAAATGCCATTTCCGAAGGAATAAACCAAAACAAGGAAATGGCTGTCTGCCCTGAGGATCATCAGCACTGGCCAGGTATATAAAGGGAGCCAAACCCAGAGGGGACATCACACCCGAGAACACACAACTGCTCTCTACTCCTCAGCCCCACTCCAGCCCAGATAACACCATGACCGGCTCCTGCTGTGGATCCTTCTCCTCCCAGAGCTGTGGAGGCTGCTGCCAGCCCTGCTGCTGCAGAGACCCCTGCTGCTGCCGCCCAGTGTCCTGCCAGACCACAGTGTGCCGCCCTGTGACCTGTGTGCCACACTGCACTAGGCCCATCTGTGAGCCCTGCCGCCGCCCCATCTGCTGTGACCCCTGCAGCCTGCAGCAGGGCTGCTGTCGCCCCATCACCTGCTGCCCCACCTCCTGCACAGCTGTGGTCTGCAGACCCTGCTGCTGGGCCTCCACCTGCTGCCAGCCCATCTCTGTGCAGGCTCCCTGCTGCAGGCCCCCCTGCTGCCAGCCTGCTCCCTGCCGCACCACCTGCAGGACCTCCCCCTGCAACACCTGCTGCTGAGCCAATTAACCTTAACACTAAGGGTCCCTGGGAGATGGCCAGGTTCGTGCTGCTGCCACTCAGGACATTAAAAAAAGTTGTTTTTTCTTGACAATATGTTCTTCTAATTAATTCAACTCATACATGAAAGATACCTTTGGGGACCCTCTTCTGATGAAGAACACTGCATCCTCTTAGGACTGTGATCTAATCCTTACATCATTCTGTCTGTTTTCTAATAAACTCAACATTCTCAGCATAGAAATTATGGGCGTTGTGATCATTTCCTTTGGTCTATTGCCTCAGTTACCAGAGACTATTTTTTTTCAGTACAAGATACAGGATAATCTTAAATTGTTCTGAAAAACAACTAAAGTCTGAGTTGTTCTCTTGGAACCATTGTAAGTGGCATCTGGGGCAAGTCGGCTGATGAGAATGGTGGCAGTTAGTCACCCGAATTCTACTCTTACCAGTCAACTAAGACCCTCCTTGCAGTGATCAGTCTGTTAGGAAGCTGTGTCCAGGCGACATCTGCATGCCCAGGCTGATGTCTTGTCTCTTGTCTCTTGAGTGGACATCTATTGAGATAGCATGAAAGTTTGCAAAGCAGAGGTAGGAGAAAGACTAGGCTACATCTGGAAAAAAACATCCATTCTCTGCTTTAAAGACAAAAATATGGCAAATGGATGTGAAATAAGTTGAGTATTTATAGGTATAAAATGTAATTGCAATTAGAGATGTCAATAAATTACCCACCCCAGAGACTCGACATTCCCCGAACTTCAACCTTGAAGTCAACACTATCCTCAGTATGGTAGAAGACTGTTCTTCCTGCCAAAGTCACTAAGTTTTGTTGTTGTTGTTGTTCTGTTTTGTTTTTGTCACTGATGCTTTCACTAAGCAATCTCCTATGCATGTCTATGTGACATTTATAATGTTAGCAGCACCAGCTCTTATGGATATTAAGTCTGTAGCTGCCTGCCAAGTCTGCTTACCATTGTGCTCAGAAATTGCATGTTATTGATCTTTTTTTTCCCATGCAAATCAAACCCTGTTAATTTGGCATGTCTTTACTGTACAGCTACTACAAAAAGGCACTGAGTTCACCACACTGAAGGGCATACAAAGGAAGAAACAAGAGCCCTTCTTGAAAGAGTATATATAATGCATAGGGGTATGACATGTAAATAATTAAACCGTCAAACTACATACTACTAGTGCATAAAGAATTAACAAAATCAGCTGAGCAGGGAGGTTCAGGCTTATAGTCCCAGAACTTGGGAGGTTAAGTCAGGAAGATCACCACAGCTTTGAGGATAGCCTGGGCTATATAGTGAAATTCTATGGGGCATGAGGAAGAAAGGGAGGGAGAGAAAGAGAAACCAGGCATGGTAGTACATACTGTAGTTCTGGCACTATGGAAATGAAAGCAGGAGGATTGGGGATTTAAACCCAAGGCTAGCCACAGAGTTTGAGGTCTGCCTGGGCTATATGAGACCCTGAGATGCTGTCATTCTTCCACCTCTGCTCAGAGAGACAAAACTGTGTGAGTGTGTGTGTGTGTGTGTGTGAGAGAGAGAGAGAGAGAGAGACAGACAGACAGACAGACAGACAGACAAACAGAGACAGACAGAGAGATGGAGACAGAGAGTCAGAGAGAGTGGTGACAGAAATTATTTAAATGGATGAAGATAATAAACCTACTACAAATGCATTTTGTGAGAAAAAATTCTGAAAATAATCTATACTTGTTTATGCCTAAGTTATACTATTATACAAAAATCTACTCATGGTCGATAATAACACTCAGTTTTTCCTTTAGGTTTTCTTAATTATATAATTTTTAAGTAAGCACATGTTTTTACTATTAATAAAATACAGTATATAAAATTTATTATTGGGGTAAAGGAGATAGAGAATAGAATCTATATGTAGTGAAATCTAGCAGGAACTATTTAAATGGGAAAGGGAAGGTAGTAAAGCAAATAAGTATATAACAAAATATAATGATATATATGAATATGTCACAATGAGACCCACTTCTGTGTGTGCTAACCAAAAAACAAACTAAAAATATTAAGTTTTTGAGAAACTATTACTATTCTGGAGAAAAGACTTAAGTCCCTTTTCCCAATACATTCTGATTTCAAAACATACCTTTCAGTCAAAGTCTAATTGAACCTAAACAGTTTTGTACTGCTAAAGAAGCCTCTTGTTTGACAGGCAGGTGAAACACTAGATATGGTGGGATTCTCTAATATTTTAAAAATGTAACCAAATTATAAAACATTGAATTTGTCTTTTAACAGTTGAAGATCATCAGCTCAATTGTATAAACAATCTGCATCAATATGTTCCAAATTAAATATTTTAAGTTGTTAGCGATTCATGCTATATATACAATTGTTCTTAGCCATTTGCATGAGCAATCGGAATTTGAGAACACAGGAAATTATTTCCAACACAAAATGTTTTCACGAAGCTGATGTTGAACAGTAGTGTTAAATGGGATCTTATAATGCTCTACACAAAGAAGAAAGAATTATTGCCCATCACCAGTAGGAAGCTTTCTAAATTCTTTATAAACATTTTTTAAAGGCTTTGTCCTAGGACCCCATCCCAGAATATTCATCGTGCTTCATGTGCATCCTGTGGCAGCTGAGCAGAGAACTGGCCTGACTTTGTTCTTCTAAGTTCAAATTTTAAAGTCTATTACACACCAAAGTAATATGAGCTGTGCGTGTGTATGCATGTTCATGTGGGGCATGAACATGTGCGTGCACATGTACATGTGTGCCCATGCACTTGCAGGCCAGAGATCAACCTTTGGTGTCACTTCTTAAGTGCCAGCCACTACTGGTTAAGGTAGGCTACCTGGCCAAGTAGCCCAGGGATCTGCCTGTCTCTTCCTCCCCCGACATAGGATAATGATCATATGCCACCACACCTTAAAAAATACAAAAAACAAAACAAAAGAAAAAAACAACATGAATTCTGAGAATTTAACTGAGGTTCTTATGTTTACAAAACAAAGCACTTTACCCATTGAGCCATCTCCCTTCCCAATAAAATAACCTTTTAAAATGCATTGTTTTAGATAGGGTCTCACTACACACTTTAGACTCGCCTCAAACTAGAAATGCTCTTACTTTAGCATCCTGAGTAATGGGATTACAAACCAGCAAAACCAGCTAAAATACATTCATTCATCTAACAAAAAGAACACACTTGAGTGTCTGACTCTGCTTTTAGTTCCTGGACAAGTATGAGCTCATTTAATTCCCATGACAATCCAGATATGCACAATTATATGACCCAAGGACACAAAGCCAGTGGGTGGCAGAGGCTCACATGAGTGTTGAATGTTACAGGATAAGTGGATTCAGAAAACAGCATCTGCCTTGCTGCCAATGCCAGAGAAATCAGTTGAGCCTTCAAAGCCCTGTGTCATGGATAATGGGAACAAGAACCATACGTCCTCTGCCTGAAGATGAGGAAGGGCTAAGGAGTCAGGATAAGTATACTACAGTAAACAAACACCTGAAGAGTTTACTGAGCTATTCTCAGACTCTATCCTTGTGGATCTTTATACAAGAGTCAGAAAATAATCCCTATGGGACAACTGATGAGGAGTATACTTAGCAGAGAAATTCATCTTATTCAGTGTCGTTGGGAGGGAGTTCATTGCAAAAGGAAAAAACAAATTAACCATGGGATTCCACAGCAATATGAAATCTGATTATTGATGTACTCCAAATATACAGCTGTTTATTTGGTTTTAAAAAGGAGATGGAGATGAAGGAAGAGGAGAAGAAGAAAAAGGAGGAGAAGCCATAGCATGTCTATAAACAAAAGACAACCTGAAGCACATGAAGCATCATCATCCATGAGACACGACTACATGTCTCCTTTCTCTGTCTCCCTAGTTGTGGTAGAATATTCAGTTAATCCACTTACATTTTCCTATTGAGGTAGTGTCTCATGTAGCCCATGCTGACTTTGAACTTGCTACCTAGCCGAAGATTACTTTGTACTCCAGATCCTCTTGTCTCCACTCCCCTTGTACTGGGATATAGCTGTGTACTATTATGGCCAGTATACATGGTCCTGGAGATCAAATCCAGGGCTTTGTGAGTACTACAGTAGTAAAAATAGGTTTTCATTACCCCTGAAGCGGCTTTAGATTCTGGAGCCTGGGGCACACTTGTGTGTGGAGGTGGTGGGGGAGTGAATACACCCAGTGTGTTTTGAGCAGAACTATGGTATTACAAATGTGGGCAACCTTCCTGTGTGCCTTCCCTAGAAGATGTATTAGACAATACCTTTACAGTGTAGAGTAAGGAAACCTCTGTCATTTCACTTGATAATAGCCATAGGATATCAAGAAAAGGGGAGAGGAACCTCCTCTCGCCATCTGATCAGAGAAGATCATTCCGTGAGTAAAATGCCTGCCACACAAGTATTAATGTCTGAGTTTGGACCTCCAGGACGGATGTAAAAGCTGTGCACCTGTAGCCCCAGCCTTGTGGGCAAGTAGAGACAGGTGGAAGCCTAGAGTTTGTTGGCCAGACAATCTGGCTGAATTAGTGATCTTCAAGTTCAGGTAAGAGATTGTGTCTCAAAAAGTAAGTTGAAACACAAAAGGAACGCATGAACATAGACATTTGGCTCATACATACACCAACACAAACATGCAAAAGCCACATTTCCAGTTAGGCATGTTGGTATACATTTGTAATCCCAACACTTGGGCAGCTGGGGCAGGAGGATCATGAGTTCAAGGCCAGCCTAGGCTACATAATGAGTCCCTAACTCAAACAAACAAAATCTGAGTTTAGAGATAAAAATTAGTTCCCAGAAACATCAGAGTTGAACACATCTTGAACTGGAGAAAAGAAAGATGCACAGTGACCTCAGGTGCTTTCTTTTAATATGTTTACAACATATTAATGCAATAATAATATTTACAAAAATAAACTTTGGAGGACTTCAAAGGTAGCTCAACATTTAAGAGCACTTACTATGAGTAGAAGATCCAGGTTCGATTCCCAGCACCCATGTGGTGACTCACAGCTATCTGTAACTCCAGTTCCAGGTCACCCAATGACCTCTTATGACCTGAGTGGATGAGGTATGTATATGATACATATATACGATATAGACAAAACACTCATGCATAGAAAATGAAATCAAACACATCTAAAAATACCATTTGATTTTCCTGTGTGTGAGCTCCTGCTCTAGCAAAAGGATTTATAGTATCTTATACCTAATGGTAAGTAAATGCATTCCTAATGAATCTCTTAAAACAATATGCCTAGTGACTATTGCGGTAAATAAGGATCAGGATAAACAAATAGGCCGAATAGATGTTTATTCAGGGAGAAATAACTTACAACCTAGACAGATGAACACCAGGAAATTCAACCCGATCCTCTCCTGTCCAAGTCACGCCAGAAAGAGAGGGCCTTTCCTGGCCCCCTCCGACCTCCTTCCACAGGTCACTTCCGCCCATGGCTCCACCCACAATGGGCGTGGTCAGTGCCACAGAAGGACTATCTCACTACATAGTGACTGATTTACAGACAGGTATGTCTGTCTTAGAATCCAGTCGATGGTCTGTGTACCTCACTATACTTGATTATGTTAAAAACTGAGTTCTTCCATGGCCATTTGCTCCATGATTATCTTAATGCTATTGATTGAAATGAGCCTGAGCCCAAGAGATGATAGGAGAAACCTGAGGCGATTAGTTCACAGGTAAAGTTGCAGTCCAATAAGAAAGTCCTGGTATCCCATCACACAATGGGTGACACTAGTTAACAATATTGTATAATCAAAACTAGAAGACAGACTTAGGAATGTTTTTGGAATGGCAAATGTCTGAGAGGATGATAGCGACTTGCCTCCTGAACTGATCAATGCTTGCTGGGTGAGCGTACCACAACATCACACTCTACTCCATAAACATGAAAATTTTCTGTCAAATACCACTCCGTCGTCTCATGGCTGTGATTTTCAAGTTTTCACAATGAACACTGAGTGTAAGGTGTTCATATTTAGAGATGTAATAAGAATCATTTAATGGGATCATGACTCAACCATTAGTCAAACAGAAGTTGACTTAATGAGTCAAGAGATAAACAAGAGAGGTCATCAGCTCCCAGCCAGATATATAAAGGGACCCGGCCCAGAGGGGACATCACACCCGAGAACACACAACTGCTCTCTACTCCTCAGCCCCACTCCAGCCCAGACAACACCATGACCGGCTCCTGCTGTGGATCCTTCTCCTCCCAGAGCTGTGGAGGCTGCTGCCAGCCCTGCTGCTGCAGAGACCCCTGCTGCTGCCGCCCAGTGTCCTGCCAGACCACAGTGTGCCGCCCTGTGACCTGTGTGCCACACTGCACTAGGCCCATCTGTGAGCCCTGCCGCCGCCCCATCTGCTGTGACCCCTGCAGCCTGCAGCAGGGCTGCTGTCGCCCCATCACCTGCTGCCCCACCTCCTGCACAGCTGTGGTCTGCAGACCCTGCTGCTGGGCCTCCACCTGCTGCCAGCCCATCTCTGTGCAGGCTCCCTGCTGCAGGCCCCCCTGCTGCCAGCCTGCTCCCTGCCGCACCACCTGCAGGACCTCCCCCTGCAACACCTGCTGCTGAGCTCCTGTGGCAAGCAGCCACCTTTGAAAACTAGTCGTGTTCCTATTTCTCTCTCTCTCTCTCTCTCTCTCTCTCTCTCTCTCTCTCTCTCTCTCTCTCTCTCTCTCTCCTCCTGCCCTGAACCACCGATGCCCTAAATCAACCAACCAGCTTGTGAATGGAGGCCTGGAGCCTTCCATTTAGACTTGTGCAACTCTTTGAAGCATCTTTGAACTCCTTTCCTTCTTGGGTCTAAGGTCTTTGAACATGATTTTGTTTTTTAATAAATTCCTCTTTTTTGGCCTCACAAAACATTGCTTTGCTCTTACGTGTGCCTTTTAAATTATTTTATTCTTTGAGATTTTACTCCACATGTACAACTTACATTGATCACGTCTATCTCTCACACTCCCCTTCACCTCCTTCCAGACCATCCTCCTGTCTCCCCAACCACGACCCTCTCACAACTTCATGACCTTTCTTTGTTAACCCACGCAGTCCAATTGGTGTTGCAGTAGTTTGCATAGGCATAGGGGCATCCACTGGAGCATGGCCGACCAACCAGAGGGGGGGGGGGAATCTGTTTTCCTCATGCTCTTTTTTTTTTTTTTTTAATTAGATAACCGGGAAATTCTTACTGCTTACCACCTGCAAGCCACAGACTGAATGAACTGTGAGAAACATTTAACTGAGGTTTTAAAAACTTTTCCCCTCAACAATCTCACAAGTTCCCACCCTTAAGTGAAAAGTTGTATACAATTAGTGGCTACCACTAAAAGAGAGTCACTCTTCCCCACAGACGTGCCCTCTATTGGTTATCCAATACCAAGTTTTCATTTCTAAAATATATACACATGAGCAGCACATGGTGTTGCATTTACGTATGTGTAGGTAGGTATATACATGTTCAATAATCATAAATAAAAAGTTAAAATATGTCCTTTTTCATTTTTTTACAATTTTTATTTCGTGTGTTTGTTTGTTTTGCCTGTATGTATGTCTGTTCACCATGTGTGTGCCTGGTGCTTTCAGAAGAGTGTATGGGATTCCCAGGAACTGGAGTTACAGGGATTAGCAGCCCTGTCAGTATGGACTGAAACCAGGTCTTCTGGAAGAGCAGCCAGTGCTCCTAACCCCCAAGTCATCTCTCCAGCTTAAATAGCTTAAATTTAGTCTTTTACTAAAAGCTTCTGGGGAGTTGAGTCGTATCTACATTGACAAAATTGAATAGAACATGGAAAATAAAAAATGTGCATATCATCTAGTAACTACAAAGACATTACTGTTGTTTGGGAAGAATAAGAAGGTTTGAAAAATGCTAGTATCTTATATGAGTTAAGATATTGTTGCCCAGATTAAGAGAGCAGCTTTTTCATCAATGGAAACAGTATAGACAAAAGTATGGCGGGAAGTCAAGGGTCATCTAAACATTTGGCTAGACCACTGGATCTATGGGGAGCAACAGTAGGAGGACTATTTAGAGAATTAATGTGCTTTGCCAATCGGCTAATGGTAAGTAAGTAAGTGTTAAGGAACTATTTAAAGCCTTGGATCCATACATGGCATGACAGAAGTTGGTGTTGGTGTCCAGAGAAGCTAAGAAACAAAGAGGACCCTAAAAGAGAACATACATGGTCCCCCAGAGAAGAGCAAAGGGATAAGAATTCCTGAACAAATTGGAAGCACAAAGGAGGAGGGAGGGAGGAGAAAGAAGAGAGGGGAAGAAGAGGGGAGAAGAAACCATGAGGGAGCAGGAAAACTGAGTCGGGGGAAGACTAGAGGAAAGCAAGAAAAGAGATACCTTAACAGAGGGAGCGATTATAGATTTAAAGAGAAATCTGACACTAAGAAAATGTCCAGAAATCCACAAGAATGACCCCCAACTAAAAATCTAAGCAATAGTGACGAGGCTACCTTAAATGCCCTTCCCCTATAATGAGACTGATGACTACCTTAAATATCATCATAGAGCCTTCATTCAGTAGCTGAGAGATTCACAGCTAAGCACCGAGCTGAACTCCTGGAATCCAATTATAGAGAGGGAGGAGTGATGAGCAAAGGAGTCAAGACCATGCTGGGGAAACCCACAAAAACAGCTGACCTGAGCAAGTGGGAGCTCATGGACTCCAGACAGACAGCTAGGAAACCAAAATAGGACTGAACCAGGCCCCCTGAACATGGGTGTCAGTTAGGAGGCCAGTCTATGGGACCTCTTGTGGTGGGACCAGTATTTATCCCTAGTGCTTTGGGAACCCATTCCCCCAGGGAGAGGTACTCTCTCAGCCTACATACAAGAAGGGAGGGCCTAGGCCCTTCCCAAATGATGTGACAGACTTTGATGATCCCCCATGGAAGGCCTCACTCTCCCTGGGGAGTGGGTGCAGACTGGGATGGGGGAAAACTGGGGGGGATGGGAGGGAGGAACTGGGATTGATATGAAAAATAAGATTGTTTCTAATATAAATAAAAAGTAACTTTTAAAAAGAAGTTGGTGTTGGGATGGTCTATAGGAGTTTTTATAATGAGGACAAATAGGAGATAGCTCAGTTAGTAAACGTGCTCACCATGCAAGACTGAGAAAAAGGAGTTCAATGTTCACACCCAAGGGAGAAGTCAGACATGGTGGTAAGCTAATCAGCAAGCCCTGGGTCACCATGAGAGAGAGAGAGAGAGAGAGAGAGAGAGAGAGAGAGAGAGACAGAGAGAGAGAGAGACAGAGAGAGAGACAGAGAGAGAGAATGACAAACACAGAAAACCAGAAGGTACATTAAATTTAAAGTGGGAGACAAGAAACAACTAGAAAGTAAATGTGATTTATTTCAAATCTGGGCTAAACTTTCATAGTCTAAAAATGCTTAAATGGATTGTAAGACACTTATGCTTCTTTGCTTTGCTTTTCAGATTATTATTTTGTGGTATATTCCACCCAACACCACATGTTTATATTCTTGAACTGCTAAAAAGTATTTAAAACAAAGGCAGTACACAAAAAGTTTTACTGATCCTCACTGAACCTGGACAACAGCATGTAGTGAAATATAAAGAACTTGTCTAGGGAAGGGAGATGGGAATAACATGTCCAGCTCTTCTCTCCGTGAGTGCAAATGCTCACTTAACTTCTATGAATTTATCTGTTTCCAGACCATGATGTTCTTTCAACAACTGATGCTAAGGAAAGGGAAAAGTCATTCCTACCACACAACCAATGTCCTGGCCTGGCACTTCATGAATGAATGGCTCTGTTACTTAACTCACTCTATTAATTAATTAATTAATCCTATTGATACCTCTCAGCTTTGTGCACCAGAAGAAAATATGAGGCAGATAATCAGACTCTTTCTTTATAACCCTTCAGTGTTCTGGGAATAGTAGAATTAAACAAGTTTGTGGTACTTATATTGAGTATTGATTTCTACACCTAAAATATTAAGTGGTCAAAAAGATGAGTTATTAGTTTATCTTTCCATTACTCAATGATTACATGTACCCATTTTCAACTTCATGCCTATCGCCATGGGTACCAGAGAGCATACAACTTTAGTGAAACTGGCACACATAATATTCCAACAAAATCTTACTGCTGTCCAAAATAATATCCTCACCTCATGAAAGATAACTTTGTGCTTGTATTAATATGCATAGGATCAATAAGCCTACCACAAGAAGTAAAAATGACTTTTTGTCACTTTTAAGGAGTAAGGTTTTTCTGCCCGCTGCTGCTGGTCTTGTCCCGCCACCGCGCCAGCCCCAGTTAATACACTGAGACTCTGTATTTGATATAATGCTGTTGTCCAGGTACTAGTTTCTTATCGGCTAGCTCTGTCTTAAGTATTAACCCATTTCTATGTATTTTCACATGGTCTCCTTACCGGGCAGTGGGGCCGGCGTCTGATCTCCCCAGTCTCTCCATGTTGACCCTCCTTACTACTTCCTCTTTCCTCCTTGTCTCCTAGTCCCTTCTATCTTCCTTTCCTATTGGCCAACAGTGCTTTATTCATTAACCAGTATGAGAAGCATATATACAGAATGACATCTCCCATCAGTCACTATACTTTTTTTTTTGTGTCCCCTCATGTAACCCTAAAGATTTAGTGGAAAAACCACATCACTTTTCTGTCAACTACCAAAAATGGTTTCAACTTTTTGTGTGCTAAGACATCTAAATTTTTGCTTTTGTGCCTACTAACACATACTGATAATCTACTTTCAATCTCCCTTACAAATATTAGGAACCAGAAAAATAGTGTTTCCTGATTCCTTTTGTCTCCTTGGCTCCTCTTTGTAAATTAAGCTGTTGTCCTCTTTGATTCAATGCCTTTTTGCAGGGCACATGGTGTAGTAACATAAAATGACATGAATTGAAATAAAACTGTCCAAATGGTTCACATAGCATTATTTTTTATCTATCCCAAAGAAGCATAAATTTCATTTGACTGTTTTATAGGTGCTTTTCCCTGCTTACTGATTACAAATTTTAGCCTCTTCTTTAAATTAAATTGGAGTGCCACAGGTTTTGTGCCATATACTGTCCTGAGTGACAAACGTGCCCTCGAATATTAATGTCTTAAGTTTAGAAGGGCTCACCGAAATCATACGAAAAATATATGGAGAGGTCTGTGAATTTCTCTTAATGTGTAACATCTTTGTATGTGTAACTTTCTATGCAATGATGTAGAAACTGCAATCTAATCAATAAAATAAAAACAGAACCACAAAGGTAGTCTTCTTGAAGGACAACCCAGGGTCAAGGATTCCTTTTTGAATATTTGAGATTTGATGAGTATGTCCCCAGAATTATAATTACAGATGAGAGTCACCTTGTCAGGTGCTGTGACCACAAACACAAAACTGAGGCCAAGACTCAAGTAGAAACCATCACTGTTTGGATACAAAGCATTTAACATGTCAACCTCTGATGAACATATATGATGAGCATCAGCTGAGCAACAAGGAAACACCCATTTAAAGCTATGTTTAAAGTAACCCAGAGGCCCCAGAAAATCTGGTTTTAAGAGTAACAAGATAAAAATGCTACCTGTGGAAGAGCGCCTGTCCAAGGTATATAAAAGGCTCCAGGTGGAAGAAGCCATCAGAATTCAGAAACTCATCTCAACTACACAACTCTCAAACCAACCTCTGACACCATGGCCTGCTGCGCTACCAGCTTCTGTGGCTTTCCCACATGCTCCACCGGTGGCACCTGTGGCTCCAGCTGTTGCCAGCCCAGCTGCTCCCAATCCAGCTGCTTCCAGCCCAGCTGCTCCCAGTCCAGCTGCTGCCAGCCCAGCTGTTGCCAGCCCAGCTGTTGCCAGCCCAGCTGCTGCCAGTCCAGCTGTTGTCAGTCCAGCTGTGGCACTGGCTGTGGCCAGGAAGTTGGCAGTGGAGGTGTGAGCTGCCGCGTTAGATGGTGCCGCCCAGATTGCCGCGTGGAGGGCACCTGCCTGCCCCCCTGCTGTGTGGTGAGCTCCACACCCCCAACCTGCTGCCAGTTGCACCATGCCCAGGCCTCCTGCTGCCGCCCATCCTACTGTGGACAGTCCTGCTGCCGCCCAGCCTGCTGCTGCTACTGCTGTCAGCCCAGCTGCTCTGAGCCCAGCTGTTGAAAACCTTCTAAGAAGAATCTTAAGAGGATGGCACTTCAAAATGAACCAGCTAGAACCCTAGAGATACTCTAAATTTCAGTATTGATAAATCAGCTACTGTCACAGCTACATAATTTCCCAGGAGGTTAACTCATTTGGAGAGAAAGTGCCTTGAACTCCAACACAAGCCCTGCAATGTGGAGAGCGCCCTATAATATATTACTATAAGTATTACTAGAAATATTTCAGTAGCTTATTGGGATTTGCATTTAATAAAAAAGCATTTGATCTCTTCAATGGTAAAACATTATTGTCAATACTTTCTTTCCTTTGGAATTTATTAATAACAGTGGGTACTGGAACGTGTTAAAGTCTCAACATGGCACTACAGATTTTCTTTTCTTTAACTATGCTTGTTCTTTTCATAATCCCATTTCTTTGTTTCCTACTAAATGGCTCACTGTTTCCACAAGTGAAATACATCATTTAAAAACACAACAGCAATTGGGACCCTTGCCTGCACAAAGTGGTTTCAACGTTCCCAAAGGTCAGTTTTCCAAATAGGAAGTTTGTGTCACTTAGGTATCTCAGGCATTGCCAAACCCATGCAGTCACTCATATGTGAGTCCACATATGATTCTTTCAAACATCAAAGAGTTACTAAGATGTAACGCAAAATGAAAGACCATAAACTCAAAACAGCAGAATAATAGCATCCGATGTTTCTGCTTGCAGCTTGTAAGCCACAACCCATGACTCCTTGAGTAAGTCATTTCACTCGCCTGAGCAACAATTTCTCATCTGAAAACTGACTTGTGTCCCTTCCGTGGAGAGATGTGTAGATCACCTAATAAACAGGTGACACGCTGACAATGTCCTCAGATATTTGAAGAGGAAAAGGACTCAAGGATCCAATAATACCATGTGCTTTATTGTCATGGTTAGTTTACTGTCCGCCTCACACACTCTGGGGTCACCTAGGAAGAGGGAACCTCAAGTGAAGAAATGCCTTGATCAGATTGGCCCATGAGTGTGCCTGTAAGGAATTCTCCTGATTGCTAATTGATATAGGGGAATTCAGCCCACTCTGGGCACTACCATTCCTAGGCATGTGGTCCTGGGTTGTGTAAGAGAGCAAGCTGTACCAGGTTGCGATCACACACACACACACTATATATATATATATATATATATTTAGTGTGTGTGTGTGTGTGTGTGTGTGTGTGTGTGTGTGTGATTCCCTTCATCATTACCAGCACTTGTCAGTTATTTTCTTGATCTTAGCCATTCTGAATGGGGTGAGATGAAATATCAAAGTAGTTTTAATTTGCATTTCCCTATTTACTACAGATGCTGAATACTTTTAAAGATATTTCTTAGCCAAATTAAATTCTACTTTTGAGAACTCTGTTCAGATCTACAGTCCATTTTTTAATTGGGTTATTAGTTTTCTTGGTTCTTAGTTTTGGGAGTTCTTTGTATTTTCTGAATATTAATTCTCAATAGGGATAAATTATCAATACTCCTAGATGAAAAGCTACAGGCAATCAATGGCTCCTGAGAGTGAGAAGAAAAAAAAAAGCTTGTCTTTGGGGACAGCTCCCTGATATGTCATCTAATCCCAAGAGTTCGGCCCTAAACACAAGCACATATCAGCAGCACTAAAGAAAATCAACTCAGTAAGAGAACATTAATTTTAAAAGGAGAGGTATGACTTTGAGAGGGAGTGGAGGATAAAGGAAGAGGGGTAGAAATGATGTTACTACATCTTTGAATGCTAATACATCCAAAACTCATATATGAAATTTTCAAAAGCTAGAAAGAATTAAATAAGAAATAACAACCCTGAACCAAAAGAAAATAGAGCTAGCTGAGTATATGCTAAAGAGCAAGCCAGTAAGCAACTTGGTCTGTTTCTCTATGATCTCTTCAGCAATTCCTGCCCTGACATCCCCCAGTGATAGGCTGTGACTTGAAGTATAAAAGGAAATAAACACTTCCCTTCCTTTAGTTGCCTTTGATCAAAGTGCTCTTTATCATAGTAGCAGCAAATCAAACCAGGACAACTGTTGTTTAGAAGATGTTATAAGTTGCCTTAGAACATTAAAGAGGCTGTGGTGTTCTACAGTAAGACCATCTCTATCCATCATATCAAAACTGATAAAGCCAGGATTTTTGCTGTTGTCTCACTTCTTAGTGTCTTGTAACCAGTGATCTTCGAAATGTACTCTGGAAAACGATGAAAGAAAGTGTCAGTCTACCAACCCGTATTTTTGTTCAAGTGCTGTGAAGCAGAGTGCAGAACAGAGTGTTGACCACATCTCATCACCAGCCTTATTCTCTTCTCCGAGAGGTGTTTCTGAGGTGAAGCAAGTATGAAACAAAAGATGCAGAATGGAGATTTCATTCCATGGGATAAAATCTTAGGACACAGAATCAACGTGGTAGACTCCAATTAGTAGCATTTAGCAAATGATTGTTTCAAGGTGATAGGGCATCCTTCTGAGGTGATTAAAAAGATTCGACATCATAGGCCTGAAATGTACAGTGAGGCTGAAAAAATGTCACAGTGAGTAAGAGTGTCTGCTGTGAAAGGAAGAGGATCTGAGTTCAAATCCCTGGGGCCCACATGAAAAGCCAGGCGTGGCCATGCATGCTGGTTGAGACAGGTGGATCCCAGGAGCACTCTGGCCATCTAACCTAGTTGACATGGAACACTCTAGATTTGCTGAGATCTTGTCTCAGATAATAAAATGGAGGAACCAACAAGTCAGCTCAGTGTCATGAAAATCTGGCCATCTGAGTTATATTCCCAGAACCCATGTAAAGATGAAAGAAAAAAATAGACTCAGCAAAGTTTATCTCTTACTGTTACATGTACCCAATGGCATGTGCAACATATTATTATTATTATTATTATTATTATTATTATTATTATTATTATTGAGATCAATAGAAGAAGATTCCTCATACCCTCCTCTGGCCTTCCCCATATGCACATGCCTAGGAGTGTGCACCCACACTCTCCTGTGTACATGTACCACACAACACACACCTATACAAAATGCACTAAATGTCACTTTATTATACACTTTAAAATGGTTCTTTATGAGTTTTACCTCAATTTATATAAAGTTAAGGAGAAAGTACAACTTCATAACAATTAGCAAAACACCACCTTGAAGTCAACATATACTCAGGGAACACAGCTTATCAGACCTACAGTACATTGGTATGAAGAAGGATATGCTCTTTCTTCTGTGTGAACACAGCGACACATCCAGGCACAACCTGCACATCTGTGCTCAATGGGCTTACAACATGGTCAACATCCCAAATCCTAACATACAGGTTTCTTGTCTCCAACTGCATAAAATGGTTAAGAGCTGAGGCACCTCAAAACTTCAAAAGGATATGGTTTTGTATTTAGAAAACTCAAGAAAGACTGTATTACTTAGTTAAGACTAGAAAGTTGGGGATGAGAGGAAGTTCTTGAGGTTTACTTGTTCCCTGGTTGGGACCCTTGGGATAGAACACAAAGCATAGAAACATGGATGTCATAAGTAGGAATGGTTCATTCATTTGGCTGGCCATCAACCACCCACACTTTATCCTTCAGAAATATAAGAGAGAATTAGAACAGACTGCCATAGAGCATCCGTGAAATGAAGATGAACATGTTGGAGAACCCCCAAGAACACAGAAACCATTCAAACATTAGCATCACTCTTTTTTATTTAAATAACATCTTTTCATTTATTTTACATACTGGGTGCAGTTTTGCTCCCTCCTCTCCTCCTGTCCCTCCTGTCTGCCCTCATCTACCTGCCTCCTCATCCACTCTTCCTCCATCACCATTCAGAAGAGGGCAGGCAGGTTCTTAAATAGAGGATCAAGTGTTCAAAATGACAGCCTAAAAGTCCCTTGTTCTTGACATATAAGGTTGGTATAGGCCCTCCAAAATGAAGTAGTAGAAACTTCAGAGAATCAGCGGTATCATTTTTATAACATCTATGTCCAGATACCTGCATTCCCACTTAGACACAGACACAAGTCCCTGGTATTCAAAGGGGATAGAAAATCTACAAAGAGAAACATCATTTATGTTTTTATCTGTTTTGATTTCCATGGAAATCAATACAGAAGAAACAGACTCAAGTGTTGGGAGAAGTCTGCTTATATCCCATGTTCTTGATTTGAGGTTGATAAGGGAATGTTCAGATTCAACTTCACTTTATGGCAGAGAGGCAGAATTTTCAAATTTTGGATGACATATTTTTAATTGCTTGATAGATTTATTGTGTGAGTCCACATGTACAGAGGTCAGGAAGGAGGAGTTGCTTCTTCTTCCCAATTCATGGGTCCCAGGGTCACACTCGGGTCATCCGGCTCGGAGGCATGCTCTTTTATCTGCTGAGCCAGCTTGCTGGCTCTTGAGCATTGCGTTTCCTTGTTAGCAATTACCTGAGTCCATAATCATGAAAGTTGACTTAAATCTTGTACTGAGGGAGCTGTTGAAAACAGTGCCAAGGTAGAAAAGGTAGAAACAATAATGCCACGCTCAATGCCATTATCTCCAGGGCCTTTTATCAGCACTGTACTGATATACCTCAAATGCCCAGGGCCACTATCTTTAGCACCAAGAATCCTGCTGAATTTGAATTCCAACATGAATTCAACAGCCCTGAGAATGCTATCGTGGCACCTGCACATTGCAAGCATCTCAGATGAAAAACTAGCTAACCAAAGAAGCCGGGAGATGGCCCAGTGGGTAAAGGGCTTGTTGCACAAGTGTGAGGGCTTCAGCTTGACTCCCTGGATCTACATAAAGCCAAGGGGATCTGTAATCTCAGACCATCTGTGGAGAGAAATGGGACCTGGAGACAAGAGAGGGAGGTGAGCACCCACACCTGGGCTACCTTCTGACGTCCACAGGAGCTCCATGTCACCAACACACTCATACACACACACACACACACACACACACACACACACACACACACACACACACGGAAAACAAAACTAAGTTTTATACTCAGTCAGATGGTGGAATTTCAGACTTCAGATTCACCACTTGGATTTTTGTAGCCTTAAAGAGCCAACCTTCCTTCCTCCTTCCCTCCCTCCCTCTCTTCCTCAATTTATTTTAATCTCCTCTCAGATAATACATCCTGACCTCCATTTCCCCTCCCTCCACTCCTCCGAGCCCACCCCACCTCCTATCTACCCCATATCCACTCCTCCTTTGTTTTCCCTTCAGAAAAGAGCAAGTCTCCCAGGGATACCAACCAAAGATGGCAAAACAAGGCACAGTAAGACAAGGCACAGACGTTCATATTAGGGCTAATCAAAGCAACCTAGTAGGAGGAAAGGATGCCAAGGGCAAGCAAAAGAGCCAGAAACACCCTCGTTCCCACTATTAGGAGTCCCACAAAACGCCAGTCTGAACAGTTAATGCCTCAGTTTCCTCCAAGTATTATGAGAGCAGCAGTAGAAGCCACTCTTAGGATTGATATCAGGTATGATCAGTTGTCTAGGAACACGATGAGTGCTCAAAAAACATTACTAGGAACCATCCATTCACATTTTCTGGGTGCAAAAAGAGGTATCTTTTCTGTTCACCTGAACCCACCTTTGTTTCCCAGTCAAAGGAAACAAAGGAATTAAACACCCACGTGAGATTAAAGACCCAATTACCAGGGTCAACAATGAATAACTTTGAGCCTTCTTAAGCAGGAGCAGCATTAGCCAATTATCCTTTGGCAATAGGGAAATTATAGCAAATATGGGTGATCCATGCTTATGTTTCCAGTGAACGCTAGTGACTACTTCACAGTAGTTAAGAACCCTAATTGAACACCAAATAAAATGAACTTTTTACAGGCTTTCAGAAAACTGAACAAGTTACTCAGAAACAAACAATTATCATTTAGAGGAAAATGACGTAAACATAAACAGGGAAGAGGCTTTGGGAATTAAGGAAACATAACCCAGCCAAGGATTATAAAAGGACTGGAGTGGTAGTCACTACTCAAACTCAAAAAAACTTCTTCAAGCTAAGAAATCTTCAGCACTGAGCAACATCTAACATGGCCTGCTGCGCTACCAGCTTCTGTGGCTTTCCCACATGCTCCACTGGTGGCACCTGTGGCTCCAGCTGCTGCCAACCCAGCTGCTCCCAGCCCAGCTGCTGCCAGCCCAGCTGCTGCCAGCCCAGCTGCTGCCAGCCCAGCTGCTCCCAGTCCAGCTGCTGCCAGCCCAGCTGCTGCCAGCCCAGCTGCTCCCAGTCCAGCTGCTGCCAGCCCAGCTGCTCCCAGTCCAGCTGCTGCCAGCCCAGCTGCTGCCAGCCCAGCTGCTCCCAGTCCAGCTGCTGCCAACCCAGCTATTGTCAGTCCAGCTGCTGTGGCACTGGCTGTGGCCAGCAGGGTGGCAGTGGAGGCATGAGCTGCCGAGTTAGATGGTGCCGCCCAGACTGCCGCGTGGAGGGCACCTGCCTTCCCCCCTGCTGTGTGGTGAGCTCCACACCCCCAACCTGCTGCCAGCTGCACCATGCCCAGGCCTCCTGCTGCCGCCCATCCTACTGTGGACAGTCCTGCTGCCGCCCAGCCTGCTGCTGCTACTGCTGCCAGCCCAGCTGCTCTGAGCCCAGCTGCTGCCAGCCCAGCTGTTAAGACCCAGGATGCTGATTCCCAAGGGTTCAACTTTCAAGGCCTGGGCCACTAATACATTCTCCAACTTGGATTTGGCTTGTGTCTTTTTGTGTGTGTCAGAGAGAAGTCACCAAATAGTTTACCACGCAGAACATTTTCTTTTTATCTAAAACTGGAAAGGCTTTGATATCCCTTGTAAAAAAAATAATAATATCCAAATTTGATCCCAAAATGAGAAAATCATTTTTTTCTTAGGATTGCCCTCATGCTGCCAAGGCCCTGGAAGAATCTCATGTGCTAAGATGTTTTCTGTTCTTCTTTCACTGTTCTGTAAATTGCTCTTATGGGAAAAAAATAATGTGTAAAGGTAATAAATTATATCTGTTGGCATATCAAAAGTGGTCTCTTTTTTATTTAGTGTGCAAATAACAGATACTTCATAGAGAGCCACATAAAAATCCTTGAGTTTGATTCTATTGCCTTTCTTTGTTTTGCACAGGAAGCGAAGCATGCACGTGCTATGGCATGGAAGTAGAGATCAGAGGCAGTCTCTCATTCCACTGTACGGCTCTGAGGACTGAGGCAAGGGCCTTTATCCACTGAGCTATCCCGTTTCTTTTATAATCTATATTGCTCTTCTTATACTTTGTTAGGAAATGGATTGGGTTTGAGCGGTGGTTAAACCTCATAGAAAGCTGTGGCATTTCCATGTTCTTGTTTCGGTTTGTTGCTGTTATTAAACACCCTGATCAAAAGCAACATGGAAAGGAATGGGACCGTTTGGCTCACACTTCCAGGTCACAGTTTATCACTGAGGGAAGGCAGGATATGAACCTCGAGTCAGGAATCATGGAGGAATGCTCCTTAGTGGCTTTCATTATAGGCAGGCTCTCCTATAAGACCAGGACCACTGCCTAGGGATGGGACTGCCCACAGTGGGCTTAGCCATCCTCAGTCAACTGATCATCAAGACAGTCTATCACAGACTGACCTGAAAAAGATACTCATTTTGTTGAGAACCCCTTTTAGGTTACTGTAGACCTTGTCAGGTGGACAGCTATCACTAAGTAGGACACTCAGAGTCTCTCAATATCACCCATGCTTGTTACAACTAGATGGCATAGAAGCTAGGGTCACAGAACCTAAATGTGACTTCCTTTCCCATCCACTAGAAGGAAGTTGTTTCGGGTGATCTTAAAACACTGGCAACACATGCTAACAAATTTCTCCTGTCCGTTTACTTACAGTCTTGTAGGACAGAAAGAGATGGGCAAGGATGGACAACCTCTTCCAAGAAAACACTCACAAGCAGATGAAGATTTTAAAACTGTTTTTTTTCCAGTTCCTAAATAGAAAGTGAGAAAACTAAGATTTTACTCAATAGTTATAATTAACAGATGTTCTTTGGTTTTAGATGTGTGCTTAATAGAAATATATGTGCTCATTATATACAAATGTGCTTCTATGTAATATACATGGAAATATATTTTTATATATTAAGTGTAAGTATCAGGAAATGCTTCATAAATCCAGGCAACTTTTCAAAGGAACATAAGGGGAACTTGGGTTTGGAATTGGAGGGCATAGAAGATGATAGGTAGGTAGGTAGGAAGGTAGGTAGATAGATAATAGATAGACTGATAGATAGATAGATAGATAGATAGATAGATAGATAGATAGATAGACTGAAATAAAGTCATTAGATCATCAACATCAACATGGCTCAGTTTGTAAAGGTGCTATGACCAACACTGACCACCTGAATTCTGTTCTTGGAATCTTCACTGCTGGAAGGAGAAGAACTTAGTTCCTCGAGTTGCCCTCTCACTGCCACATAAACCCTGTGGCACACAGACAGACAGAGAGACAGACAGACACACACACACACACACACACAGACACACACATACACACCCCTTTCTCTTTCTCCCTCTAAATAAGTGTGGAGAATCAAATGAGAATTTACTTCAATTTAAATTATAGTTCATACATTCAAAGAGTAACAACGGCCAGAAAATTAGAAGGGCAAAACAAAAGCCAACAGCTCACTTTCCTGACAGACTGTCTAGCAACCTATTGCAATCCAGAGGTGCCTTGCAAGGACAGGGGAGAAATGGCGGCACATTCTGTCCTTCTGCCCTCTTAATTCTAACCACCAACTACTCTCAGGTTCACCACTTAAACAGCTCAGCCCTTACTGAAGAAAACGAAATATGATCACAAGTAACTAAGGTACAGCGTAAATTCAACCTTTCATCATTATCACATACTCTTTTTGCATTTGGGGTTTTGTTTGTTTGGAAACAGTGTCTCACTCACACACCCCTGGCTAGCTTCAAATTTTCCATGTAACCATGTATGAATATGTAACCTTGAACTTCTGACTTTCCACTCCTAAGTGCCAAGATTACAGATGTATGGAGCTACATCTGTCTCATATAGTCCTGGGTACCGGGCCCAGGGTTTCATCCACACTAGGCAAGCACCTTCCCAGGTGAACCACAGCCCCAGCCAAATATATGCTATTAGTCATTCGTTTATTGTTTGTTTGTTTATCCCTAGTGAAGCCATGAATCTTCGAGGAGGACCTACTACAGCCGCTTTATTAAATCAGCATAATTCCTAACTGCATTCTAAATATGTATCCTCTACCCACAGGTAAGTGTAGTGCTCACCCTCATCAAAGAAGCTTCTCTAAAACAGATAGAGACCATTACAGAAAACTGTAACTACTCAGGATACAGAAAACAGCTGATCT
The DNA here is from genome assembly GCF_943737965.1 of Phodopus roborovskii. Lineage (NCBI taxonomy): Eukaryota > Metazoa > Chordata > Mammalia > Rodentia > Cricetidae > Phodopus > Phodopus roborovskii. Next base: position 14,996,573 of record NW_026125052.1, on the reverse strand, counting down.
CTTTTCTTTTCTACCCACATGTTTACCCTACATGTGGAGTGGAGGGAGGGAAGGGTGGTCTGGGGGCATGAGAGATGAGAGGGTGGGAGAGAAGGAAAAGGGAAAGGAGGAAGGGAGGGAGGGAAAAGGGAGGAAGGGAGGAAGAGGGAACTGGGATCAAAATGTAAAATAAAAATATAAATTATAAAAACAAAAACAAAACAGTTGATCGTGTTGTGCCCCATCCCAATAGATACATCTGCCCCACAACTTCTGCATCTCAGGCTCTGGGGACATAATGGATGAGGATGTGGAAAGGCAGTAAGAGCCAAAGAACCAGGAAATCTGCTGTGAGACTGTAATGATAGGGAACTCAACCATGATGCCTCAATAGTGTGGCTGTCAAAACCAGACCAGAACAAGGACAAGACCAATCAACAAGCTAACAGGAAGAGAGGAACTCTCATGGACTCTGCCCCTAGACAGAAAACTATGGACGACTAAGGAATGCTGAGAATTGGAGAATTAGTCTTCTTCAAAGATGAGACTTGTGATTGTTTATCCAACACCAAATGCTCTGAAATCATGCCCATGCAAGAAGCACTAAACAGATGCAGAAGATTCTATCTAAAGGTTTACGTCCATCTATATGTAGCAATAACAAAGAACAAGAAGACACTAACTTGAGAGGGAGTGAAGACTGATGGGTGACATACGGAAGGGCTAGGGAGTAGAGGCAGAAGAGGGAAATGGTGTAATGTGTTTTCATTTTAAAAACTAAAATTAGTCTGACAGTGGTGGCACATGCCTTTAATACAAGCACTCAGGAGGCCGAGGCAGGCAAATCTCTGTGGGTTTGAGGCCAGTCTGGTCTACAGAGGGAGTTCCAGGAGAGTTTCCAAAAGAGAAACCATCTATATTTCATAAGAATAAGTAAATAAACTCTGCTTATTCTCATATTCTGAAACACTATATATAGCTCTTAAAATGAGCTTTATCTATAGGATCTACTAAGAAACTGGGTTTGGTTGGTGAAACGCTTGCCACTTAAGCTCAAGGACCTGAATTTGAGTCTCATGAGTATGGCAAGCTCCAGCTTTACTCAACCTGTCTTAAAAGCACAAAGTGTAGAGCAACTGAGGAAAACATCTAGTATCAAACTCTGGCCTCCACACATTCAAAGAAATTGAATAATGTAGATAAATACTATCCAGATACAAACATATCCATGGCAAACATCGCACAAGTATACAACCTATCAATACTCAGTCATAAAGAACTTAAACTGACCATAATGATAACCAAAAAAGTACACAAAATCCATAATCAAAAATTCCCCAACAAAGAAAGTACAAGTATCAGATATGTTCACAGATAAATTCTACCAAATATATATAAAGAAAAATTAATGGCAATTCCCAAGAAATATCTCTAAAAAAATATTCATTGTTCTAGAAATTTGGTGAAAAAATATAGAAAACTGGAAAAAAATATTCACAAATTCAATCTATAAGGCCCCCATCCCTTTGATAACAAAGGCAAGAAAACCACAGAAAAATATTCCTGAAAAGTATTCATATGACAGTAATCAGTCAAATATTATCCAACAGTTCAATGAGACAATGAAATGATTAAAAAGAATTACTAAGTGAGAATTTATCTTACTATACAGGAATTGTTCAGCATATAAAAAAATCAGTGTAATCGTTATTTAATGGGTGAAAGGGAAAACATAAATTGTTATCTCAAGTATGCCTCCCAAAAAAATGTTTTGATAAATTTCAAAACCCTTTGAACATTAAAAAAAAGCACTCGATAGGGCAAGGAGATGGCTCAGTGAACAAAAGCTCTTGCTTCCAAGCCAGACAGCCTGCATTCTATCCCCAGAACTCACATGATGGAAGAAGAGAACAGATCCCTGCATGCCATCTTTGAACCTACACACACACACAAACATGTACACACACACATGCACACATACACAAACACACACGCACATGCACACACACACACACCTATGCATACACAAACACATAGAGAAATGTAATTTTTATCTTAAAAAATTCAATAAGCTAGGAAAATAATGAAACTACTTCAATATAATAAAAGCCACCGATTTAAAGAATACAATTAACCTCATATTCAGTAGCCAAAGTCTTATGATTTTTCCCATTAGCTTGGAAATAAGACAAGAATGTCAATTTTTTTCTATGATGTTTATCATACTACTAGAAGTACTAGCTAGAGAAATCGGACAAAGATAAAAAAAAAATGTCAACCAAACTGGAAAAAGAAAAAGTAAAACTATCTCTGTTTGAAGATAGCAGGATCTTGCACACACATACACCTAAAGATTCACACACAAAAGAATGTTAAGGCCAATCAAGGAACTTAGCAAAGTTCCCAATAAAAACTTAACACACACAGAAACACACACATATATACACAAAAAAAATATTTCTATACACTAACAATAAGCAATATGAAAAGGAAGTGTTACAGAAAATTACATTTACAGTGGCCTTGGGGGAGTGGGCCTCTGAAGGGATCAATTTGACTGTGGGAAAATATTTGGACACCAAAAATAACAAAAGATTGCTGAGACAATTTTTAAAAGATGCAAATAAATGGAAAGACATCCCATGTTCATGGATTATAAACTTATACTGTGAAAGTAATGATAGTACCAATAGATATACAGATTTAATGCAATCCCTACCCAAATCTCAATTCTGCTTGTGTAGTTTTTCCCAGGACGCACATTGAGTGGCTCACAACTCCATCTCCATCTCCAAGGGGATCCACATGCACCTGCACCCCCGTATACATACCAACATACATACACACACATTTTTAAAAGAACAAGATTAGTTTTATGAACTTCCCAATTTCAAATTTTATTTTAAAAACTAAAATAATCAAAATAGTGTGGCATTAACTCAAAAACAGGCATACAGAATAGAATACCCAGAATTAAATCCTTATACATAGTCAAAAGATTTTCAGTAGGGGTAATAAGACCCAAAGGTTAAGATGATTGACAGAAATATTTAAAATGTTACCATAAATTTCATGCATTGAATATTTGTTGTGATTAAAATTTGAATTTAAACATGTATAAAACCCAAACTTTATTGAAATTGAAGTGTACACACACACACACACACACACACACACACACACACACTTGTTCTAGAACAGGAATGAAGATGTCAAAGAATTAACACCAAACTGCTAATATTGATCATCTGGTACACAAGTTTAGGAAAAGTTATGTACATGCGTGTTTGTGTGTGCATGTGTATGCACACTGGGGAGGTGGGACATCAATTTTTCTTTATATGATTCCATTATTGCTTGTCTTGTTAAATGCTATATATATTAGTTTACATTAAATTATATTTAATGTAACAAAGACAAAGCAATGCAAAAGTCAAGTCATTAAAAGCTTCAGTTTGCAATGTGTGCATTGGTGATTACCTTGTTAAATAGCATCAATTGATAGCATACTATATATATATATATATAATACATGATATGCATGATATATCTATGTAGATATATATACATATATATATATTATGACAAAGAAAACAATTTAAAGGCGAAGTCATCAAAATCTTCAGTTTGTAATGTGTGCATTGGTGATTACCTTGTTAAATAGTATCCATTGATAACATGCAATAATATATATCATATATAATGTGCATGCAACATATGTGCATTATGACAAATACAGAAAACAATGTAAAGGCTAAGTCATCAAAGGCTTCAGTTTGTAATGTGTACATTGGTGACCAAAAGGAAGAGGCACAGATCTCTAAGGATCTTCTATCCTGCACAGACTGGCCCCAGGAAGGCAGACTTTGTTTGGATGTGGATCAATTAAACAGCTCGAGTCTTGATGACACCAATATTAGTCTTAAAGAGTCTGAGGAAACTGTTTATGAAATCATGATTGTTATTGAGTGACTGTTTAGGAAACAAATGTTCAGTTTAGATGAACTGTGCCTAAGGTTATCAAAGGTCAGCTGAGAAAAAGCAAGCCAACTCAAGTGTTTGGCCCACAGTCTGTCATGTGACTTTCACAGAGGTCTGCTGTGCTTGGCAATACTCCTTCCCTTAGACCAGAAGGGAAAGAGGAAGCTCTGTGACATTTAATTGATCACTGACAACAGTAAATGATGGAAATATTGTTTATAATTTTCTCAATTACTCAACCACTGACCAATCAAAGACTGACTTTGCAGCTAGCATCAAGGGGAGATGCTAACTGTTAGATATGCAGATCTAGGGAATATATAAAAGGCCAGGTGAGGGAGGCACAGTCCAAACTCAGAAACTTCCTTTCACAAACCAACCAACTTGACTCCTGACATGGCCTGCTGCGCTACCAGCTTCTGTGGCTTTCCCACATGCTCCACTGGTGGCACCTGTGGCTCTAGCTGCTGCCAGCCCAGCTGCTCCCAGTCCAGCTGCTGCCAGCCCAGCTGCTCCCAGCCCAGCTGCTGCCAGCCCAGCTGCTGTCAGCCCAGCTGCTCCCAGTCCAGCTGCTGCCAGCCCAGCTGCTCCCAGTCCAGCTGCTGCCAGCCCACATGCTGTCAGACCAGCTGCTGTGGCACTGGCTGTGGCCAGCAGGGTGGCAGCGGAGGCGTGAGCTGCCGCGTTAGATGGTGCCGCCCAGATTGCCGCGTGGAGGGCACCTGCCTGCCCCCCTGCTGCGTGGTGAGCTGTACACCCCCAACCTGCTGCCAGCTGCACCATGCCCAGGCCTCCTGCTGCCGCCCATCCTACTGTGGACAGTCCTGCTGCCGCCCAGCCTGCTGCTGCTACTGCTGCCAGCCCAGCTGCTCTGAGCCCAGCTGCTGCCAGCCCAGCTGCTCTGAGCCCAGCTGCTGCCAGCCCAGCTGCTCTGAGCCCACCTGCTGCCAGCCCAGCTGCTCTGAGCCCACCTGCTAAGAACCCAGTTACTGAGTAGTGAAGAATGGAGTGGATAGCAGTGCAGAATTGCATGGATCTTTAAGGCAATGCTCTGTGGGTGGATGCTAAGTATCTTCATGTCGCTAACCTGCTCATCAATAGTATAACTATTCATCAGGACCCCTACAGATGCGCTGAAGCTGATGCACTGAAAACATGCCTCAACCAGTGTGGGGAACCCCAGAGCAAAGTTAGCATCTTAACAACCATCTTTCCTACTACTCTCTTAGATACTAATATACTGGTATTTTTCCATTCTCCTATGATTGTTCTCTTGCTAAACATATGATGCAGCCTGACCCCGAAAGAGTCCCAGCTGCATGCTTATCCTATAGCAACTTATCTATAGCAGAACACCTGCATCCTGCTTGGAAGGACATTCTGCCTCCCTCACATCTTCCCTTTGGCCCATTTCCTCATTTCTCCACTACTTAAACCCTGTGGTTATATTCATTAAACGAGACTTGATCAGAATACTGTCTTGTCTCCATCTCTCGAGTCTCTTGTCTCTTCATTCTCACTCCTTCCCTCAGGGTCCCTGTCGACTGACCCCGCTGGCCGGGGCAAGCCAGCATGTTCAAAGGACTCTGCTCTGCTTAAGCAGCACACAGGGATGGGGTGGTACTTCATTCCAGTGACATGTGGACTACTTCCCTAGTTTTTGGTCCCCACACATCTTCAGTCATGCTTTCTATTTGAATAGTCCCTGTTGTTCTCAAATAAAGTGTTTTGTGCACTAGTGGATAGATTTCTGTCCATCTTCTAATTTTAAGCTGCCCACCTATAGACAATTGCATTCTTCAGGCATAGACACATAATCTAAAACAAAATTGTTGTCTGAAAATTAACTTATTTTTGAATCATCTGCTAATAAAATATTCTGTGCATTAAGTAATCCTCGTGATTATTTCAATACTTGGCTGTTTTATTAAATTAGATCCAGACAAATAGAGTTACCCTGGATGGACTTTTCTATCAGCTCTGACCTTGTCACTTTTAGTACAGTAGATGTTTTTCTTCTTCTGTGCACAAAATAAAGAAACTGGAATTGTCTACTAAATAGATTGGAAAATATCTACTACTACTTCTTCCAAGAGAACTTGGGTTTAATTCCTATGCCTTATCCTATCTCCTTCCCTCTGATCCCCAGCTGTGTAAGGTCCAACTCTCAATATTCACCTGCACTTACCGAGTATGCGAGGGGCACCAGTGTACTAGATGAGAATAGAGCAGATAACTTTGGGGTATCACTGTTGAGTTCCAGCATCATGTCATACAAACGCATTAGAATTCTCAAACAGAGATGCCACAATTTATAGTTTACAAGCCAATCGAAAAATGTCTTTCTTGAAAAAATTAGCACAATCCTAGAACACAAAGAGATAGATTCTACCATCTAATTCTGTGTAAGCAGTTGATTACAATACATAAAATATATAAATCTAAGAAGAAATGAGAAAATTCCTTCCAGGTTATTTACAAGTACCCAGCTCTTACCTCTCTCATTAAATTGGTAGCAAGGGTGGATCACAAACAGGATGGTACACTCCAGAAAATTGAATGGCTGTGCATTTTTTCAAGGTGTCGTAACTCCTAGACATTTTCCCCAAGCTTTTGTTAAACCACTAAATTAAGACAAAAATAACTTGACATCCCTAGTGTCTTCACAGCAAATAAGTCTCCTCTGTAGGCGGTGCTAAAACTTGAAAGTGCTATTTACTCATTCTTGAGTGGTTCAGGCGTCCATGAATCATACCTTATACTCCACCCCCTCAGTTAATTCCCACTGAATCAGATTCAATAAACATTTAATAAGACTCTACCAAAATCAGGCTACATACTTTCTGAAAAACCAAGTTGCTCAGTCAAAAAAGTACCAACAACCCTCTGGCCTGAAATACAAATAACATTTACATATTTCCAATCAGCTAAAATGAAAAGAACTATAAATATGGTGCTGGATGGTGTCGATGTGGTAGATTCTTCTATAACACGTGATCAAATACCCCAATATTCTAAACACATTGGAATTGAGTCTATGTATCCAGGAGGGAAAAATAATACTTGAAAGGGGCAAATTTTCTACTGTCTTAGAGGTTTGCATAGACAGCCAAGTGGAATGACAACTATTCAGAATAAGGGTGTTGCCTTAACCTAAAGTGAGAAGGCTCTTTGAACATGGAAACCACAAACACTCTTATGGCCAAGAGCGAGTCACAGCGACCTTATAAAACAAAGTCATTGCCATATCACATCACATGTATTTCAATGGAAGCCAATCAGAGGACCACTAAGGAACAAATTTAAACAAAAACAAGAAAAGTATGTTAAGAATTTTATAAACAGTGGCTTGCTTGACTATATAAAGGGCCCCATGTTCTGGTCAGCTCCCAAACTCAGAAAATCATCCCAGCTACTCAACACCCAACCAACTTCTAGCACCATGGCCTGCTGCGCTACTAGCTTCTGTGGCTTTCCCACATGCTCCACTGGTGGCACCTGTGGCTCCAGCTGCGGCCAGCCCAGCTGCTGTGAGGGTGGCTATGGCTTTGGCATCGGGGGTGTCTATGGCTATGGCATCGGGGGTGGCATTGGCTGTGGCCAGGAGGGTGGCTGCGGAGCCGTGAGCTACCGAGTTAGATGGTGCCGCCCAGACTGCCGCGTGGAGGGCACCTGCCTGCCCCCCTGCTGCGTGGTGAGCTCCACACCCCCAACCTGCTGCCAGTTGCACCATGCCCAGGCCTCCTGCTGCCGCCCATCCTACTGTGGACAGTCCTGCTGCCGCCCAGCCTGCTGCTGCTACTGCTGCGAGCCTACCTGTTAAGAGCCAGGTTACAGATTTTCAATTGCCCAGACCACAATGTTCTTGAATTGTGCACCTTCTTGGCCAACCCTGGACCAGTAACAAGTTCTTAAACCTTGACTTCATTGTCTAATATGAGGCTACAGAGTTCAGGTGCATTATGGCCCTGTCTGAGTCTGTGCTATAATCAAAATCTTGACCTCTACAGCTGATCCATAAATGAAAGAAAAAAAAAAACCTGTATGCTGATCACCAAATTGTTCTGGATATACTGCCTCTGAAATTCTTGATGGAGTGAAAAAAGTCAAACTCTTGGGGAATCTTTTCTTTAAAAAAAAAAAAAAAAAAGACAATAACTCTATCAGCCCTGCTTGGTGATCATGTTTTAGCTTCTGTTTACTTAAAGCTTTCCAACATCAAAGGCACCAGACTACAGCTGAGACACATTCTTCGGATGTCATCAGAGAAAATGGAAGTTCTTCATGTTGACCTCATTTGACCATTGAATACCTTCCTTATATTTCGGATCATAATGAGCTTGCCTGTTGGCTATTTCCATTATATCTGTAGTATTGTGTCTTGTGATGTTTCGTAATAAAGGTTATGTCCTGGGCAAAGAAACTGTGGTTTGTGTTTCTACTTGTTTATCTAGTGTCTCACCTGCTTATAATTTTAGAAAATGCACTTAAATGAATTCTTTTGTTTCTTCTGAGAGACTGAAGTCATTGGTACATCATGTATTATTCACTCCATTAAAATGCATTAATGATCACTTTAAGGCAGGAAATTGGAAGGGATGCTAGATACTAGAAAGAAGAAGAGTCAACAAAAGCATATGGTCAAATAGCTACAATGTGATGAGATAAAATCTCTTCCCAGTTCACAGACGTACCTTTAGCAGGTGGATGTGTTTGTGATCAATATGTTTTCAGAGGCCTGTGTACAATAAGGTATTTCCCTACAGGCCATGAAGTAACAAAATCCTACCAAAATGATATAAAATAATAACACATAAAACTTAAAGAAAATTTTTGTCTAGAAACGGAATAGAGAAAAAGGAAGAGGGAACATTATGTTATTGGGAGCTCATCAATCTTGCTATGTGATCCCTCCCATTAAGTTTAGAAATTCACATAAACTTTGAGACTCTCTGTAAAAAGCACTAAAGTGGCTGGGCTTCCTGTGTGGCTCAATTTAGAAAAAGGGAAAAGTCACCCAGAGGCTGACAGAACAAAGGGACTGGAAGAAAACAATACCTCAGAGCTTTCAGAAATGACCAAGAGTCTTTGGATAATCTCCACATTAGAAACAATGTCTTGGGTTTGTTTACTGAAACGAATATATAGAATAAACAACCAGTTGGGAAAATGTAAGGGAGTGCTTCACCATGGGACCAGTAAGGTCTGTATGATGGTGTCAACAGCAGGAGAGGCTTTATAAAGGAGAGAATCCTTATGGGGAGTTGCGAAGGTCCTTCTGCATGAAAAGAAAGGGGTTAGAAAGAAGAACCCACATACCTATTAGAACAATTAAATCCAAAGCAACAACACAACCAAATACTGAAAGGATGTACAGCTCACTTGGTGAGGATGAAGAATGCTACAGCCCTTTGGTCATCTTGTACCTTATTACAAAACTAAGCATACTGTTATCATAGAATCCATAAATTGTGCTCCTGTATATATACTCAAATGAGATGAAAACTCATCTGCATTGAAAACCTGCACTGATGCTGATTTATCTTTCAGTAGGTGAACAGAATAAACACACTCTGGGTCATCTATGCAATTAAGTACTATTTGACTTATAACAAAATAAGTGAAATAAACCAGTCTAAAAAGGCTACATGCTAAATAGTTCAAGTATAGGTCATTCTGCCAAAGACACGGAAACAATTAATAGTTAACCCAAGTGCCTTACATACTGTGCTGTGCAGTTGTCTGCAGTCTAACACTGGAAGGCAATCTCAGGATATAAAGAAAATAAGTTAGGACTATCTTATGAAGCCTACAAAGCAGTAGATTAGGTTTCTCAATATTCCTCCCCAGATAAATGAAGTATGTGAGGTGCTATACTCACTTCCTCATCGCCGCAGCTAACCCTTCTCATTTGAAACACGCACCTGATGCTTGGAACAAAGTCCTGTGAAAGAGGCAGAGTCTGCATCAATGCCAGTAGCAAGCCCACCGGTGAGGAGAGCTAGTGTGACTCAGTCAAGCCAATGCTTGTTGGATAGCCAAAGCAAGGAGCCTAGATCATTCCAGTTACAAGATACAGTAGGCTGCAATCAACTCTCAAGAATGGAAGCTTCCCACACACAACATCTACTGATCCTAAATAGTCAAGTAATGGCAAAAAGACACACGTTCAAATTCCAAAGCAGAAGTGGGAATGTTTCTTTAATGCGGGATTTTTTGGCATTGGAGGGCTGATGAATTACCAAGGAAGAGGGGAAAAAATGAGTATTAAATGATGGGGTAAGTATTACAAAATGAAGAAAAGAACCAGAGAGAGGAGAAAAACAGAAGAAAACAGTGAGAAAGAATAGGAAACAAGAGGCAGAATAGAGAAAGAACCCTCAGGAAGATACACAAGAAGGGGAAAGATGGAAGCCAACCCAGGCCTATTTAGTACTGTGTGCTGTCCTACATGCTAACACTTAGCACTGATACTTACACTAGGTTTATTTTGTGTAACCCTTGTATCAATCCTACAAAATAGATTTGTGTACCCTGGCTTACACGTAGTTACACGTAGGTAAATAAGTTTTTTTTTTTTTTTTAAGTAAAACGCCTTGCTTTCTGATGCACACAGCTCATAAGAAAGACGCTGAAATCTGAATCCACTTCTATCTGACTCCAAAATCTATAAACAGGCAACTAAAGAATTTAGATGGACAGCATACCAAAGTTCCAAAGACTGGGCCAGCAAGATGGCTCAGCTGCCGAAGCACTTTTCACCCAACAAGCTGAGTTCAGTCTCCAGAACCCGTGTGAAGGGGGAAGTAGAGAACGAAGTCCCCAAGGCTGACTCTGACTTACACATGTGCATCAAACAGCATGCATGCCCACACACACCATACCAATAATGATAATAGTAATAATAATAATAAATAATAAGTAATAGCAGATAGAATAAAACAAAATTCCTAAGATTAAAAAATGAACTTCTGAAGAGGTTGCTAGAAGCTAAAGCATAGGTTATTGAAGACAAGGATGTAATTATATCACTAGATCCAAGATAAATGATAAATGGGTGTTTATTGGGGAACAATTACACAGAAAAATACAAAGAAAGCTCCCTCAACACCCCGAGGTGTTTCCATGCTCTTCCTTCCAGATCCCTTGACCAACCAGGTGTGTGCAAAGGAAAGCCACAACCTCAAGCTCCTCTCTTTCTGCTTCCACCTGAAGCCACACCCAAAGGGGTGTGGCCGCCGTTTCAGGACCACAGACCAGATGCCTACTATGACCTTGTAACTCTGCTCCTTTCCCCCCAAACTCAGCTTGGGGAGGCCTATGTTGCTATGCAAACTACATCACTGCTTCCGTGACAGATTTGTTCAAGCCACCCAGCAGCCGCCCTTAGAGTTCTGAGTCCTGTGGGCCATCTTCCAAGTTCAGGACACTAGAAAACAACAAGAACACATACAATGAGTCAGCTCCCCAGGACCCTTCCTCATAATTTATGTATTTATTACTCTCTGACCCTTCCTTTCCCATAGCTGCTACTTCTATGTGACCTATTCTTCTGTCCCCCTTTTTAATTACTAAGATAATAGCTTCTATAACTAGTTAATAATGGCTTATATTAAATTCTCTGTGTGGGGGGGTTGCTGGTACTTTCCCCCTCTTTACTAGATCCTCACTAATACAAAAGTTGGTACCAACAATCCCAAAACAAAAATTCCTTCCACAATGAGACTTGGTGGCTGTTTATACGAATCTCCTAAACTTGAACTTGGTGCTAAACTTGTCAATAGGAAGTGGGATAGAGCTGTCCTACCATTATTACTTTGATCTAATGGCTTGTGGGCTATTTGGCTGCTGGTCTTGACTCTTGGACAGTGATGGAGACTATAATGGATGAGGAAGAGACGGTCTTCTGGCACTGCTCTTCAGTGCTCTCAGAAGGAAAGTGACAAACTTGAGATCACAATACCCAAGCCAAGTCATTCTCAGATATCCATAAAAGATGGAAAACAGAAGCTCCAAAACAAAACATCATTCATTTCCTGTAGCCATAGAGCTGACATGGTTCTAAATTGAACATGGAATTTTATTGCGTAAGTGAAGTCAGTCAATGAGTCTCCTCTAGAGCCTGAGTCATCTTCATAGCTCTCTGCTTGTTGTATGGATTCATTTCCTCCTCACATTTTCCCAGAGAATGGCCGGCCTAGCCCCATTTTGTACTTTGAACCTCTCCAGTGTCTCGGCAGCATCTCTCTAACCTTCTCTCTGCTCTCGGATGGAGAAAATGTTCTGCTTTAGGGGCTCCCCGATGACCTGTTAATTGTGAAAAGTGTAGCTTGTCCTTTCAGGGGCTAGGGGAATCTGTGTTCAGTGGCACCAGTATGTTACCTGGGAATACCCATAAACCATGATTCCTTCTCAACAGAATTATGCATGACGAATTATCCATGAGGCTAAATATGGACTGAAGGAGAGGAAACAATGTGCTATCAAAAGTCTGAGCCATTGCTCATTTAACTTACATTTAACTTGTGTCATTTGTATGTTCTCAAACCTCATGTCCACTTCTCCATTTTAACACAGGGAACCCCCGACCTTACAGCTGGGTGGCAAGATAACACCTATTCCATTACGAGTACAGCTGTTTGTTGCCTTTGAGAAGGTTTTGCTCAAAAGCATACCACAAGTTTAACAGTAGGTAGATATTTTCTGAAGAAGGCATGTGTTGTCACTAACCCACAAGGGCCTGCTCTTAACCCTTCTGAAGCTGCATGCCAGAGGCTACATACGGTGACCATGTTCTCCAGTACATTCCCAACATCACAGGGTCTGCTGGTTTGCCGGGGTCAAATGAAGTAACAGCCTCTGTTACAATGGATGCCTGCCGTTGTTCTTGTCCTCCCAATCACCAACAGCATTTTAAGTTATCATTGAATGGGTGGACTATCACACTCAACTATAGAAGTCGTAGACTTAATAACATCCTGAAGTCCATGAAGAGTTGCTCATTTTTCAAGTTAGAGTTCGTTCAAGGAATAACTATTTTAATTCAGAGTTAGAGAAGATCTAGATGCCAGCATGTTGTGGACAACTGGACTCTAAGAAACATCACTGAAGTGATGGTTTTCTTGTTTTTGTAGAATTTGCCTCTTTCGCTTTCTACTTCCTGTTTTTCAGAAGTAATTAGCATGATGTCATCCAGCTAACAGACTGAAATAATGTGTGGGAAGTTATTATGATCGCATCCTCTCCTGTGTGCATTATGACAGAGCAAGGAGAGCTGACAAAGTCTCGAGGCAAAAATAAGAAAGTTAATGCTGATCACATTAGGTCAAAGCAAACTATATCCTGATGGGGGAGGGCTATTTTAAATTATTTTATTTAAATTAGAAACAATCTTGTTTTACATGTCAGCCCCGGTTCCCTCTCCCTCCACTCCTCCCCTGCCCCATTCCAACCCTCTATCCCACCCCCTTTCTGCTCCCCGGGGAGGTTGAGGCCTTTCATGAATGAACTTCAAAATCTGTCGTATCATTTGGAGCAGGGCCTAGGCCCTCCCCCATGTGTCTAGGCTCAGAAAGTATCCCTCTATGTGTAGTGGGCTCCCAAAGTCCATTTGTGTACTAGGGATAAATAGTGATCCACTACCAGAGGCCCCATAGACTGCCCAATCCTCCTAATTGACACCCACATTCAGGGGGTCTGAGTCAGTCCTATGCTGGTTTCCCATCAGTCTGGGGTCCATGAGAGGGGAAGGGATATTTTTATTTATTTATTTATTTATTTATTTATTTATTTATTTATTTATTTTACACATTGATCCCATTCCCTCTCCGTCACTCCCCCCTTCCCTCCCATGCCCCCCGACCACCCTCCCATCCCATCCCATCCCCCCCGACTCCACATATAGGGTGCTGTCTTCCTGGAGGGGTCATTTAAATCTGTCAAGTCATTTGGAGTAGGGACTAGGCCCTGGGGGGGGGGTATTTTAAACAGTATTTTAAGTTAGGCATTGTTAATTTGCCCATTAAATACACTACATTTTGAATGTCAGAGCCAATTGTGGTCACCACCTGACTTATTCTGTTATACTCCAAGATTGGTCTGCTTTCTTGGAAGAAAACAGGTGAGCTAAGTGGGGAGAGTACCAGTCTCCTGGCTAGTTCCAAGTCCCAGGTATGGCGTTATTCATTTTCAAGATTCCCCTGTGGAAGTAGAATAATTCTGGCTTCATTATCCTACTACCCAAGGGAGCATCTATCAGCTCCTACTTAGGCCTTCTGCATATTGTCATTTGTTATTCTTCAGGTTGATGTACAAAGGTGGGAATTCTGACAGCTGTCAAACATGACTATTTCAGTTACACATCCACAAACTGAGGAAACAGTAGACCGCTGTGTTTCCAATGAAGACTAAGATTCCACTATCCACTATCCACTACCCACTGGGATCATAAGCCTGCACCACCAGGCCCAACTCCGAAGTGTTTATGATCATAGCAGGGAAGTCTCTCAATAATCAGGTGAACAGATGGAATGTTCTCTACACATCATGTGCCTTTTCCCTCAGCTGTACCGGTGTTTGTTTGATGCGCCATATACAACAGAGCCCGTTGTCAGGTAGTGATAGAATACCAGGCTCTACAACGCAGGTTTCCCTGCTCCAGTGCTAAACTAGAGCCTTCTATTACTGAATCCCTAAGCTGTCAAAAGCACCCTTAACAATAAGCTCCTGGCTTGACACCATCCTCTGGGCATGGGCCGACCAGCTACATAATTCATGGTAAAGTTACTGCATTCGATCCCTCATTATAGGATCAGAGCTCCTGGAGGAAGAAAATATGGGTGTGTATAGCCTGCCTCACCATGCCCAGGCTTAAAGAATGGTTTCTCTTCTATGGTGTCATCCCGCACAACATTGGTTCTGATCAAATAATTCATCTCACGCCAAAATGAAAGTTTCATAATAAATACAAATGAATTATTGTGACAGGACCACACCTATGAGACAAATTAGTCTCCACCTGTAAATTCTTACCCTAAACCAGCTAGCCTAACAAAGAAGTTCAATGGCCTCCTGAAGACTGTTGTTGCACCATTTTGTGATAACACTAAAGGATAATTCCTTACAGGTCTATAACATGTCTGAACCTGTAACTTGAGTCAGGTGAGGTCATGTCTTCTGAAACAACAGGAATAAGGATAACTCCATAACTGTTAAATGCAGACTCAAAACACTTTTGCCAGGGGGCGAAACAATGACTTAAGTCCATCTCACTATTTTGGCCTCTTCCTGTCACTGAACTCAGAGGGACAGAAAGTGGGTCACTCTGTTGTCTTTTGTCCTTGATCCTGACTCTCAAGATGATGTCTGGGTTGCTGACACTCAATTGTGAGGAGAAAGGGCTAGATGAGGAAGCAAAGTTATTAAAAAATAATAACAATGGAAAATTAACAGCAAAAAAAAAAAAAAAAGGTAAGGCCACTGTGGATGCAGACTCTTTAAGAACCTGAGTGAAGAACCCCGACCTGCTGAGAGCCTGAGAAAGAAATGAAGAGAGTGTTGGGAGAAAAGAGTTATAAATACCACCTACATCCCATCACCAACTACAGAGTGAAGGGCTGAAGAAAGTACGGCCTCTTGAAGACTGCTATGGCATCATTTGGGATGTGATACCCTGAAGGAATCACTGTTTAGAATACGCTTGGAATATTGCCCTCCTCATGCGCTTTTCTCCTCTATGCTCCCTTTGTGGTGCTACAGGCTAAACTAACTTCCCATGGATGTAACTTTACTTAACATCTTCATGGTTTTACAGATGAGTAAATATTTCACTCACACTCACATGCTTGTGAAAGGGGGGAGCAACCTTAATGCTCAAGAGAGGCTTGAGCAGATGGTTCCCTGGGGGACACCCTTGCTGCACAAGAATGAGGTCCTGAGTTTGGTCCTCAGCACTGCCATAAACAGCTGAGGGTGGCATGTCCGTTGGGAGGCCAACACAGAAGGGTCCCTAGGGCTTCCTGGCCAGTCAGTCTGGCTGAACTCCATGTTCACTGAGGGGCTGTCTCGAAAATAAGATGAAGGTGAATGCTTGACATTGGCCTCTGGTCTCCACATGCATCCACACAGATGTGGGTGTGCACTGACAGATGTATGTAAAAACAAAACAGCGAAAAACAAACAACAATGAAAGCCACCTCAAGAAGAGACAACGAAATAAGCAACTGAGCCAGGCCTGTCCTCTCAGTCCTCAGGAAGCTAAGTCAGAACTGCTTAGAGTTTTGGTGCCCAGCATACCCCATTATGGTTCTGCCAGCGTCTCTGTTAGATTTGACCACTAGGGGGCAAGAGAGGAAAACTGCACGGTCTGTGGAGGAGGGCCCTGTCCCTTCCTCTTTACCACTTGGGGCTTACTCCCATGCCAGTGGGCTTCAGGATTATCACCTTGGGATGGCTGTTGCACTTCAGCAGGCAATGACCCTTGCCCTGGCAACACCTAACTTCAGTTTGTACTTTTCTCCATCCTCAGAGAACCAACTCCATTGTTCTTCTCAGTCCATCACACCAGCGAGCCAGCCATGCACCTTTAAAAAGGTGTTTCACTTTTTGGGGTAACACCCTCTCTAAATTTGTACATTTTTTCCTTCTTTCCTTTAAAATGAACGTGTCCTGCATGTACTAAATTTATGACGTCTTGGGGGTTTCTTTAAGCCCTTTTAACCACCTAGCCAACAGCTGAAAGATTGTTTGCATTAAATTAATTCAATTCAAATAGTGTGTGTAGTTCACATCTTCTGATTAACCACTCTTATATTTTCCTATTTGTTCAGACTTTTCATTCAGTCTCTTTGGTTGCTCATCATAGCTGATTGTGGGGAACATTCTAGTCTGTGTCCCTTAGAGGGAATGCCTAGAGAGTCACATTTGGACCACATTGAATCTAGTTTGGAAACTAGAAAGTCTCCCTGTACCACTGTACTCGGTAGTTAAGAAACCTCCATGTTTTCTATAGAATGTTTTATGCAGGAGAGGCTGGTGCCTCATCAGGGAAGACCCTCTATTGGTTCCTGACATGCCCCGGACCATAACTTGAATGGAAGAAGCCTGAATCCCACGGTGCTCTTTAAACATCCATGGGCAAGTTAGTTTTAGAAGTCCAAGGACATAAAGCGATTTGGGGAAAGTCTGAAAGGGGAACATATGAATCACCAGCTCTACTGAAGCGTGGAAGCTTTGGGTGAAGCCGAGGGTTTGAGAATTAAGCCGAGTTGTGTTCATAAGCGTGACAGACGCTAATCCGAAGCAGTAAGTGTGACTTCAGATCAGGCCTGTGTGTCTTTAAGCTCACCCCCTTGTGTGTTAGCAGCACTGAGGGATGAAGAAGTCATTCACAGTCTCTGCAGAAGCTGACATCAGGTAAGATGAGGGAGCTGAAGGAGAGTTAGAAATGACAGTGTTTGGGAGTGATGGTTACAAAGAGTTCAAATATGAAGAGATCCAGGGTTCTCCACTTGGGAGGTGGCCATGGAGACAGAATTTTTGATCTAGCACTTGGAAAACTATGAAGTTTGTGTTTTAAACCCTAGCCCAATCCTCACTATTTTAGTTAGCAGAAAGGACCAGAATGAAAGAAAGCTGCAGAAAGGTCAGAGATAGAGCAGGATCTGGGTTGGGGAAGATTCCAAGGTCTCATTTTATATGTTAGCATGCGCTAAATGAAATAACTTCTTGTATGGTGTTTCTACTTTTAATTGTTTAGTGAGGGCTCAGTATCTCAGAGAAGTGTTGTGAGCACCCAATAAAGCCATTCAGAGTCGTGTGCCTGGTACATGGTAGATAGTCAACAGGCAGTGTTCTCTGCTTCTCTTCATTCAAATCTATGAATCATAAAATGACAGAATGAGCCAGACTCACGTGTATGGATGGGAAATAGCTGTGCCAACAAGGGAGGGGATTATACCAAGTTATCTCTCACTCTGTTGAGTGATCAGCCCTTTGTCCAATTAATCTACTCTTAAAAACCTAACACATCCCAAGGCACGCTGGCACAAGCCTATAATCCCAACACTCAACACTCAAGAGGCTGAAGCAGGAGGATTGCCAGTCGAAGGACAGCCTGGGGTTTATAGTGAATCCTTTAAAAATAAAATCAAACCAGTCGGGTACTTGTGGGAATGTTCTCCTCATGTAATGTTCCTTCCTTCATCGTTTTTGCAGCTGCCCACGAAAACGAATTGCCTCTCAATGGCCAACTAGGAGTGTAAGTGGTTTGGTTATATCCCATTCCCCAGCCACGGTTTCTAACTGTGTTTGAATGACACCCCTTCAGTATAAATCATAAGTGTTAATGAAAACCCAAGGACAAAGAAGAAGGGAGAAAGCAAAGAATGAAAAGGGGAAGCTGACAGACTCACTCCTAGACCCCGCTGGTTCTTTGTGATTAACATGTCCACACACAGACCACACCACAGGACCTTTGCACGGCAAGGCAGAGAGATATTAGCTCTTCTGGAGAAGGCAGAGGCTCCAGTGGCTTCAGAGGTTTTGATTAAGACAGTGAAAAACTTCCCAGAAATAAGACACTATGAAGCTAAAACCTCAACTTTACTCCAGGCCAACCACAGGGAAAAAGCCCCAGCTTCGGTCCAATTATTCAACAACTACCACACCTACTAGAACCATTTGTTGAGCACTTACTGTATCCACACATTGCTTCAACCATTTTAATGTGGTATGTAACTTACTCCTTTAACACTGTACCAGTGTGATAATAGCAGCCATATTGAGCATTGCCTTGGTTGTCAATAGTTGACCCGCTGAGGTTGACCTCATCCTGTGCTTCTACCGCTAGACCCAGTCGTGTGTGATTGTGGTCAGAAAAGTCTCTACTCACTGTTGTCTGTGGACACTCAGGCCTTTCCAGCTTCTGGCATTTGCTGCTGCTGTCCACTGCCACTGCAATGTGTTACTTAGCCTCTACTTTGCATTGCGATGCTGCTTCCTCTGTAGACACAACGATGCTTCAGAGTATGGCTGGGCCTTGCTTGTACTTGCACAACCAATGTCTTCTAACACAGGACTAGTCACATGGAAGGTGCTTAACCACTGGTGTAAATAAACCAATTTATATATATATTTATTAAAAATACAGTAACAGTAACATTAGAGATTAACGCATAGTCAGGTAACAATAGATTGTGAAACCAGAAACCTTTGGCCCAATCCCAGTTCAATTCCCTTATCCCTTACCGATAAAAGAGGGGATTAACAGCCTTAGTAACTTTTATAAAGTGGTGTAAGATTTAAACGGCATAATACACGGAAAGCCCTTAGAAACATATTTTTTAAAAATTATATGAATTTGTTGTTACTCTTTATCCTTGTATATAAGTACACGTTTAGTACACTCACAATTAAAAACATTTTGAAGCCCCAATGTCAACTAGAACATAAAAATATAACATGTAAGGAGATGAAGAGATGGTTTAGCAGTTAGGAGCTTGCATTGCCCCTGCAGAGGACCTGAGTTCAGTCCTAGCACCCACAACCTCCTGCAGCTCCAGCTCCAGGGACTCTGTCTCCCTCTTCTGACTTCCATGAGGACCCACACTCGCGTGTCCACACACCCATATACATGTACAAACAAAGATGAGTGTGTTTAACATTTAAGTCTTTTAAGGCTACTCTAGAATAATCATAAATTTAAATATCTCAACAGTGGGTTTCACCTAGTTACCTGATAACATTTTTCCCCTCGATCTCGGACATATATTATATTATTCAAGGGCTGCAAAGAGGTTTCAGTGGATAAGAGCATTTGCTGGCCAGGCATGCTGGCACACACCTTTAATCCCAAAACTTGGAAGGTAAAGGAAGGAGAATCTCTATGAGAGCATCCTGGTCCACATATTGAACTCCAGGACAGCAAGGACTACGTAAAGAGACCCTGTCTCAAAAAAAAAAAAAAAAAAAAAAAAAAAAAAAAAAACCAACACTGGTTATTCTTCCAACTCTGCCAGAGGAGCTGTGTTCAGTTCCCAGCACCCACAGCTCACAACCATTTCCAGGGAATCTGATAACCTGTCCTGGCCTCTGCAGGCACCAGTACCAGTCATGGACATGCATGCAAAATTTTCCATACACATAAAACTATTTTAAAAATCTGTTACTCAGCATCTTCCTAGCCACATTAGCTTTAGTAAACATACACATTTCTACATTATTTCACTGTTCGTGAGTCTCTATTTCTCTCTGCATATTCTGTAGGCCACAATAGTACACGAGAGCTAAAGTGAACCTACAGTGCCTCCCAAAACTGTTTCGAATTCCACCCAGAGGAAGCTGGTTAAGCAAAAACTTGCAAGAATATTATATGTGCCATGTGATCAAACACCTTGAGATCTGTTCTGGCATGTCCAATGAGATCATATAAGTCCACAGGAAACAGAGGGAGAGAGTGGCCTCTTTTAGACACCCACACAAAGCAGTGAATACCAGCTGACCTCAGAAAATATCACTATTGCTCTTAAAAAGCAATACACCCTGAAGGTAATTTTCAGTGCAACATAATACAGTAGCAAGGATTCAGTCAAATTTGGGACTGGAGAGATGGCTTGGCAGTTAAGAGCACTTATTGCTCTTGTAAAGGACCTGGATTCTGTTTCCAGCATCCCATGATACCTCACAACCGTCTCTAACCAGTGTCCAGATCCAGGCACCAGGCATGCACATGTTACACATACATACATGTAGGCAGAACACTCATATACATAAAATAAATCTAAAAATATATACAGACAGAGTTACATCAAACTTGACTATAACTACAAACTAGAGAAATACACCATTCAATGAGGGGAGAGGAATGTCCACCATTTAAGTGAGGCTCAAAATCCTTTGCATGGGCCTTCTGCAATGAGAGAACTAATATCCCTAGTAGCCCTGATGACAGCCATTCTCCCTTTCAATCTCTTTTATAAAGAATTTCATCAGAAATGTAAAAGATCTTGGGATTCAGCCAGGCAGTGGTGGCACACGCCCGAGAGACAGAGCAGGCAGATATCTGTGAGTTCGAGGCCAGCCTCGTCTACAGAGCGAGTTCCAGGACAGGCTCCAAAGCTACACAGAGACGCCCTGCCTCGAAAAAACAAAAAGCAAACAACAACAAATAAAAATCTCAGGATTCAGGAAAGACAGACCTAAATGTTTTTACTCACAGCCAGTTTTATTAGAATGAGAAATTTCAAAGTTTTCTACGTTCTACTATTGTGGTAAGATAAACTACTCCAGACAGCTTCGGAAATACTGAGTGGCCCACGAATGGGAAGCTGCTAGCATTGCTGCTGATTCAGGAGATGCCTGAGTGGGAGGTTTCACCCAAGATCAACCCGGAACTCCACAGAGTGGCTGCTGGTTAGGCACAGGCAGGGTCACAACAAAGTGTGACTAACACACATAAAAAGCATCATCAGCCTCCCTTTGGTAAGCAAAATTTGCATCCATGTACTCCAGCCTCCAGCACTTCCTGCTCAGAGGATTGGCCCTTCCGGTGGAACTGAAAGCAAAATCGACCAATCACCTACCTGTAGCAGATGTCTATATTCCCTTTACACCCACCTCCCAAGCAGCTTTTGCTCAGGGCTCCTTCCCATGAGAAGATCTGAGACCTGGACAGGATCCTTGGCTTCTCTCTCAATCAGCAAAACATGCCACCTCTCCATTCAAATGTCACCCGAACTCTACCCTCTCTAAGCAGTCACTGGCGTCAGTGTCCATCCTCTCACTTGAACTCTCTAATTCAGTCCGTTTTCATGCCAGCTCTGAGCGGATCACTTTCCTTCAGACATGAAACCTATCACTCTTTGCTTTAAACCAACTGAGGAGAATAAGTAACGTCTAATTTATTTCGTATGGCCAAGGAGGATGACAATCCTTGCCAGCTAATTGAATATATCAAAATAGCTTTCAGAGGTGAATGTTTCAAACACAGAGACATGGTAAGTCTGAGATAATAGATATGCCAGTTACCCTAATCGGGCTAGAGCACATTGAATGCATGTATTGAAATGACACTCTGTAACCCCTAAATATGTACAATTACTAGTCAATTTAAAATAAGTTCAAAATGTTTCAATCATCCAGTGAATTTTCAATGCCCTTGGAATAAAATCTAAACTCTATAAGATATCCTAGAAAACCGTGCCTCACCAGCTGCGGGCGGACTTCTTTAACACTATCTCCTATCATAATCTGTTTCCCAGCCACCCTGACAAGAACAACCTCTGACTACCCAAATCATAGTAGCCACCCTCTATTGCCATCTCCCTGTCATGCCACAAGTTTAAGTGTTTTCTTTCTTTGTGGCACCTGTCACTGTCTGAAGTTCTTTTGCATCCACTGGTTTATTTTGTGACTATCAGTTTCCCTCACTATGATGGATACTGTAATAAGGACCCTATCTGAATGTGCGTTGATGTATACTTACTGCCAGACATATCATAGGTCATGTTTAATGAATTAGTAAATGAAAGAATACACATAATCTACAATTATATGAAGTTTAGAATCAAAGATAAAGTTCAAGGGTGGAGCACATGTAAAGCTCTCTGTTCAATTCCTTGGTATGGATATATGTAAACATACACACATATATGTGTACATATATATTATATATAGCTCATTGCATGAGCTAGTAATGTTAGATAAGCCATTATTCATTAGCTATGCAACTTTGCACCCAATAAAACAATATCTTTATTCTTTTTATAATTGGCAAAATGAGCATAGAGATAATCCTGATCTTATAGTATACAGAAAGAAAATGTGTATTAGTTATACTATGTCTGGGATACTGCATATTTGAAAAAAGTGTTATGTTTTAGTGGAGGATTACTGTTGCAGTTATCTTAAAAAATGCTAACATAAACTGTAACATTGATTGCCACTTAGAAAGTGGTTCCCCAAGACTGAATAATATGATGAGAATCCGAAGTTAAGTTTTTCAATCCATCCTCATTGTCCAGGTTTAGATAGTTTTGTACAGCTTGACACAAGCTAGGCTCATCAGGGAATGGAGAACTTCAACCTAGAAGATGTCTCCAGCAGGCTGTCCCATAAGCAAGTCTGTGGGGCATTTTCTTGACCAATGATTGATATGGAGGGCCCAGGTCACTCTGAGAAGTGGCACCCCTGAGCAGGTGGTCCTCAGTTGTATGAGAAAACAACATGAGCAAGCTATGAGGAGCAAGCCAGTAAGCAGCACTGCTCCAAGGTCTCTGCCTCATTTGCTGCCTCAGGATCAAGCCTTAAGTTCCTGCCTGGACTTTCCTCAATGGACTGTGACATGGGCTATGTAAACCCAGTAAACTCTCGCCTCTCCTGGTGGTTCTTGGTCATGATCTTCACCATAGCAATAGAAACCCAGCTAGGAAACCCATCCAACTCTGCCATTCTCTATGACAAGAACCATACCTCCCTCCCCACTCCCCAAACTCACACAAATATGTCCCCAATCTCTTCCCCTATCTTCAAATCATCCCCTTTGTATAGGGTAATGTTCTGATTATGAAAAACAGGCTGTAAAGTAAGCTTCTCTTATGGTCCGGGGACTTTTGACAAACTGGACTCACATTTCCTGACTACCTGACACTGATATTGACAGTCTTCTTCATTATGCTAGGCACAACAACCCCACAACAAGAGGACATGTGAAGTCATAAAGAACGTGGGATGTGGAGACACGCGGATGACTTAAAATGCCACCGTACTCCAGAATACTGGTTTTGCAGTTATGAAAATTAACTAAAAGGAGTGTGTGGTCAAGGAGGTTGGAGGGGGTTTTATGTTATACCACCTTACAGAAAACTTCCAGAGACTTTCAGCATATTGAAAGCTCTGGGAAACCCTGGGAGGGGAAGTCAGTATGTCCCACGTTTGATTTAAGAGTCTCCTTTTGGGGTCCCCTGGAGTAGCTGTTCATGGAACTCACTCTAGGAATACTGTACCCTTCCATCCTTAAGTCCCAACACAACTCATCTTTGAGTGATAAGTAATCTAAGCACATGATACAATCAGATGAGGTTAGGAGGGTCCTGGTCCTTATTACCCAGATGGCCCTTGATGGCCAACCACATGCCCCTCCCAAGGCAACATTCAAAGCCTATACAAAGGGAGAGAAAACAAGTGGTTTTCTAGAATTCTGTAGAAAACTACTTCTTTGCACATTCCCCGACCTACTTTCTATAAACTCCATCCACGCTTTCTCGAGTCAACTTCTTAGAACCACAAGACATAATTTTTCCCTCACTTTTTGGGTCAGAGAACTGAAACTATCTCATGGAAACTCATGGTCGCTGGAAGAAGAAAAATACAAACGCCAATGAAGTGTTCATCTGTGAAAGAGACACGGAGCTCAGGGAAGGCCTGCAGATACCTGCCATTCCATAGCACTATTAGCGATGTGTAATGATTAGCAGGTAATGGCTCTGTGCCTTTGAAGACCAAAATGATGAAGCTGTCTGTGCAGTGACAACTGGCCAATGTGAAGAGTCCTCATTTGACAACAAAACAACCCGAATCCCTTTTATGAGGTATGGAATGTGTCTTAGGTAATAAACACTTAAGTAATTAGATGGATTTTATGGAAGCAGCCATAAACTGAAACATGGGGAAAATATCTCAGCAATAGGTTGACGCCCAGGGAGGCAGGTATAAAAGAGCCAGGGCAGAAGTCGAGAGCATTCAGACATCAACTGACTTCTCCTCTCAACCCATCCACAACCCAACTCCCAAAGCCATGGCTTGCTGTGTTGCCCGCTGCTGCAGCGTCCCCACCGGCCCTGCCACCACCATCTGCTCCTCTGACAAGTCCTGCCGCTGTGGAGTCTGCCTGCCCAGCACCTGCCCACATGAGATCAGCCTCCTGCAGCCCACCTGCTGTGACCCCTGCCCCCCACCCTGCTGCCAACCCGAAGTGTACGTGCCAACCTGCTGGCTGCTCAACTCTTGCCACCCAACTCCCGGCCTGAGTGGCATCAACCTGACCACCTACGTGCAGCCTGGCTGTGAGAATCCCTGTGAGCCCTGCTGTTAACCAGTCAAGTCTTTCTCCAGGCTCAGCATCCTGTCTATCACCTACCTCTCCACAACTGCTTCTGCCTGCATCAAAGCTTAATCAACCCCAGGGCCCAGGAACAGAGGCCCAGGAACATGTTGAAGTTCTTAATGCTTTGTTCCTTTGGGCACAGATGGTCACCTTCTCTCTTTTAGGCTTGCCCCTCCTTTTTGAGAGATAACTATCTGGACTACCCATTAATAAAGTTCATTCTGGCTTAGCATTCATTGCTTCCTAGCTGTTTATTTCTGTGTTTCCTCTTTAGGAAAGTGGATGCCAAGCTCTTCCTGAAAGCAGGTTCCTATACAACCCAAGACCCATCCCAACACAGTGAATAAATCTTATACTGAAATTCATTTCAAAGTCATATGTTAGTATTTGCGATCATTTGAACAGGGAAAACTCCAGCAGGTCCTTTTGTAGGTTCTTCCCATTTTATGAATATTTTTGGAGCTATCTACTGTGCCATGTAGGTTCTAGACATGAATATAATGTTTAAATTTTTTATTCAATTCTTGTTTCTTCCTAAGAAAATGATCATTGCACTGGCATGTGGAAACAATTTCTACACCCTTACCCATAGGTAGAAAAATTGTCAGGCTCACAATTGAGGTACTTTTGAAATTCCCAACACTAAATACAAGTCAGTGCACCCACAGGGGAGCCTAGGCGAGCCGCTCCTCACAGAGGGCTTCTAGGAGCCTTCATTATGTTAGAGTGTGCTATGACTTCCCCCTAGTCAACTTGGCCGTGCCTTCCTCTTTCTAATTCATTTTCTTAAATTAGCTTCGTGGGCAGGCATTTCTGGAGAACTTGGGGAGGGTTATCCATCCCTCCCAGACTCTGGGGTCCAGGAGAAAGAGACTTTTCAAAATTCTATCTAACATACTTTGGAAATAATTTTAAAGTAAATGGTAGCTTAAATTTTTGTATTGTGCTTTAATTTTTTCCCTTTAGGGTTGGAGAATAGTAAATGTGTAAAAGCTTTAGTGTTAGAACTAACTTGCTTGGGAATGCTTAAAAGTATGCATGTGTACGTGTGTGTGTGTGCGCGTATAGCCTGTCTTGGATAAAATAGCTCAAACTATGTAAAAGTAGGAATTACACAGCATAAAACATAGAGGAATCAGAGGGCAGAGACATATAATTCAACAATACTGTGGATCAAAACACTTAACATGAAACTGTTTTTATTTCTAGTCATCTTTATTACCAAAATGTCTTATGGTTTGAGCTCCCTATGCTATAACTTACATATTTACATCAGCTGAACACTCGTTGCTCAGATATTTGTTGTAAAGGAAAACAAGTAAGAGGAGGAGGTTTGGATAAATGATATCTTCCTGAATAATAGTTTTTGTGTGGATATCAGCATGTCTTGCTTCTTGTTCCCTTAAGTGAGGTTCCCTTAAGTAAGCCTCAACTATGCTTATAAGTTGACTGGCTCAAGTGGCATATACTATCATGTCACTGAAATATTCACAATAATAATAGACCAAAGTGAAATATTCTTTATACTACAGAACTGGCAACAAAGTTCTGACAGCACAAATATATGTTCTTGGGGTAAAAAAAAAAATCTCTGTGTTGACCATTATGATATCCTTAGCTGTTATAAGCAGTCTATATACATAAGGCCTTCCCAGAAAGTATCAAGACCACTTCAATCTAATTGTACAGTTGAATATTTTGTTGCCTTGGGGACTTTGAGGAAATTCTCTCGACCACCCCCCTCCCACTCCTTCTCTCTCCATCTTTCTTCTTCCCTCTCTTTCCCTCCTTTCCTCCCTCCTCCCTATCTTGAGAGTGTAAGATAAAACAAGAGTATATAAAAAAATATAAGGAAAAACATTTCTAAAATGAGAACAAGCCATATTTTTTCAATCAGACCTCAAGGATCAATTGGCATTATCAGCACTGTCCTATAAATTGTCATACAGCTTGAGTTGAAATGGAGACTATTTGGCAAATACAGTAATTTTCTTCATGAGCTTCAACAACCCACACCAAGGCAAAACAAACAAAACAAATCTCACTTGCACTTTACTGATGAGACAATCTCCCCAGGCCCAGTCATAAGAATTTCTAATAACTATATATTCTTTAGATTTATACAGCCTGAGACATCCAGTGAGCTATAGATGACAGCAGCCAATATATGTGTTAATAAAACAGATAACTCAAAAACATGTGAGTACCCTGATACTTGTCAACTGTTATGTCTACCCACAATGACTCACAAAACCTCACTCCTGAAGCATCTAGGACAGTATTTCTCAACCTGTATGTAGGTTGCAACCCCGTGGAGAATCAAATGATGCTTTCACTGGGTCACCTATGACCATCAGAAAACACAGATATTTACATTAAAATTCATAGCAATAGCAAAATTATAGTTATGAAGTAGCAATGAAATAACTTTATGGTTGGAGATGACTACAAGTTGAGGAACTGTACTAAAGGGTGGCAGCATTAGGAAGGTTGAGAACCACTGCTCCAGGACAATAGCCTTTCTAGAACAAAAGTTTCTCAAGTTATGAGCTTGTTGCAGGTAAAGCTCTTCCCTCCCTGCCACTGCTTGGTGGTTTTGTCAGGGAACCCCAAGAACTTCTGTGGTTATAAGAACTCCGTTCAGCATAGCATTCTGGAGCCAAAGCTCCACCCCCAATCATGTTCAGATAAGGCTAATGTTATCTCTATTCCAGGCTTGGAGCTATGTGCTGCTTCTTGTTAACCCCAGCTTTCCCTCTTCAGGTTTCAGCCCTCTGACAGATGCTTAGCAAATCCTCTACATTAAAACTCTCCCTGTTGAAATACCTTGTCTGAGACTGAACCTTCACTTTCTTCCTGGGTCAACTGTGATACACAATCAGCACACAATACCTGTCAATGATGACTACTTGACATCTCTATTTCTTTGTTATTTACTCATGTGTTTCAATCTGCAGAATCCACCCCACAACGCCAGTGACTGGAGAAATCAAAATGAGTAAGACATCACTGTTTTTGAAAGATATTGTAACCTATGGAGGGAAATTGTGCATCAAAACATGCAGAAAAGCATTATGAGTAGATATGGCATTCAACAGAGCTATAAGAGTAGGGGTGTCCAACTCTGTGAGGGTCAAGGCTGAGAATAGGGGCAGGATGGCGTCAAAAGGGAGGCCATTGTTTTTCTTTCATTAAATGCACTTCTTTCTAAACACCTTGATAAAAGAACTTAATCTGACTTCTCCACTAAAGTTACCTTGTCCACATCAGCCCTCCAGCATGGTGTTTTCACTTATGGAACATTTCATCACAGCCATGGGAGCATCTGTCATTTGTTGAGTAATTTTTCATGACACACACAATGCTGGTGGTTTTGCATGAGTAATCCTCATTTAGTATTTATTTTATCATATTAATAAGACTACAATGGATAGTTACTATTTTCCCTAGACTTGCAGTTGAAACATTGAAGTCCACATAGATTAAATAACTTCATTTAGGCCTGGTAACTTAGAAGTTACAACACTGAGCTCTGAAACGCCATAGCTTGACCAAGTTCTTGATTAAATGTCTTAAGAGCCAAAATATTGCTAGTGGCTTCCATCAGATCATGTTCCCCACAGGAACTGTCTTCCATGTTCCTGCCTCCACCTGACCCTTTAGGACATACTACAAAGTCAATGAGCATCTGACTTCCAATGAATGAATTAGCTCACGAATAACCTTTGCTGTGGTCACACACTAACTTAAACCATGAAGTATTAGCACTCTAATTACAGTGGAGGGAACATGGAAATGGTGTCTGTCTGACTGACCACTGTCAGCACTGAGTGTGGCTTTGAACAAAAGAAATGACAGGTCAGCAGCTTGGTTTTGGTAAAAAGCAAAAACTCTTCATGCTGGTTTGCAAAGAAATGCATACTCTTATTTTTCAGACCATATATCATCCCAAGAACCTGCATTTTAATCTATTTCAATTTGTAGTTAAAATACCAACCCCTTGTAAAAACTAAGGGCTTGTTCATACTCATATTTACTTGTTTAGAAGATGTAGTGCTAATATATAGAAAATCATCTAGCAAGTTCTGTCATCTCCAAGCACAATCATGTTGTGTGTCTTTAATATTTATTTATTCCCTCAGATCCATGCAAATATACCACTGTGTATCTTATAGAAAAAGAAAATTCCTACAGGTTTGGGCTTCCCAAATGTATCAGGGGTACACAGTTTGAGAAGGACTCTTTCTTAGTTGTTGGGAACATCACTCTCGATACTTTACACTCGGTATAGATCACATCCTAGGGAATGAACAAGGAGAACCTCAGAATAAATCCAAGCATGCAAATGGAGAACTACACTGGTGCCATTTTGAAACTATAGCAGGAAGCAAGTTTGAATGAAGCAACACAACCAAATAAAACTTCAGAAGTGCATGTCCTGTGGCTGATACAAGAAGGTACTGCGTTATTTGTATAGGGTTGTGCAAACATCAACAAGGAAACATGCTGAAGGCAGAGGCTATGTCCCCTGAAATAGGCAGGTATAAAAGGTCCTCCCAGGGCAACTTTGTGGAAGAACGCCTTCCTCAGCAACAAAACCTGATCCACTGTCACCATGACTGGCTGCAATTCCTATCTCCAAGGATGCTGCAGTGTTCCCACTGGCCCGGCCACCACCCTCTGCTCCTCTGACATACACTGTCCGTGTGGAGTCTGCCTGCCTAGCACCTGTCCACACAAGATCAGTCTCCTTCAGCCCACCAGCTGTGTCACTTGCCCCCCACCCTGCTGTGTGCCTGATTCCTATGTGTCATCATGCTGGCTTCTCAACAAGGGCTGCCCTGTCCCAAACCTGAAAGGGATCTCTGTTTCCACCTGTGTCCAATCTTGTGAGTGTAAACCCTTCTGCTGCTAAATGAAGGCATGTAAAGAGCTTATCCACCTTGCCCTAAGGATCTGCAATGGTTGTTCCTAAGGGCCCCTTAGTAAAGGGCTTTAGTTAGGCACCCTGGAAGATGCTTTGACACTGGGACTTCATATCTGCAGGATTCTTTCTGTGTTTTGAACAAGGATTTCAGAGAAATGGGAAAATTGCAATCGTAGCTGGATCTCCTTATTTTCAATGTAAATAAACACCACTACCCCCCAACTCCTGTGCTGTCTCGGTGTTTAATGCTATAATTACACAAGGACTCTTGACACATGCGTCATAAAGCTAAAAGGTGTACAGCAAAATTACACTTTCTGATGACATCAACATAAATCTCATAGCTGAAAGGAAGTCACCCAAGGATATGTAGATAAATGAAGAACATTGCCTGAATCATAAAACACATTCACGCTAAGCTTAGAATTGGTTTCAATTTCAAGATCAGCACCTACCTTTAGTTTTTGTTTTTCCTGAATATTTAAACAACTCAAATGTGTGTCCCTAAAGACATAGACAAGCTGGTCATTAGACATTACCATACTCACATTCCAAGCATTTCTCAGATTCCTCTGATGTATGGTATCTTCTCAAGAGCTTGAAGGAGGTAAGCAAGACTAACAACACCATTCCCATCACAAGGGCCTTGCACTGGCATGAAACAGAGAAATATAAGGGAAACTGTAGTATGTGGCAGAATGAAGCAAGATCAACTTGACAGCATAGAAAAATTGTGAAAACATCTGGAAGGATTCACTTACAAAGGAGGCATGTGGACCAAAGCCTCCAGAATGAGAATGGTTTGTGATGCAGAGAACTAGGGCAGGACATTTTAAGCTAAAGCAGCAATCTGACTGAGATGACAGAAGGTACAATTTTATTTACCATAAACACAGTATTCAAACAAAAGTCAAATGGCCTGCTCCTCTGGTCTGAAATGCAGGACATTTCACGGTGGCAGCATCTAATGCTTTTCTGGTCATTCTTCTTTTAGACATGCCTTGTTGGTTGAAACAACAACTCACCAAGGAATCTGTACCCTGTGTCTAACAAAAAATCATTTTCCATCCAATAAATCATATAACTTAGATTCTACCAGCTGAGTGGTTTGGGCTAAAGAGAAATATGAAGATGTTGGAACAGTCAAATACTGCACATTAGACATGGTTGTGCCTCACCTTCAGCCTAAAGGAAGACAAATCGAGGCCAGCTAAGGTGAAGAACATTGTGGAAGGCATCTCAGAGGAATGTACTATCCAGATGAAGAACCAAGAGGGGAAAACAAACAAATATGCCAATGGTCTTTCATAACAAACACTTTTTAGTGAAGTCCTTCATTCTGTATCGCAGTACGTCAGTCGCCAACTTAAACCTGCTGCTAACTCTGTGGCCCATATGATTTCTCCTTCTGAATCCAATTTTGTCTTATTTTAAAGTGTGTGTGTCATTCATGTGAATGAATTAGGTTGGTTTGATTTTCATGATACATGATACAACACATGTGATCAAGGCGAGAAAATGAATTTTGGTTTTGGGGGGTGGGTTGTTTGGTTTTTTTGTAGGAGTAGTTTTTTTTGTTGTTGTTGTTGTTTTTATACTTTGGTTCATCTTTAAGAAAAAAATAAGCGGTGGAAAAATAAAAATGTCGCTAGGCCAAAAAGGAATCACTTACTATAGATTTATTTCAAACCATGAAAAGGAATCAAACCCCATACCATCTTGTCTGTCCCATTGCTTGCTCAGGATAGCCTAAATTTTATTACCAACTATAAAGAAAATATTTGAAGATTATATCATTAGATGAAATATTTATATTTGTAGGTAGGTAGAAAATTTAAAATTAAGAAGAGGGAAGGACGCTTTTCAACCCTAAAAGTGTACTTGAGCTGTCACTTGGTCAAATTACCTGTAACTCATACCAGTTTGGGCATGTCATAATGCTGTAAAGATAAAATGTGATGAACTTACGACAAAAATGATGGCTGCATGACTCAAAACTTAATGAATTAATAAGGGCAGGAACTCTTAATAGACAAGAAAATACCAAACTGGTTAGATAATCTTGGTAGAACAGAGTGCCATAAACAAAAACAGGCTAAGAGGGAAGCCTTCTGATTGGACTCTCTCTCACTGGGGAGGGTATAAAAGAGTCCAGACTGAGAGGAGACATTTGAACCTCGGACACTTCGTCTTTGCATTGGACCAAAGCCAACCAGACTCCACCACCATGGCTTGCTGTGTTGCCCGCTGCTGCAGCGTCCCCACCGGCCCTGCCACCACCATCTGCTCCTCTGACAAGTCCTGCCGCTGTGGAGTCTGCCTGCCCAGCACCTGCCCACATACCATTTGGCAACTGGAGCCCACCTGCTGTGACAACTGTCCCCCACCCTGCCACATCCCTCAGCCCTGTGTGCCCACCTGCTTCCTGCTCAACTCCTGCCACCCAACTCCAGACCTGCTGACTGTCAACCTCACCACCTATGTGCAGCCTGGCTGTGAGGAGCCCTGCGTCCCAAGGTGCTGCTGACCTGTGGCTTTCTTATTCAGAGACTGATAATGAAGACCCCAGGAGCCACCTAACCACTGTCCTCTTGTCTTAGTAGTTGTCCCAATGTTAAAGTAGACAGATGGTCCAGGCTATGAAAACCCTACCTTTAATTTTAATGGCAAGAAAGCCAAGAAATTTGCAAATTGGATGAATAGTCATTTGATTCATTTGAACAGGTAAATGTCTTCCCTTATGAAAATGCTATGGAAATCTTTAAGATTTCAAATTATGGGGTTTGGGCTCATGTTATTTCTAGGATCTTATTTCCTGTATTGGGTATTTTCAGAGGCAAAATAATCTCCAGATGGGTTTTCTAATAAACTGTATGTCCCTGGCCATATGTGTTCTTTATTTATGTTAGTGCTTGAAATTCGTTTCTTGCATTTCAAAATAGAGTATCTATTTTTTTTAAATTGTAGAATGTTCCAGATGAAGGCAGCATTGGAGCTAGCATGCTGGCATGCTGCCCTAATTTTGTGTCTGTATTTAATGTTCATCTTCTCTCCTTTCCCTCAAACTCACAGAATCCTCAAAACAATACAACACTACATAATATATGAACAAAGTTGCTTAAGTTAGTAAGAGTTCTCAAAATTATAGAGTTAGTTACTAAGGTGACCAGAATTTAACCCCTGATACATCTGACTCTAAAACCTAATTCTCAATACAAACACCTACAACACAGATTGAAAACATGCATGAAAAATGTAAAAGATGTAAGATTCTTCAATGAAATTGCACATCCAATTTTGACAGAAAGCAGGTAAGTTGGCTCTTATCAAAATTGGCAGGTATTCAGCTGTAAGATCTGGGTCATTTCCATTTCATTTCCACTCACAGAGCTCTAAGTGGTCAGCTCTAGTTATTAGGACATTAGCACAGGCAGTACAGAAGTACAGAAGTTCTAGTCCAGCAGTCAATACAATGCCTGCTGCTGTTGGGTGACAGGTGAAGAGCTAGAGCTGAAACACCCATCAAAGCAGAGGACAGCTGTGCCTGTACCTCATGAGGCTGAGACAGGAGGACAGAGAGTTCAAGACTGAGCAACACAGGGAGATCCTGGCTAAAAAGACAAAGAAAAAAGAAATGGACTAATGAAATCCATTAGCTAATTTTATGAATATACATAAATTTATACCACAGAGACTATCCTTTTCTGAGCGTACGAAGAATCTGTATGTGTGTGTGTGTGTGTGTGTGTGTGTGTGTATTATATATACATTGCATGTGTAAGTTTATACTATATAATAATACACCAACAAACAACACATGTAGAAATACACAAGTTGAAATCTGGAAAAGCCCTGAGATAAATATGAAATAATGCTGGTGTCTTAAAAAAAAAAAAAAAAAAAAAAAAAAAAAAGGAGTAGGGTAAGAAAACAGAGAAGTAAATTCTAAAGGAATCTGTTTTAAAGTATCTTCAGAGACCCATGAGTGTTGCTAGAGAGGGTTATCCCCTTAGGCTCTGAAACTGCCACTTAATCAAGAGTCACGTGCATGAGGCTTCCATTTTACAGAAATGGTAACTGTCGCCACTGGATTCTATATTTGCTGAGCCTTTAGCAAGTAAATCATCAGATCATCTAAGGACTATTATGTCACCTTTTTGGGTCTCACTACCTCACTTATAAGAAAAAAAGAGTAATTTCCAGGTCTCTTAGGCCACTGAGGAGGAAATACATCCTCAAAGTACTGCATGTCTTATCATTAAAAAAGATTGCCATCATATGTTTGTTATTTAATGACTATTTGCATCTATTAAAGTAACCTTAGATCTCATTTATAACTAGAGAAGCATGGTATTCTACATACACAATAATAAGTCTTTTTATTGTCAATACAAAACAATAAATAGTGCACCTTGAGTGGATTAGCATCTTTTGGCCTTAGTCGTGCAAATCTGATGATCTGCACACCTCTTTTTCTTTATAATGTCTCCAGAAACTATCAAAATAACAACCTTCCCTTTTTTTATTTTGCTCTTGGAAATTAATCTTTCCTTCCCTATTATGACACACCTTTCCAACAGACTATAAATTCCACAAGGACAGAGACCAAATTTATTTTGTTCACTCCAACATTTATCACAGCACCTGCCATTATTCCTCAATAAATGACTACATCATTAATTTTTTTATAATGACTAAGATAGGGCTGAGAAGATAAGGCAGTCAGTAAAATACTTGCCTTGCAAATGCAAGGACTCAAGTCTGATTGCTAGAATCCACATTAACAAAAAAAAAAAAAAAATAGAAATAAAGCCAGGCATAGTGGCCCACGCCTTTCATCCCAGCATTTGGGAGGCAGAGGCAGATGAATATCTATGAGTTTGAGGCCAGCCTGCTCTACAGGCAGAGTTCCAGAACAGTGATGACTAAACAGAGAAACCTTGTGACAAAATAAATGCAAACAAAATTAAAAATTAAAGATAAAAATAATACAGAGAAGGTAAAAGTAAGGGAGGGAGGGAGAGAGGGAGAAAGGGAGACAGGAAAGGAGGGAGAGGGAACTGGGATCGACATGTAAAATAATAAATAATAATAATAAAACATCAGAGTAATTAAAAATAATAATAATAATAATAATAAATTTTTTAAACAGGCTTTGTGGCACATGCTTGTAACCCCAGTGTTGACAGGTGGAAATGGGAGGATTCCTGGGGCTCACAAACCAGTCAAATCTCCTACTTGAGCATCTCCAAGCCAGTAGAGACCCTGCCTCAAAAAGACAAGGTGTAGATCTGGAGAGATGGCTCAGAAGTTAAGAGCACTTGCTAGTCTTGCAAAGAACCTGGGTCCAGTTGCCAGCACCCACATGACCAGCTGTGCTCCCAGTCCAGAGGGTGTGGTGCACTCTTCTAGGCTCCATGGGCACCAGACATGTACATGGTGCACATGCATACATATGAGCAAAACATGCATATACATTAAATAAAAATAATAAATCCTTTTTAAAGGGAAGAATGGGTGAATAGTATCTAAGGAACAACAAGGCAGTTTGTCCTCTGGCCTCCACACACATGTGTACACATGAACCCAAATACAAGCAAACACACACACACACACAAAATCCATTTTCCCTAAGCAATATGGTGTATAATTTATTTGGCAGCTATTTGATCAGTGAGAAATCACAGGAGTGTTCTACAGCACCAGAGACAGTCAAATCCTCTCTTTTAAAGAAAACCATGGAGATTTTTTTTTAATTTCTTTAACTTAGTGTATATGCCAACTAGTTTCTCTACTTGCAGATGTTAACATTTCATTTGTTTACTTCCTTAACTGGCACGGACTTTTGATATCAGTGTCCGCTGTCTCATCTACGGTTTCTCTTACTTGCTTCCCCCTTCTTCCTCCTCTTTCTTGTGACTATGTCTCCTCTATTTTACTTTGCATTAAGTTTGATCTTCAAGTTGGCTCAATGGTCATAATACTCACCTTTGCATAGCTTGGACTTTCATCTCTTTTCACAGTGGTCTTTTAGGTGAAAGAATGTACATATTACTGCCCTCGCTCTGCAGAGAAGAATGGCAAGACTCCAAAAAGTGAACTGCCTGTAAAAACAAGGGACATAACCAGTACTCCTAGGAGCAATGAAGAGCTCCTTTTGGCTCTGAGTGTGGTCCTCTCTTCCCCAAACATCTGGACACACCCATCATACACTGATGGACAGGTAGCCTTAGAGGAAGAGGTGAGAAGAATGTGTGAACCAAGGCTTAAAGGATGGATGAGTCCAATCTGAGCAGAAATGTTCTAAGCCATAGAGATAATGCTGTCCAGGAAAGCACCCAGGACTTGCTCTTAATGAAGAGTCCCTGAGTCTCAATGGTGCCCTGAAAGTAGACTTGGGTCTTTCAACACATCAGGGAACAAAAGCTCAAATCAATCGGCTCCAGGTTCATGTGTTCACTTTCTCTTGTGATTGGTTTTACTGGAATTCTAGCATTGTGGTCTAAAGTTATTTTTTGGTTTAGTATTTCATTTTCATTCTATGTAAATGTGAAAAACTCAACGGTTCCACATTTAACAGCCAAGGGGGACAAAGCAACAGCAAGCGAAATTCTTGATAGGAGGCAAATTCCTGGAACATGTATGAAGGGAGGATGTGTCAACCTAACTTGATATTTACAAAATATACAGAGAACCAGGATTCTCAGCTAAACACAGTATTGGGGGGCAGGAGTGTAGTGAATATCAAAGGCTTTGAAAATACTAGACTTCCACATTGTCCCTACAACTCTATCTGGTAATTGTTTCTGCTTCAGAATAATCAGATCAAGCACAAAAATTCATATAGTTTCTCTATTGCCACAGCTATCAAAGAAAAAAATGAGATAAAGCAAATGATAAAGAAAATGAAATCTTAAAGTAACCCAGAAGTATCACTACACGATAAATACTAGAGAACACTAAGAATATCATTATTAAGTATACTTAGGAATGCAAGATACTGAAAGAACCTACATAAAATGATTCTAGAAATGTAAAAATAAATAATAACATATAGTCAAGATTAGTTCTATCATACATATTAATAGGTAATGTTTCCAGATGGCTCCACTATAGGTTTTCAACACTTTGGAAATTATGATTATGTAACATTTCATATTGAAATAATAAGTGTTTTAAACTTTTGCCATACTTCTCATAAAACGGTTTTCCCACTTTAGCTTCGAGCTTCAAGTGCCTCAAAGCTCACAGGCAGTAACTAAAATAAAGTTTCCATCCAGCTCTTTCAATAGAAACAGCTCATCAAGCCATCTGATAGAGAAAGGGGCAAAGAGAAAAAAAAGGGGGTGAACAGAAGCAGCGTGGGGAGCAGCATTCTGCACATTACTGTCATGCCCATGTGGTCCCTGGCTAGCCTGGTGGTGACACTGTAATAGTAGGAGACTTTCGTGGCACATCATAAAGCTTGTGTCCTTGTGATAAATAGCAAGAGTAATCAGTTAAAATTTGGCACCGAATTCAAATAAAAGGTAATTAGCAAAATAAGGACTCTTTACAGGCATCTAAATGTCAGGCCAATTAAAGGATAATGGGAACACGAACATAAACAAGAACCAGGAAAGAAGCCCATTGGTGGGACCAACGCCCACTGGGGAGGGTATATAATAACCCCGGAGCAAGAGGAGACATTTGAACCCCGGACACTTCGTCTTTGCATTGGACCAAAGCCAACCAGACTCCACCACCATGGCTTGCTGTGTTGTCCGCTGCTGCAGCGTCCCCACCGGCCCTGCCACCACCATCTGCTCCTCTGACAAGTCCTGCCGCTGTGGAGTCTGCCTGCCCAGCACCTGCCCACATACCATTTGGCAATTGGAGCCCACCTGCTGTGACAACTGTCCCCCACCCTGCCACATCCCTCAGCCCTGTGTGCCCACCTGCTTCCTGCTCAACTCCTGCCACCCAACTCCAGACCTGCTGACTGTCAACCTCACCACCTATGTGCAGCCTGGCTGTGAGGAGCCCTGCGTCCCAAGGTGCTGCTGACAGGTGGCTCCCTTGCTTGGTGCCTGTCTTCGGAAGAGTCAACCCAGGAGCCCTGGCACTTACCTGGCAGAACCTGCAATTAGTTTGCTCTGATTTAGAAGCTGGAGTTGAGTGGCATTGTCTTTGACAACACTTCTGCCTGCCTCAGCGAAAAGAAACCAGAGTCTTTGGTAATGTGGTGTTTACCTGTGACCAGGTGCAGTTTGGACGGTTGATGTGTCAAGGCTTATGAAGATGTTGACTCCTTCGTCTTAGTGTGTGCCATTCTTTGGGTGTTTGGGTACTTCGGCCTTCAGTCTTGGGTGGCATCTTTCTGCAACTTAAGGAACTTCTTCGTGATCTTCCTAATAAAGTTTGTGTCTATGGCATAGCACTAATGTGTATTTTATTTCTATGACTTCACTAAATGTGCTTCTTAACTCCCCATGTTAGTTAGCATTTAAAGAAAAGCTTATGACATGGATAAAATTGAAATTATCGACTGTAAAGCAAAACTTAATGATCTTGTTGCTCTTAACTATTCTGGAGAAACTAAGTGATCTGGTGTCATAGTTAGGGTTTCTGTTGCTGTGACAAAATATCATGGCCCAAAGCAACTTGGGGAGGAAGGGACTTATTTAGCTTACACCCCCATATCATAGCCCATCATCGAAGGGATCAGGGCAGGAACCTGGAGGCAGAAACTGTGACAGAAACCATGGGAGAACACTATTGGCTTGTTCCTCATGGCTTGCTCAGCCTGTTTTCGTATACAGTTCAGAACCAACCTCAGGGTTGGCCCCACCCCCGCGACTGGTCTCTCCCACATCTACCATTAATCAAAACAATACCCTACAGACTTGTCTATGGGCCAGTCTCCTGGAGGCATTTTCTCAGTTAAGATTCCCTCCTCTCAGAAGGTTTTAGCTTGTGTTGAGTTCACAAAGAACCAACCAGGACTCGTGGCATGCTGATTTTAATGGGAAATACTTCCCAGGGCTCATGGATTTGAACACCGGGCCCCTGTTGCTGGCACCAATTGAGAAAGCCACAGATCTTTTAAGCAATAGAAAGTGTGTCACTGTGATCTAGCTTTGAGGTTTTACAGCCTGGCTCCACTTCCTTCTCTCTCTCTCTCTCTCTCTCTCTCTCTCTCTCTCTCTCTCTCTCGTGTGTGTGTGTGTGTGTGTGTGTGTGTGTGTGTGTGTGTGTGTGTGTGTGGCTGGCTGGCTGGCTGGCTGGCTCTCTGGTTCTCTGTGTCTCTCTGTCCCTGTGTGTGTGAGTCTGTGTCTCTGACTTTCTGTCTCTGTCTCTCTGTCTCTCTTGTCTGTCTCTGTGTGTCTCTGTGTCTCTCCATCTCTCTCTGTGAATCTCTTTCTCTGTCTCTCTTTCTCTCCTTCTTGATTGCCAGGTGGGGCTCATCTCTGGCTGCCACACCTCCTCTCCTATTATGGAGTGTATACCTCTGGAACTGTGAGCCAAAATAAACCCTTTTTCCCATGATTTGCTTGCCATTGTAGTCTTATCACCCCAACAGAAAAGTAACAACACCCAGCAAGCAAGAGGCCAGTAGAGAGGAGGTGTACTCGAAGACAGACTTCATTGGTTGTCTGGCCATGCTGCTTTAATCTATGTTTATTGCTGTACTATCTGTCATATCCAGGATATAGAACCCTCCTAGATGCCCATCAGTAGATGAATGGTTAAAGAAAAAAACATGGAAAATGGTTCCATATAATTAGACACTAGGAAAATGTAAAGCAAACTCAACACTTTACAAAGGGTAGAATGTCTAAAATTATAACATCTGACAAGACCAATTGGAGAAAACTCAGATTGACTAAAAAGCTCATCAGTTATTGATGGCAGCATGAGTGATGTGACCCCATTACAGTTTGGATATTAAATATTCCCCCAAATTCATGTGTTGAAGGTTTGGCTCCTGGTTGATGGCACTGTTCAGAGGCTGTAGAAACCTTAAGAATAATGGCCTTCTAGAAGGAAGTGGGGTCCCTTGTAGTGCACTCAAAAAAATTTTGGGGACCCCCCTCCTCACTCATTATCTGCTTCCTGGCCAGCATATGGTGAGCAGCTTTTTCCTTTTTTCCATCCCTCACTTCCTGCCATGACGTCCTTTGTTTTTATGGGACCAAGTGGCCATGAACAAACACTTCTAAAATCATGAGCCAAGATAAATTCAAGTTATTATCATAAACATTTTGCTATAGTTGTGGAAATTAATATAATTCCTTTGAAGCGACAAGTCCAGAAGTTTCTTTTTAATTTATTTTATTTATTTTTAAAGTATTTTCTTTTTAATTATGTGTATTGTATCTGTATCTGTGTGTGATTATGTATACATGAGTGTGGGTGGCTGCAGATACCAGGAGAAAGGGTCAGACCTGGGACTAGAGTAATAGGTGGTTGTGAGCTGCCTGGCATGGGTGCTGGGAACTAAACTCAGTCTCTCTACAAGAGCACAAAGTACCCTTAACTGCTGCACCATATCTCTAGTCTCTTAAAGTTTCTTATAAAAAGAAATATAGAAATATATACCTTCTCTCAGCTCAACAATACTACTCTTAATATTGACCCAAGAGAAGAAAAACTACATCAACAAAAACACAAACCATTATTATAGAAGTTTTATTTATGACAACATCAAACTGTAAATAGCACTCATCCACAGAAGAGACAAAAAAAATCATCAAAATCACAAAATGAACTTTTAAAATTCAACAAGATACTGACTACTGATGCTACATCAGAGAACTAAAAGGCAGAGTGCTAACTGAAGGAAACTAGACACAAAATATGCACAGTATGTGACTTTGTGCATAAAATTCAAGAACATAGAACAGTAATCCGTGGTAGCAGGAATTACTGTAATGTTTCCCTTTGGAGACAAGTAAAAAGGGGCACAAAATAACATTCCAAGTAGATGGGAAAATGCTAATGTTTTGACCAGGGTGGTGGCATTGCTAAAACTGCACCTAGCCATATATAACTTTTTTTTAATGAATTAACTTGAAGGAAGAAAGTGAACATGATAACATTTCTGCAGTCATTGGGAACTAAGACTGCATTTAGCAGTATTAAATTTTACAAAGTAAAACACATTTTTGGTGTTTATTTGTTGATAATCACACAGCAAAAACAAAACAAAACAAAAAAAAACCACACAGGTACTATTTTCTCATTTCATGGTGAAAATGAATAAGACCCAAGGGGGTTCCATACCTAGAAAAAGAAAATACAGATATGAATAAGAGTGTTACACCTACATGTACATCTAAATTAGTCACATGAAAATACGGCCACCAGGGTAGTAGACTTCATTCTCCTCCAATTGTCCTTGTCTTTACTTTTGTAAAGAATGATGTATCAAAACAGAAATCCCTATTAAGGTAAATGGATGTATCTTCAGCAAACATTTATTAATGGATGCTAAGGAGAAGAGATAAGACACAGAATGTCTTAAAAAGAGATTCTGTCCAGCAAGCCCTTCACCTCATGTGTGCAGCACAATAAAGCCAACCCCATTGGCAGAGGTGTGGGCGAACCAGCCATGAACTTGTGGGTGTGGGAAAGATGTCCCTATTACCCATCTGTTATGTGGCATCATGGGTGGGGAAGAGATGCCTTCCCCCACCCCACCCTGACACCCATCACTGCCTGAGGCAGGTGGGAGAGCTGGCCACACCCCTCACCAGCTGCAGCACTCAGGAGAGTGGCCCCTACAACATACCTGGGCAACACAGTAGGGCTGGACCTGCTGGGATGAGTGTGGGAGAACCGACCCAGGGCATGAAAGCAGAACCATCCCTGCCCCTTGCTCACTGCTGCAAGGGGTGAACCAGCCAGAGCAGTGCAGGAGAGCGCACCCTGGTGGTGAGGGCAAGGGAGAGCTGGCAGGCTGATCCACCCTGCCACTACCCAGACCCAGAGACAGATTTATGAGTTGGCCCACCCCAACATCCACCCCATCTGTGATCTGCTGGAGCATGTGAAAGGACCTGACCCATGGACCCAAAGCTGCAGGATCATCACAACACAGGGCAACAGCAGGATATCCAAGAGGGGTTCCAGTGAGGGCCCAGCATTGATTCTGTAGCAGAAACCAGAGGCCTCGAACCAGACCAGTGACTCTGCAATGAACGCCTGCGAGTAAAGATGTATGGATAAAAGTATTGACTGCATAACTCACTGTGCCACACTACAGCTTCCATGACAAGACTGATTTTTCCCTCTCCCTCTTTATTTTTTCTCTAAAATTTTATTTTATTTTATTGGGGTAGGGTTGCAAGGGCAGAGGGCAGATATAAAGAAATGAATGGGATGTATGATGTAAAAGATACAAAGAATAAATAAAAAGAAAGAGAAAAGAGAGAATGTCCCCCCCAAAAAAACCAGTTAGCCTAAAAAAAGAAAACCACTTATGAATTTGTGTGTGATTTCTTTTTCTTTTTTTTTTTGAGAATCTCATACAAGGTATTTTGCTCGTATTCGTCTCCTCCCCTAACTCCTGCCATATCTACCCCCTTTCCTGATCATCCAACATTGTGACATCCCCCCTTCCTTTTTTTTTAACCCACCAAGTCCAAATTGTGCTACCCATATACCCTTGGCTATGTGGCCTTCCACTGGAATATGGCCAACCTATCAGGGACAACACTCTTCAAGACAATTGACTCTCCCTCTCCCAGCAGCCACCAGTTACCAATAGCTCCTCAGCCAGGGGTGGGACCTTGCGCTCACCTCTCTTCTCCAAGCTCAGATCAGATCTGGCTTGAGCTTGCATGAGTCTTAGGCATGCCATCACAGCCACAGCTGTGCAACTGTCCTGCTGTGTCATGTAAACACTGTTTCCTTCTAATCATTTACCACCTCTGGCTCCTACAGCCTTTCTGCTCCTCTCTTCCACAGTGCTCCCTGAGCCTTGGCGTGAGGAGTCTGACATGGATGTCCCAACCTGAGGCAGCTGGGTGGCATCTCCACTGGGTTTTTAACATGAAAGATGAACCATGAAAGCAAGAGCAGGTGAAACAATGCTGAGTGACCGGAGCTTGCGTTTGTGAGATGAGTGTAAGACAGGTAGCTATCAACCAAGGAAAGAAGATCCTGTTCTCCAAGGTAGACAGTTTGGATTGTGTCAGTGAAGAATAAAGGAGATTTTCAAAAAAAAAAAATGATTCTGCAGCAGGAGTCAGTGGATATGCTAAAACAAGAGGATACCGTAAATGAAGCAACCGTCTTTGCCATCATAACCTTTCATGATGTCTATTTGTTTCCCTCCGCTCCCAATGGTCTCTTCTGAGGATCATAAGCTGCAGATGTGTATCCTGGCCCCACTCCATGTACTCAGAGTACAGCAGCTATTCATTAATATACAAAACTGTCCATCTAATCAAGACCAAAATGAAGATCTGTGCCCCTCAGATGCAGTAACCAGCAGCCAAAACTCTCCAATCAGAACTTAGTTCAAGGCAAAGGGGATATTCCCTTTTTTGTTTTTGTTTCTTGAGACACGGTCTCTCTGTATTGCTTTGAAGCCTGTCCTGGAACTAGCTCTTTAGACCAGGCTGGCCTCGAACTCACAGAGATCTGCCTGTCTCTGACTCCCGAGTGCTGGAACTAAAGGTGTGTACTGCCAATTTCATCTGGAATTAATTTAAAATAATAACACATGACATTATAACACTTTTTGGGAGTTTTTTTTTGAGACAGGATCTTGATATATATATAATGTAGACCATCCTCAAACTCCTAATCCTCCTGCCTCAGCCTCCCAAGTGCTGGGATTCCAGCCATGAGTCACCACACCCTGCTCCATAGTATTACATTTAGGTTATGAAGGCCTGTGACAGATGACC
Source organism: Phodopus roborovskii (assembly GCF_943737965.1). NCBI lineage: Eukaryota > Metazoa > Chordata > Mammalia > Rodentia > Cricetidae > Phodopus > Phodopus roborovskii. Next base: position 14,952,688 of record NW_026125052.1, on the reverse strand, counting down.
AGTAAACAGCAAAGTCTCTCTTCAGAGCTACTTTGCAGGTTATTTATCAGTTTACTCCTAGTGTGTGATTTTATTTTAGGTATGTATCTTTTCAAATGTGTTTTGAACCCTCAGCTTCACATACTTCACAGAATTGGTACACCATGAGCCCCTCTCAGAATATATAACACAAGGGTTTCAATAACATGTGAATAAAGAATCCTAATAATGTGTGAATAAAGAATCCTAGGATATTGTCTTATGTCTTTTCACATTCTCCTAACCTTATTATTTTGTTTCCACTAGCAGCTACCTAGGAATCAACGTTCAAAAGTAAAGAAATAAGTGTGTTTGGGATTATGGAAATTTTCACTTGACCAGAATAATGGATTTTCTTTCCTTATAAAGAGTCTTAAAGGACTAGGGAGATGAATGGTTCAGTAAAGAGTTAGCTGCACAAACCTGAGCCTTTACGTTTCAAGCACCAAAGCTAGGCACAACAGTACCTCTGTAATCCCAGTGTTCAGGGGGTGGGGAGACAAGAAGATCCTTAAGGCTCCCTGGCCATCCAGCCTACCCCCAGAATGAGTGAGCTCCAGGTTCAGTGAGAGAACTTGTCTCCCAAGTTAAGGTGTCACATTCCCTTAATCATAGCATTCAGGAGACAGGTTCAGGCGGATCACTATGAGTTGGAGGCCAACCTGGTCTATATAGCATGGTGAGTTCCAGGTCAGCTAGAGCTATGTAGTGAGACCCTGTCTCAAAAAAAATAATAGTAAGGTGAAGGCACCCAAAAGTAACCTCTGGCTTCCACATAGACACATGCACACATGCATTCACATGCAAACACACACACAGGGGTGGGCTCTTACTGACTCTGGAAGCAATTTATTTTCTCTGCATACTTTTGAAAGAGAAATAAAAACCACAATTAAAGTAAAGACAACATTAAGTTGAGCTTTATAATAAAGGTGAAGTCCTAGAACAAATGCACAGAAGTTATGTCTCAAATCTACACCCTTTTGGTTCCATGCCAGAAGTTTTTATTCAATGGAACTTGTATTAGAAACAGACGTTACATCATCATATACTCCCTAAGTTCCAATAGTTTTAATTTTCAGGAAATCAAGATTTTTTTTCTAAATAAACAAGAGGAAACAGACCCCATATAAGAGAAGGTAAGATTTTTTGTGGTTTCCTTGACTCCCCTAAGTATAATCGATGAGATTTCCCGGATCTTCACTGCAATTTATATCTCTACTGTCCTTATAAATATAGATAAGGACTAGAGTTATAGTTTGGGATATACATAATACATATATATGTATGTATGTATATATATTATGAACAATACCTTATGTCTGAGCCCCAACACCAAAATAAGTAAATAATAACAGTCTTTTTTAAAATAGCATAAGAAATATAAAATGAAAATATAAGAAGGCAAAGCTTATAGTATGACCAAAACTAAGCAGGTTTGGGCATGATTACTGCTTGGCTAGGTAGAGGTCAGAAGTTTTAGATAACCAAATATCACAATTCAGATCTTGACAACCACTTTCTATTTTGGCTCGCAGGACACAACTTATTCTAATCGTTCTATAAAATAAATTCACATGTTTTACACTCAGTATACAACTTTTTCTTTACTATGTAAACACATGCTTCAAGAACACACACACACACACACACACACACACACACACACACACACACACAAAGCACTTCAAGATTGCTAACTACCATGACCATTATCCTGGTGGTTGGCAGCGCAAACAAATGTATGCAATTTAATGAGCTGTGGTGCCCACTTTTAAAGTAGACAAGAACAATCAATTTTCAAAATCTAAACCTATGGAAACATTACTTTCTGTATCTCTAATGAGCTCTACCTATAATTACTGATGGCTCAAATTTTCTCTTGGGTTCCTTATTCTTTCAAAAGGATGTGTTTCCTATGGCTATTTGCTAAAATAAGGATTTTTATCCAACCAGCATGTGGAAATGGCATTAGTCCTGATTTAGTAACCTGAACTTATCCTCCTTTTACGAGGCATAAAACTTCCTCAGTAAATAAGCAACACTAATGAGATGTTTGTAGGAAAACTGGCGCCCACGATGCTAGAAGAAACATCGGTGCGGCCTGTAAACACCCATTTGAAGGGTGATATAAAGGTTTCAGGAGGGAAGGAGATGTTTGGAGACAAGACCTCGACAATACAGCATCCGATCCATTTATTCCTTTTCAGAAGATGGCTTCTGACGGCTCCTCTGGGTGTTGCTCCTCTGAGCCCTGTGCAGAGGCGTCGGGCTGTGCAGCTGCCTCACCCTGTCTCACCAACACAACTTGTCTCCCCAGCACCTGTGCCACATCCAGATGTCAGACCCCGAGCTTCCTCTGCAGGGCTCACGTCCCAGCCGGTCGCCTCTCACCTTGCTACTTCGCTAGTAACAGTCCATGCCTGGTGGGGAGCTGTGCATGGTGTGAGGAAGGGGCATTCAATAGCAATGAGAAGGAGACGATGCAGTTCCTGAATGACAGACTGGCCAGCTACCTGGAAAGGGTGAGAAGCCTGGAGGAGAACAATGCCGAGCTGGAATGCAGGATCCGAGAGCAATGCGAGCCGGATGCCCCACTGGTGTGCCCAGATTATCAGCGTTTCTTCGACACCATTGAAGAACTCCAGCAAAAGGTTGTGTGTTTCATTCCCTAATGTTCTCTGTTTCCCGTTTCTGATTTCTCTTGTAGTTATACTGGGCTGGGTTGCTTTGCTGATGTAACATAAAGGAAAGAGGGATTCCAAGAGCCAGAAAAAAGGGGCACCACTGGCAAATCTGTCTCAGTACCAGCACTAACTATTGACTATAGAAATGTCATCTCTGTGTTATCTCTCATTTACAAAGAGGGGGAAACTGAAATATGACAACTAAAATCTGTTCTGCATGTATCATTGCATATTTATATTCTTTATCAAACAGATATCAAATGCCATCTATTTTAGTTCACTAAACTAATCATTTTCTTTTTGCGTATGCATGCACACATGAGGAAGTGGATGTATGTGCATGTGGGGAGGAAATGCACGCATGTTAATGAGAAGACACCAGAGGCCAATGGCAAGTGTCTTCTACTTGCCATTGTTTTGAGACAGTCTCTCAAGAGAGCTGGAGCTCACTGATTTAACTGGATGGATGGATGGATGGATGGATGGATGGATGGATGGATGGATGGATGGATGGCCAGAGAGTCCCAGGGATACTACTGTCTCTGCCTCCCCTGTACAGGGGGTAACAGGGACATACTACTATACTTAGCTTCCTATACATTAGTTCTGTGGGATTGAACCCAGGTCCTCCTACTTACATTGCAAATGCTCTACTGTCGAAGCCATCGTTTTTTTTTTTTTTTTTTTTTTTTCATTGATGAATTTCTATGACCACAGACAGAGATGCAACTTTAATAAATATTAGCAATAGAGAAAACTAACAAAGCTCAACTGTCAATGATGACTGCCAAATGTCTTGCCTTGTGTCACTTACAAAGGAAACCTTGAGCTACAGAGATGTCTCGGCAGTGGATTGCCCGTTGTACCACTCATGAGCAACCTGAGTTCAGTTCCCAATACCCATACATGGCAGTTCACAACCACCTATAATTTCATCTCCCGAGAACCTGATACCTGCTTCTAACATCCTAAGGCAATGCACAAATCTATACACAGACAATTACACACACACACACACACACACACACACACACAATTGGGGAAAAAAAGATAAAAATCGTTCTTTTTTAGAAAGAGAATCTCTTTTTATATCTGTATTTTGTTTCTAAATTGGCACTGCATGTTTCTTTTTTCTTTTTTTCCCTTCGTAGTAACACAGGTTGAAAGTGATGTTATACTAACATGCAAAGACTTCCATAAGCTAACAAATGTCATGACTGTTAAAACAGATATGTGGTGTTTTTCCAAAGAGCTGTTGATTGAGTGTATGGTCACTTACCTCTTAGATACTGTGCACAAAGGCAGAGAACTCTAGACTTGCCGTACAGGTGGACAACTGCAAACTGGCTGCCGATGACTTCAGGTCTAAGTAAGTCAGATTGTTTTTATTTTTTTAAATCACATTGTATTTTATGCATACAATTTGTGTGTTAAGTTTTAAATTGAATTTGAAAATAATAGTGACTTCCAGTGAAAGGGAAGATATTCTCTGCATGAGAATGTTTGAAACTTGAATTGACCGTCATTTGAGACCCAAGGGAAATTGTGGCATGTGGCTCCCTGGAGGCCACATGTCACTCACCCTTGTAGCCCAGCACTTTGGTCAGTGTTTAACTAAACAAGTCCCCCCCCTTCTCTTTCTCTTGCTGGGAAAGGTATGAGAGTGAACTGTCTCTTCGGCAACTGGTGGAGAATGACATCAGTGGCCTTCGTGGGATCCTGGGTGAACTGACCCTGTGCAAGTCAGATCTGGAAGCCCATGTGGAGTCCCTGAAAGGTGATCTCCTTTGCCTTAAGAAAAGCCATGAAGAGGTAAGCGAAGTGGCCGCTATGCCAAGGACTATACAGAGAGTTCTACCGAGATTTCATGACTATAAATTGAACCAGGACAGGCACTGACTACGCTGGAACGAAACCAGAGCCATGCCTAAGTGAGGCTTGAGCATCCTAGTGTTCTCAAGGTAGATGTGCGTATTGTTATGTAACATCATCCTCAGCCGTGCCAGGGTGAGACCGCTCTCTCGCCTGCCATTGCTTGGATGGAGAATTAACTCCACTAATGGCTATTTCTGCAGCTTTTACTGTACAAGAAAATAGAGCTGATAAGCAGGACTTCCAGAAAAGAGATAAATAGACACGCAACATTAGGAGTAATATTTTTAGATATTGTATATTTATAATCATGTTTCTATTATAAACTTAAGAATGAAATGCAGGGTTATGAATTGGAGTAAAACAAAAAATGCATTCTTTGCATATTTTGATGGGAATAATAGCTGGCAATTATGACATTTCACACACACACACACACAATGGGGGATGTCCTTCTGTACATATGTTTCTCCTATTGGTTGATGAATAAGACACTGATTGGCCAGGCAGGAAGTATAGGAGGGGCTACAAGAGGAAGAAGGAGACAGGAAAGATGCCAGGGGAGAGACGCCATGTAGACCACAAAGGAGTAACAGATCTAAGCATTCTCTGGTAAACCAAGACCACGTCGAAATACATGGATTAATAGAAATGGGTCAATAATTAAGACAGAGATAGCCAATAAGAAGCCCTAGCCATTGGTCAACAGTTTAATAATTAATAAAAGTCTTTGAATATTTATTTGGGGCTAAAGTGGCTGTGGGACCAGGCGGGAAAGAAACTCAAGCTACACACACACACTCCACCAAGATATTCTTTACTCCACTCCCAGGAGGTCAACTTGCTTCGTGGGCAGCTTGGAGATCGGCTCAGTGTGGAGCTGGACACTGCCCCCACTGTGGACCTCAACAAGGTCCTGGATGAGATGCGATGTCAATATGAGAGGGTGCTGGCCAACAACCGTAGGGATGCGGAGGAGTGGTTCACCGCACAGGTCAGTGCCCACCGGAAAGGGGGGCTTCCGGGAGGGAGCCAGTGTTCCCCGGAAAGGGTGGGCTTCCATAAGAAGCCTTGCCTGGGCGCTCTAACATGGCCTGTGTTTCAGACAGAAGAGCTAAACCAGCAGCAGATGTCCAGTGCCGAGCAGCTGCAGGGCTGCCAGACCGAGATGCTGGAGCTGAAGCGTACAGCCAACACTCTGGAAATTGAGCTCCAGGCACAGCAAACCCTGGTGCGTAGGACAAACAGGGGCATCCCTTGTCAGCAACGTGTCTGGAGGGGCTACACTCTTTGACAGATGTCCAGGGAGATGTTCACAGTTCACACAGCAAGTCTGAGTATCCAACTAGCCAGGGTGGCATTTCCCTGTGTTTCTCCACATAAATGAACAGAATAAATGGAAGCAGAGTAACAGATCAACAGCTTTCTTGATTTCACCAGGCTGTCTCCCTGACCCTCCTAAGCCTAAGTGTGTCCCCAATACCACCCACATAAAACAGAAAGGGTCTCAGAAAACAGGGGACAGGGACAGCTGAGCACTTAAACTTAACAACAGATTTGAATTCTCTCTTATCAATGGGCAGTTTCCCATCCCAGTTTCACCATCGTCTCTAAAACACACCAAAAATAAATCATTTTTCAAGTGTTCATACTACAGCTGATATCTGCACATTATCACACCCCTCCCCACCCAAGCAACAAGAGCACCATGCAGTGAAAGCCACATATACCAAGCCCCATCAGGCACCACAGTATGTATTTGGGTCCAAGAAGTATACCCACACGAACCGCACCTGAGCATTCATCTAAGGGAGGCACAGTATAATCTATGGCAGACGCCTTTGTACATGGGGAAAAGCTAGGGTCAAAGGAAGTGAGTTCCAGAATGTTCTCAGTTCTCAGTGAAACAGAATCCAGGTGTTTGAACCCCCAAATCTTCTGTCATTGTGACACACTGTGATGCTCTTCCCTGCTGGGTGCTCATACTCAGAGTGACTTCCCAAATGTTGTCAAACCTCTTAAACTACACAAGTAAGTCCTAGGGGACAGTAGTCATAAAGATAGAGACGACACATTTAAAGGCCTTGAATTTTTTTCAGGCACAGTACCAAGTCCTTCCCATTTGTCTACTCATTTTATTCTCCCAGCCTCCCCATGACATAGGTATTTTGCATTCTCCGTTGGCTATAGATTAAAAACCGAAGCTCAGGGAAGCTAAGTAACTTTCCTACCATCTTGGAGCTGGAAAGGGGTACAGCAAAAGTCTGTCATAGTGTCCTTCTGAGAAGGTCTTCCTCTTGCAGACAGAATCTCTGGAATGTACTGTGGCGGAAACTGAGGCCCAGTACAGCACGCAGCTGGCCCAGATGCAGTGCCTCATTGACAGCGTGGAGCACCAACTGGCTGAGATCCGCTGTGACCTGGAGCGTCAGAACCAGGAGTACCAGGTGCTGCTGGACATCCGGGCCCGGCTGGAGTGTGAGATCAACACGTACAGGGGCCTGCTGGAGAGCGAGGACAGCAGGCAAGTTCCATAACTGCACAATCCCCAGAGTCCCAAAGAAGAATCCTGTTTCCTGGAGGCATGACCAAGGTCAACCCCCACTAATAAACAGGTGTGGGAGGGAGGGGGCTTTCTTTAAAAAAAAAAAAATGTGAAGAAAAGGCCTGGCTAGGTGGCTCAGGGGGTGTTTTGGTTACTTCTCTGTTTCTGTGACCAAAGGCAACTTAAGGAAGAGAGTTTATTTTGACTAACAGTGGCCGATGGGTGAGTCTGTCACAGCGGGGGCAGAATGGCAGCAAGTATCAGGCCTGGCAGCAGGAGCAGGAAGTTGAGATAGAGATCATATCTTCAACTGCAAACACACAGAAGGGAGAGTGAGCTGAGAATAGGGTTAAGGCTATCAGCTCTCAAAGCCCACGCCCCAGTGACAAACTTCCTCCAGCAAGGCTGCACCGCCTCCCCCAGAAAGCCACGCCAGTCAGGAAGCAAATGTTCAAATACCTGAACCTATAGGGGACATTTCTCATTCAAACTAACACAGTGAGTAAAGGTGGTTACTGCCGAGCCTGACAACCTGTAGTCGATCCCTGGACCTCCATCCTGGAAGAAGAGAACTAACTGTCTCTATAGGCTGTCCTCTGACCTATGTACATGCACGTGCGCGCGCACACACACACACACATACACACACACACAGACACACACACACAGACAGACAAACAAGTGTAAAAAGAAAAATCTAGGGCTAAGGCTATGATAGTGGAAATGCCCTAAACTATCCTCGAGTTCTGAAACAGTGACTTCCATGGGTCGCATTTCCACAAGATGAGATAGGGATGGTAAATGATAGAAAAGGAGTTATACAGTAATCCCTGCTACAGTAAGTGCAAAACTGTACTGGAGGTGGAGGTGATGGCTGTTCTGAGTCCAAAGACGCCACAGACTAGAGGCAAATGCCAAGCCTCTCCTGAGCACAGTTTGTAAGGCGAATTTTGTTCCTGAGATGTTTACCAAATGACATGCTACCAAAATCTTCTTGCTAAACTTAGTTTGAATTGGTTTTCCCCAGACTCCCCTGCAATCCATGTTCTACAGCACCCACGTCAAACAGCACGTGTGAGCCGTGTTCAGCCTATGTGATTTGCACAGTTGAAAACTGTTGTGCTTGAGTATTAACTCTCCAGCAAGATGGATGGAGATTGGTGTCGGTGCTCAAGAAGGAAGACCAACCGCAACCAGGCCACACTCATTCTGGAAACAGATCCACTGGGAGTCAGAACCTCAACTGGGCACACCCAGTACAGAAACAAGGATCCACCCAGCTCACAGAGCCTGAAAATCTGCACTAAGCGTCCTGAGTCTGTTGATTTTGTCTTCTGCCTTAAGCAGGCTTGTGGTATTCTATAAACCCATAAAGCATTCTTGTTAATCTCCAAATAAAACTTGTCTCATTTCCTTAGAATGGTAAATATAGTTTAGTGGCTAATTGCCTTTGGTCATAATGGTCTTTTAACAGAAGAGAGTTAGTCTAAACCCATGACTACAGTTTGAATTTGCATAAATACAGACTGAAAGTATCTCAGTCCTCAATTAGATTAGCTAATCCATGAGAAATGTTGCAACTCTAAAAAGATATTTGTTTGTATGTATCTTTTTTTTGGAAATAAAATGCCATTTATTTTACTTTTAATTCTAAGTGTACAGGATTCTCTTATTTTAACTTTTGCATATTAAAAGAAAAAAATACAGTTCCATCCCATGAATGATAAATATTTAGTCGGGACTTCCAGTTTTCTTCTTATAATTGATTTTTCCACGTAGTGTCAATTCTGCTTAACAATGCATACAGCTATGAAACTTTACCCTTATGTTATCTAAACATTTTAATCCTCATTTAAAAGAAAACATTTTTCTGTGTTTGTCATTTTAGTGGTTGGGTTGCTTAATACATCATAAGGTACACCTGGGTTATAAAAATAATTATTCTCATACATTTAAAACGCAAAGTATGGCCAGATGTAGTCACATCTGTAAGCTTAGCAATCAGAAGAAAGGAAGCAGCAAGATTGCTTCAGTTCAAGACCAGGTTTGCATAGTATGACCCTAAAGCTGGTGTTCACAGTGAGCTTCAAGACTCCAGGGCAAGGAGTAGTACATAGTGGGCTTCCAGGCTATAGAAAAAGATTGTGCTTCAAGAAAGAGAGGGAGGGAGAGAAGAAAACTTCCAGAAAGATTAAATATATGTTCATTTCTTTCTTCCTCCTAAGAGAAATCCCCAGAATTCTTTTAATGTAATATTTTATTAATTCTTGGAGAATTTCATACATGAATTTGATCATATGCATCTTCCCCATAACTCCACACAGACCCTGCCCATCTTAGTGTCCTCCGTGTTTATTTTTTTAACCCACTTAGTCCAGTGGGTGCTTCCATCTGGGGGGCCATCTACTGGAGCATAGTCTACCCGATTCTCCCTCCCAAAGAAGCTACCAATTGTCTGCAACTCCTCCTCGGCTAGGGGCAGGGACGTGTGAGTCCCTCCTCACCCCATGGTGAAATGCTGACTGGCATCCAGAGCTTATTCAAAGTCATTCAAAGTCATGAGTACAGCAGTCCTTTCATTTTCAGAAGACAGTTTGCTCCTCGACCTCTGGCTCTTACAATCTTTCTACCCCCTCTTTCATGATAGTCCCTGAGTCTTGGGGACAAGAGCAAGTTGTAGATGTCTCGCTTGTGGCTGGGCATTCCACTGACATGTATTCTCTACACTTTGACTAGTTGTGAGTTTCTGTGTTACCCACTATACACTGCACAAAGAAATGTCTCTGATGAGGTCTGATAGCATCACCCCTCTATGAGTATAGAGATGTGAATTTAGAGGGGAGGTTGATAACACATCCATTCAGCACAATAATAACAGTAGATATGCAAGCCGACCAGCAAGGGTAAAGCTTTTGGTCAGTACCAACATGATTTCACAGTGTCTTAGTGTCTTTGGCAGTAAGATCTTATCATCAAGTTCTGTGAAACACAGCTATTCTACAGGAAACAATATAATATGCTGAAAAGTGAAAGAAGCCAAATTATCTGAAGATTAGAGTCTCAAAGAATGACTTTGAGGTGACCCCTGATTTTCCTGTCTGCCCCTTATACCCCAAAGCAGGAGCTGGCAGCGAGGAGGATCAATATCCCAGTAACATCAACAAGTATAAACAAGAAAACAATGTCTCCAGGAGACCTTGAGCTCTCTGGATAAAGAACCTGAAAGGGGACCACCTAAGAAGATATAAAAACCTTTAGATATTAACCATTCAGCCCAAACAAATGTCACAGGGATAAAAGATCATTTTGTCTGAGGGATAAAAGACCATTTTGTCTGTCACCATGCCTACCCAGAAAGGCCAAGTGAAAAATTCAGACTTCCATCTTTTCCAGGCCATAAAGACTATTGGACGCCCCACCGGGGTCAAGTTGGAGAAGGCTGAGGAAAGGACCCAGGGCTTTCATTCTCACTGGGTGATCCTGAGGCCTCCCACTAACAAAGTGAATACTGTGTGGTGAGCTTGGAAGTAATACCTCATTCTAGCCGTAAGAAATCCTCTTCAAGGGTGGCATCCAAGGAAGCCTGGAGATAAGAAATAACAAGAGCACACAGGAAGCAGTAGTAAGACACAATCACATGTAGCCAGGTAATACCCCGAGAAGGAGCCTGAAATCTCAGCTTTCTAGCACTGAGGAAGAGAGTTCCCTTTGGGTGTTAAAATAAGAAGAGAAGCTGGGCCTCCGCTCCTCTTTGGCAGCATGAGGTAGTATCTACTGTCCCTTTCAAAATAATGTCAGGGAGACTTGTTTGACCAAGATCAATATAATAGCCAGAGTCTGAGAATATAATATCCCAACATTCAGGTGTCTATCAAAATTCACTCATCATTTCAGAAGCCAGGAAAACGTCAACTCCAATGAGGGAGCACAAACAATAGGTTCCTAGGTGCTCTGGAGATGCTAGAATAACCTGAAGACGGATTCAAAGAAGTCATCATAGAAATGCTTCCATGACCATCTTCTGATTAGCTTCTTCAACAAACGAAAAACACAGGAATGGCTCAGCAAAGAAGAGGAAGAGCCAATTGAAATTTCAGAACTGAAAAATACCATCAATCCAAAATGTGACTCTCAGTGGATAGGTTCATTAACAGAACTTGGCATGCTAAGAAGGAAAAGAGCAGAAAATCTGATCACAGCCTGAGCAACAGACAGAAAGTAAGCCAGAAACCCTGGAGCACTATGGGGAGCTTTGGGACCATATCATTAGGCCTACATTTCATATCATCCATCTCCTGGAGGGGAAGGAGAGTGGATGGAAGAGGGCATTTGAAGAAGTAAAGGCTGAAACTTTTCTACATCTTACAAAGATCAAACTAATGGATTCAAGAAGATTTGTCAACATCCATTTAGAAGCAAGACTCCATCCAAAATATATGATGACAAATTCTGAAAACCAAAGAACAAGCATTAAAATAAAAATGAGAGAGGTGAGAGGGAAATAAAACCACCACTGGAAGAAAAACTAAACAATGGTAGATTTGACACTATAGACCATTGTATTGGTTTTTGTCATGGAGATGAATACCTGAGAGGAACAGTTTAAAGAAGGAGAGATTTATTTCTGATCATGGTTTCAGTGTTTTCAGTCAATGGTCAGCTGGGCCCATCACTTTGGGCCAGTGAGTGTGCAGCAGAGGATGGTCAACTCATAGTGACCAGGAAGTAGGAAGACAGATTAAATAGGAACGTGCACATCACCTCCAGTAACTTCCTGCTACCCAACCCTACCTACCTCTTCAAACTTCCCCCATGAGACCCACATGGGGGCCAACCCTTCAAAACATGAGACTCTAGGGGACACTGCATATCTAAACCACCACAACCATGGAGGCCAATAGAAAATGGCAAAATTTCTTTCAAATGCTAAAAGAAAAGAAATTGTCAGCATGTGTGTATTTCTTATGTTGGCATGCTAATATAATCACTCAGAAGATGACTGCTTTGGAGGCTGGGGATGAAGCACAGTAGATAGAGTACTTGCCTCACATGCCCACAGCTCTGGCTTTGATGACAGCACTGGGCTTGGTGGCACTCTGGAGGTGGACAAAAGGATGATCAGGAGGTCACATCTACTGTAGCTACATAGCAAGTATGAAGCAGCCTTCGATATATCCAGTTTTGTGTGTGTGTGTGTTGTGTGTGTGTGTCTGTGTGTATGTATGCATTGTTAGTTTATATTAAGTATACAGATTAATGGGTCTCATTGTGTCATTTTCACACATACATACAATGAATTTTGATCACACTCAACACCCTTACTGGCCCTTATACCCCTCCCCCAGATCCCTTTCCTTTTCCCAGATAGCTCTCTGCCTACTTTCATGTCTATTTATTCCTAGATTCCACATACATATGAAAGAAACATAATTCTCCACCCCACCTTAAGTCTATCTTATTTTGCTACCATGATGATCTCTAACTCTACCCATTTTCCTACAAATGACAGCATTTAGAAGATTACACAGAACTAAAATGACCCAAAGTCTTGATGCTAATTTCCCGATTCTGCCTCTGTAGCCTAATTAAATATGGTGTAAGCACTGGGAAGCAGGGCTTTTGGGTCCTTGGTATGTCTTCCTTATAACTTCCTGTGCATATGTAATTATTTCAAAATTTCAAAATCTAAAACTATTAGAAAAACTCAATAGACAGCTAGAGGATAGTTCCCCATTTTTTTTCTAGTTCTCTTTTGAACACTCCTAAAAATTATACTAATAGCAGTTAATCTAGCTTTAAAGTAAAATCAAATCTCAGACCTAAAACTTTATATCAAATGTGTTTATACAACACAGCTCTTCTAACAATAAAAAGTTGTGGAAATACTTAGCATAAAATGCTTTCTAGAAAAATTAACATTCCCAGCTCTAGTATAGCTCTGACGATAAAATTGGCAAGAAACACAATAGCACAATGCTAGAAAATTGCAAACTTCAGCCACTTGGAGTGTTGTGGCAGATAAACGTCTTCACAAGCCATTTGGCTACTGCCCACCTATTCTCTGTCTACATCACTTCTGTTTCAGTGGTAAGATTATAATATATATATATATATATATATTATTAATTGCTTACAGATAATTACAGTATAATTTGTATAATATATTTTAGTTAATATATATACATATATACATATACATATATATATACATATATATATATATATTTCTTTTTAACATTGTCTCAACCATGTAAACACTTCTTGGTGAACTGTACCTGAGTTTCCCATCATAAAAATAGTCACAGCTACATCCCACCATGCAGGACAACTTGGATGGCCAGCAAATCTGTTTGTCTTTGGGGACTTAGAAGCTGACTGTAGCCTGGGTGCATGGAAAATCAAAGTAGGAAAATCGTTGTCATTGGTGACCACTTGGGGAACCTCCCACCCCCAGGTATCTTTAGCCCTTCACAGACCTTTGCATGGTATTAAACTGCCATTATGCTATTGGTTAATCCCAAATCTAACCTGCTTTAATCACCCACCCACCCCACTATTTATAAACGGTGTTAGGTTTGGAGAATCAAGCTTTTTTGACTACAATCCACTAGCACAGGCCAAATGGCCATTTCTTTCTCTCTTCCAACACTGACTTAAAACCTCTAAAATCACAAGGCCATTAAATAAATCTTTTTTTTTTCTTACCTCACAACAGTATAGTTACATAGCAACTCAAATATGTTTTTTAATACTGGAAAATTATAAGCCAATGCTATGACATATAAATTTAGATCATTATGTACTCTACAGTTCACCCAACACCCCACAACAAATTAATTGATGCCAATGATGCTGGTGATGATGTTGCTGCCTCTACTGATGATGATGATAATCATGATGATAAACCAAGAGCAAATTACATACAAAGGGCAAGGGTGTCAGTCCTGGGAAGCTAGGCATCTCAAACAGTGCTGAGAGGCCTTTCTCCACATTCATTTCAGCACTGGGCACGTGCACATATACAGTAGTTATTCTCCTGGATTGTCAATCATTTAAGGAACAATTTGCCTCTGGACTGAATGATAAAATTTCACCCAGTAAAATGTAGAAGACTCTTCATTTCTGCTTAAGAATATAATGTTTTCATAGCCTTAGTAATTCACTTAGCACACGGGTCTGTAGCAGCACACCAGAAGGAACCTAATGAAGGCCTTGAACTTCAGCTATAAGAAGTATCCATGATTTGTGGGGCTCCTGCTCCTCATAGTATGTATTGAGGACAGTCAGGTCTTACTTCACAACAGGAGTTTTTTTGAATATGTTGCTAGGCAATATTTTTCATTTTGTGAATGTCAGAGTATAGTTATGCAAAGTTAGGTGACGGTGGCCAGTCAGACCTCCTGAGGCAATAAAAACTTTGGGAAACATAAGCTAAATGAGACTTCTATGGTGTACACAACATACCTCTTTATTGGCATTTTACAGTTGTTTTGTCTTTGAGACAGGGAATAGCCAAGTAAGCCAGGCTATCCTTGGACTCACAATCCTCCTACTTTAGCCACCCAAGAGATGGAATTACAAGCATGTGCCATCATTCCTGATGAGCATAAGGTTTTATAGTAAGCTGTTTTATAAATAGAAAGGATGTATTCTAAAATGATTATTAAAGGGGCAGGATAGTAAGTTGATGAACCAGTAAACAGTTTATAATCATATCCTACACATATTGAGTGTGCTATAATGTCTATAACACCGTCTGTTTGCGCCAGTACCAGCACAAACACTGACTAAGACATCAGAATGGCCACAGTGTCACAGAGGGATGGGAATTTTTCAGTTCCAATACACTGTGGTCCCACCTTGGTCTGTACAATCCATTGTTAACTAGTAATATTTTTATGTAAGATAAGATTGCATTTGCAATTCAAGGAGCCCTTTGAGGCTCTACAGAAGGAGACAGGTCCTGCCTAGCCATCAGCAAGCCACCACAGGCTGGCTGCTAAGCCACTTTTCCTGTCCTGTGTAGCACCATGCCCAGAGGTCTCTACCCAGAATAAAGCCATGAAGAAAATGTCTGTCATTGCTCTCAGATTTGCTCTTACAGGAGAGAAGTTGAACTTAAACTTTACTACTTAGAAACCCCAAAATTGTAAGACCAGAAGAAGAAAAAACACATATTCACCCAGTACTTGGAACACCTCAGCTTTGTTCCCTACCCCAGGAATTGGAGTCAGAAATCAAAGGCTTCAGGTCTACATAGATGGCTCAGTGGTTAAGAGCACTTTGTGTTCTTTCTGAGGACAGGGGTTGGTTCCCAGCACCTACACGGTGGCTCACAACCATCTGTAACTCAAGTTCCAGGGGATCTGATGCCCTCTTCTGTCTCCTGTAGGCACCAGGCACATACCTGCTGCACAGGCATACATGCAGGTAAAATACTCATGCTCACAAAATAAAAATAAAGTTTAAAATAATCAAAGACTTGATAACATTCTGCCTAACTTCCCTAAGTCAAGAATGTTCATCTTCTGTGTGTACCATAGAAGAGAAGAACTAAGCTATTCTTCAGAATAAGTTGAATATTTAAGTGTGATGTTAACAAGTTGGAGATTTAATGACAGGCAAATACTGCTCGGAATACAGGAGATACCATTAAATGTAGATTGAACTCTATCATCACTAAAACATTTTATGGATAAAAATAAATAGCTAAGAAAATTAAATAGTCACAGACTAGATGAAATATTCCCTCCTTGTCCATGTCTTATTAAATATGAAGTATATTTATTCCACTTTAAATATATAATATATAAATATATCCATGTATGTTTTGTAGTGACATATTGTTTATGATTTAATAAAGCTTGCCTGAAGATCAGAGAAGCAAAGCAGCCAAGCCATCAGAGAGTTCTTACCTCTACCAAGGATGGAAGGGGTTTCTGACTTCAATGTGGCTAAAGACTAATTGCCAGGATACTGTAGACTGATTGCCCTGCTCCTTTCTTATATGTCTCTCTAGTTATAAATTATAGTGATATATTGTTTGTGGTTCAATAAAGCTTACCTGGGGATCAGAATGCAAAGCTAGCCACAATAGTTGGCCATAGATGCCAGGCAATGGTGGCACACAACTTTAATCCCAGGACTCAGAAGAAAGCAGATGGATCTCGGTGAGTTTAAGGCCACCCAGGGCTACATGAGATTGAATCAGTCTATAAGAGTAACAGAGCTCATGCCTTTAATCCCAGCACTAGAGAGATACATAAAGGAGAAGCAAAGAGTCTCCTGTGAGATTCAGATTCCAGTCAAAGGGAAGACAGGATCTCAGTTTCAGCCTTGGTAGAGGTATTGGATGGATGTTTTGCTTTTCTGATCTTTAGCTGGAACCCCAATATCTGTCTCTGGGTTTTATTATGCATGCTACATGTTTTGGGCTTCTCATTTAGTATACTTATACAGAAATTGTATTCTCTCTGGAGATGAAACCAAAGATTTGTTATATTAACATTGTATATAAATACATATTTGTATTTTGAATTTGTACATATATCGATATCTATCTGGCAAAATCCATTTCTTAGGACCTAACAATTCACACCAAGTTAAGATCCCAAGAGAAATGACTGTATGAACACATAGAGAAATGTGGTGATATATTATTTATGATTTATTAAAACTTGCCTGAGGATTCAGATAACTAAGTTAGCCTCACACTATAGAGATCAGGTAGTGGTGATGCACACCTTAAATCACAGGATTTAGGATTAAGACGTAGATGGATCTCTGTTAATTCAAGGCTGCCATGGCCTACAGAATAGTGAAAAGTAACAGAGCTAATGCCTTTGATCCCAGCATGTGGATAAAAGTTTCTGTCCTGCCTGGTCTTGCAGCTATTTAGTCCCAAATAAACACACAGGGGCTTATATTAATTATAAGCTGTTTGTCCATTGGCTTAGGCTTCTTATTGGCTAGTTCTCTCTTAAATTATTAACCCATTTCTATTAATCTGTGCATTTCCAAGTGGTCTTGGCTTACTGAAGTGGAGAACACCCAGGCATCCTATCTTTCTGGTAACTACCTGGCATCTCTCTGACAACTCTTTTTCTGCATTCCTCTTCCCAGCATCTCCTAGTCTGGTAGCCCTACCTATATTTCTTGACTGGCTACATCCTGCCTATCCATTTGCTGAAACATCTTTATTCATCAACCAACAAGAGAAACATATATTCACAGCATACGGCAGGACATCCCCCATCACCAGTACCTGGGATCACATGCCTTTAATCCCAGCATTATGGAGGTATATAAGACAGGAGCAAGGCCTCAGAGCTGATATTCATTCTCCAAACACATTGAGGACAGGAAAATTTTAAAGCCTCAGGATTCTCCAGCCACACTAAGGAGAGACAGAAGTCTGAGGTTTGGAGGAGCCAGGATCACCTTTTAGTCTGAGGTAGAGTGAGAGCTAGTGCCCAGCTGCTTTACTTTTTTGATCTTCAGCTTGAAGCTTGAATCCTAATATCTGTCTCTGGGTCTTTTATTTTTTTTTCATACTACAAAAAACACTGCTTCAAAATATCTCACAATGGATATATTCTTAATAGAACCAAAATAGAAGTAACCCAACTGCTCACACAGAGCAAAATCAATAGGCTGAGGCATAAATTATGTAATATGGTAGTACACAGAAGCAATAATGAGCTGTTAGTTATCAGAGCATGGACGAATCTTAGACACCTGATGAAATGAAGAATTTAGGGACAAGGAAGTATAAACAATATGATTATATTTATATAAGCTTCTCAAACAAGCAAAGCTTGTCTACAGCATTGAGTATCTAAAGTGGTAGCCACTATGAGGAGGATGATTTAGCATGAAAGAACATGAAGTTAAAAGGCTGGTGTCTGATAATCTATTCTATCTCTTAATCTGGGTGATGACTCTGTGTGTGTGTGTGTGTGTGTGTGTGTGTGTGTGTGTGTGTGTGTGTGCGCGCGCGCGTGTGTGCGTGTGTGTGATGCGTGCATATGTATGTGTGCATGGGTGTATACATTCAACCTCTGCTATAAAAATTAGGAATTAAGATGTGTTACAACTGTACATACAAACCTTCACTACTTTCCTCATATATTCAAATTCCAAACAGATCAAGCTTTCAAATATAAAATGTGAATCACAAACAGGCTAAAAAGAAAATGTATAATTCATCTAAAACTTCAGGACAAGGAAAGACTTTGTAAAAGCAACTCCAAATTAACACTCTATAAAATATCAGCAAGCTTGAATATAACAATTGAGACATTTCACAATCTCAAATCTGTATAAAGAAGGCCAGGAAGGAGACATGTAACAGTGCTAACAGTAGCTTTCTTTCCCAGTTTGTAGCTCTTGGTGATAACCATCTTCCTTTTAGCGTGCTTTTATATAAATTCCACAAATTAATGTATTACTTTCAGGGGCAAAAGAAGGCAGGCCTGGAGACTAGGGATTCACTCCTTGTACGTTGTGTCACTCGTGACTCACTTCCTTATCCTGCACCATTGAGCTGATTCCCCTTTGATCCCTGCAAAGCTACAATCCATCGATTAACTCCTAATGCAGGTCTTCTTTAGCATGTGGTCGGTTTTCCTTTCCCTGTAAGCATGTGTGTTTCCCATCCATAAAATCCCTCTCTCATGTAGTTCTGAGGCTACACACACACACACACACACACACACACACACACACACACACAAAGTCCCTCTTTATAATGTCATACAACAGTGGGTGTCACCATCATTTTTCCACCAGCAGCTTATTTGATCACTTTGGGCATTCTGGCTATGCCATGGCTATTCTGTATAACTTGTGTTCCTTTATCAATCTTGAGAGAGTCGACAAACATAAAATTTGTAGGGACCTTAAGATAAGCCAACAAACTAATGATTCCTGTGGAACAAATTCAAGTTCTTGGTTGTGTGGCAATGACTGCATGGCCTTGACATAGCCAGCCTTGTCCTGTAACTCCTCTTCATACTACCTAAGCTGTATCCTCAGACATCCTCTATGCTCTCCCTGCCAAGTCCCACCACTGCAGTTTTATCGTTGGAATTTCTGCCATCTTCCCTCATCTATGTGTTTCCTGTCTGCCCTGGGGGAGATTGCACGCATCATTTCTGCATGGTGATGCAGAATGTCCCCAGAGGGCAGCTGAGTTTACATTTTCCCCATTGGTTTTAAGCATCCTGTGTATCACATACTAAATCTAAATTAGGACTCTTTTCACAGGATATTCAGTCTATTGTATTGGTCCAACTATTCACGCATCAATAACATGCTTTTTTAATTACTAAAGTTTTACATTTTGTTGTAACATCTTAAAAGGGCTACTTCTGTTTTTCTGACTACTTTCTCTCACAAAACTTCAAAATACCATATTTTGAAGTTGAAGAAAAACATTTATTTTTGAGATGATTTCAATACATTATTAATTGTTAATTAAATCAACATAGAGTTGAGATTTTATTTAATGATATAAACTATGTTTCCATACAAAAGTATGACATACCTTTTTATGTATTCTAATTTTCTGTCATAGGTGTAGTTGAACATGTTGTTCGTGCAAATATTTTTTAAAAAATTTAAATAAAATTGATTCCTATAGTTTTATGTTCATTGCTAGTATTAAGTACTATGGGGTTCTTTGCAAATGTGGCAATCTCAGAACCTGTTAATATATAATATTTCATGGCAAAGGGGGCAAGCTGATTATGCTGAATTATTTGGGTGGTCCTACTGTAATCACAGAGGTCCTTAAATGGGTCAGAGAGGTGAAAGCCGTGTAAGTGTAGTATGATATAGCAAAATTCAAGGGGTCACTTTTGGTTTTGAAGATGTAAGAGGACCACAAACCAACAATGTGATATTCACCAGATTTCCATTACCATGAGGGAAAGATATTTATATGAACCACCTTGAAGGAAGAAATGTTTATTTTGGCTCACTCTTACAGAGGTTGCAGTCTATGGTGATTTGTCTCCATGGCTCACTTGGAGACAGCACATCATGGTGGAAGTGTGTGGTGGAGGAAACTGCTTACTTCATGGAGGACAGGAGGAAAGGGACTGTGCTGGTGAGTTTTTATCACCCTAACAGCTATTGTCATCTAGAAAAAGAGAACCTCAGCTGAAGAAGTGCCTCTATCAGATAGGCATGGGGCAGGGGGTACTTTCTCAATTAGCGATTGTTGTGGAAGGGTCCATCCTTCTGTGGGTGTTCCCACCCCTGGGCAGGTGGTCCTGAGAGGTTTATGGAAGGTAGCTGACCAGGACCCTGAAGAACAGGCCAGTAAGCAGCGCTCCTCCATGGCCTCTGCTTCAGTTCCTACCTCCAAGTTCTGGCTTGAGTTCCTGCCCTGACTCCCCTTCATGATAGACTGTAAGATGTAAAATTAACCCTTTCTTCCTCAACTTGCTTTTGGTCTTGGTGTTTACCAAAGCAATAGGAAGCAAGCGAGGGCAAAGAGGATGGTACTAAGGGTCCAAGATCTCCTTCACAGACACAATTAGATCACCCTCACTGTCTAACTTTCTCTCTACCTCCCAAAGATTCAGCCTTCTCCCCATAGCAACCACATTGATTGACCAAGCCAATGACACATTGGCCTTTCAGTGACATTTATCCAGGCGTGACAGGTATGGGTCACCTCTAGAAGCTGGAAAAGTGAGACAATCTTTCTCTCTCTTACAGCCTCCATGAAGCACTGCAATCAAGTGACTTCTTAGAAAAAAAAATGTTCAAATGCTGATTTTCTCAGAAAGAACACAGCTGCCTTCAACATCAAATCAAGCCTAACAGATGCACGTAACGTGCACACACTGAGCTATAAAAACCGGCTGTGAGCAATCACAAAGTAATCAGTGTCTTTCCTGAGAAACCATTGTTAGCGCTCGAAGCCAATCAGGGAAGCTCAAACATGATCCCAACAACTGGATCTGTAAAGCCCTGTTTAAACATTTTAATCCATGTTTGCCATGGTCGAGTGGGGGAAATGAGTTGGTCAGATCAAAATCAAAATGAAATGCTGGTTTCTTAGTTCTGTAATAATTATCAGATATTAATAGTTTCCCTTTTCTAAAGAAGAAAGGAAAAGAAGGTTGGACTCATTCTTGGTGAAGCTAAACATCAGCTAGAGAGGTCAACAAGGATTTAAAGAGCCTGACACACTCACACCTGCTGAATAATGGGTGCTGTTGAGAGTGTGACAGCTGCTCCTTTTGAAGAGCCAATGTGAAGCTCTGGGCCCGATGACAAGTAGTAGTTGTGATGGGTAATAACTTAGTAACCATCTAAATGCACATTTTTATGAGACAAGTAACTCTTCTCAGGCGAGTAAAAAGCAGATTAATGAGATGTTCCTGTGGGATTCGATATAAACATTAGAAAGGAAAACACCCCACTCTGTGTCACCACCTGGAAGGAAGGCTATATAAGCACTTCAAAGAAGAACAGCCACAGGCTTGGCATTTAGGATAAGTTGAGGGTGCTTCGGGTAGTGACCACAAACTCTGGAACGACCTGGAGCTGGACACACACTTTGGAGACCAGGGGCTCTACTTCTTCTTCAACTGCACCCCAAAACTGCTCTGGAAATACGAACTTGAGGATGAGCTCTTCTAACAACAGCTGTTGTCATAATAGCCAATCAACTGGCCTTACTCAAAGAACTCCGCAGCGCCCGGGCTGCGGACCCACCCCGTGCCTTTATCGCACCCCTAACTACCTGATAAGACCCTACCACTTCCATCCCTGTCTGGAAGACTGCAGCTGGTGTGGAGAAGGCATTAACAGTCATGAGAAAGAGACCATGCAGACTCTGAATGAACGCCTTGCTAGCTACCTGGAAAAGGTGCGAATGCTGGAAGGGGAGAACTCGGAACTAGAAAATAAAATCCAGGAGGAGCGCAGCAAGGCACTGCCTGTCCTGTGCCCCGACTACCTGTCCTACTACACCACCATTGAGGAGCTGCAGCAGAAGGTAAGAACGTCAAAGTGCTGGGTCAAACTGTGGGTTATCTGTTACATTTTAGTCTTTCTAGATCCCTCTATGCTGGTATGTTCTTAAGAATAAAAAGAGAAGCTAGCTGTTGTGGGACACGCTTTAAGGCCAGCACTTGGGAGGCAGAAGCAGATAAATCTCTGAGTTCCAGATCTACAAAATGTGTTCCAGAACAGTCTGCGGTTCAAAGGGAAACCCTATCTGGAAAAACAAAAATAAATAAGGAAAGAAGGAGGGAGCAAGCAGTTGAGGGAGGGGGATAGGAAGGGAGGAAAGGAGGGAGGGAAGGAGACAGAGGGAGAGAGGGAGAGAGGAAGGGAGAGAGAGGGAGATAAACCCCTTGAGTGAAATTCATCTTGAGATAATACACACAAAGTTTTCTATATATTTTTATTTATTGTGTGTTCTGCCATTTTTTAAACAAATAACTCGGGATTAAAAGCTAATGAGTTGCTACCGCATCTTAAATAAAAATAAGAGAACGGGGCTCTGAAAAGCTTTTTTGTTTTTTAAAGTCTCCAAGTAGTTTTAGCTTTAACCTGTGGTATTAACTACTAGGACATTTAATGCCCATGATGTCATCTTCACAGTATTTAAATAGTGTGTCTTTATAACAAATTTCAGTTTCCTGTCCAGTGATTGTTGCTACATAACTGGGATTACTTAATTTTTGGTTTTTTCAACAAATATTTACTGAACACCAAAAATAATGTTGTAGCCACCATTCTGGGCTTTGAGAAAAAAAATGCCTGGACTCAAGAATTTGCATTCTATTATGTCACAGTAAACTGGGGGAAATTAGAAAAGAAACTATATTTTAATAGAAAAGCATACACAAAGTTTTTTATTTACATGGTTTTTAGCTAATCTCAGAAAAATAACAAGAACTCTGATTCCCCAATGCTTCCCACATTTCTTAAGCATCTCTCTGAAGATTCAGGAAAATTCTAGCTAGTCTTCTGCTAAATGGAACACACGGCCCTTTGGTTCTTAAAATAGGGGATCCTGGTGTTTGTCTCATTTGTGTGTTCAATCTCTTAATTCTAGATCTTGTGTACCAAGGCTGAGAATTCCAGACTGGTCTCACAAATTGACAACACCAAACTGGCTGCAGATGACTTAAGAGCCAAGTAAGCCTGCCCAGCACTGTCCCCGGTGATAGGATTCACCCCGGGTCTGACTTAAACATTCCCAGTGAGATGGTCCCCACATCCACTAACCATAGCTTATCAACACTAATCCAGAAAAGACCTTCAAATTCATTGTGCTTGAGATTAATAGCCGGAACACTGCACATAGCACCTGCAGCGATGACACACAGACCTATAGGATTACCTGCAGTGAGAACAGGACCAATATCTTGTAACCTTGCTCCAGGCAAGAAAACTCAAACAAAAGTTTGCAATATGAGACAGAGCTAAAAATGCAGACCCAGGCTTTCTTACACTGCATTGCCTTGGGAGCAAAGGAAGGAAAATAAATTCCCTCATCTCAAAAGACAGCAAGGTGGCATCACTCTGGCAGGCTAAATCATGATATGGATCAAATTATTTCATGTCTACAAAGAATAGAAACACTCAGTGAGCATCCCAGAGGAGAATGAAGCTGGAGGATCTGCCTAGCTTGCTTTATACATCTACTTTCTAATGCCTGCCTTTTTCCTTTCTGGCTTTTAAGCTATGAAGCTGAGTTATCTCTACGCCAGCTAGTGGAAGCCGATGCCAATGGCCTGAAGCAGATTTTGGATGTGCTGACTCTGAGCAAGGCTGACCTGGAGGCACGAGTCCAGTCTCTGACAGAGGAACTTCTGTGCCTCAAAACCAACCATGAAGAGGTGAGAAAGGGCCAAGAATAAGCACAAGCTGAACCCATAAAATTAGCATCAGTTCCTCTGCGTTGTACATAACAAAGTGTATCCCCACTAGACATTGCCTCATCCGTCAACCCTACTATAGTATATTATATCTATTGCCACAGGGTAGAATAGTCTCCATCCTCCCAATTTTCTCATCTTCACTGGTTTTTGTAGAAATCCTTGAACAGACTTCTGCCACCTCCTATTGGAAAAAGCCAATTCTAGCATGAGCCAGTTCTGGTACAAGTTCATATGGACACCATGGAGATGGTATTTCCATACAAAACCCACCCCCATGTTACCGCCTCCAATTTTAATCCCTAGAAATGACCTTAAAGCTTTTGAGATGATGATCTTGTTAGTCAGTTCCTTCTTTCTTGCACATATTTGTGCACGGAGTGATGTCTGAAATCGCCTTCATTGTAGGGTATCTCAATAACACCCATAAATCATGTACCTCTTTGTTGTGGACTGTATTCCAGACCCAATTAAACTTAATTATTTGTCAGATTGAAATGAGAACATGGTAGGGAAGGGTCATTGATTCACTAGATAACTTCACATTCCTTTTCTTTCCATAGGAAATCAGTTCCTTACAGTGCCAACTTGGAGACAGAATCAACATTGAAGTAACAGCTGCCCCTTCCATTGATCTCAATCAAATTCTACAAGAAATGAGATGTCAGTACGAGTCCATTATGGAGACAAACCGTAAAGACATAGAACAATGGTTCAATACACAGGTGGGAAGAACAAACAAGTCAAAACTAATGTGCTGACCTTTCTAGGAGTCCTTCTGTGAGCCATGCTTCCTTACAAAATACCTGGAATTGTTGTGTTTCAGATGGAGGAACTGAATCACCAAGTAGTGACCAGCTCTCAACAACAACAATGCTGCCAGAAGGACATCATTGAACTGAGACGTACCATGAGCTCCCTTGAGGTTGAACTGCAGGCCCAGCACCGAATGGTACCCAGGATGCTAACTATGCCTAACCTTACTCTGGTGGCAACAGTCCCTGTCTGAGTGTCCCACTGTTCCCTAGACTGTGTCCCTGTTGGTTAAAGGGTCTGTGACTAGAAAAGAACTTCATGGTCAAGTAAGTCTTGGAAATGTTGGATACTCTACAAGGTGATAATACACCATGGATCTCCAAAAAAGGAGATGTGCAGTACTCAGCATTCCAAAATGTATATGATTGTGGAAGTTCTTTTCCACCACCACCACCACCCCCAGAGTATGTCATGATGATTATGAGCCATAGAAACAACAGAAGAGAATTTGATTTATTTTTTGCAAAGCATTACTGTAAACTATCATATCGGAATTCTAAACCAAAGTTCTGAAAGAGATGATGAAAACCGTTAACCAACTTTACTGGTGAGGTTCCAAGAATGCACAGGATTTACCCAAGCCACATCCTCACTAAACACTATCTCACCTAGTAATCCGATAGAGAGGAGATCTAAAAGCAGTGAGTGGCCTTCTCAAAGTCCAAAGAAATGTGTGGGGATCAGATCCTTGAGCCAGCACCACCTCTGCTTATTGAGACTGCATCTCTGAAATAAGACAGTACTCAAATGTCCTGTTAGGGGGTGGGGACAGGCATTAGGGAAACCTTGACCCAAATTTCATCACCTGTTAGACATGTGATGTTGAACAACTCATCGAACCTCGTTTTTGCCATCTATAAAAATTGAGATAATTGTGGGAATAACCAGGGTTATTAAAACCTAAAATCCTACCATTATCTGTAGACTTACAAAATGATAGAACAAGAAAGAACTTGACACATTTGACTTTCAACACTCATGTTTTACTTATAAGGGAATTGCCCACTTCCTTTGAAAGACTCAGATGCTGGCTGAACGAGGTGACCTGATATGATTTTAATGCCTGGGCTTCAGTGAAGTGAGACAGATTTTCTCTCTCTCTCTCTCTCATAAGTCAGAGGGTGAGAAATAAAATGGCCATGGAAGGGGTACAGAAATAAACCAGAGAGATAAAAAAGAGAGGGGATAAAAGAGAGCAGAATTGTTATTTGTCTTAGATGTACTTGGTTGGGAAGTAATAAAGGGCTTAGAGAGCCAATAGCACTGTCACAAAGAAACTATTGTTTAAAATGGCTTTAAGAATGGTCTTACAGGAATTTTAAGGGAGACATCACTTGAATTTATTTTCCTCCTCCTCCATAGAGAGATTCCCAGGAATGTATTCTGACAGAGACAGAGGCCCGCTACGCAACCCTGCTGGCCCAGATCCAGGGTCTGATCCATAACCTGGAGGCTCAGGTGGCAGACATCCGGAGTGCCCTGGAAAGACAGAACCAGGAATATGAAGTTCTGCTGGACACCAAGTCCCAGCTGGAGTGTGAGATCACCACCTACCGCAACCTTCTGGAGAGCTTGGATGGCAGGTCTATAAAATTAAAGTGATACGTGTAACCAAGATACACACACACACACAGGGCAGGGGACATCAGAGAACAATGCTCTGATCTTCTTGGCAATGATGGGAAAATCTAGATGGAAATTATCAAATCTTCTCTAAAGACCTGCAAGTGTAACCAAGTCCCAATTTGAGATGTGGGTTGAACTAAACTGCTTTGAAGATGAATTAATTCCTTATAGGTTGCATCCTACTAAGACAGCAGTTCTCAACCTGTTACGACCCCTTGGTTGGGGGGGGGAACTAAACAACCTTTACACAGGGGTGCCCTAAGAACTCCAGAAATATTAAATATTTACTACATTATGATTCATAACAGTAGCAAAATTATAGTTATGAAACAGCAATAAGAAGTTTATGATTAGGGGTCACCACAACATGAGGAACTGTATTAAAGGGTAGCAGCATTAAGAAGGTTAAAAACCCTTGGCCTTAGTTGAACATGGGACTTTGCTGATATGAGAAAGGACAACCACAGTACTCAGGTTCAAACCCCCAACCCTGACTAGATATTACCCCTCATCCCAACAGGAGTGCCCTGATGTATGTGTTTCAGCATCCTTTCTTTTACAAATAAGTTTTATTTTGTTTTGCTTTTTTAATGGTCATAAGCCAACCGACCCACAAAGAACTCAGCTAATCATGAGCATCCAAAGGGCACGTCAACGCTTCCTGGTCATGTGCTAAAGAATCCCCCAGAAGTGGGATTCAGGACACCACTGATTGTATGAAAATTTCCCTTACACAGGAAAATTATCTAACTCATCTCCATTTTCCAGACAGTAAGCCCCGCTCAGGAGAGCTGACTGGTTCATCCAACATTGCCCAGCAAACAAGAGAGCTGGGCCCTGTCCCTGTTTTTACTGCTAGTGTGGTGTGGTTCCCATGGGGCTAGAACTACTTAAAGCAGGAACTACTTCTCAAGCCAGGAGGCTGTCTTCCAACAGATCTGCTCTGATTCTGGTTCTCCTGCTAACCACAGCACAGAATGAATGAATAAGCATTAAGCAGTGCTTATTTTGAGTGACAAGTATTGACAGCTTAGCCACTCCCATCTTCTCCATAGCTAATATTGCCCTTCCTTAATCACAGCTAAAGTTCTGTTGTTCTTATTGTTATTGTTGTTGTTGTCGTTTCTACTTAGGCTTCCCTGTAACCCATGTGCCACCAAATGTGAGCCGTCCTTTCAGGCCAGAGCTGTGGAGTGTTTTACCCCAGTTTATACATCTTCATCATTCCCTGGGACTCACAAGCCCTGCAGTGCCTCTGGACCCCCATCCCGGATACTGGTTAAGATATGCACCATCACCAAGGAGATCAAGGATGGGAAAGTCATTTCTTCTCACGAGCATGTGCAGCCTTGTTACATCACCAGACTCACCAAGGTCTAGCATCCCAAGGTGATGAGAATGACCCACATTCATGAAAGAGAGGCCAGTGTATGCTCCTGCCAGAAAGGTTTAAGAAACCCCAGTCCCTTAAGGTACTTAGTTTCTTGCTGCTACAGTGGGCCCCCATCTTTTATTCTTCTCCTTCCCTAAGTCACTGCTATCAACATGATAAGTCACATTTCTCTGGAAGGACATTTTGCATTATTGCTGGGATGGGAACTGATTTAGCAAGTGCCCACAAAGACATCCTACATTGCTTGCCTAGCCATGTGATGGACAGGCAGGTTTTCCTTTTGTTTACTCAAGCCTTGTTTATCTCTGTGCCTCTGTAGAGCCAGTCAGACAAGTTCTGGAATTGGTTTTGGCAATTGGCACATGAAGATAAAAAGCCACAGCCTTGCCTTCTAGATTCCTTCTTTGGATGTAGCATGAAGCCAACACAGGAACAGAATAAATAAGGAAGACCCAGACGTCTAGTTTCCAGGAATGAAACAATGACAACCCTGGATCCCGCTGACCTTTGCCACCTCAACCATTGTTTATCTGTACTAGTATATACCCCCTTCACCATAAAAATAACTTCGGGGGTGCTGGGGTTTTCCTGCAAGTTCTGTGCTCTTCCCCCACCCTTAGTTTCATGTTTTATTTTTAGGCTGGGTCTTGCTAAATTGCCAACATCGACCTTGAACTCACTCTGTATCCCAGGTGGGACTTCAACTTGTCATTGCCCTGCCTCAGTCTCCTGAATATTATGGAGGATATACTACACCCTCACATGTGGTGCATATCCATCTTCTCTGAAATTTGAGGCACAATGAGGCTCTTCTCCAAGTACCTTTAAGAATCATGACTAGCTGTGTGGGATGACTCTAGAGCTTTCTTTGGAGTCATTTTGAAACAATAGCCTAGGTCCTTTCATTAAATGTTGGCTATTTATCTTTCTATCCCTTAGGGTATGGGACTTTGATCTGCTTGTTTGGCAAGGGGCATAGAGCTGGATTTCTCAAGACAGAAGACCTGATGAGTAACAATGACAAAATAGCTTAGATTCCTGCTTCATTCTGTTCATCAGAAAGAGATGGAATTACCATCCACAAACCTTCCAAAAGAGCATTAGTGGGTAATCTCTGCTTGCCAGCAAGTGGCCACTCCAAATGCCAGCAGCCACCATTCTGCACCAGCCAGTGTCACAACTTTTAGAGCAGGGCCACAGAGAAGGGAAGTCATTCTTTGAAAAAATACTGAAGCTTTTCAGAGGTGTTAGTTTAAAAAAATAATATAAATCAAACGCAAAATGTAGAGTTCAAAGACTCGATGCCCTAAACCTGCCTATTTCCTACCATGATCCTGTGCAGCAGAGCATCCAGCCTTTGTCAAATTGATTCCCTTGTTTATTCAATGAGGACCATGACGACTTCACAGGGCTGTTGTGAAGATCACATAGAACCCTCGTCATACTTGATCACTATGTATGTTCTGCCATTAGCTAAGACCTCGTTTTCTTTCGTCATTATTTCATTTTAAGATTCTTTCTCTGAGTTTCGTTATCTGCCATGATTTGGAAGTGTTAACAATGTTCAGCTGTTGGGGGGAATTTATAAAGAGCATTTCCTGTGATTATACCCACAATTACATTAATAAAGCATTTTTGAATTCTTAAGAGCATGTATCAGATACAGGTTGATGCTCACATCAAAGACACTTGCCTTGCTGAACTCACAGCTCAGTCATGTGCTTCCTTCAGACAAGCAGTGGCTTACACAAAGCAGGCGGAATGCAGAACTCCCAGGAAGAGCTCTTCTATTGCTAATTTCTCGTTGTAATATGCAGAGTAGGTCCTGTTAGCACCTCCCTGCACATAATCTCATAATGCAAGCTGAAAATATGGAAAGAGTAAAGAACTGTTGCTCAGAAACTGTGAGCAGCCTCCACCCAATCTGTGTGTGTGACCTTGAGTAAAAGTGATTTAACAACATTGGTCCTGCCTGGCATATAGGAAAAGGGTTCAGTGACGGAGACCAGGCTCTGTAAATGGCATATAGTACTAAACAGAAATGAGTTCCTAATCCCTAAATTAGACCCTAGGCATGTTTCGTTTCCATCCATGGTGGTTTCCTTTTGGTTTACTCAGTGGTAGGCCAGGCAAACTCTGCCTGGTACATACCACCAACACTAGCTTGAAAACTATTTGGCAAGGGGTGAGAGCTACTTACCTTGCTCTGGGATTTGATTCCATCTGAATCCAGAGTTTAGAAACCTCTATCCTAGTGTATAGTCATCTATCTTTAAACAGAACATGTGCCAGAAATAACATCTTCAAACCTCTCCTCCAAGTAGTGTTTAAAGGTTGCAAATGTCATCATGCTCTTTGTATGGTTTTTTACCAACTAGTTACTGTGGTATCTTACTACAAGCTCCCATGATTCCCATGTAGCAAACAATGGGAAATTGTATCCTATTCTAGGCAGAAATGAGCCTACTTCTTGGCTCTGTTTACCCTAATCTGCTCATCTTGTTTAAAAGTATTTTCATATGAAAAAGCATTTTAAAAGTAAATGTCCTCTCCAAAGTCTGAGTTAATCAGCATCTATAACACAGAGCCCTGGGTTAGCATCATCACAGGCAAGCCTGGAATGTGTTCATTGTTTCAACACTGTAATCAAATGTCTTTTATAGGAAATGAATCCTTCACCTATTTGGCTGGCTGGAAATACCTGGTCAATGTGTTCATGCAGGATTCACAGCTTCATGGGAACTACCCACGCACCCAATCAAATGGGAGCAGCCCTGTTTGGCAACATTGGAAAGGCTTGTTTTAATTGGAATGATCCTTTTAGGTTGAACACCATGCTTGGAGGGTTTTTCTTAGGCAATGCCTTTAAGCCATAGGTTATCATTTCTAGGCACAAAAGAATAACAGAAAATGCCAGTTTTCCAAACATCTCAATAAAATGGCACAGAAGCAAAGTTTCTGACCAAGTTTTCTTTATTGTCTCTTCTCAGACTCTGTCCCCTTTCCTTTCCCCACTCTCCATCTTCTCCACTCCCTAACCTTCTCTTCCTTCTCTGTCAGACAGGATGTAGCAACCAAAGCAGATATACTGGTAATACCTGAAGGTAGTGAGTTCTGAAAGCAGGTCAGGGGCTCCTTTACCTGTGTCCTTCTCAGAAGAAAAACATCACGAGGACCTTCCTTCTAAATCAGAAGCAAAATCTGATAGCATAGCTCCATATAATGGCCTAGTGGGACCAGCAGGTGCCTTGGGAGTCACCTTGGCTTAGGTTTCCACTGACCCACTAGAAAAAAAAATAACTGTGTCCTCCCTTCTCCGTCATGGCCCAACATCCTAGCATAACCTTGGGTGAAAAGAGGTGGAAGGCAAATAAAACTACAGCCTATCAGAGAGGGATGTGTAACCTGAAGAAGCAAAGGACACTAAGACAGAACAAGTAAGTGCTCTAGAAAAATCCAGAAGTGAGGCATTAGCAAAAGCTAGACGACCACTGGGTCATGTCTGGTCAAGAAGCAAAATCATGGGCTGAGTAAGAAGAAATATTAGCCAGTCATGGTGGCAACACACCTTTGATTCCAGAGCTCAAAAGTCAGAGGCAGAAGGGTCTCTAAGTTCAAGGCTAGCCTGATCTACACAGTGAGACCCTGACACCAAAACCAGACAACAAAGAAACAGAAACCAAATACTTGAATCTAGACTAGCTGGATCTGATTCCCCAGCTGGGAGATCCCACAGGAGTTACTTAATTTCTCTCACTCCACTTCCTCATGTGTATAATGGGGCTGGTAATAGCATTACTTCATGGTGTTGAGATGACATCAATTAGTGTATGGAAAACACTTAGAGCATATTAGACACCCATAACACTGTTAGGAAGCTGTCCTTATGATGTTTGGAGGAAATTATATTCCATTGATAAAACAAGCACACTAGCACTAACAAGTTATTTCCCTTAAACAAATTAACAATAGAACAGTCATCCAAAGCCATCCCAACCACCTCCTTCTAATAGAAAGTGGAACCATAGAATGGCCCAAAGACAAATGGAGCACAGATCCAACTCTTGTAGAATGTTATGGAATTCAGTTGGAAAGGGCTATCTCCATAATAACTAACCCTCATGCTCCCTGTCAATCAACTGTAAGAAGATGGCCCCTTCTTCAGGAAAAAGGGGGAGACAAACGTAAAGTCAACCCTGTACACACAAGACAAGTGTTGTGGAAATGAGAAATAGCAGGGCAGTTCATGAGTCTGTCTCCCTGCCCTTCCCTTAGCACAGCATCCGGTATCCTTGTTCTTCATGGTCTCAGTGTTCCCTGAAACCAGGTTATATGGTTAGAGGGAAATCAGTAGGAAGAACTCTGCAAAACCTTCAGAGTTAAGAAAGGACAGCTAACATATAAACAAAATTGTTGCCTGTGTGCTTCTTACGGCCAAAAAAGAAGGAGCAGGGCAAATACTTTTATCAATTATGACTTGATTGAAAATTATACCTCAGATGTTGTGCCAAGTACTTCCCATGCATTATATCACTCAGTTCTCATGACTACCCTGTAATGTTATCATTATTTATCATTATTTGCTCTACTAACAACTGAACCAAGGCTTAGAGAAATCAACTAACCTTGTCAGTGTCTTAGGACGTTTACATTGTAAAGCCAAAGTGTAAAATAATTCATGCCTTCTATATCCCAAATGTCCAGTTATGGAAAGTGGATGACTTCCTGAGTGAATGTGTGTTGTTGATGTGAGCATAGTCATGTCAAGGACTCCAGTGTCTCAGACCCATGGGAATGACAAGGCCTTAGTCCAGGGAAGAATGCTGACAGTTTGTACAAAAAGTATCAACTAGCTTCCTCCTCCTGGATGGCTGAAGCCTAATTGATGCTTCACTACAAAGACCCCAACCCTACCCAGAGTAGCTGACCCTCTTCCTAAATCAGCTGTATATACTAAATGTGTTCAGTGTGTACCCCCACGGGAGTACACAGTGCACCTGCTCCAAGCTTTTCTGTATGTGTGTCTGTCTTTGCTTCATTCTGCCATCACGCTAGTCAGGTCAATCCCAAAGCTGTGTGGGTCACCGCATTGAATGGGCTCCATGATTATTCAATCTCGCCACTGACTTGTAGATTTGTCAAAAACATGAAGGTCCCAGAAATGTTTTCCATGAAATTCTAAGAAAGTGAGTCCTCCACACACAGCTCAATAGTGTTGGCATGTGGTTCAATCCAGAAAGGAATAAGGCAGAACATAGAATATTGAAACATAGACCTGGGGCAGTACTTCAGGCCTTGTCCCCTAAGATCTGGGGATCTCTCTCATGGTTCCATCTTTGCTTCTTAATTAATGAATCTATTTTCAGTTGTAATGAAAAAGGTGTTCCATGCTCCGAATGAAAACTATTAGTTGCAGATGCTTTGCCTCTGGATGCTACTGAACTGCATTCTAGCTCATGTGGCATTTGAAAGGTGGTGTTGCAAGTTGGCTCCTGAGGATCGCTTTGGTTCTTGGACACTAATACAAATAGCACACTGAACTCACCAGCCTGAGAGCAGATACAAGCTATGGTAAACTGAATAAAGGACTGTTCCCTGGAGACCAGAAGCCTGCACTAGTCATGTTGTTTAGCTCATGTAGGTTATTGCTTGAATACTGGCTCAGCTCCACTAGCTACAAAGCGGAGAGCTCTTCATTGGAAATACAAGAAGGGAGGACTCATCTCCAAGCTCCTTCATGACAAGTGCAGGGTTAAAACAGTAGCTTCCAGACATCCCATGTTTCTAACACAACTTGCGGTTTCATCAACAGTTGTGGCTTTTCAGAGCTACAGAGGACTTGCTGGTTCAGTCTTATCTCACAATTAAAAGGACACAGGATAATAGAATGGGATAGTCCCAGAATCTCTTTAAGAAAGGTACAAATTGGGTGGCCAGGACAAGAGGAGTATAACAACAAGGAAGAGCAAAATTGTGTGCCCTGTGGCCACTGAGAAGGGAGAGCCAAGGAGAAGTCATCTGGGGCTCACCCAATCAGGACAGGATGTCCAATAGCTCTAGGTCACTGAGCCCAAGTCCACTGTCCCAATTACGGCACCATCTCTTCGTATTAATGTTAAGCCTGTGTAGTAAACAGCAATTAGTGATGAAGAAACCCAGGGCTCGGGTGGCCCTGTCTGAGAGGAATGAGAGGAAGGTCCATAAAGGGTTTTGAGAGCTATGAATAAAGGATGAGAATGGGAGGAGATGGGAATTAGTCATAATGAAAAGATAACATATTCATTTAAGTCATAACTGTGGTGCCTGGGGTGTCCAAGATGTTCAGAAACAGCCATGATGCTGTGGAATTTCAACCTTTCCTATAAGAATGGATTAAACATGATTTGAAATTCCACAAGTGTGTGATGCCTTATAGAAATGCATGTTCTAAGTTTTTAAATGCCTATAATTTAAGTAACTTAGGCTTTGGGAGGTAAAGCCACTATGAATATCTGTGCTGTAACATCAATAAAGATTCATACTAAACATGTGTATTAAAATTTTTATTTAAAAAAACAGAAAATATTCTAATCACTTTAAGTGAGTCTTCAGAAAAAAATAATTGCTGGAGTTCCTTTTACATATGTGTCCCCGAGTGCATACATACACACACACACACACACACACACACACACACACACACTTTATATTCTTCACTGAGGCTAAAGCAAGTTACCATGGACTTACTGGTTCAAACCCACACTGGCTGTTTTGAGCCCAGCATGGGCCTCCAAGCACCAAGACAAAGATACCAGCAAATCTATGTTCCTTCTTGAAGGACCCAAATAAGAATCGGTTCCTTACCTTTCCCACCTTCTAGGTGCTGGGAACCATCCTTGACCTGTAATCTTCTTCCACTATCAAAGTGAGAAGCGCATCACTCTGAACACTACCTTCCTCTCGCCTCCTTCTCCAACACTGAATGGATCTTCTTTCCCCTCAGCATTAGAGATGGCATTGGACCCACCTAGATGATTGAAGATAATTTCCTGATTCTAAGGCCAGTTGGTTAAAAACTTTAATTCTATCTACAACTCTAATTTCCCTTTGCTGTATAATGCAACATGTTCACAGGTTCTGGGTATTATGATGTGAACATCTGGGAGTGAATAATATTCTGCCTACTGCAATTAGGCTTGCTTGTAATAAACCAAATGAGGGGAAAGGGAGGAGGAAAAGAGTAGAAGAAAGGAGGGAGAACACGCACAGAGAGAAGGGACGGGAAAGGAAGGAGAGGGAAAGAAAGGGGAGGGAAAGGAAGGGATGGGGAGCTGGAAACCCATATTTCTAAAACACCAGCACCTAAACTATATATTATATGTACAGTGATGAACACATGTGTGTTTAAATTGTCTGCCCAATCAAATTTCCATGCAGTCCTTCAAGCTCAGGGAACATAGCCAATACAAGGATAAAACATGTTTAAGGACATATCATAACTAATAGTTCACAGGTGTAGGTGTAAACATATTCTATAACCTTCCAAGGTCATCTTTTTATGACAAAAACAACAATTAATATGTATTGAGCATTTACAGTGTGCCAAAAGGTTAAGTGTTCTCTGTGTGCTTTTTCTAACAACTACTCATTTTACAGACATGGGAGTCATTAGGACAGTGGCAGAACTGAGACCCAATTCCAGGATTATATTATGGGACTCCAGGCTTTGCACTTCTAAGCATTGTGCAAAACCTGCCTCTTCCTTTTACATAGACTTCAAAATATATGCTTCAAAATAATTGATTCTCTAATGTGTGTAATCTTGGGGCAAAAGAAAAGGCACAACTTGCCGACATGAGTATCTCACAGTCATTTTTGGCTTTTACCCCCTGAACTCTCTTATAATTCTGGGGGAGAAAGGAAAGAAAAGGTCATAACCATTTTGGAATGACAAAGAAGGGAGTTTACAGGGAAAGTGTTGATATAACAAAGGCATGTGGGAATGGTTATCACTTGCCCAAAAGACAAATGGAAACTCCAAGTTCCTAAGGAAGAGCTGTAAGACAGGTTTATTGTGCACCACCCTACCCTAAGCCCTAGTTGTTGTAACATTGCAGAAAGGGAAGAGTGATGAGCAAAGGGGTCAAGACCAGGCTGGAGAAACCCACAGAAACAGCTGACCTGAACAAATCTGATAGCTTGGAAACCAGCATAGAACTGCTCCAGATCCCCTGAATGTGGGTATTAGTTAGGAGGATTGGGCAGTCTATGGGGCCTCTGGTAGTGAATCAATATTTATCCCTAGTATATGAATGGACTTTGGGAGCCCATTCCACATAAAGGGATACTCTCTCAGCCTAGACACATGGGAGATGGCCTAAGCCATGCTCCAAATGATAGGACAGACTTTGAAGATCCCCCATGGAAGGCCTTGCCCTCCCTGGGAAGCAGAAAGGGGATGGGGTGGGGATTGTGGGAAGACAGCAGAGAAGGGGAGGAAAAGGAAACTGGGATTGACATGTAAAACAAATGTGTTTCAAATTTAAATTTAAAAATAAGAAAAAAACGCAACAAAAAAGAAATTAAGTATTTAAGATATTTGTATCAAGAAAATGAGAAATCAATAGGCACCAAATTCATTAAAATAAATTCTCTAAGCTTAAAGCATACTGTGAAAAAGATTTTTCCCCCAGAGAACTATGTTCAAAGCTGAACATAAGAGGCTGGGGAGAGGACTCAGTCAGTAAAATCCTTGCTGCCTAAGCATGAGGACTTGAGTGTGGATCACTGGGACTCATGTAAGATCAGCACACATCTATAATCCCAGGTTGTGGTGGGGGTCAGAGAGGAGACCAGCAGACAAATCCCTGGAGCTACCTTGTCTATAAGTCTTGCTGTGAGCTCCAGATTCAGTGAAAGACCTCGTCTCAAGAAACTAAGGTGGAGTATGACTGAGGACGTCACCCAAATCAGCCGCAGGTCTGCACACACAAAGGAAAGGGTGGAAGGGGAAAGGGGAACCCTAGCATTACCTCTAAAACACCAAGATGCAAAGAAACTACAATGGATATATGCAGTGATGAAGTCATACACACACCACACATATCACAAGTGTGTGATATGTACATTAATTCATCCCCCTCCCCCAACAATCCTGTGGATGACAGTGATTGCCCCATTTTCACATAAGACCATTAAGGCCAGGGAGGTCAAG
Organism: Phodopus roborovskii; assembly: GCF_943737965.1. Lineage (NCBI taxonomy): Eukaryota > Metazoa > Chordata > Mammalia > Rodentia > Cricetidae > Phodopus > Phodopus roborovskii. The sequence continues at coordinate 14,915,628 of NW_026125052.1, read as the reverse complement.
GTTGAGGGGCGGGGGTGGGGATAATAACTGAATGACAACTTTAAATGCAAGGCACAAGCCTTTCCATTTGTCCTTTTTTTTTAAAGGAAAAAAATGAAAGTGATAAAACAGAAAAGCAAAACTTCCTAAGCGAAAGAAAGAACAAGGAAGAAAGAAATAGGCCTAAGGGCTGAGCTGAAGTTGACAGTTTATAATCAGCAAAGAAAGCACAGGGACCGCAGCTGCTCAGAGGAGAAGGCTGGCACCTGGAAGTGAATTTGCAAAGACACTGAACATACACCAGGCCTCCACAAACACAGGGACAATGTACAAAGCCTGTAGTCACATGGTCAGGCAGGCGCCGGACCCTTCACCGTTGTCGCAAAGGACAATCTGAAGCAAGGCTCTGTCTTCTCACTGCTTTAAGTCATCTACCAAAAACATTTAAAAACAGGTATTTAAAAATAACTGGTTATATAGTTACTTATCCATTCCTCCAGCAAAGGAATGCTTTAGTGGAATATCTGAATATTCCCATCGAAAGGCACACTGATTAGCACATGTATCTAACTGTACACTCAAGCCAATCCAATGGATGTATTTATTGCAAGTTGCTCTTTAGAGTTCAACATGCACACACTATGGCACCATAAAAGCCATAAACTGGATTTTATTTCACTGTTTTCTTTGTCATAGCAGGAAAGTGGTTGAGGTTAAAGATGCCACCTTATACCATCTCTGCAGATTTCACTAAGTCATTCTGCTGCCAAAGGTCACACGTCAGTCACCAAGTACCACACGCTTACTTACTCCTGCTCTTATTCACTTTCCACAAGGCACAGGAGCTATCGAGATGGCCGCAGCTCATCGTCGCTTCCTGGGGGCTTTCTGTGATTTTCCAATGACTCTGATGCTGAAGAGCAAAACACATCCCAGAGATGGAAGAGCCTGGAATCCCCCAATGTGAGCATGTGCTATTCTTTTGTTAATTGCCATGAACATAGAAGCCTCAGTAGCAGTGTGCCAAAACTGCATGTGGAAGCATCCCAGGTTACATCCAGATTTGTTTTCGTCTCTGTTCTCTCTGCTCTGGTAACTCAGCATAGGTAACATCTGTGGAATGAAAGAATGAATGAGTGAATGAATGAATGGGAGAACAAAGTGATGAACTTTTTTAAAGGAAGTTTTATAGAGTCAACCACACAAATGGCTGCATTTCAGGTCCCCAAAGTATCAACTTGGGATGGATTCTGGTATGAAGAGACAGGCAGGAATTCTCCCCAGGTCTCATCAGCTCTATCATAACAACAGTTTCTGGGCTGAAGGTAAAACCTGTGAGAACAAGATTTTAGGCAAATTGCAAGAGGTAATGAGGCAGCCAACCGACACTGGGGACACTCAGAATGTCTCCTCATGTGGCAATAGAAAAAGAAAGTAATACCCAATGAGGGTTGAAGCTAACATGCTGGCTAGCTCAGGGATTACTCGTGACAGCAGCCTTTGTAGAAGAGATTTGTGTGCTTAGCTGCCATACTCGCTGGATTAAGGGAAAAAGAGTGAAACCACTCTGGTCTTGCAATAGCATGCCCCACCCACTGGTGGGCATCTGTTGTTCTTATGTCACCTCCAATGAACACAATCACCTCAACAGGCCTGGCGCCACGTCAAAGTAGCGCAAAAGGACTCTGTTTCTAAAGCCAGGCTTATGGCATGGCGTCTTGCCACTCCTCCCAAGAAAACTTACACAACTGCAACCTCTCTGAAAGGTTTGGTATCAGCAGGATGACATAGGCCTTCTTTCATGGGGTGAAAATGGCAAAGGGCATACAATTCTGATGGCCTAGACCCAGATATGAAATGATAGATATGCTGCCCAGAAGATAGTGACAAAGTCACCATCTGGTGAAAAGACCTTGACAACCAGGAAAGGGTGGCTGTTTTATGTTGGTGATGACACTAAGTTCCTGCATCTCCATGAACACTGGCAATTCTAAACCGGAAGTTTAAAGTGATAAGATGGTACTGGGTACCCAGGACCAGACCCCTATATGACAGGTCACAGAGTAAGGAAAAGCTAATCTAAAAGGTGGAAAATGCAATGGGAACGAGGAATCCAATTGCAACTTCAAAGCAAGCACCTTCACCTTTCTGTGACTTGTCTCACAATGGTCCTTCCTCTCCTTTCGTTACTGTTCATTTTGCTAGAAAAAAAATTGACACATGAAGCATAAACATGTAGCCCAGTAGCATATTCCTATAAAACATGAGGTTCCTAAAAATCCTCAGTATTTAGCTGATAACTAAAGGACAATGTCAGGGGAAAAACACTAAAACCCTTACATCAATTTATTCTAACTTCTCCATGGCATCTTTTCCTTCAGAGAGTAGTCGTCATGGCGTGAGCTCAGCCCCTGAGAGGCTGAAGAAGGAGACCCTCTGGGTTCAAGGACAGCCTGAGTTACCCAGTGAGATTCCATTCAATAAAAAAAAAAAAACAAAAACAAAAGACAGGTGCCAGTGAACACTCCACCTCCTCAAGGAAAAGAAAAAAGAAAAAAAAAGAAGACGGAAAGAAAAAAATACATACATTTTCCAAGGTTTTCACTAATGTTTTGTAGTCAAGCTTTTGAATTCCAAGTTTAAAATCTCAGCTTAACATACTGAATTTCTTTGTCACTTGGGAAATATTTTTCTAAATGAGTGAGGAGCTACAAGAACTGAAAAATTAGTAATCACATAAAAGTGACATGGGCATTTTGTTCCCCTGTGAACAAAAGGAAATACACGACACTCTCAATGAGGTATTCTTGCCAGAAAAACCAAACCTAAATCTACTAAAAACTATTAGATCTATTTGCTGGCTTACAAGAACTACAAGGGTGTCTGGTGATCATGTTTTTACAACTAAGCCAAAATTGGGGGAGATTGAGGACCTTCTGTCACCAGGCCACTGGACAATGTGTACCCTGGTGAACTCACTTGCCCACAATCAGCTTCCTTCCCTGCTTGTTTTATTTATCTCACGACGACTTCACACAGTCTACCATGGCTTTAGACCCTTCTCAGTGGCAGCCTCGGCAGTCACTCCTGCCACATGTGCAGATACTGGGGAATTGAAGATGAGTCAGGCAGTGTCTTGCTAAGTGATAGGATAACTAAGCAGTGATTTGCCATGTGACATGTGCAGCCACCAAGCCTTTCAGTCATGTTTTCATGTGTCCAAACTGCCAAGAACACTTTCTCAATGCTTGCTAAACTGGAGACTGTGCATAGGATCCCACTGCATTAAGATTTACGTTCTCTTCCTCAATTCTGCTGTCTTTACCTCTTCCAGATTCTTATCTCTCCTCTTAGGATTCCAGATGCTATTTGTTGGTGGTTACTTGTAAGGCCCTGTCCACTCTGTGTACCAATATCCTACAACTCAGTAAGCGTCAAATCATTTCTTGCTTTTGAAGACACGAATAAGGGGCTAGGGGGATGGTTCAGGGAGTGAAGCCCTTTCCACACAAGCAGGAGGACATAAGTTCAATACCCAGCACCCATGTAAATTACAAGAGGGTATGACAAGCCTGTCCATGATCCCAGCACTTGAAAGGCAAAAACGGGAGCTCTCTAGGGCAAGCTGGCTAGGTAGACTAGCCACATCAGAGATCCGGGTATTCACTGAAGACTCTGCCTCAATATATAAGGGGAAAGTGGTCAAGAAAGATATGCAATGTCAACCTGTGGTCTTCACATGCGCACACACATGTAAACAAGCATACACACATGTATACATACCATACACATGCATACATAAAAATCCAATTAAAACAAGTCCCCAGCATGGTTATTTCACTCTTACCACGTCGTAAAACTTCCTTAAATGCTTTTGCTCATGAATGGTTGGGTTTTTGTTTTGTTTTGTTTTTCCTTGTCTACTCACCACTATATACCTAAACCATTCGGAAGCAACTCTGAGCCAACTCCACCCACCCAAGTCTGAAATTCCACACTGAATGCTTCACTTCTACCTATTGTCTCCTTTTACCTAGACAAACAGAAATAGAGAAATAGAAGGAAATAGGTTTCATTTGCCCCTACTTTAACAATCACAATGTTATCACCATCACCATGGTTACTATGCTTTACTTCTCTGTGGTGTGGTTTTGTGCTGTTGTTGTTGGGGGTTTTTTGTTTGCTTGTTTGTTTTTGTTTTTGCTTTGTTTTGTAGCCCTTTCAAGCAAAGGATATAAAGAAATAAGAATTTTGTCTGGAGTTCTACTGTTATCTGTCCTGAAATGACATACAGAATAAAATTATATTTGATAATCATTGTGCCCACTCTTCCTCTACAGTGAGGGGTGTCCTGAAGTGCTTCATTTATGGAATGATTTCTTCTTTTTCATTTTGGTTTTTCAAGATGGGTTTTCTCTGTGGGTCATTCCTGGCTGTCCTGGAATTTGATTTATAGACCAGGCTGGCCCTGGACTCACTGAGATCCACCTGCTTCTGCCTCCCAAGTACTGGGATTAAAGGCTTTGTCACCACTGCCTGGCTGAAATGATTGTCTTTAAAAGGCACAAATAAAATGTACTCTGAGGCGGGGCATCTCCTTGCTGGCTTCTGAGATGCCCACACACAAGCCCATCCACCCCCTCATCATTCAGTCTCTGCAGCAAAACACTCTGTTCCTTTTCATGACAGTGTCTTAGTCTGTCAGAAAGATGAAATAAATGTGAAAATTACAAATAATTTTAGCTAGAAAGTCATGCAGAGAGGGTAATTACAGTCATGAACAACTGGAACTACTGTAAAATTTTGAAACCACATTGCAGGAGTCCCCTGAACAAAATGACAAAATACTTGACATCTGCTGAAAAGCAGGACAAAGTTCATCCTGGATTATAATAAAATGGCTTAAAATTATATGCCCTTTTCACAGAATTATTTTAGTCATTTATGTCTTCCAAATAATATAGCTAAAGAGTGTCTGAAAGGGGTTGGTCAGGCTTGACCAAGGGTTGCCTCTGTGTAGTGCAATTGAAGTGTTTTCTAATCTTCTATCTTGTACTTTCACATGCTAACTGAATTTTTATAATGACCACATATCATTTTTACACACCCAAAACCAAAGGCATCATTTCTTTTAAAATCCAATAGATTCTCCATAGAAGTTACAAGGAAATTTGCTGTACAGTAGACTACAAAAGACTGCCTCTCCTTGGGCTTCTCAAATTACACCATCCAGTTTCCCCACCCTGTTCCCACTATGTAATACAAAAATAATTTTTTTCAATGTTAATGCTTACAAATCAAAACCCACACATTCTGATGTAAAATGAGACAGGAGAGAAATACAGGAGCTAGTAAGTCATGGCTTCTCAGACATGTCTGGAATGATTGGGGATGAGATCAATTCCATGCAGATTCTTGTGAAAGAATTTCAGGGTGCAGCCTGGACCTTGTACTCACTGGAGGCGAGGTTGTTTTTTCTCTTTCCAGAGACCAGGTCCACATCAACAGAACCCATAGACAAACACAAACCTGAGTCAAAACCAGTGACCAAGAACATTCTGTGTTCATGAGAATATGACCTACTGCCATACAATCTCTGGAGTATGCTCACTTGTGTCACAGCATGACCGGGTACCTCGGAAAACCAATGTGTGAAAGGTAAAAATTATCTTTGAATCTTGGTTTCAGACAGTCCAGCCCATCACGGTGAGGAAGGTGTAATGGGATTCATGTACTGGGAGCTTATGGCAGTGGCTCAATAGTAGATGAAGAAGTGGAGAGAGCAGACCAAAATGGGGGTGAGGAGTAACTTCCAAATATTTTCTCACAATCACCTCCTTCCATCAACTGTTGCCTACCACCTAAAGGTCCCCCAGCCTTCCAGAACAGCACTGCAAGTTGGAAATATTCAAACTTTCACCCTTTCGTGAACATTTCAGGTTCAAACAAAAACACTTCCCCTATTTCAATTGTCTCTCTGTATCTCTCTTAGTATTTTTCTATTAGCATACTTGGACAGCTGAGAGGTTTCTTTCTAACAATTCTAGAAGCCGTGAAATTCAAGGCTGAGGGGCCACATTTGGTGAGGGTCTTCTTACCTGTGGGATTGCCAGCAGAGTACTAATGCAGGACAGGTTAGGGGAGGGGAGCCCATACCAGAGATGGAGCCAGACTGCATTTTACAATAGATTCATTCTCAAGATAACCTACTAACCAACCAACCCATTAATATATGCAGATTAATCCATCTTTAAAGGCAGAGCAGCTGCTATCTAATCATCTCTTAAATGTCTCCCCTGGTCCCACCTCTCCATACTTTACAGTACAGATTAAATTCCAGTGTGAGTCTTGGCAGAGACATTGGAAGCAAAGTACCACCTTTGTTCTTTATTTTCATTGGAGATGTAAGTGGACCCATGCTCTTCTTGTAAGAACCACTGGGCTTGCTTCCATCACAATTACAGTTTTCTAGCATTTTTATGGTGAAATAGGGGACATCCAGGCCAGAGAGGGCAGAGCTGGTGTGTTTCAATGGTTTTATTTATAATTGGAATAGGATTAACCTTTTCTACCCAAGTTCTGTGCCTCTTACTCCTCACAGGGATAGGAGATAACGGCATGGGAGGCCTGAGCTAAGATTCTAAGTCTAGAATACTGCAATGCTGAGTTTGGGAAACAGCACCATTTATGAAACTCTCCGATGTTGCAATGCTCCAAAGTTTAGAAGGTGGAAGACCTAACCCTGAAGGCTACAATCCCAGAAGGCTGCAGAGACATATGGCAAATGTGTTAGGCAGTGTAGTCAGTAGTGAGAGGGCTGGGGGCCTGGCTTGGCTGGTAGAGTGTGTGTGCACTGTGTAAGAAATGCTGAGATCAGTTCCCAGCACCATATAGAGACATTAGCAGAGCCCATGCCTGTAACACCAGCACTCAAGAGGTGGAAACAGGAGAACCAGAAATTCAAGACACTCCTTGGCTACATAACCAAGTTTGAGGGCAGCTTTAGCTATATGAGACCCTGCCTCAAGTTTGAAAAGACTAAGAATGAACCTCATTAACCACAGGAAGCAGCTCCAGCTTCCTGTGGGCACTTCCAGCTTCCACAGAAGAGGAGGGATACCAAGTGACCCATTTTACTGAAAGATCGGTCATATAGATGAGGTCATTCCCTCCCAATGGGGCATCAAATCCATTCCAGAGAATTCAGAAAATGGTTATTGAAGGAAGTAACCTTTGAACACACCTTTCCAAGGAAGAGACAAAGCCATGCACTCAATTACACTGTCGGTGCACATAACCCTGAATTACTCACCTCTACGAACACCTGGCCCTTTATCTACAAAGTGTTACACTTGGGTATTGGACTGGGGGTGAATGTCAGTAGTAAAGCATTTGCCTACCTCTGGTTCTGGGCTCCACACTTAGTACCCTCCACACACACAGATGCGCACACACAATGACAACAAATTATAACCTTTCCCTAGAAACAACCAGTTGTTGCTATAAGGATTAACAATGTCTATGAGACTGAGTAGGCCCATTACCATTATGGAAGGACTGTACAGGACCTCTTCATGATCAGTGATAACAGTGCTATGAGGCAGAGAGAATCCTGTTGTGGCTTTACTAACTCACAGTTCATCCTCCCCATATGCCCTTCAGGTCTCATTTTCCCTAATCCGTGCAATTAATGGCCTTTCATAGTAACACTAAGGTCTCTTCTGATAACTGATATTTTTTTGTTTTTGGGTGTGTGTGTGTGTGTGTGTGTGTGTGTGTGTGTGTGGTATGTTTGTGTGTGTGGTGGGAGAATGAGCACACCAAACAACAGTGAAGGACACTAGGTGTCCTATTCTGTCACTTTCTACCTTATTCCATTGAGACAGAATCTCTCACTATGGACTGGTGGCCACCAAGTCCCAGGGATCCTCCTGTCTCTGTACCTACTCCAACAATGGCAAGGTTACAACACCAACACCACACTTGGCTTTTCACATAGGTCCTGAGGATTTGAACTCTGGCCCTCATGTTGGCCCAGCAAGGGCCCTTACCCACTGAACCATCTCCATAGACCCCTACATTTTGTTTCAAAGTCCAAAATAACCAGCACACAGTCCTTGCCCATGACTATATCCTATTCATTCCCAACCTTTACCTTGGTAGAACGATGTGTCCAGCATGTCAAACATCCATGGCAGGCTTCCTGTTTCCACAGTGCCTACTATAGGTCACATTTAAGCCAATGGTCTGTGGACTCAACCAAAAACAGAGACAGGACTGCGGGCATTTAGCAAAGCTGCATTCCTCTCTGGAGCCCAGGAACATCCTAGGGACAGGCTGGGTTGTTTGGTTTTGAGGTGTGCTGGGATGAAAGGCATCCTGGAAGCGGAAGGCCAGTCATTCATTAATTAATTACGACTGTAATTGAGGGTTTGTTCTGAAGAGCGATTCCTTTGAAATTACTTTCCATCAAACAGCAAGAGCCACAAAGGAATCAGATATTCAGTGCCCTCTCTATTTCCTTCTGCATAGGAGGAGTTTTCTTCTAGGACCTGAGATTCTTGTTTGTTCTAGCTCTCCCTTTGTAAGTCCTTTTTACCCTGGCTGTAGAGGGTTATCTGGAGTGGTTTGGTGTGTGTGTGTGTGTGTGTGTGTGTGTGTGTGTGTGTGTGTGTGTGTGTGTACACGTGATTAGGATCTACTTTTTAAAAACAAAATCTGTGCCACACAAAATAGTCTCACGGTGGATTTTAATCTGACCTTTTTTGGGTGAGTGTACATTGGAAAAATTCCACTGCAAGACACCTGAGATGGCATGCTAGCCACCTGATGTCGTGGGCCACGCCTCCAGGTTGCCACTGGGAGGGAGGAGGTAACTGGCATGTTCATGTGGTTCTAAACAACAACAGCAAAGTGTGTTGGCCCAGGGGCACCTCAGGGTTGTCCAAAAGGAAACACACATTGCACAATGATAGGATCTTGTCGGTACAGTTGTCAGAGAAGGAAACTCCCACAGCAAAGGGCATAAAACCATCCTGGGCAGTCTGGGGCAGCTCAGTCCTGTGGTGTCAGAGCGTCTAGCCCTGCTCCATACACAGATGGAACCATGAACTCCAGCCACAGCTTTAGTCAGACTTATTCAGCTTCTGTCCACGGCTTTGGAGGCAGCTGGGGTCGCCCTGGGAGCTTCCACAGGACCCCTAGCGTCCATGGAGGCGCAGGGGGTGTCCGCATCTCCCTTTCCTTCACCACACCAGGCTGTCTGCCTCCTGGAGGATCATGGGGGTCTGGAAGAGGCAGTCCCCTGCTAGGTGGAAATGGCAAGGCCACCATGCAAAACCTCAACGACCGCCTGGCCACCTACCTGGAGAAGGTACGAGCTCTGGAGGAGGCCAATTCGAAGCTGGAAAGCCGTATCCTACAATGGCACCAGGAGAGAGAACCTGACAACAAAAAAGATTATTCCCAATATGAGGAAAACATCATCCACCTGCAGGAGCAGGTAAGACTCTGAGAGACCCTGAGGCTGGTCTTGACACTGCCATACCTAGCAACTTCTAGAAAAATAGGGGAATGGGAAGGGGGTTCCTGGGGGAAACAGCAAAGAACCCAAGTCTCAAGTATTGATCATGTAAATCTTACTGTCATACCTTAAGTAGGGACTCAGGGAAACTTGTTTGTAAAATTAATTTAAAGTGAAGACAGCAAACATTTCAGAATTATTATAGACTATCTTTTCGAAAGCAAGACTGCCTGGTATTCTGCATGCTTTAAAACATTAAAAAGTATATTAGCCTTAGGAATGTCAGGCAGCCAGGTGCTGTGCAGTGTCACCTTAGATCCAACAATGTCAGAGACATGATAAGGGCTGGCTGGTATGCAGGGTGCACCCTCAGTACACAAGGCACAGGAGAGATTTACTTTCTCATTACATCAGTTCAACTCCACAGTGTGACTCTCTATCCACAAAAGACTGAGTGACACTGTTGTGCTGATCATGCCTAAAAAACTGTCACACTCCACCAGCAGATACACACACCATCATGACATCCCTAGCTATTTTTCTAGAAGTTGCTAGAAAATAAACTTGCTCACACTTCTGAGAATGGCATATTACTAGAGGGGGGAAAGGATAAAATGAGGCTAGATTAAAAAACTTGGAAAGTTGGAACAGACTAAAACACTTCTCAACCAAACACCTAAAAAGTTAATGCCCCACCTTCTGGGATGCCTATAAAGGGAGGACAACCAACCATCTCACAGTTATGCTCTTAATGCTATAAACCACCCCTTTGTATGAAGGAGTTCCAGAAAAATCCCTGTGAACTCATGATTTAGCCTACCCTGGCTTCCAATATTAATACCATATTATTTCACAACACTCAGCCATCTTTGCTTGAATGTAGGAAGGACCAATCAAGATAACATAAATCTGTCCTTGTAATGACCCCTAATTATTGAATAATCAGCCTAATAACTGAGTGTGTAATTGCCTTAACTACAGAGTGCACAGTTGTCTTTGGGAAGAAAACAAGGTGACTCAACATCCACACCATGTTTCTCATTTAATGAAGTTGCTTTGGTCTTAGAATGGAGGGAAAAGATGATGTCTGCAAATGGAGAGCTGGGAACATGAATCTCAAAAGAAACCCCAGACTACACCTGATCCAATAACATGTGTACTAGTAAGAGAGAGAAGGAGGGGGAGGGAGAAGAGGGAAGGAAACCATTATTGGGCACTTCCTGTATGCCCAGCAGTGGGGGCAGGAGGGCCAGATGTGCTTGTCTGTGAGAAGGGTTTTCTGCAGTGGTGGGACTGGTCTATGTTATCTGACTTAATTCCCACATGAACTCTGTCAGAGGAAATTGAAGTCCAAAAATGTTGAAACAACCCCTGAAGGCACCAGCAAGAGGCAGAGGTGGGCCTTTCACTCGGGTCTCTTTGGAATGATCGGTTTCTACTTCAGCATGATGCCAACTAGTCAGCCTCATACAAACATGAAACACCTGTGTGCTCACAAGAATAAGGCAGTGGGTTGGCATGGCTATTAGTGCCACACATAGTTCAGCCTGTATCATTTAATTCTCATACCTCCGGTGATGCAAATATTTTTATCCCCAAATTCCAGACCACAAGAATGAAACTAGATATGTTTTCTATTTGTTTTTCTAAATTCCTTAGAACATACTTGGGGGTGGGGGAAGGATGAGTGGCTTCACCTATGTGGACAGGCAGCTAGCCCAGTCTCTATGGGGCCTGAACTCTGGATTTTGAGGGCAAATAGGCCAAGGTTCATGCTTTTCTAGACTTGTATTTTGGATGTCTCATCTTCTCTGGTCTGGAATAGTATCACTCTTGGAGGTTGAGGCTGTCTGTCTATTTACAGATGAGGGCCTTAAGAGGTGTCCCAGTGACCAGGAGCTGGCCTCTCTGGGCCCTGATGAAATACTCTGACTAAATGGGACATTTTATCCTCATTCTGTAATATTAAATGCTACTCAAAAAGTCTGTAAGCAATGTAGTTCAAAAGTGATTCGGAACCTTTTGAAACACAGAATTGGACACAGCAGTAGGAATATCATTCATAAAACTCCTGATGATTCTCAGCATGTGAAATTTGGAAGCCCAGTCAAATTGTCTATTTGCGTCTACTGAGTAGGAGATTACATATCTTGGGGCAATAATACTGTGCTAATACACTAGCTAGATTTTTTTCAAAGAATAAAGTCAGGGCCTTGGGGAGACTCTAGGTGATTATTACAACACACAATTTAAAATCTATGCCTCATATACTGTTTCTCAATCTATCGCCATCCATTTATGAGTCTGAAGGATATCTCAGAAATAATGGCTAGATTATAATACCATATTAAGTAAACACAAACAATGAGAAGTTTCAAATATTAGGTGTGGGTGCTGGAGAGATGCTCCATGGTTAAGAGGATTTAATATTCTTGCAGAGGACCAAAGCTTTGTCCCCAGACCCCACAAGATGGCTCACAGCCACCTGTAACCTCAGTCCCAGGGGATCCAATGACCTCTCTATTCTCTTCAGGCTTCTGTGTGCACATGTTGCACATGCATACACTCAGGAATGAATGCATAAATGTGTAAATGTATATACACAATACATATGTAGATAGGAGAGAGAGTTGGTCTCACATAGCCCCAGACTGACTTTGAACTCACTATGTACCCAAGGATGACCTTGAACTCCTGATTCTCCTGCCTTCACCTCTCCTGTACTGAGATTGCAAGAACATGCGAGCATGCTCCATTTATGCAGTGCTGGGTATTAAGCCCACACTAGGCAAGCACTCTGCAAACTGAGCTACACTCCCCACCCCACCCTACATATGCTTCACGCCAAGTACACTCTAGGACTTCACTCTCATGGACCACAAGAATGCTGGCTGGGGAGGAATTATATACATGAGGTTGGCTTCTCAATGGAAGAGTAATCTCTCTAACTTGGAAAAGCCAAAGAAGTTCATGGAGGTATTTTTACTCCTCTGTTCTCATGTGTGCACTACAGGGCTGCTAAGGAGGGGATGTCAACCAGCCCAGTGGTGTGGATGAATATAGGCATTCAGTGCACGGGGAAGAAAGTGCTCAAGAGTCCCGAGCATTGGGAATGGAGTTACTTTTTTATTTTGTGTGAGCAAATAATACCAAAAATAAGAAGCCTGAAAGGGAGAATGCTGGTTAAAAAAAAAAAATACCATACAGAGACATTGTGGGCAAGAAGCCAGGATGTAGCTGCAGTTTTCACTTTCAGGGCAAAGTTCCGTGAACCTTCCAGAGTCCCTGTAGTGTGACAAGTATGTGTGCAGTATTATCTCATTTACTATCTTCTAACCCTCACAATGCACTGGTGAGTGGCCATTATTATTGTTATCACCATTTTACAGCTGCAGAAACCGAGACTCTGCTAGCTCAGCCAGCTAATGGACAAAGGTGGAACCCCAGTCCTGTTCTTTGAATTCCAAGCCCAGCTCTCCCCAAATGTGTGTAGGCTGCTATTATGCATTCACAGGACCAAATTCCAAGTCCTTGGTGAAGCTTTAAGTGTGGCTGGCGTTTTAAAGGCACCTTTGTATTAAGGCAAAAAAAAAAAAAAGGAATTAGCTGAATTAGCTGTACAAATACAATTGAAATGCCACATGGTTCTATGACTCCAGCTGCTTAAGGATCTCTGAGGTCCCCTGTTTCTACTACAAACCCATCATTGAACAAATGATGAGGCTGAAGCATAAGAGGGGAGTGACTGCCCGACCACATGGCCTGATGGGGAAGGAAGCCAGGCCAAAGAAATGCTAGTTTCTATTGCCGCAATACTCCATGCAAAAGTATTGTTCTACCTTTAGACAATGAGAAAGTGACTCCGTTTCCCCACATCAATGTGGGGCTTTTTCTCTGATCATAATGTCCTGTACACCCAATTGCTCAGACAAACAGATCCACTGGGTCTTTTTTAATGTAAAGGAAACTTAAGTGACCCTGCCTTTAGCTGGAGGTTTCAACACCATGGAGGCTTCTCAAGCCGCACCATTCGATGGTAAAGAATTCACTCCATTCTTGTTTTAACAGCTGCAATAGAGGCAATCTCATCACAAATGTGTTACAAACACATATGTTTTCCTGAAGTTTACATATGTGGTTGCAGTCATTTTGGGCAAAATAATAATAACAATTGCTTTATAGGAAGATTGTCTGAAGCATACTTCAAATTAGCTCTCACACTGGAAGTGTGAATGTGTCAATACTAAGAATTACACACACCTGTACTTTAGGAAATCTTACCCTAAAGCCACAATCAGAAAAACAAACAAACAAACAAAAAAACAAAACTCAGAAGCTGGAAGGATGGCTCAGAGGGCAAGAGCAGCGCTATGCAAGTATGAGGAACTGGCTTTGGATCCTCAGTGTTCATGTCAAAAGCCAGAAACAGCCACGCATACCTGTGACTCCAGCGCTAGCGGTGGGGGGGGGGAGGGAATGGGGAGGGAAACAGGAGGATTGCTGGGAGGTGCTGGCCATCATCCCAAGTCCAGGTTCAGTAAGACACCCTGTCTCAAAATAATAAGGAGAGAAGTGACAGAGCAGGACACTTGAGGTCCTCCTCGGTCCTTCTGAAGCACATGCATGTGCACACCACACACACACACACACACACACACACACACACACACACACCTGTTCTAAGAAGAAAAAGATTGTTGTCTGTGCTGCAAGTTGCAGGCAGAGGAAACTGGAGCTCAGACGTGCAGTGGTCATGGGGTGCATCTGTCTGGCAGCAATAATTCTCTGTGCCTGTTTTACAGATAGTGGACAGTAAGATGGCCAATGCTCAAATTGTTGTGCTCATCGACAATGCCAGGATGGCAGTGGATGACTTCAACCTCAAGTAAGTCCCTTCTTCACAGAGTTCCACAGAAGGAAAGCTTGGCCAGCCAGAACTGCCTGCCAAAATCTTACTGGCTTATAATTAAAGGGCACTACGAGAGTCATGCTCAATTTAAATAAGCCAGGCACAAAGTGAAAAGTGCACGTGATAGCATGTGAAGATTTGAATGAGTTAAGAATTAGGTGCCATCATGCCCCATGGAGGGATACTCCCTTAACCTAGAGACAGGAGAGAAGTCCTAGTCCCTACTTTAAATGACTTGACAGATTTAGATAACCCCTTCTGGATGGTATCACCCTACATGTGGAGTGGGGGGGAAGGGGGTAGTCAGTGTGCATGTGGGGGGGGGAGACAGGGAAAGAGGGAAGGAGGGAGGGAAGGAGGGAGTGAGAAGAAACTGGGATCAACATGTAAAATAAAAAAAAGAATTTGGTGCCATTAAAATCTTTTCATTTAGGGATGGTAATTTTGTTGTATTAATTTAGAAAAAATATATCTATTTTTATTAGATGCACTTTGCAGTATTTAGGGTTAAATTGCCATAATGTCTGTAATTTGCTTCAGACATTTTCAGCAATGAGCCATTTATATTGGTACACACTTGTAATCTCATCTCTTGGGAGGTGGAGGCGGTAGGATGGTGTGTTTAAGAGCAGCCTGGGATATATATTGAATTTGAGAGCTTCCTGAACTATATAGCAAGACCTAATGCCAAAAATAATTCAACCACCAGCTACCATTTAAAAAACAAACATTTTCAGCAATGAATCCAAATGATCAAATATACAAAATAGATATATCATGGGTAATGGAGCCAGGTGATAGGTACAGGTCTGTGCGTGTTCTCTTTTGTGCTGCATTTAAAAGTCGGCATTGAGTCACCAACACAGACAAGCATAGCATGGAACAAATGTTCTATATCCCTGTATACGTCCTGTATCAATGTATCATTGTTCTAATGATGCCCTGATGTATTGGTCAGTCTGTCGTTACACCTGAAAAGTTAGAGTGCCCTCTCTAAGCCCAAGTGGACTCCAGCAAAGCCCATGGCCCTTCCAATAACAGCTGTGCTTAACCTCCCTCTTGCCAAAGGTACGAAAATGAACACTCCCTTAAGAAAGACTTGGAAATTGAAGTTGAGAGCCTCCGAAAGACCTTGGATAATCTGACCATCATCACGACAGACCTGGAACAGGAGGTGGAGGGAATGAGGAAAGAGCTCATCCTCATGAAGAAGCGCCATGAGCAGGTGGGACAGTCCTCAGTTCCTGGGAACCCGCTCTGCCCCTAACTTCACAGTCCAAGGTGACCCCATAGTAACAGAAGGGGCCACCACCTGAATGCCAGCCCCAGTGTTCCTCATAAGAAACCACAGGAACATCTTTTTTTCCCTAATTTCAAAGTTATGTGCTTAGATGTTAAACATAACCAAGTGATTGGCAACAACAATAATAATAATGTATTATTACACACTAGTTTCCCAAACTTGTTAGTATAATACCTTGAGATTAAGGCCTGGGAAGATGCCTCCATGGGAATAGAACTTGCTATTTAAGCCTAAAGATCACAGATCCCACTAAGCAGATGTGGTGCTTCCTATAATCCCAGAACTTGGGAGGCAGAGACTCTATACACAGGAAAAGCTGTCTGGCTAACACTCACCGAATGAGTGAGCTCTGGTTCAGCAAGAGACGCTGCCTCGATAAAATAATAAAATAAGTGGGTAACAGTGAAGGAAGGAAGACAGGTAACAGCAACCTTGAGCCATCATACCCATGAACGTGAATGTGCATGCAAACATGCCTACACACATGTGTGCACAGTATACACGTAAAGATACAGAAAGAGAATAATAAGTAGGCCTGGAAGAAAGCTCAGTCAGTACAGTGTTTGCTGCAGACACATAGAAACCCTGCTGTGATGGTATGTGCCTGTAACCCCAGCACCAGAAGAAGCACAGGCAGGAGGATGCCTGGGGATCACTGGCCAACCCATATTGCCAGACTGGAGAGTTTTATGTTCAGAGAGAGACTCAAAAATAAGTGGAAGGCAACCTCTGGCCTCCACATGCGTGTGCACACAGGTACATGTACTTACACACATATATGAACACATACAGAGAAAGAAACAGAGACAAAAATATAGAGTAAAACATTTGAGACCAAGCTTCCCTCGTTAGCCTGATCTGCCAAAAACAGGGACAATGGTATAAAGAGGCTGCTAAAACTCAAAACTCAGGAATCCTAAGCTACAGACCTGTAACTGACTTACAGAATTACCTGTCATACATTTCAAGTCCCTGAGCCTGACAAAAGGGCAGAAAAAGATTTTAGGTAAAACTCAGTTGCTTCAAAACATCAGAGCTGGGTTTCTGAATAGCTGACTAGACAGTGATTGCTAGTTACACCTTTCCTGTGGCCACTTGGTTTCCATGAAACCGTAGAGAAGCATAAGGCATGGTATTTTTTTAAAGGCTCTCTAATGCCCAGCTTTTGGTTCCTGAACTAACTGCTTCCCCAAAGTTTGGCTTAGAACTGAAAATATTGGCCATTTTCTGCATAGACACATCACCAAAGAGCACTTTCTAGAAAGGAGTCTATTTGTTCCAGACATGTAATTGTTTCTGGAATAGTCTCAACCAAAGAATTGAGTCAAAGAAACCATCTGACTATGTATTGTTATAGTTTGAACATGAAATGTCCTCTGCTGGCTTGGGTTTTGAATGTTCTGTCCCCACTCATGGCACTTTGGGAGGTGGAATATATCTGCAAAAAGTAGAATACAAGGGGTGGGTCCTTGTGGGTTATTTTGTCCCTGAACAGTGAGCTCTCTGTCTGTCTGTCTGTCATCTATATTTCTCTCCCGCATCTTTCCCATACCCCTTCTCCCTCTCTTCCTCTTTTCTTCTCTGTCTCCCCTCTCTCTCTCTCTCTCTCTCTCTCTCTCTCTCTCTCTCTCTCTCTCTCTCTCTCTCTCTCTGCGCTTCCCATCTTGCTCCTTTTTGTCCTTCATGAGACGAGGAAACCCCTCTACACGTTCACAGGTATTTCCTGAATGTGCTGTTCCTTGTTGCTGTGACTCTGATGGGAACACGTTAAGGGGGACAAGAATTAATTTTTGTTCAGTTTCAGAGGCTCAACCCAGGGCTACTTGGCCAATGCACTTGGGCAATGTGTCACAGCAACTAAAGTATAGGACAAAAGAGTTTCTTCAATCCATGGCTAACAAGAAACAGACAGACAGGAAGAGGCCAGGAACAAGATCTCTCCATGGACCCACTCACAAGAACCCACCAGCAAAGTCCCGCCTCCTGAAACTTCCCAAACCAACCAAGAAAATGCTATTGGCTGAGAAGCAATCCCTCAGCACATGGCCCTTTGGGAGGAGACGCTTTATACCCAAACCATAGCGCATGCTATGTTAGTCTTTATGTTATAAAGTTTTGGAGAATATGTTCGTGATGGTTAGTCAGTTCATAATAACCATGAAACTGTCACACCAGTGAGAGTAGCCACCACATAAATAGAACCATGAACCAGTGCCAATCAACACAACAATCCAGCCTGCTTGTCACAGGCCACTTCACTATTGTTCTCTGTTATTAAACAGGAAATGGAGGAGAATCATATGCCAAGTGACTTCAAGGTCAGTGTGAAGGTGGACACAACTCCAGGGGAAGATCTGATTAAGGTCTTGGAAGACATGAGGCAGGAATATGAGCTAATAATAAAGAAGAAGCATCAAGAGTTGGACACCTGGTTTAGAGAGCAGGTAAAAAAAAAAAAAAGTAGCCAGATATCCCAACTCTTCTATTGCCACATGTCACAAGACCAACGTCTCTGCTTATGTTTGCTTCACAGTCAGCAGCCATGTCCCAGGAGTTGGCCAGCCCAGTGCCCGTACAGAGCAACCAAAGTGATATCCATGAGCTGAGGCGAACATTCCAGGCCCTAGAGATTGACCTGCAAGCACAGCACAGCCGGGTAAGTTGAGCTAGAGACATCCTGGACCCTGTACTGTCTCCTCAGAGCATTCTTTGACCTTGTCCCCTGGCCCCAGCACTCTAGTTCCCTTGGGATTTCTCTCATTCTCCATTTTCCGTTCCAATTGTTCATGGTGAGAATGAGAAGAAATGTGTGTACAGTGTAAAAACATAGCTAGACTTCAGTGAGTGGCTTGTTATGGCTAATGCTGTTGGTCATCATATGGACCTTCCCAAGTAGGTCTTAGCCCTCTCGTTCTAAAGATAAGGAAACCAAAGCTCCAGACAGTGAAGGAATTTGGCAAAGGTCATACAACCAGTGAGTTACTGGGGGTGAAGCTGTGTGATTTCAGAGATGATGGATGCTAGGCACACCCCTCCCCATGTTGTCTATTGGTCCTCTTACTGTTTATAACTAGTATGTTCCCCAAACTCCAATAGAAAGAAATTCTGGCACTAGCATGATAGGTGGCAAATTTAGCCCTGGCTGACTCCAATGTGCTCCTCTGTTCATTGTGCATGTTACATATCACCCACAATCCTGCATATGTTCCTGAGTCTAAGCCATTTCTATCTTCATTGTGGTATAATAAGATGCTGTGTATGAATGCTGCTCCCAGAGCATGTCGAGTATAACCTATCATGTGAGTCCCTTCATAGCTACTAATTCTTTTGATCATTCATCAGTGCAGCTCCTGAGTGCTGCTATTCCATGCATCTTAAGAAGGCACAATTAGTTCATTTGTGTAGCAAGAACATATGGCAAATAACCTTGTTTTATGAATTATTGATAGTAATCAGACATTAAAATGTGCACTCAGCTAGGCATGGGAATGCATGTCTATCATCCCAGCACTTGGGAGGTTGCAGAATGAAGGTGTCTAATGGCACACCATCCCAGGCTGTGTAGTGAGGACCCTGTCTCCCATAAGAATGCATTGTCAAGATGACAACAATGGCCACTGAAATGATGACAGTGTGATGCTCCGCAGTGTGTGATGTATTTCAACTTCCCTATTTCACAATAGCTCTTGGGTCAATAAGGTTCTGATAACCTATATCCATGTGCTCCCTTGTCTGGCACTGTGCTTAGCACTGAGAAATTAGTGATGAAAGAGTAAGGATGATTAAACCGCAATTGTGAAAATCATCAAAACCAATGTATGTCAGGTAGAAAGGACCTCATGAGAGAAAGGAAGACATGGCAGAGGGAAGAGGGGCCATCTTAAACACAGGAAGCACGGGACAGCTGAGGAACAGTCTGAGACGAGGAGATGCTTTAAGGTGGATGTGTATTGGAGGGGAGTCGGGGAGCTCCAGGTAGAGGGAACAGCAAATGCCAAAGCCAGAAGGCACAAGTGTGTCCTATGCAGCATCCAGGAACAAAGGGGGTGAGGGATGAGAAAAGGGGAGAGGAGATAAGGGCAGAGAAGGAGGAAGAAGGGAAGGGAAGGGCATGAAGGGGTAAGGTCACAATGGAACCTATGCTGGGTTCTGTAGGCTGTCTTGGAGAAGAGACTGAGAGCAAACCTGTGTAGCCTGCTGTTTGAGGAACTCTGCTTTCTGTAAAGGAAACAGAGAAACTGAATAGTGAGTGGCTGAGGCTGGGTATAGGTTTAAGACAGAAAGTTAAGGTAGGAGGAAGTAGAAAGGATGGTGATGATGAAGGCAGGAGGCAGGGGAGGTGATGGCAACAGACAGTTCATGTCGTTAGAGGCACTGGGGACCAGTACACAGATCAAGTTTATGAAGGAAATGGGGTGGGGGAGGTACTGTTGCCGGAGTTCTCTCCAGATGGCTTCCATTCCTCAGTGAGACAGAGGGCTGAAAGGAGGCATAAGAAGATGAGGCTTGAGGACAAAAGAAAAAGAATAAAATGGGTCTCTGGAACGATGAGAGCTTGCCTGCACCAGTGGTATGCAATTTGACAAACAGGCAGCATTAATAAGAGCACACTGAGAACTAAGCCGCCATTCAAGTGGGAATAGCTAATACAATCAGCATTTTTCGGGCTGGAGATGGCTCAGCCATTAAAGGCTAGACTCACAACCAAAACAATCATCATTTTTTTCCTTCTTATTAATTTATATGGTATGGAAATATAGGTGGCAATTCTGTGCAATGCTAGGACTTGATCTCAACCCTAGCTGAGATGCTTTATTTTGTAGTTTCAGAATTTCCTCAAAAAAAAAATGGCTGCCTGTTAGTGTGGTGTAGAGACCATCACTTGAAACCAAGACTAAATCCACTGAACGACTGGACACTCAGTTATCATTTGAATTTAAGATCAACATCTAAGTCATTTTTAAGTACATAGGAAATGTCCAATGTTATAGTGGGATAATGGTTGTGGGGTAGTCATCCTAAAAGTTACTCATTGCTCATCTTAAATCCAAGTGTAATCATGCATTCCCTATTACACATGGCATACCTATATCAAATTATTTTCTGATGATGCAGACCCTCTCCCTCCTGGAGTTTTTCATCGAACCAGAGATAAAATGGGAACATTAGGAATGGTTCAGAGCCAGGCAGCTTGTGTTCGATCCCCAGTGTGTAGAGAAAACCAGCAGCACTAGGAGGATGCAGTGGAGTTGTCAAGAGCTCCCTGACACAATGGCTTTATGCCCAAAACATGGCATCAGAAGACCCAGCACTCTGTCTGGGACCCAAGTCCCAACTCTGTAAGTCAGCCTGTTTCTCCCCAAGATGCCTAGCAGAGCGGTAGGGGGAAGTTAACACAGAACTAGCCGGTGCCGCCGATGCCCCTAGTGGACTAGTGAATGGGCTATCATTCCCTCTTTCAGAAATCTGCTTTGGAAAATATGCTGACAGAGACCCAGACTCGGTACTCCTGCCGTCTCCAGGACATGCAACAAATCATCTCCCACTATGAGGAGGAGCTGATGCAGCTTCGCCAAGACCTGGAGCGTCAGAACAATGAACACAAGGTGTTGCTGGGCATCAAAACCCACCTAGAGAAGGAAATCGCCACCTACCGCCAGCTCCTGGAGGGAGACATTAAAGGGTGAGGCAATGGTGGCTGGAGCATGCTAGACATGACACCCCCATGCATGCGAATGTATGTATCCCCAGAATCTCAGCCACAGTGGCCTGAGAGAGGGGGAAAGGCTAACTTTCTCTGGACTACTCCTCAATCAGGTCTCTCATTAAGTCTGAGATAAAAGGTTTGTCTCCCTGTGTATGAAGGTTTGCACTCAGAAGAGTTAAATAAAGTATTGGCCCAAAACAGGGATGGGATAAGGATGAAAAGGTTTGATGATTGTGTTCCTCCAATAGAGTACACTCAATTTGAGTTCAAAAATAAAAACAAAAGTCAGAGGGAATGTTTTAAACTAACAGTAGAGAAAGATTTACAAGACTGTCAAGATTTTCAAACTGATATTTCTGGCCATCCCAGGGAATAATAGTTAGCCATGAAGAGGTCTATGTGTGTCCTATGGTCCACAAAAAAATAGGTCCAAAGTTTTTTGTTTTTTGGTTTTTATCAAAGTACATAAATAAAATATGGTTGGGTCAAACTATGACCAGTCTGGGTATCTCAGGGCTCCAAACTTGAGACCCTGACTCTGGAAGGAATGTTGCTGAAAGGGAAAGCCTGCAGGGTGCTGGAAGGAGGGATAGGAAGACTTGGGAGAATTTCCTAGCTCCAAAACATCTAGGAAGTAATCCTTTCTTCCGAGGGATCCAGTTAGCCTTCACAAACTCATGACCTTGTATCTGCCAGGCTCAATAATCCTCCCTAAATAACCGAAAAGTAACTCGCAAGCAAAGGAGCAGAGGAAGGGCTGGCAGCTGCTAGAGTGACTTTCTGTGTTTCTTTCTTGCCTTCACAGGACAAAGGATGAATCTGAGTCAAGAGGAAAAGGTAAAAGAGAACCTGTTTGATTGTCTGACACTATCTATTGCTTTAGTTAATCAGCCTGTCTACCCATCCCATGTTCACCATAATCCTTACCCTGCTCCCAGATGTCCTGAATTCAATTTTTGTTTTCCTCCAAGATGACCAGAAAGAAATATTCAGTTAAATTAACAAATTAGAAACCACAGAGCAAAGTGGGCCCTGGTTACTTTAGCAGTAGAGCACTAACTGTGTGGTTCTTATTCAAAGAACTTAGGGATAGATGAATTAGGGGCTTGATGATGTTTTGTTTTATTTTATTTTCATGTATGTGATGAGATATCTTGAGGATGGAACCCAATGCTAAACATGAAATCTAGTTGTTTCATATATATGTAGTCTATATACAAACAACATTGTAATATATAATATACTCTATATATAATATATAGCAATATCTTAAATAACTCTTTTATGAACTCTTGAAGTGTATAATATCCCCCACAGTATCATGTCAGTACTCTAAAACCTTGAGAATTTGGAGCATTTGGGACTTGGGGATTTTGAGTAAGAGAGGTTCAGCTTGTACATGCAATCTCTTTGCAAAAGAACATAGATTAAAGAGGTGATTGATAGTATTCTGTCTCTCTTGAATAACTAAGTCTGTCACCAAGACTCCTAGGAAATTGCATCACATCAATTCCCAAACCTGAGTTTGTTGAACAGTAGGGGTTTCCATGACATTTGAGTGGAAAATCATAACTGATGTGTTGTCCTGAGGCCAAGTGAAGTTGGAAATTTGACACAGTGCATCCCTCTGTCAAGCAGACATGCTGTCATGCAGTATGCTAAAGACACAGCAAGCATTTTTGCAAGAAAGAAAAGGGACAGGGAAGAGAAATAAACAGCCCAAGTTTTTACTTGTCCATCTCAATATCCCCATACCTTTGACCCAGGAACCATCTTTCTCAGATTACCATAAATATATGACAGAAAAGTTTAGTACACCACAGCATAGATTATGCATCACTTTCTGATTCATTTTTTTTTTTTTGTAAAATTATTCTAAACCATTAGAGATCCAAAGAATCCAAGTTGAGCTAACCATTCCAGTACAGCTGGCCTAACTGCCCTGTTTCTGCAAAACTAAACAGATGGCATAAAACTCCCCTTAGCACACTCTGGGGCAGGTAGCTCAATACTTGATGTACTATCTACTGTGCACTGTGCAAATGGCTTGGTTTTTACATTTCCCCTTATACCTATACCAATAGTGTTCATCTTCCCTATAGCCTAGAACCAGTTTATTGATGTATCAGCAAAGCACTTATTCAAATAAGGGATGATGTCTTTGAAACAGTAAGCGTCCCTGGCTTCTCACCCATCCATGCCAATCCATGCATCTAGAACTTAAAACAAGATGTCCTGGATGGCGTTAGCACTCTGTAAACTCACAGTCTGTGGAGACAAGCCACAGAGTCCTCATGAGTAAAGAATACACCTCAAGAGCTGGTAGCCAGACAGGAGCTTCTGCACCAGAGTCCAGAGCTCCAGAAACCAGTCACGTTCAGAGGCCTTCACTTTCTGGAGGGAGTGGGGATTTCCTCCATGCTAACCTTTTCCCCCTGCAGCAGAGCCCACCATATAGTTTGGTGAGCATTTTACAAAACATGGGAAACTGCAGGGGCTGGGAGCATGGAATTGAACACAAGCCCAGTACACATAATGGGGAAAGCCTGGCAGTGATCTCTTCGGTACTCTTTCCCTTAGGGTCTGCAACATCAACGATCAAGGCCATCACTCAAGAGAGCATCAATGGGAGAATAGTTCTTTCTCAAGTGAATGAGATCCAAAAGCATGTGTGAGGCCACTAAGTCTCTGGCCATTGTAAAAACCATGTTCCCCAGTGGAAAGCCCTTGCCCAGATGATAACGGCTGAGTCTCACTGGGAACCCTTGGAGTTTTCCTATTCAAAAACTTTTCTCTGCAATGGTCTCACCAGACTTCCCATGATGCTCTTAATATATTGCTGGAATATTTGAGTCAAAGAAGTTTATGAATTAAAGCTCTACTCTCCTGCTCTCCCAGGGGCCCATCAATGTGCATCTGGTTTGTAGACAATAAACCTCCATGCAGGTTGCATCCCGTTTGTCCTTACGTCATCAAGCAAGGCAAGAAGGGCTTCAGCATCTTTCTACTGAGATGTTGTGGAGTTCTTCCATGAAAGATCCAGAGGGATATTCAAATGTCAGATGTGTTCCCAGTAGCCATGCACTTGGCAGAATGGTCACCCTGAAGCTATGCCACCCAGGAATGAGGTGTGGTTCTTAAAGCCCTCTAGACCCTGCTAGCAGAAAAGGGGTTGGGGGCCGTAGAGGAAGGAATCTCTGAAAGCTCCCCTGAGGTAGCCAAATGTATGTAAGAAAGTAGCTGAATGTGAAAATTAAAGCAAAAAAATTAAGATTTTGCAGGAGAAATGTCATTACAAAGAATGTTAAGACCCAAATTGTAGATGTCAGGATCCAGAGATCTCTGGAGATCCACAGCTGGCATATGACCTACCAGGATGATGACTCCTGGCCCTATTCTCAGGTTCTAGGAGAGTAAGCCATTGTTGTGTGACTGGTTCTGAGGGACTCTTGGTGGAGGAAAGTGCTAGACGGCCATGAATCTATGAAGACATCATCAGAAGGTGGGAACACAGAATAAGACATCAGCAACTTAAGAGATGAAAGTACAGGATGGGTAAAGTCATCTGTTTTACAAACAAATAGCTGAGGCTCAGAAAGGTGAAAGTAAGTGTTGACCCAAATGCTGGCTAGGCTGGTACTGCTGGAAGATGGTCTATGTCTCATGGTTCCTCCAACAGTCACTTGTTAAGCTAAAAGTGGATGTGACTGAGTGCTTTTGTCATCTGCCACACTTGCAGCATCTCATTCTCATTACTGTCTTCAGTAATAAAATTTCTAGGTACGCATGACTGTTATATCTGCAAGTATATCTGTAATCAATCATGTGACTGAGGAGGCCAGAAAGTATCATATCTCCAAGAACTGGAGATAATGATAATTTGTGAGAGATTATGTGGGTGCTGGGAACTGGACCCAGATCCCCTGGAAAAGCAGCCAGTGATTGTGGCTACTGTGCCGTCTTTGAAGCCTCTTTGAACAGATTAATTGATGATTTCTAAACTTAGAATCTGTTAAACCTGATTTCATTTTCCCTTTAATGCAACAATTAGTGTTTCTAATCTTTAATATCTCCCCAAAAAAATATCTAATAATCTAGATGGAGGAAAAAAACAATAACGAAAAAAGGCTAGCCATAGCACTAGGAATAAAAAATTACCAATTTAACGAAATTCCATGAAACCAGCTGTAAAATTTTAAGTTTGTCATTATGTTTTGACTGTTTTCAGAGAGGCTGAAAGAAAGAAAGCCTCTCCAGTGACTTCTGTGTTCTGTATTTATCTACAGAGATGTGATTCTGGTAAGAACAAACCCACATTAGAGATGATTAGTTATCTTTTACTGTTTCATTCTACTCAAAGAATCTATTGATGTTAATGGGGCACAGATCTCCAAGCAGACCCAAAAATACTTTAGCACCCACTCATTCTACTACTCTGGATATTCTTCCTTAAAATATAAAAAATGTCCACAAAATTTTCAGCCATCCCGCACCCATGTCATTGGAACCTGCATCCACAGATTCAGCCAAACACATGTCAAAATTATTTGGAAAACTAATTGGATTTGTATGGAATGTGTACAGACTTTTTTCTTTGCTACAATTCCTTGAGCAATAGTTTATAACAATTTGCTTTGCAATGGGTATTTTAAGTTATATAGAGAGGTGGAGGGTATAACTCAGTACTAGAGTGTCTGCATCCCACACACAAGGCTGCAGGTTCAATCCCCAGCACCAACAGAAGAAAAAAAAAAAAAAAGACCTCCTGGGAGAAGGGGACATGCCAAGGCAGAGTAAAACTTACAAAACCCAAACTCAGAAAGCAATTACTAACCTTCTATCATAATTTATATGTGATTTAGAAGCTGTAAATAATCTTCATGTAGTAACCTACAATCTTATTCATTTTAACACCACCAGTTGAAGTAGCCCAGGTGCCCCAGTTTTCCCAGGAAAATTCCCCAATCCCAAACAAACTGAAATTGCAGTCTTGCATCAGTCAAGAACTGACTAAGAGGCAAGTTGAGAAAAATGGAACATCTAAATAGTGAGACAGTTGCATGAGTTTGAGCTCTAAAGTCACATAGACTAAACTTTATCCTGAATTCAAATCAGCCCAAAGCTCTTGCGAAATACCCATTACAAATCAATTAATTCTTATGTGTTGAGGCAAGCTGTCAACCAAAGAAGTTTCTGTTTACATTTGGTTTGAACAAACACACACCTGACCTCATGAAAGAGGAGGTAATAAATTCTACTATTTTCATTCCAGAAACACTTGGAATAAATAGTAGTTATTATGCTGCTATCACAACTGAAAAAAACAGTTGCCTAATCCAGATATGTGGGAAGGATTGTTATGGAATTTGATATTTATGTTAACCTATGGTATCATAAAATGGTTAAATACATAGATCCATTTGATATTGTCCAATCCAATAAGGATGCATGAAACTGGCAACTAAATTTCACAAAATGTCAGCAGGGTATGGTGCTAGGCCAGCAGCCCCAGCACTTAGAAGGCTGAGGCAGGAGGACCACAAATGTGAGGCCAGCTGAGCTTCATAGTGAGACTCCATTTCAAATCCTTAAAAAGTGCTTCACAAAAACCCGTTGGTCAGGAATGCAGCAAGCACATTCTGAAGGACATTGCTTGCCCTCAAGTCAAGGGGGAAGAAGTAGAGTTATGAAAGCCAGAGATACAAGAACCCTAGGCAGCTTTATTTCCCCTCAGAGCTCTCAAGGGTGGCTATCCTCAGGCTCTCTAGAGACTTGACAGTCCTAATGCTTGGGGAACATTCTACTCCAGCTAAATCAAGATCTGGGATGAGTGGACTCAGACCTCAGTATCTTTTCCACATTGCCACATGATTATAAGGCCCAGACAATAAGCAAACCAGTTCCCTTGCAACTTCAGGAAGCTGTGTTTTTGTTTTACCTGGTATGTTTCCTCTATCGGGAATTTTTAATGAGCTCCATACGAGTTAGTGACAAATAATAGAAAAGTAAAAGCCCCCTTCATGTCACCTTTAAATGCTTGTGGTTTGAGTTCCACTGACAAAGTTCAGGGGGGAGAACTTTCAGAAGCCACCACTGAGGACAAACTCACAAGACAGATGACACTTGATTTCAAAAAGTGTTTTTCCAGACTCCGCCAACACACTCCCACCTACGTAATCAAGTATTTGGCTAAGGTTTAATAAGTTTCTGTGATAAAACATGGCTGTTGCTTCAGCCTCTTCATTTCTGTTACTGTTTGTTTGTTTGTTTTCATAACAAAGTAAAATGTAACCTATGCAAAGAAACTAAAGGGAAAACATTTCTTCAGCAGGTTAAAAAAGAAGGGAAAAAATCCTGTTTAAGAGATTAGGAAACTAAAGCCTAGTCTCACAAAGAGGTCTCTTAGGAAACAGCCAAAAGCCATGTGGAGCTCCCAATACATGATGGAATCCCCCTATTCCAGCTAGATCTCAGTCAGTCAACTGAGGCCCCAGACATCATGGAGCAGAAACAAACAAGACAGTCCCAGCACAAAATTAGATTAAGAACTAATAAAATAGTTATTCAAGCTAGTAAAGTTTGAATTGTTTCTTATATAGAAATAATAAAGCAGAGTATCTTAAATACAAAAGTAGTGTTTTCCCAGTAACAATAGCAGAGTTAAGGCTAAAAAGCACATTTGCATCCCATTCAGGCTGAGGATGACCTCACTTTAACCCTTGAATGGTTCTTTCTACCAGTCTTGGTTCAATAGCCATAGGCGAAACATCCAATCTTTGAAGAGACTGCCAAGAATAAAGCCACTTCCTCTGTGTGCTCTGTGTGTTCATAGATGCCCTCTCTGCCTTGTCACATGGGGGGACAAGTAGTGTAGACTCCAGCCTGAACAGGAGATAAAACCCCTGCTCCTCCCAGAGCATGCTGAGATGTCTAAGTGGATTCTTATCTTTAAGTTTCAATTCCTTCTGGCTGTGCTTACCTTCCTCATTCCACAGACATTAACAGTTTCCCTATGAATATGCATGCTCACAGTGTCACACAGATGGGGTTTCGATGCAAGGTGACCGATTTCAACACAGGCAGCCAAGGCCCTCCTTCACCCAAATGATAACACCATTCCAGGTTAAGGTGATCATGGCCATCAATGGCGCCCAGTTACAATGTTAATTGGTTGTTTAGACCTTTCAATTAAAAACTCCTGCTCTAGGAATGACTTTTCACAGTGGCCTGCCTCAAATGCTAGATTCTTGTAGTCTTTGATCAATAAATGCTTTAAAGATTTTTGGTGTGGACATAAGCCCTGGAGTTCTTATGTTTCCTGCCCATGTTGATTTTCTGACTTGACTACTGAATTCATCCCTAAGTGTGACTCATCCCATCTCATTTATGCTCTCATAACCACTACCTGCCACATCTTTCTAAGGAGGAATTAAGTTTCCAGAACTTTCCTCGAGATCATACAAAAAGGAAAATATGACATAATGGAAGGAGCTGGCTAACTCCACTTAGTTTTCTCTAAAATCCCTGTGCCTGGGTCTGTGTGTCCATGTGTCTGTGTCTATCTACTCAATCCAGTGCTCACCAAAATCTCTCTTAGAATTTTAAATGAGAATTTATCTAATACAAGTCATCTGATGAAGACTACAAATCCATGCTGATTCAAGATACGCGTACACAACGTAACACTCACACATGTGATATAAAAAATACACATCCTAGAAAAATATTTTCAAGTCACTATGTAGGAAGTAGGGGTATGACTCATTTGGTACAGCACTTGGCATGCAAGTGGCCTGCGTCCAGAACCCATAAAAAAAATGCCAAGTGTGGTGGCATATGCCTGTAACTGCAATACTGGCGAAGAAGAAACAGTGGGATCCCAGGGCCTCTGTGTGTGCTTAATCTAAACCTCATTAAAGAGGCCAATAAGAGACCCTGTCTTAAAGGATGTGTGGATGGTGTTCCAGAGGACAAAACTCACTGTTGTCTTCAAGCTTCACACACATGTACAAACATAAAACAGACGGGCATACCTGCATACACACGTGTGCCCAAACACAGATGAATGTGGGTGTGTGCACTCAAAAATGCAGGCAGGGGCGCGTGCGCACGCGCACACACACACACACACACAAGCCTTTAAAACCCATGACTTCCTTTAACTTGGCCATAGCCATGCATGATTCCATTATCTGCATTTTGCAGTTTGTGAAACTGAGCTCAAATGAAGCACATTGACTTCTTCTTGCCTGTGATGGTATAGACATAAAATAATGGATCCAGAATTTGTACTCAGTGTGATTCTGCTTCATGCCATGAGAGTTAAAAGTTGTTGCCAAAGAGTCATGAAAACTCTAAACATGCACGATACCATTTAATTGACATGTGCTAAATGTTTTTATCAAAGGTGTGAAACCGGGAGAAGCCTGATTTTTCAGTTTTGAAGGCAGAACTCACATTTTTTCAGGGTCAATTAGACCTGACCTCATTTATCATTTACATGGTGCCAGCACAGTATGTGTGAGTCAGACAATCAGGACCAGAGAGTGATCTTCTCACTACCCAGGACTTAAAGCATTCATTCAATTTTCTGTCTACAGACAGGGTTTCTTCACTTGAAACCGCCCCTAAAATCGAATCAATTTGCACAAGAGATTTACTCCCTGGAAGTTGACAAATGCCAAACCCAGGTTTGACTACCAGGTAGACTATACACCACTCCCAGTTTGCAGAAGCCTCTCTGCCACACCCTTAGAGAACACCAAGGGACAAGAAAGATCAAGAGAAGGACTCAATAATGACAGACCACTGTTGGGCCAAATATTTTCAACAGCCATTAGGCAGAAATATGTTACTCAGAGTCTTATCACAAAGACATGTTGCACAGATTGGCATCCATCATCTACAGCAGCTTAAGAAGCACCAGTTTCGAGTTGCCACCCAGCCACTGGCCTTGGAAACCAATCACTTCTCAAGCCCTAACGCACATGCCTGTAACTTGGAGAGCTCATCAAGATATAGATTGTGCCCTATTAGCTCTGGGTGGGGCCTGAGAGTCTGCATTTCTAACAAAGCCCTGGATGATGCTGAGGATGATGGCCTAGGCACCACACTTTGAGTGATGGTTATGGATGATTTCAATCCATTAGTCTTTTGACAGGTCTTCACCACTGAATGTCACATCTATGAGCCAGTTTCAAAAGTGGCCGTTTGGACTGAGCTGGATGGACACTCAGCAGAATTGATGGCATCATTAGAATCCCATTAACAAGGTCTTGCTCAAGCCAAGCTGAATCTTGCAGCGCCCTGGTTAAGGCAGGCCTTGAAGGAGGGTGTTTGCTAGGTTCTCGCTGAGGGCAGACAGGTCTGGCATTTAAGGAGACTGAGTGCTTTGTCCCATTCATCCCTGGGTGAGATGCACCACACACTGCAGTTTATTTCCAGTGGACAGGATGGAAAACAAACCTTTGTCCTGGGTCATCTATTGGGTCAGGCAGCACAGTGAGTACTAAAAAGTGTACATCTGGCAATCTGTTGGCTCACAGGATTCTCTCTACACTCATTTCAGAATTGTATATTTATCTAGGAAGCCAAATTGGCTAAAGTTCTAAGGGGGGAGGGGAGGGACAGCTCTTAAAACTGTTGGGTTCATTCAGTATAAACCCTTGCCATGCAAACTTGATGACCTGAATTTGATCCCAGGCACTAAAAACATGTTCTCTGACATCCACACATACACCATGGCACAAGCATGTACTCACGCCCATACACACTTTCATGAACACATTATATACACTTCATATGTATAATAATGATAACTAATATTAATAAATAAAAAGGTTTTGTATTATTTTATTATGTCTGTGCACCACGAGTGTGCCTGGTACCCATAGAGGTCAGCAGAGAGCCGGATCCCTTGACACTGGAGTTACAGACAGTTATGAGCCACCGTGTGGGTGCTGGGAATCGAACCCAGCTCCTCTGCAAAAGCAGCCAGTGCTCTTAGCCATGAGCCCTCTCTCCAGCCCTAAAATCAGATTTCTAAAAGCTATGAAATCATGTCCTAATCCACACTAAACTAAATCTGCTTGACCGGTTGCATTCACAGTTGTTATCGGTGCCATGTTTCTGCTTTCAGGAGGTTTATATTGGGGACTCTGTAAATGACTCAGGCTTGTTGTACAATCATCAAGACCAGAGTTCAATCCTCAGACCCAACATCACACTGCTGGGTAAACATCATGCTTGTAACCCAAGTACTGGGGAGGCAGAGACTAGTGAGTGAGTCCTAGGTTCCAGTCAGAGACACCACCTCGAAGAAAACAAGGTGGGCACTGAAGAGATGGCTCACTGGATGAAACACTTGCCCAGCAAGTGTGAGGACCAGAGTTTGAATCGCCAACACAAACTCAAGGAAAACAAATAGCAGACAGCCTGCCTGCAACCCCAGAGTTCAGAAGCTGGACAGGAAACCTCTGGGAGAAGCCCTACGTCCTGTAAGACACCCTCCTTAAGTACATAATGGAGACAGCAACTGAGGGAGACATCTGACATCGATCTCTGGCTTTCACATACACTCTGATCCGTGTATATGCCCACACACCTGAGAACATGAATGTGCACACACGTGTGTGTGTGAGAGTGTGCATGCACACACACACACACACACACACAGTAGTGCTTGAGAAATGGCTTCCACACAGATGTATATACTGGTGCATACACACACACACACACACACACAGTTTAAAATTGGAACAGGTACATTTGTAATAACGAGCCTGCAAAGAAACAGTTATTATAGTTATTGCGCACCCACCTCATGCCTCCTACAAAGCCAGTCACTACAAGGAAGACAAAGTTCTTGAAGTTCAGAGAAGGAAATTAAAATACACAAACCAGCCCCTGATTCCTGTCACCCACCATCATAGTGTAACCCTAATAAGCATTACCTCCATCGACACCATGATGACATGACTTAAGCTGGGGGAAAGAAACACAGAAGCATGTCTGTTCAATAGAGCTTTTTCCACCCTCTTGAGTTTTTTCCCACATTCAACAAAAACTGCAGAAGGCCACCTGTGACCTGTGACCTGTGACTGTGCACTCAGTTCTACACGTCAGCTGCCACGGCTGCCCTCACACCTCACACCCTTCCCAAACATGCAGGCATCCAGGCAACGCCATCCTCTAGCGAGACTCGGCTTGTTTTCCAGCAAGCTTCACTCATCACCGGAAGAGCAGGTTTGCCACGCTGCTTCCTTAATGTGGGCTTCTGGGTTGTTATTAGTGTCCTCAGAAAATAATAATCAGCTGACAAACCAAAGAAGGACATTCCGAGAAAACACACTGTTGCAAAATGCTTGGACTTTTTCATTTTTTTTTTTTTTTCATTTACTCAAAGAATGGGCTAGTTTTTATCTAATGCACGAGAATGACATTTACCAAAAATCTAATGAATACATTTGGCTCCAGGGCTTAAAGTTGGGGGATGCAGGGCACTTAAAGGCTGGCAGCTCTGTGGGAATGCAGGCCTCTAGTCATTATTGCAAATGTGGGGGGCTAAGCCAATAGCAGGCAACCTTATTGTGACCACGTGTTTGCTGAGTCTCTCATTCACTCTCCTGTCCTTCTCCCTGTGGTTAGAGAGTTCCCAATAAGCCAGGAATGGGGAGCAGATGACAACATTCTAGTCTTTGCACTTCCATCCTACCCATGGGATCCCAGTCAGCTAGAGGCCAAGAGAGACCAAACAGACTGTCTCAGCAGGTGTCCAGAGTCGGTCCATGCCCCACCACATAGAGCAGAAGGAGGAATTAAATTAACACCCTGGTTAACAAGCCATTGCCTGCTAACCATCTCCACAACAGCAAAGGGCTAAAACCACATCTTCAAGCAGGTCCGACTCAGCCATCCCCCAATGACGAAGCAGAGCAGGCAGCCTGTGCCTCCCAACAAGTCAGAACCTGTACAGCCTCCAAAGCCTCCTAGAGAGGAACCCCTGGACACTGGAAGTGAAGGGACTCACAGGGTTGGAGTATGGGGCTGGAAGCCTAAGGCTTTGTCCACCTTCATGTCTTCCTGGTAGGGGTCTGATGGACTCCACCGGAAGTACATAAAGATCAGAACTCAGAGCTGTCTGAACCTTTAGAAAGGATCGTTTTTCCCATAGTACCTGCTACTCATGAGCTAGTGCCAGATCCTTCCCGGCATGCCCCTTAAGACACTATTGCTCCATGACCACACTTGGAGAACCACTGTTTTAAAACCTAATTAAGTAAGAAGTAAAAATTGGATATGGTCAGAGACAGGGTAGAAAAGAAGGACATAAGAAGGAAAAGAAGCCCCTCCTCTTAAAATGTAATCTTGTTTCCCATTGGCTGAAAGTCAAACACACACAAAGCCACAGAGAAACCCTGTCTCAAAAAACCAAACACACAAAACTGATAAAGCCAGATTTACACACAGAGATAATTCCAGTTTTTCTAAGATATATCAAACAGGTATTTGAAGGGGGAAAAAAAATGCCAAACAAGGATGTTAAAAGCCAGATAGTTTAAAACCTTGGCTTTAACTATGTTATCATTGCTCTTAACCCAAGCAACATACAGTGTAAAAACCACCTTACAATTTCATTTATCAAAAGAGACCCCTTGAGATAAAGGACATAAACAAACCAACTTCCATCACTGTCCATAACTCTAAAACTTGGCTTCATTGTTAATTCCTGTTGTAATCACGTCCTTTGGGCACTGAACCTCAGCCATGATGTCACATTATACTGCCATTGTAAAGACATCTAAGGCTTACTCTCTTGAGAAGGCCACACCTTTGGTTTTTTTAGGAATCTCTCTTTTTCAATACCATTGCTTACACCTAAATTGGGTGCTATCTCTCACTTATATAAAATAAACTCACTAATTTTCCTTCAAAAGAAAAATCCAGTGACCCAGTGACATGTTCCTTGGGTTCTATAGCAGAGGATGGGATCAAGGGCCCCTGGGATACTGTCTTCCTGCCCCCCCCCACCCTGCTCCTGTACCTTCAGTAGTCTGACATTGCATGAAATTACCCAAAGGAGACAAAAATCTCGTTGTCAGGGTGCATGTGAGGGTGGGAGAGAGGGAAAGAGGGAGGGGGAGAGAGGGAGGAAGGGAGGGACAGGGAACTGGGATCTATATGTAAAATAAAAATAAAATAATATAATAAAAAAAATCTCATCTGCTTCCTTCAGGGTTTTTCTTTCTCTTGGCCACATCCCATTTTCTTCCCTCTATAGTCAGCCCCAAGACAGTGTCCTGCTCCTTAGAAGGCAAGGAATGCATAGCCCTCTGCTGCCAACATCAGAGAGGGACTTCAGGAGTTCCCAAAGGCGGAGAAGAGAGATTTAAAGTGCAAGCAGTCATTGCTGTGGCTAGTTTCCCACTGGGAAAGAAGCAGACTGCTCAGAGGCAGGGCACAAAAGAAAGGCAGGTTCTCTGTCAAGCAGTACACAGAAGGATTCCCCAGGACCTCAACAGCCATCCCTTCTCTAAGTCCCTGTAAGGCCCCTTGTCAGAGGGCCATCCCTTCTCTAAGTCCCTGTAAGGCCCCTTGTCAGAGGGCATTTCAACCTGACATTTGTATGTTGGAGGCATCCATGGTTCGGATGCATCTTTCAACAGATCAAAAGGCTAAAGAAAAATGTTCTTGGATCGACTACTAGTGAAATCTCGCACCAGAGTTTCCTGGGATAGTTCAGGCCAGTCAGTGCCTGCTATTTTATACCGCAGCATCGTTCTTTTCAAATGTGGATTAAATGGCGTGATGAATGAAAAGATTATAAATTCACAATTCCAGCAGCACTGGTCCCTAAGGCTTCCTGTGCTCGGAGATCTTTATTGTCCTTTGTGCCTTCATGTATGGAAGACAAAGCTCGGGACACTGCTAAGCAGAGGAGTGACACTTGATGGGGATGTTGCAATGGGGACTTGGTACCAGGACAGAGGTTGAACTAGAGGGATCCAATCACTTGATTCTCAATTAGAACAGAATTCCCACTTACATTACAGATGGTTGGGAGCCACCAGGGGTTGCTGGGAATTGAACTCAGGACCTCTGGAAGAGCAGTCAGTGTTCTTAACCTCTGAGCCACCTCTCCAGCCCCCAGAGTTTCCATTTACAAAGAGAGTAAATTAATAGCTAGATAGGCTGTACTAACTGGTTTTGAACATCTGTAGATGTCTGTAGGTCAGGGAGTGGCTGAAGTAGGCATAAATTTTTGTGAAGACATAGCAACACCCATTTGTCTACAAACCATCTATGACAGGTCCTGCAAGGGTCTAGTTACACCATTGCTTCTTTGACCCAGGAGATTTTTAAATATTATTTACCACCAGAGATTAGGTGTGGTGGCTCATGCCTACACTCCCTATCTTCAGGAGGCTGAAGCAAAAGAATGACCATGAACCTGAGGCTAGCCTGGGCTACAACGTAATATCATGAGTTCCAGGACAGATTGGGCTACAGAGTGTGTGTGTACATATATATATATATATGAAAAATTACCACCAAGCCTTTTACTTTTGCAGAAAAAAAAGTCCCAACCTCTCTGTGGATGGAAGAGCAGGACAAACTGGGTTAAAATTACATCAAGAATAATTAGGCCCTGGGAAAAGTGGACGGTCTCTTAGTAGAGCAGGGAGGGCTTTGATCCTTCACAGCCTACCAGATGGAAGCAAGGGTACTTTACAAACAACATGAAGGATTTAGAATTGGTGTAATCACTTAAAAGATTGAAAAATGTCTGATCCACCACTTCCCATCCCTGCAGCTAACAGGGAACAAAAAACAAAAAACAAACAAACAAACAAAAAAAACAAAACAACAAAAAAAACATTTAATTAGTCAAAAGAGATCATTTGCAGTTGTCTTTTCAAACTGCATGCTCTTCCGGATGCATGGTCAACTGTTGCTCATCATGGTGTTTTCGCGGGGTGCTGATTTGAGCAGAATATAAAGGTTAAGAGGTGAGTCAGAAACTGGATTTGTTTTTCACCCAGGAGCATGCAAGGGGTTGCTTCAGGTCAGCCTCTGTTAGAGAGAAAGAGCAAGAGCGACCCCTGCTGGCTACAGAGGCAGTGCACACCTTTTCCTTCAATGAGGTGCAAATTTGAAGATCAGTGTCTATGTCATTACATTAAAGACCATTAAACACATTCTCTACCCAAGGGATTACACTGAATTGAAACTTAAGCATCTTGTACCATGTGCATGATGGTTAAGAATGGCCACTAGAGCATCACCAGGCCTCCTGTTATGTCCATCAAGCCAGAGTGACACCACCTCACAGAACATAAAGTCCTGTGACAATGAACAAACGCATTATCTATCACCTGTGTGAACTGGAATTCTGGCCAAAGGTCTTTGCCAGAATGAATGGAACCCTACAAAATAGCAAGTGTCCCATCCCCTTGAGCCATAGTGAGGACAATGTCCATCAACAAAGCACAGAGCTAGCCAGGAAAATGAGAGGGCATGAAGTCATGGGAAGGCTTCCCTTATTCCCTGGTGGACACAGTGACTGAAACCAAAGGGCATGAGACACAGAACCTCTGGACTCACAATGTGTAAAGAGTTTCCTCCGAACCGTTCTGACTGGAGAATAAGCCAGCAACTTGTAGTCACATACATACACACATACACACATGCACACACGCACGCACATACACTGGGCCAATGGGCTCTACGGGCTTATTTTCTTTTTGTACCAGTAATTCATAGAAAAGAAATCTTTTTGGGGGGTGGGTGTTGGATGGCCTGGAACTCACAGAGATCCACCTGCCCCTGCCTCCTGAGTGCCAGGATTAAAGGTGTGCGCCACCACCGCCCAGCCCTGGAAAAGAAAATTTAAAGCCCTGCTCTTACCATTCCTTCACTCTCTGAGAGCAAACAGAATGACGATGTTTGCTAATGGGAGGAGATGAAACACAGGTGATTGGAACCATAAGGACTCTACTGTGACTGTGACACATGTCAGGGGGCCACTGAGGTCCTAAGACAGTGTTTCAGGGACAGGGACTTCTGATTTCAAAGTTGGAGAACCCAAAAACCAAGATTGCTGAAAAGGTAAACTAAGACTTGGGCTCATCGGTCGTGTGTTTGAGTTCTGCAACAAAATCCATGTGACTCTGGCTTTCATGACCCTGGTGGCCTACATTAAACACATTCCCATTGGCCCCTTTTTCAGAGGACTGTCGATCCCAGAAGACATTTAAAGCGCAATACTAAGATAATGAAAGAGGACAGCAATCACTCAACACTCTTAACAAGCTTGGCCGGATGCTGGAGGCTAGCCTAGACTAATCTGAGGACAGGAAGGGGAGGAAAAATGGAGTCCATGCCTTGAATGGATCCAATACTTTGGTGTGTTTGTGTAAAATGTCTGCAGGGACTTAAGACCACAGTTCCTGGGTTCCAGGGTACAAAGTAGCATGGTTTCCCCTTCCTCAGATTTGAAACCAGTCTGACTAAATCGATCGTCCTGTGCAGAAGCAGTACACAGTCCATGACTGGCATGACTTCAGCCTGAAGCATCTCACTGAACTACCCAGGAGAATCCCTTGTGGTCGAAAGCTAAGAATCACTGGGTGAAGGATTCCTCGTAATCTAAGGAGAGTGTGATAATTTTTTTTTGACATTTTATTCTTTATTCTTTATTTTTTATTTTTTTTTAGTTTGCATATTTTCTTTTCTTTTTTTATTTATTTTATATAACCAAGTCCATTTAACTGAAAACAAACATTTATAGACAATATTTGGGAATTTGGGCGTTGTTCTTTCCAAACTACTTCCTGCTGGTAAGGGGCACTGTCATGGGGGATTCGAAGAAGATTCAGAAATCCTGGCTGTAGTCTGTAAGGCTCCTTTGTCCAGCTGTTTTGAATGTAGGATTACCTGGTACTCTGTTTCAGGTGGTCTGGCTTGATCAAACCACATTGGTCTGGAAGGAATCCACATCTTTTCATTTTCTGTGGAAACAAAAATAGAAATCCTTTTCCCCAGTAACTTGTCCTTGAACTTAAATTTTGGAGTCAAAGCATTTTTTTAATTTAATTTATTATTTTACATGTCGATCCCAGTTCCCTCTCCATCCCTCCCTCCCTCTCTCCTTCCCTCCCTTTTACCCTCTCTGCCCTCTCACATGCACTCTAACCACCCTCCCCTCCCATCACCCCACCCCAATTCCATATGTAGGGGAATGCCATCCAGTTGGGGTCATGTAGGTCTGACAGGTCATGTGAAGTAGGGACTAGGGCTTCTCTCCTGTCTCTAGGATACAAGGTGTATTCTAAGAGATCATATAAAGTCCCTCACAGAACTAGTAAGGGACAAGTGCCCCAGAGTTCAGGGGAAGTGGGGGCGTCAGCGAATGGAGAGAGAAGTAGGAGAAAACGAGGGGGAGGAAAGGAAAATGTGTTGTGCGACCAGGAAGATTGAGCCTGGTTAGGAATAGAAGACAGGAGAGAGAGAGAGAGAGAGAGAGAGAGAGAGAGAGAGAGAGAGAGAGAGAGAGAGAAACATAAAAAGAGGGAGCCAATATTGGTTTGAAGATAAAATTGAACACAAAGAAAGGTCTAGAGAACTACAAGACTACTGCCGTGGAAAGGCTACCATGAATGCCCTTCCTGGAGAGTGAGATCAACAACTAACTTATCCATTGAGCCCTCAACTAATGCCTGTTGGAAACAGGAGCAAACACCCATACATAAACACTGAATCGAAGTAGAACTCAGATGCAGATGGAGAGGACAAGACCAGGCGGCAGAAACACATAGAGACAGCTTACCTGAACAAGGAGGAGCTAACAGGCCCCCAGACTGATAGCTGGGAAGCCAGCATGGAACTGGCTCAGGCCCCCCTGAATATAGGTCTCAGCCAGAAGGACTGAGTAGTCTAAGGGACCTCAGACAGTGGAGCCAGGATGTATCCCTTGTGCACAAAAGGACTGTGCGAACACATCCCCCATGGAGGGATAACTGCTTTACTCTGGAGAGTGTGATATCTTGGGCTGCAGGTGGAGAGAGGAGAGAATCTGGCAGTCGAGACCAGCTACCAAAGCAAAGCAGAGCCAGCAGAGGGAGACAGAGCTAAGCACATACCGAAGCCAGGACTTCAGAACCCAAAGAATTCCCAGTAAAGCAGTAACATCAGGGCCCTAAGTCTCTTGTTCCCAGACCTATTCTTTCCCAAAACAAATCTGATGTGAATCATTGTCTTGTCCACAGAAACAACAATCAAATGTCTTATCTAGAGGAAGGAACATAGCAAGACGCACTTTATCGTGTTTTTGGCTTTTTCATACAATGTATTTGACCATATTTTTTTCTGCTCTCCCAGTTCTTCCCAGACCTCCCTCCCTCCCTACTCAGCCAACTTTATGCCCTTTCTTTCTTAAAGAGATAAATAAAGTAATTAGTAAATAAATAGATAAAATAAAAACAAAATAGCACAGCACTGACTTTGTGTAGGCCAACTACTCCTGAGCATGAGACCTGGAGTGTGCTTGGTATACCCAGTAACACTACATTGGAGAAAACTGACTTCTCCCTCTCCCTACAGGTATCAATTGCAAATGGCGTCTTGGTTAGACCTTGTACTCACTTCCCCTTCTCCCTTAGCAAGATAGACTTTAATTGGTAATAGATGTCACAAAACAAGAAAAGTCTTCTTTTCTTGTGTGTGTGTGTGTGTGTGTGTGTGTGTGTGTATACCAGGATGTTGGAGAATACACATACGTGTGTATGTGTATGCATGTAGAATGTGTCATTCCTTGGGCTCCTTTTTGTTTGAGTTGGCATCTCTTACTGGTCTAGAGCTTGCTATTAGGCTAGGCTGGGTGGCCAGCAAGCCAAATGGATGAGTCTGTCTCCATATCCACACAGCACTGGGATTACATGCATGTAACACCATAGCATGATTTTTAAAGATGAGTGCTGGAGATTGAACTCTGGTCCTCATGCATTTGAAGCAAACACTACCACTGAGCCATCTCCCCAGCCCCAGAGAAAAGACTTTTATTGGGGGCAGGAGGGAGACCTTTTCAAATCAATAAAGACAAATCAATAAAGCTCCCTGCTCCCTCCCAGACACCCCCCCCTCACAAACACACACACACACACACACACACACCTTTGGCTCTGTGTTCACAGGCTCCACAGTTCTCCAAGACCCCCTAGAGCCCCTTTATTGAAATGTAAAATATTAACCCAATCTTCAGCTGGCCTATAATTATGGGATGCACTCTGAAAGTGCCGAGCTATGTCCCTTTAGAGGCTGTTAGTGTTCCATTTGTGAGTTGGAAGTGGGATCACCAGCACACCTTCGCCAGTTATCATACTTTGTAATTCTTACTCAGTCAACACCTGTGTGGTCCAGCCTCCAACTTCCTGTGGCAGGAGCTAAGAAGCACAGAGCCGGGTAAACCCTGCTCATAAGAGGCTCCAGCTCATTCACAAGTGAAGCATCATCGTCGTTATGCTGTTGTCCAGCACACCCTCACCCCAGGATCAGTGTGCCATAGAATGACTCAGGGGACATGAGATCAGACCTTCAATGGGAGGGAAGACTTGACAAGACATTCTTGTAAGAACTGTGAAGCTACGCCAATATTAAATAACAATCTCTTGTGACATCTGGCAGACGTGGCCTGTGTCATTATCCTCCCCTGTCTCTTTTTGTCTCTGCTCATCCTTCCTTTACCCCAGTGTTACTGATTTGGGGGTAGGCCTTGTTGAGACAATGTCTCTCTGTGTGGCCCAGGATAGTCTTCAGTTCTAAATCCTCCTACCTCCACCTCCCAAATTCTAGGATTACAAATATGGAGACTGATTTTTTTTTAATTAAAATAAAAGTTATATAAATAACATAAACCATTTTTCTTACAGTCTCTTTTTTTTCTTATTATTTTAACTGTGCACATTTCTTGTGCACAGAATGTTTATTTAATACGTAATGACCAAGTCAGAGGATTTACCATTTATGTCTCCTTGATTTTTTTAAGAAATTTCTCTGGGCTACTAAACAAAAGCCCTGATGCCAATAGTGGAGTACTTCTTTATGAGCTGTTGATCATGGAGATCTCAGAGACCACCAAAAGAGTATATGCTTTTTACCATTCTTCTTGGTTGCCTTATTGCAAAATACATCACACGTACAGGATGCATGACGCAGAGAAATCATCTAGAACTAAGTTGCAAGCTTCCTCCCCACCTGGTAGTTTCCTAGTCCCCAGGAATACTTTGCTACTAGGGGAAAAATCAGTGCTCTGACTCAACTGTGAGTCCTACAGTTCAGGATACCAATCTGCCTAGCAGAGGTGTAGACATGCGCAACAGTGGCAGTGCTGTTAAGGGGATAACCCACTGTTCTTTCATTGGGTTTTAGCTCTGCTACATAGACTGGAATTCCTGCCTGGTTCTGTAAATCTCACCAAAAGCCCTAGGCGTAGGTCCTAGGAAGGAACTGAATGCTGTCATTTAGCTAAATTGACTGTACTGAGTTGACATCTAACTATCTATGTTTATGCCCATAAACCCTCAGCCTTAATCAGGAAAACCTGGAAAATGCAGAAACTCGTGGATGCACAAGATGTTGAGAATAAGTGGCAGACATTTCCACCACCCACTTCAAGGCTCGGGAAAGAGGGTAGAAAGGACTTTAGAGCCTAAGGGTAGAGAGAAGAGTTGTAGAATGTTGTCTTCTGAGTAAGACTCAGCCTCAGTCACAGCCACCATGAGCTCATAGCGGCTGTGGATGCTTGCACTAGACCTGGCAACAGACGGGCATGGATAGAGAAGGGACTGGGTGGGAGGGAGATCTTCCCATCACTGTTTAACTACTTGCTCCTGATAGTTTGGGGAGGAGAGAAATCAGTGCCTTTGGTTGTGTACCTTTCAATGAGGTTCAGTGCTCCACTCAAGGGTTACAAAGATGACCCTAGTTGAACTAAGTGGTTCACAAAATAAAATCCAAAACCATAAAGCTTGAAAAAAGACTGGTAAATTAGGAGGTATTGTTGGTAGGGATGGGAGGGGGATAAGAAAGGCTAGGGAAAGAGAGTAATCCAAATATATTATGGAATTAATCAATAAAAAACAAAATAAATTCTGATTAATGCCTTTACAAAGAACTAAGAATTTCTTTTAGACAAAGCCTCTCTACATAGCCCAAATTGACCTCAAACTTACTATCTTCCTGCCTCAGCCTCCCAAATATTAAGATTAGGTGTGAGCCACTGCCCAGGGTGCTAAGAAATTCTAATGATCTGGGGCTGGATGAAGAGGAGATGTGTAGAGCAGGAGCAAGAAGGAAGAAGGAAAAACAGCTAGATTCCCAGAGTCTCCTACTTTACCAAGAACCAGCTCCAGGCAGGAATATTCCTGTCCGTGGAGCAGATCTAAAATCCTGCCTTCACTTGAGAGGCATTAGGGCTCTCGTCCTAGGTCATCACAAATATGCCCTTTAGCTTTATTTCAAGTCTGTATATTTTGCCGATACCACCGTATTCCTTTCAACAGCTGAAATTTTTTAAATGATGTATTTGTAAGGGGGGGTACATTATTTAGTCTGTGGATTTTGCACCTATCATGTGTGGTCTCTATGGCTGGTGAACTCCTGCATGGACAAACAACAGGTTCTAAGGTCACACAGAGTAAACTCCACAGTTGTTACAGGACACACCTGCCTGTAGTTCCTGCCTCTGCCATCCTCCCTCCCACCCCACCTACTTCCCCTTAGCTCCAGCAATGAGCCAGGGTGCTGCACCCACACACTCATACTCCAGACTTTGCACCAGGAACTTCTCTGACCCCAGACTTCATGGCTCTTCCTTCCCAGCTTTCATCCAAATGTCTTTTACTGTCAGAGTTAGGCCTGGCCTCATTGCTCATAAAAGTGTGTCCTCGCCAGCCCTTTCATGTGTGTCCTCTGAGTCACTCTCTTCCCTTCTAGCCTCCTACCCCCATGCTAGGCTCCAGGAGGCACACTCCTGTTTTTTCACTACTGTATCCCAATGTCTGCAGCAAAGCAAGATACACATTTACATTTGTTTATGCTTATTTGCCAATAGTGAGTGAATGAATATCAAGTGTCCCACAGTCTGCTCCTGAAAAAGCAGCAATCCTTGACTCTTACTCCTGAATCTTCTTCTCAGTCTCTTGACTGTTCTGGTATTAACCCACATATTTCTAAATAAAATGCATGCTAGTTAACTTGGTAAGACCCTACTGCTGAAGACACCATATATGTCAGCTGCAAGCCATAGAAAACTCAACCTCAACTGACCAAGAAAATTTCCTCCCTGATACCTAGGTTTCAGAGGGAGTAGCTGTCATGAAGGCCACTGGAAGAGACAATAAGTTAGCAGTCTTATATAGTGCTGGACCGTCCGTGTTA
The DNA here is from genome assembly GCF_943737965.1 of Phodopus roborovskii. Lineage (NCBI taxonomy): Eukaryota > Metazoa > Chordata > Mammalia > Rodentia > Cricetidae > Phodopus > Phodopus roborovskii. The sequence goes on along the minus strand of NW_026125052.1, from coordinate 14,871,773 downwards.
GAATACCAACCTCACAAGTGAAATAGTGGTACGAATGCTATGTGGGTAAACAACTGCTTTTGAATTGGATTTGAGGCCTGCTCCACAGGAAGGAATTTGTGCCTATTGCTATAAAACTTCTCAAAATCTCACGGCTGGGGAGGTCATAAGCCTTTGAGGTAACCAAGTATTGCTGCTTTGCTAAGTGGTCATATTGTCCATGGATTCACGTTGTCTCTGACTTCATCAAGAAGCTTCTGGAAAATGCATAGACACATAACCCATCAAAGTACTAAGCATGAGCAACTAACTGTTCACTCTAAATGGAACATCTATATCGACCCTCCACTACCACTACCCCCAAGTCTCAGGGAACATTGCAGCAGAGGGAGGGGGAATGTATGAGCTGGAGGATGAGGGAGAGAGAAATACTGTGTTCTGAACATGATGCAAATGTTGCACTTGGGAATTCACAGAAGCTGGGGTTACTGGTACAAGATCAAACCAGTCAAAATTCTATTATAGATGGATGTGATAGTTACTTTTCTGTAGCTGTGGCCAAGCACCATAACCAAGGCAACCTACAAAAGGAAGAGTTTATTAGAGCTTACAGTTTCTGAGGGAGAGTCCTTGATGATATGGTGGGGAGCATGGCAGCAGGAAGGCAGGAATGGTAGATGAAAGCTTATATCTGATCCACAACAATGAGGCAAAGAAAGGGATAACTGGGAATAATCCAGACTTTTGAACCTTAAAGCCCACCCAAATGGCACACATCCTCCAACAAGGCCATACCTCCTAATCCTTCCTAAAGAGTTCTGCTAACTGGAAAACAAGCATTCAAGTGTATGACCCTAATGGGGCCATTCAAACCACTACAGTTATAGGAGGGGTTCGCAAGTGTCCACTTCTGGCTGAAGAGCTATTGGCAGCTGATGGCTGATGGGAAAAGAAAAGTCAGTTTTCCTTAGGGTGTGGCCACTTGTAAATCATCTATGCTCCAGTGCACAACCATACACATACTAACGTGGGAAAATAAGGATCAGGGAAAACAGATAGGCTGAATAGATGTTTATTCAGAGAAAAATAACTTACAACAGAGACAGACGACCGCCATCGGGTTCCAGTCCCAAGGATGCCTCCAGATGCTCTCTGTCTCCCACCAGGAAGCAAGAGAGAGTTCCAGGGTCCCGACCCCAGACCTAGTTCTCCCAGGTCATGCCCAAAACTGCCCAAAGGTTGTGGTCAGTGCAACATGTGCCAGGAGGGTGAATATCTCACTACTCACATACAAGTAGCCTGGGTGGGACTCAGCAAATACCAAAGAAGGGGAGGAGGAGATAAAATTAGGCAGGGGAATATGTTGGAGGAGTAAGAAGAAGTGGGGTATAGATATGGTCAAAATACATTGAATACATGTGTAAAATTGTCAAAGAATAAACTTTAACATTGTATTTAAGAAAACAGATGTTTGTACTGCTATTTCTTGATTTATCAATTGAAGACATGAAAGACCTAATTTCCTATCATGGAAGTTGACAATATAGAATTCTTAAACCACCAAATACATCCAGTGCCACTTCTCTACTTAACATATGATCATAGTAGAATGTGTGTGAGTTCATGTGTGCCTGTGTGTAGGTTCACGAGTTTGTACATGTGTGCGTAGTAGTGTATGTGGCATGTGTGAGTTCACCTGTGTGTCTATATTATATATGCATGAATGTATGTCTTTGTGTATGTATGTGTGTGTAAGTAATATTAAATGACTGAGATCTGTGGTGTGATATTTATCCTCAAGCATATATTGCCCAGTCCTCTTCCCCATGACCTTCTTGATCACCTAGCTAGTCACTCTCCCTTGAACACTGAATGAGCATATAGAACCATGAAGATTTATTTGGAGATCTCTCCTCTGGGTCATCACAACTCTTCATTAGCACATAGTGAATTCTAGTTACTGGTTTCTTTACTAACCAGTTTCTCCATGAGTCTGCAGCCTCCTTATCACACAAATTGCCTAAGAGATTTGGGGACACCAATATCTCTCACAACAATAGGATCCCCAACACATTTGAATAAAGAGCACACAGCCCTGCCTACCACTGTGAAGAGAGATGCCCTTCCTATAGAAGTCGAGCCCCATGGCCAGCCACCATCACAGTGTCAAAGTATGACTGTCACAGGCACTTTTCTACCAGCCTGGTCCCATAGCCTTGTCAGCCCAAAACAACACACAAAGATATATTAGATATAAAGCTGTTGGCCTGTTACTAGCATTTCTAATTGGCTAGCTCTGCCTTAAATATTGACCCATTTCTATTAATCTAAGTGTTTCCACGTGGTCTTATCTTACCAGAGAGAGGGTCCAGACCTCTTCTCTCAAGTCTCTACATCTTAACTCTTCCTTACTGCATCTCCCAGAATCCTCCTTGTCTGCTAGCCCTGCCTATTTTGCTTTCCTTTTGGCCAATAGGGCTTTATTCACTAACCAATAAGAGAAACATATTCACAGAATGACAACGCCCATCATATAACTCCACTGGCTCTCCCTTCACTTTGCTCTTCCCTAGCTTCAGCAATCCCAGGTTATTCCACATACTCATTTTTTCCACTACCTTTTCTATCCCCTTCCACATTTAACCCTCTCTTAAATAAACAGAGCATGTGATTGGAGAGATGGATCAGCAGTTAAGAGCACTGGCTATTGCGGTAAATAAAGGTCAGGATAAACAAATAGGCCGAATAGATGTTTATTCAGGGAGAAATAACTTACAACCTAGACAGATGAACACCAGGAAATTCAACCCGATCCTCTCCTGTCCGAGTCACGCCAGAAAGAGAGCGCCTTCCTGGCCCCCTCCGACCTCCTTCCTCAGGTCACCTCCGCCCATCGCTCCACCCCCCAATGGGCGTGGTCAGTGCTACAGAAGGACTACCTCACTACAATTCCCCTTTTAGTCTAAAGAAAAGATTTAGGCTTAATACAAAACTATATACAAAACAGTGAATAACAAGTGTGCTCTAAGAAAAGGAAAATCGAGAACAAAATGACCTACATATCTAGTCCTAGGGTGAGGGCATAATGGAGTTTACAATAGAGTTGTCCTAAGCTGGAAAACGTAAGTCTAGTACCTAATATATCTAACTAGGAAGAGAGAATAATAGTTGTGATAGTTTAATCTTCAACCTCATCAAGACCTGAGAAGGAAAATAACAATACTAGAGTAGACAGGAAATGCGGATGGACAACTTCCAAAACGGTGCAGCAAGGACAGAAACAGCAAGCCACCTGAACAGTCACCCTAGGTCTCACAGCGACGTTGGTACACCCAGATTTGGCTAAGGCCAAGAGAACTTGACAGACCACAACAACAGCAGGGAAATAGAATGGCTGTCTTACCCTGACTTGGCAAGGTCAAGCAGTCTTCTATATTTGTCTCCTGCAAGCACATAGGACTGCATGTCCAAATCAGTGGTCAAGGTGGGGGCAATTCTATGCCCAACAGGCCATTAGCTGAGGCGAGATTGAACTCCAGCAGGAGCAACAACAGTGTCCAACATATTTTCGGGAAAATGCACGGTGCTGTCAGGAGCAACAGTGTCTCATGTCAAAGGAGTACTAATATTAAAACATTTAAATGCCATGTTCTGCATGTCTATGAAGGATTGAAGATTAAGCATCTATATCTGACTAATCTCATAGGTACAGGAAATGTGAGTGAAGATAATCTATAATACTCGGGAACTTAGCTAAAAAGACTGATTAAAACTTTCCTGAGTAAAGCAGGAACAAATACTTAAACAATATAACTATTTACATATACCTACATGTAAATCCCTAAAATAGAGGTAGAGTATAAGTGTCAAGACAAGAGGTAGAACTATAAAGGGCAGCAAGATAAATATCCCAAATTGTATCAATATACAAAATGTCTTGAACACAAGAAAAGTATACATACATAGAATATGGTAAAAAATAATGTGCATAAATATTATAAGTGGAAACATTTAACACAATATAACAAAATATAAACTTAATTTTACATAGCTTACCACATAGGAATACATAACAATGTAAGCTGTAAAATACTATCTCATTCATACTCAAATTCTCAAGGAAATAGGCTAATCTACTTATATCCCATCTAAACCATACCTTTACCCACCATTCCCTATTCCTGTCTAAAAGATAAACCCGAGTGTAAGCATCACCCAATCCCAAATAACTAAAACCAACCCAAAGACGATGACTATTATCCCAAATTTCCAAGGGTAGGGAAAGGGGGCGTAGTCATATTAAGATTACTTCCTGCTGAAATGGGACGATGATTGCTCCAATGGATCCTGTAGGAAGAAAATTTTTAGCAACCAAATTTCTCAACAGAACTGGCTGTGACATATGTAGTTAGTCACTGTGTGGCAGAAAATTCTTGACTGTAGTTCTATTTGAAACTGGCCAGGGTGTAATAAAAAGGTGCACCATTACAGCTAGCTAGTCATGAGTTGTCTCGAGCAAAACAGTCTCAAACCGGTTTTAGGGTGATGTTTGTAGTTCCGATGCATCAGGTTGAGTCAAGTGGAAATGATGATGTGGGGCCCCATCTTCTTTCCGGAAAGTTCAAAGACTGCTGTTAGGAATCGTTATTATTCCTTGTGGAAAAGTTACACATCAATATTAAAGTAAAATTTTCAAGTTTTAAGGTATGCATTAGGGAAAGACAACAATAAGCATTAAAAGTATGTGAGAAAATTAGGATTTCAGAGAGAAAATTGCATAAGATATGAGTCCCCAGATTTTGTTTCTTCTGCCTTACACCAATTGGCTTCTTGATTTAAGGCAGAAACCATGAATTTAATCTTAACAACATGCTTGAATTTAGAGAAGGAAAGCCAAATCCAACTCCAAAGCCAGCATTGGTTTACAAAATTTGGGACTTCAGGAATACTAGATAATAGAGAGAAATAGATTTCTATATAGAAATAGTTTACTACAATTAAATTTTTTTTTTTTTTTTTTCACCTCATATCAGATTCTGCTTCCTTAAGTGATTGTTTCTGAAAAGCTGTCTTCTCTTCTGTAGGCACCTACATGTTCAGTGTCTTTTGGCTGTTTGATGATAGGTTTTCTCTGTTTTCCTGTAAAAACAAGAACAGAACACTTCCCCTACCTTTGAGAGGCCTCCGCACACCTCATAGGACCTAGTTTGTTGGATGACTTGTCATTTCTCTTCATTAAGATGCTTCTCTTGTTCAACTCGGATCTTGATTAACTTAGATGGTATCCATAGTTTTTCTTCTCCTGTAGATACAAATGCAAAACCCCTACCCCAACGTAACACATATCCTGCTTTCCATTCTGAGGTCAGTACATCCTTGAAATACACTGGCTGATTTAGTTCAGAAGTTTTTTCTATTGTCCAGTGTCTTTCTGCAGCTGTTTTTCCTTTTTCATCAGCATTAAGAAAGTTTAATGTTAATAAAGCATTATGTAATCTGTGTTTGGGTGTTTTGGTTCCTCCTGCCTGTTTATGGAGCATTTCTTTTAAAGTACGATTGGATCTCTCAACCACTGCTTGTCCTGTAGGATTGTGTGGTATACCAGTTATGTGCTTTATCTTGTAATACTCAAAAAACTGTTTCAATTTGCTGGAGACATATGCTGGAGCATTGTCAGTTTTTATTTGTGCAGGTATGCCCATAATGGCCATTACCTCTAAAAGGTGCGTTATAACAGAATCAGCCTTTTCAGAGCTCAGAGCAGTAGCCCACTGAAACCCTGAAAATGTATCTATAGTGTGATGTACATATTTTAATTTTCCAAATTCTGCAAAATGAAACACATCCATTTGCCATATTTCATTCCTATTTATACCTTTAGGGTTACTGCCTGGTGGTAAAGGAGTTTGGTTATAGAATGAGCAAGTAGGACATTTCCTTACTATTTCCTTGGCTTGTTCCCAAGTGATAGAAAAATCCTTTTTTAAACCTTTGCTGTTCACGTGGTGTTTCTTATGAAACTCTGAGGCTTCTAGCACACTTCCTATCAATAAACGATCAATTTCATCATTGCCTTGTGCTAGAGGACCTGGCAGACCCGTATGGGATCTGATGTGTGTTATATATATAGGATGAGTCCTCTTTCTGATAGTATCTTGTAACTGTATAAACAATGAAGTTAATTCTGTATTGTCAGGAATAAATTCTGCAGTCTCAATGTGTAAAACGACTCTCTCTGCGTATTGAGAGTCAGTAACTATATTGAGGGGTTCTTTAAAATCCATAAGTACCATGAGAATGGCATACAATTCTGCCTTTTGTACAGAATTGTAAGGGCTTTGAACCACTTTACTAATATTTCCTGATTTATATCCTGCCTTACCTGATTTATTTGCATCAGTGTAGAATGTATGAACTCCAGAAATAGGTGTTTTTCTTACAATGCGTGGAAGAATCCAAATCGTTTTCTTTATGAATTTGATTCTCTCAGTTTTGGGATAGTTGTTGCTAATTGTTCCCAAAAAGTTACTGCAAGCTCTCTGCCAATATTCGTTATCTTTCCATAAGGAAGAAATTTCCTCATTAGTTAAAGGTACTATAATTTCTGCTGGGTCCCTTCCTATTAGCTGACGAAGTCTTAATTTACCTTTTATAATCAAGTCAGAGATCTTTTCTATATATGTTTTCAGTTTTTTATTCTGTTTATGTGGTAGGAATATCCATTCTAATATGATATCTTCTCTCTGCATCAAAATCCCTGAAGGATATTCTCTAGATGGTAATATAACCAGAATACAGTCTAGGTTTGGATCCACACGGTCCACATGTGCTTCTAGTATCCTCTTTTCTACCCATTCTAATTCCTTCTCAGCTTCAGCTGATAGTATTCGTGGACTATTCAAGTCCTTATCTCCTTTTAGGGCCATTTTCAAGTTTTTCAAATCATGCCCTTCTACTCCAATTATGGTTTGCAGTTGAGAAATCTCTCCTAGTAATTTTTGAAGATCATTAAGAGTCTGGTAGCGATCTCTTCTGATCTGTACTTTTTGTGGTCTAATTTTCTGTAGACCTATTTTATATCCTAAGTAGTTGATAGACTCTCCTTTTTGTATTTTTTCAGGTGCAATTTGTAATCCCCAGCGAGGTAAAACTTCCTTTACTTTCTCAAACATTTTTTCTAATATTTCTCCTTTAGAGTCAGCTAACAATATATCATCCATGTAATGATAGATTATGGATTGTGGAAACTGTTTACGAATTATTTCTAACGGCTTTTGTACGAAATATTGGCACAGGGTGGGGCTATTTAGCATTCCCTGTGGCAAAACCTTCCATTGATATCTCTTCACCGGTTGAGAATTGTTATAATTAGGTACCGTGAAGGCAAATTTCTCTTTGTCTTGTTCTTGTAAAGGTATAGTGAAGAAGCAATCCTTTAAATCAATAACTATAATAGGCCATTCTTTGGGTATCAAAGAAGGCAAGGGCATTCCAGGCTGTAGAGAGCCCATTGGCTGGATAACTTTATTGATGGCTCTCAGGTCTGTAAGCATTCTCCATTTACCAGATTTCTTTTTGATCACAAATACAGGAGAATTCCAAGGGCTGGTTGATTCCTCAATATGTCCAGCATTTAGCTGTTCCTGAACCAGGCTTTCTAAAGCTTCTAACTTCTCAGAGGTCATAGGCCATTGTCCTACCCAGACAGGTTCCTCTGTTAGCCATTTTAAAGGTAGGGCTTTTGGTTCCTCTGTTTGTTCAGCATTTGTATTTTGTTTTTGTACTGCCTGGATATTTGGTCTCTGTCTTGTATAGTACTTAACAGTATTCTTTCCACAATCATGAGGTCGTCTATGGTTCCTATCTAATACAGGAGGAATGTTAATCTGTGTATTCCATTGCTGTAATAGATCACGACCCCATAAATTTATCACTACATCAGCCACATATGGTCTCAACCTCCCTCTCTGTCCTTCTGGTCCTATACAGTCAATCCATCTCGTGCTTTGTTTTACCTGAGCCAGGGTTCCAATCCCTAAGAATTGAACATTTACCTCATGCAGGGGCCATCTTTGAGGCCAAGATTTATTAGATATGATAGTTACATCAGCTCCAGTGTCCACCAGACCCTCAAACAGTCTATTATTCATCTTAACTATCAATCTAGGCCTATGACTATTTATAGCAGTTTGCCAAAATATACGTTTTTCATTTCCTTCTGTCATGTTTGATTCAACTTCCGTCACTAGTTCGTCATCCAGAGCAGTATGAGTTTTTATAATAGGCACAGAATTTTCTAATTGTCCTGTGGGAGATTGTCTTCCACTGTGACTGGGAATGTTCGAACCACCTGTGATGTGGGGGCCTTCGAGAGGCCCCCCAAGGAGTTTCCCGATGGTAAAGGGTTTCCTTGCTTGTCTCTGGTCGATCTACACTCATTTGTCCAGTGTCTGCCTTTGCCACACCTTCTACATAACCCAGAAGGCTGAGGCCTTCTGTTTGATTCATTCCTGGGGGTGTTACTTCTAGGGAAGCTTTGCCTACAATTTCTTTTTAGATGTCCTATCTTACCACAGTTATAACATCTGACATTATGATATCTTTTCAAACCTTTGGGGATGGCTTCTCCTACCCAAGCTTCTAAGTCACCATAGTAAGGAACTCTGTTATCTTGATATCTTCTCTGACCTTTAGATATGGCTTCTCCTATCCATGCTTCAGTCTTATTGTCATTATACTCAATGTTGCCTGTATATAGGACCCATTCATCCAAGGGTGCTGATCGCATTTTTAAAGGCCAAAGCACCTGTTTGCATTGAGGATTCGCATTCGTATAAGCTAAAGATTCTATGAGTATTCGCCTAGCATCTATGTCTGCTATCTCTAATTGTACTGCCCTAGATAATCTTTCTAAAAAGATACTAAAACGTTCTCTAGGTCCTTGCTTTATCTTGGTATAAGGTTCTATCCTCTCTCCTAATTCATGAACCTTATCCCAAGCATTCAAAGCTGCTGTACTGCATAGAGACAAGATGTGTTCATCATAGGCAGCTTGGGTTTCTGGGTCAGCATAGAGACCCTCACCAAGAATTTTATCTTGGGGAGCTTTATACCCTTTCTTTAAGCCCTGAAGTTCAAGAGCTTTTGCTTCCTCTCTCCATAAAGCCCTCCATTCTATTTGAGAGGCGCTTTCAAGGACAGCTGATATTAATTGATCCCAATCCTTAGGGGTTACCTTGTTATTCCATGCCCATGATTCTACTAATTGCTTCACATAAGGTGAATGCATGCCATAAGAGACTACTGCTTCCTTTATACCTTTTAAATCTTTCATACGTATTGGTTCCCACTGATATGCAACAACACCTTTTGGATGTTTCTTCGTTGCTGGCTTTTCATGAATAGATACAGGGAAAGCTCCCCTGACCCTAAATGGTGTGGAAAATTTTAAATCTTTTTCATGCCCTATTACCTGTAGTTCTTCTTCTGATGTATCAGACTGAAGGTCTTCTAAAGCCTGAAATCTATTCACCATTGTTTCTTTGAGTGTCTGAACTTCTTGAATCAAATAACTTTCTAGAGACTTCATTGTATCAGTCAGTTTCTTACTTTCTCCAACTACAAATGATTCCATGTTTTTAATCTTATCATCCTTAGATATTATCTGAATGGCGTGTAAACTGCCTTCCAGAAACAATGTTCTATCTGCTAGCTTGTCATTATCCTCAGACATGGAAGAGATTCTGTCATCTAGTCTTTCTATCTGATGTTCCAGTTTTTTAAACTTATTAGTAGCTTCCTCCGACCAGGAGTGGGCTGTTTCTGCTAGTTTGTTAATGCATTGCATTGTTTCTGTTCTGGTTATTGAAGTATCTGACATTAAACAAATTATACCTTTCAGCTCGCCAACGCCATCTTCAATATTCTGAATCTTTCTTTCTATATTTTCTATGCTTTGAATTCTATCATTTTCAATGTTTCGAATCTTTGTCTCTATGCTTTGAATTCTATCATTTTCAATGTTTCGAATCTTTGTTACTAAGTCTCCCATAGTTTGTACAAGTTCCTTATTGTTTGCTGTAATCTCAAACCATTTCTTTAAGAATATCATGTTAATGATGAAACCCATTGCTATTACAAAATAAAAGTATATATTGGTCCAGTCATAAGTTTCTTCTGCTAAAATCCCTTCTACATATGAAGTAAAATAATTCCTAAAGTTCTGCATAGTAAAATTATCTGCCATAGTTATAGAACAATTTATCTCAGATTTTATATCAGCTTAAATTGCAAAAGATGTTACAATTACCTTAGGTGTAATTCTGCTGTCCTGGAACTTTGATGCTTTTAGTTGTATATCTCCGCTTGTGGTAGCTACGCCTGGAGGTGTGTCATCAAATAGCGCCTAGCCGCCCAGGCTCGTCTGATCCCGGTTCCTGTAAAAAGTTCTTAACAAACTATGGCAAGCAGAATTTTGTTAAAAGGGGACTTTTGGAGTTACTTGTAACACAAGACGAAACGCGTGCAAGCCGGGCGGGTGCCGCCGGGCGGGTGCCGCCGGGTGGGTGCCGCCAGGCGGGTGCCGCCGGGCGGGTGCCGCCGAGAGGCTCTGCGCGAATGCAAAGTCCCGTGCGGAAATGGGCAAAAAATGTTAAGCGGTAAGTGCCTTCTCAGGTCTGCTTTAGCGGCAAAGATCTCCTTTGCAGTAAGGAAGAGGCAAATGTCCCAAAGCTGTGGTGAGTCCACCTGGTTAAACCCTGCCCGTTGGGGAAGGTGGGGAGGGGGGGCGGCTTCTGCCGCCTGTGGGGGCAAAACCCAGGTAAATTCCGCTTCTGACACCAGATATTGCGGTAAATAAAGGTCAGGATAAACAAATAGGCCGAATAGATGTTTATTCAGGGAGAAATAACTTACAACCTAGACAGATGAACACCAGGAAATTCAACCCGATCCTCTCCTGTCCGAGTCACGCCAGAAAGAGAGCGCCTTCCTGGCCCCCTCCGACCTCCTTCCTCAGGTCACCTCCGCCCATCGCTCCACCCCCCAATGGGCGTGGTCAGTGCTACAGAAGGACTACCTCACTACAACTGGCTGTTGCTTTTCCAAAGGACCTGGGTTCAGTTCCCAGCACCTATATGATGTCTCACAAGCATGTGCTAACTCAAGTTTCAGGGTCTTCCATGCCCTATTCTAGCTTCCTTGGGCACCAGGCACACATGTGGTATACAGATATACCTGCAGCCAAGACATCCATACATAAAATGAAATAAGAAGTTTCAGTTACCACAGTCAGAGCAGCATGACTCCTTCCAAGTTAGGATAAAGGTTTTATGAAATCTGTTTTCTCACTGGCCTCAGTTGACAACAGCAGCAACAACAACAAAGCATTCAAAAATGGAAAGCATACAACCAGTTACAAAGTTCTCTGTGACTGGCATTCCACAACAATGATTCCCAAACTCTGTCTAACATCTAAATAAGGCAGGAAGGCTTGTTAAGGTAGATTTGAGTGGCTGGACCATGTTCCCAGTTTCCCATCCAGAGAGTCAGAGGACAGTTCTAAGAATCTACATTTCCAATAAGTTTCCATGGGAGTCTGGGGACCACGCTCGGAGATCCCTTGCTTTCCCACAACACTTCCAATCACTAAGTTGATGCAGCCATAAACTGCTTTAGATTCCCTACCTTCCACCAGCAAAACCAGGTATCAAATAGGAATGCAGCCCTTCTCAAACTTAATACAGGCTCAAATCACCTGGCAATAGGGTTAAGGGCAGATGCTTTCTCAGCAGATGGAAAACCCTAAAGTCAGCACAGAGATTCCTGGTCTGGTGAGACCAAGGTTGCTGGTCTGCAGACCAAACTCAGAGCTGAAGACACTGCACAATTTACAAAGTAGATTCATTCTAGAATGAAATGATTTCTTGGGTCCACAACTTGGAGAAGATTTCAGATATTTTATTTCTAATCTGAACCCTATGGCTACCATACACTTCTGCTGTGTTTAGACTTCTGACAAGAAGAGAAAGCAGTTAGCATGTAAACTTTGACCTGCATGAAAGTCCATATGAATGAGCCAGCCGACTCATCAGCGCAGCCCACAAGGACCCAGGCTCTTGGTCACAGAGTAATGAAGCAGGAGGGGAGGCTGGGAGGGTGGGGCTGTTCTACGTTGATTGAGGACTTTTGTGCCTGTGATGAATGGCCTTGTTCCACAGTTACTGCGTTCTGCCTCCCATTGACATCTGGCTTCTACCGCATTATTGACTCTGAATCTCCTGCAGGTCCATTTTCATGTTGTCATACCTTGGCTATAAAGACATTATAGAGACAGGGAAGTGGAAAAGATCATCAGTCCCTTAAGTACCTCCCTCACACACTGCTCTCTTGTACCTGCAGGTAATAGTAAGCATGCCATTAAGTGAGAGCAGACCACCTACATATTTTTCAGGGCCAAAAAGAGAAATGTAAACCCGTTGTCCAAAAATAGTTAGAAATTTCAACACTGTGACAGCAGAGCTATCAACCAAGAGTCAGAGCCCTCTAAAGTCATATGTTCCCACAAAGCCAACCCTAGAGAGGAAGTCAAATGATGAGTGTAGAAGCTTGATCTCTTTCTCCCCTCCCCCCTTTCCCTACTTTTATGACTAGAATGGCAGTGTCATTCATTACATGATTGAATAAAAACTGGTTCCCTGTGTCTCTGCCCTACCTTTTTTTTTTTTTTTTTTTTTTTTTTTTTGACCTTCAAGTAAAGTCTTACTAGAGGCCACTGATTCCGCAGAGGGCTACACACAGTCTACCTTTGGTCTGACTGTGATAAAATGGTTTACCTAATCTATGATAAGGATATGTACTATGCAAACATGATTAGAGGGGAGAGTGCGTGGTCTCCTAGACTTACAAGCTTCTCCGGTCGTCTGACAGGGCTTCCTAAGTGCAGTGACTCACCATAGATCCTGTTCCATCCTCCAGACTTGGAGGTCCAGATGAGATCCAGGACACACCCACCTGTGGGACCATAAGAGTGAGAACCACTCTTTGAGGAGCAAAAGTAGGAACTGCCCTGTCTCTTGATGAACATCCTAACAACAGGGGCATACTAACCACCTGAGATGGGAACTTCTCTGGGTATAGGTGGGTTGTGGGGGTAGACTATACATACACTAGATTTCAAATACTCCAAAATAAGAGAAACTATCTCATTAAGAGCAGTGTATTTATTGGGAAAATAAAATGTTATTAAAATTCCATCGGTTTGGTCTTGTGAAGTTTATTGGTGATGACACGTTTGACAAGTTCATCAGAGCTCCATGTGTTCATCTTCTCCAGTGGATTCTACCCTCTTCAGGGCAGGAGCACAGAACCAGCCGAGGGAGAGAAACACTGATGGCTGAGTTCATCTGGCTATGAATTACTATGCCAAGCTTCTCTCTCTACTTCAACTTTCTTTCTCAGTGTCTCTCTCTTCCTTTCACTATCTCTCCCTCCCTCCTCTCCCTCTCTCTTCCTTTCTCTGTCTCTCCCTCCTCTCTCTGGGCATTTCTGGGTCTTCTCTCTTCACCTCTCTCTCTCTCTTTCTCTTTCTCTCTCTCTCTCTCTCTCTCTTTCTCTGGAATGAATACACTGTATGACAACTAAACAACTATGATATAGTTGTCATATGCAACTCTATCTTAAAGGCACAGCATGTTCCATCATCTCAGCAATCCATAAATATCTAAAAAGCTGATGTTCTATATAAATCATTCCTAGACCCTCCAGCTTACAATACTTCCTGATCACTGTGTGTATGAATTTCAAAGTGATCATATATGTTCTCAATCACATTTTCCTTCAGAAGTCTGTCTCCAACTTACCTAACATTACCTTTATGAGCCCAGCCAACATCAGTGACAATGCAATTTTTTGAGACATGGCCTCACTATGTAGCTCTGGCTGTCCTGGAACTCATTCTGTAGACCAGCCTGGCCTTAAACTCAGGGAGCTCTGCCTGCCTCTGCCTCCCGAGTGCTGGAGTTAAAGGTGTGTGCCACTGTGTCCTGCTATTTTAACAATACCTTCTCTGTCCATTTTTAGGCTAGTGTAAAAAGTACTGGGTTTTGTTATGGCATTGCCATTCATACATGTCCTTATGTTTTGATTTCATTCACTCCCTTCCCCACTGCCTTCCTGTTCCATCTCAATCCCCAATGCCCACACCCAGATGGTGCCTTCCTCCCAACCACAGACAGCCTTCTCTCTCTTCTTCCATGTCCCTCCTTTTCCTACCCTGATATTTTCTTCCTACCTTCTTTTCTAGTTTCATGATATGCACGCATATATGACTGCATACATGTTTATATACACCGTTTAAAATGTCCTCTGGACTCTTTGTATGAGAAAAGCATGTTGGATTTGTCTGAATCTTGCTTATTTCGCTTAACACAGTGATTTCCAGTTCCATCTCTTCTCCAATGAATGTCACGGCTTCATTTTTCTGTACAACTATGTAAAACTTTTTGAGTGTGTGCCCACATTGTCTTTACCCACTTTGCCCAGCACATTTAATGACTATTGACCCTCACCAGCTTGTAGCCACCATCAAGTGTATAATTCCTATCCTTCTCCTATTCTTACATCTGAAATGCAGTTCAGTGGGTACTTCCTAGTACCAGGTAACATGCAGTGAAACTCAAAGGTACACTCTCAATCCCCACACCAACTCTATACTGGACATTCACACCATCCTCCACTACCTGCCTGAAGAAAGTACCTTGCCCAATGCACATGGCAAGCAAGGACAGAGGCAGACTCCCAAACCAATCTCTGCCTCTATGTCCCGGTCCTTGTCATCCCACAGAATGCTCAGAATCATCTGTTAGCAAGTGGACAGAGGTGGCACTGGTTAAGTTTGATGTCCATTTTAATTGTCAGCTGACACAACCTAGAATCATTTGGGACAAGTCTCAGTGATGCACTGTCTGGATGGTGTTGGCCTGTGAGCAGGTCTTGGCTGTCTTCATGGATGGGAGAAGAATCAACCTAGAAGTGGATGGCAGACATAGAATTATCTTTTAACATAAGAATGTGGCAGACCAGAACAAATAATTTCCAGAATTACTTTTCAGTTAACTGAGCATTGTTTCTTGGGTCAAATTCGCTGTATAGTTTTAAACCTGACATTTAAAAAAAAAAATACTATGTCAACCCAAATTCTGGTAGGATGTCGTGTTGCAAAATCACAAGTGAATACACGCTGCAGTCAGAATTGCACTTTGAGAGATTCAGGTAAATCTTTAATAAACTCTTAAATGATTTAACAAACAACAAACTCTGCAGCAAGAAACAAAATAAGTGATGGATTTGGATCAAGTTGCCCAGAAACACTGTGTCACCATTAATGTCAACACCTCAAACCCGATATCACTCTTTAATTACTACATTCTTCCCCAGCCTGGAGTTTTTCCAGACAGTTCATTTCGCAGAGATGTATTTACTTTGAGAAAGTATACCCAGCTGGCAGCCTGTGGCTCCATCAACCTAAGACTCAGCCATAAAATCCTATTATATTTCTCCCCAGGCAGTAATTATTTGACACCCCTCAACATCTGTGTCACACACAAAAGAAATTGTTCTGGGTTTGACTGCCTTTTCATTGCTCAAAATCATAGAAAACAACAAGCGATTTTTGTGGAGTCTAAGGCATCAGAAATAGTAGTTACATTGTGGGTGTTGAACGGAAGCAACTCATTGTTGAACAATATTGATAAAACAAACCTCCATTGACACTGAGTGGGTCCCCAGGAAGTATAAACCCCCTGGTTTCAAAGCTAGGAAATGTGACATGAAAATAGACAATTCACAGAAAGGGTTATTGTTACCACTGAATCTTGCTCCCCTGTGGGGTCCTAGCCTTCTCTCTACTAAACCAAACCAAATGAGGTCTTTCCTTCCAGCCCTCTGATGCCCAACTGTATCACCTGAGGACTGCTCACTTTAGTAGAGTGTAGATGATGACATTAGTTTATTACCTGGACTCCCTGGGGCTTGTAGACCCACCTGCCTCCCTCGGTTCATTATCAGGACAGCTGTTCTGTTCTTACACCCCACACTTCCTGGTCATGTTAAAAAAAAAAAAAAAAAAAAAAGATAGAGTTCTACATTTGGAACACTCTGTCTCTCCCAGTGTTGTTAATAGATCTAAGAAAGCTGACTTTTTAGCCATGTTGCATGCCTCCCCTAGGCTATTTCTTTCCCAGTCCTTGAGCTCCTGCTGGCCCTTCTTCCCTGCCAGGAACAAGGTGCAGGTCTCTGAGGGTCTGGGTAAACAAGGACCCTGTTCTCCTTCACTCTCTCTCCAAATATTAAACGTATTCATGCCTCACCCCACACCACTTCTTCGGCCTAAAGGCTTCGCTCCCTCCCTGAGTTTCCAGGGTACTTCCTTCAGCCCTTTGCTTTCTCCATGGATGCATGCCCACGGCAGTATTTCTTCCACTAACCACTCACAAAGCACTTTTGACATACTTTGTTTTTCAGAAAGCAGGGTGTTCTATCTAATGTGTACAGTTTTCCTGCTCATCTTCCTGATATATGTACATTCACAGTGCTAAGTATTTATAGAGTACACATAATTTCATGTTTACTTCCTAATATCAAGCAATAATGGTAACTAATATTACCATATGCCCCCTTCACTTCTTTGGACTTTATCTTAATCATGCTATTAAAAAAAATCTTGTAAAACAAAGTTTATACCTTTATTAAACAGAATACACAAAATATGATGCAGGATTGTGTGTGGTTAACATAAGATCATCTTTTTCAAAACCAATTGCTCTACTGAAAGAAAAGCAATGTCTACAAAGGATAGAATAGCAGGTGGACACATTAAGCATCCCAGCTGACTGACAACTCAGCTGAAGTTCTTGCTCTGGCAGACTCTCCTTGTATTTGAAACATGATGAATGAAATCATTGTTACTATTGACAGTGATAGAACATCTCTTCTTTTGAAGATTTCACTCATGCACATAATGTATCTTGGCCATATATATCACCCACTCCCTTGTGTTCCCCCAGCCCCTTCCCAATATATCTTCCACACCACTCTCAACTTCATCAAGTGTGGAAGGGGCTCTCCTTGTCAACAGGATGAATTAAAAAGTAACAACCAAACACCCCTTTATACTATTACACGAACACATCTGCCATCGTGTTCTGAAAAGCTAATAAATAATGCATCTATTCATCTCATGCAATGTTTTCAAATACATTATGCTTTGCCTTGGGACTCTTGTGGGGCCAATTGTGACTTAGAGCAGCCTAATCAATTTTGTGCTATTGTGCACACAGAAAGACTAGGTCTCCAGCATCAGAATGGAAAATAGAAGACACTGGGCTTATATTGAACTTTTATAGTGGCCCAGTAACCAATTATTTAATTGAGAATGTTGTTTCTCAGCAGGGTGGTATTTGCAAAAGAGTTTCCCTAAGTCACATAAAGAGAAAAAATCAATTTCGAGAGCAAATATTGTGTTACTTAATCTCCACTTTCCATGTTTGCATTGTTGCTACGGGGAAGTCATTAACCCATAGACGCCTCTGGCATCTCATTTGTGAGACTAGGAGGATGGGCTATGAGACTGATTTCTTCCAGATGTGAGAGCCAGTGTAGTTTCCTGCATTTAAGAAGAAATAGCATGAAAGACAAAAAAGATGTGATGAAAAATTGCCAGTTGATTACTCGTTTTAAAGAAAAAGTAGCAAATATTCATTGTTCGACGATCACAGAAGTGCATTCTAAAACTGAATTGCGGCCCATCCCTCCCTTCACATATCACTGGGTTGGCGTAGCATCCCTATTCTATGAGTGTGAGGGAGTTGCTCGCTCCTCGGACCTATACAGGGCATGTACACACCAGTTAAGTCTTTCTTCTTCCATACAAACCCCACACTGTCTTCTAATGTTAGGAAGTCTCAACTATCTGGACAGTTTGTGTATAGCTGACTCCAAATTGCATCTGCAGGCAAGAATCAAGCCCTGGATTTGGGTTAATGCCATCGGGAGGTCTTAGGATTGGCCAGGCACACCTAAAACATGAGGGTACCCTTTTCTCCTCTCCTGTTCATGGTGGGAAGAAAGAAAATATTTCCTTGGGCCCCACAGGTAGCCTGGCTGTGTGAGCATGGTCCTGAGTGGTATACTCCTGAGTGAAGGCCAACACCTGGGGCTTTCAACAGAACTAGTCCCTGAGCTACTGTGTGTTGGGTGAGCAGGTGGCAGGGAAAGGTCTGCTGTCTCCTAAAGCATCTTGTATAAATGTTCAGAGCAGCTCCTTCCTGCATCTATGCATACAATAGCCACAATAAAGACATGGTGGATAAATGACCGATAGACATAAAGGTCAATGATAATTAATTATGACTATTTGATAATTTTTGGGTAACTGTATTCAAGCCTATAGCTAGATGGCCTTCACAGTTTGCACTCAAACAACATAGATTACACATTTAGAGTACCATAATTAGCAAAATGTTCAGCTTTCAGTTAACGTAAAGGAACAGAAACACTGTAGATAGCAGTGGGGTGTATACCAATGGCATTGTCTCCGGGTAACTCGTGGCCTGTCTGTGCAAAGATCTAGCAGGAACTTGAGGAGATGGAGTGGGCTAGAATTGTGGCAATAATCAATACATGAAGGAAAAATGTGAGACTCAACCAGGTCAGAGGAAACATGCTACATGGGCCTTATTGTGCATATCCAGCTTTGTCTTCAGAGGTGAGCATTCCGCCATGGTCTTCATATAGAATGTGTCTATTGTAGATCCAGCAAGGCTCTTGACACTTTTTAACTGTAGAAATAAAGACAACATGTTCCCTTTTGTCACAGCTCCCCTCCAACCTTCCCCTCAGCCCAAGATTTTTTTAGAGAAGCCCATGATGCCAGGCAATGTGTTACCATGTTGGATCACCTGTAGAGAGCCTTGGCTATTTGAGAAGCTGAGAGGATGGAATCTAAGTGGCAATGGAGATCCCTGGCTTGTTGGATAAGCCAGCAGTGCGGGGCATCCATGGAAGAAAGCTGCAAGTGTTGAGTAAAGCAAGGTCAGGAGAAAAGTCGATGGGCTGCAAACTAAGGCCATTGGGGTACAAGAACCCACTGGAGCTCACATCAGAACAGCATGAATCACAGAAGCTTGACCTGACCTACAGTGCTACATTCTGATCTTGCTCTGGTCCTATCCATTCCTCCTTTCTGTGCCACCATCCGCCCCTCTCTTTTGGAATGGGAATGTTTTATCTGTGTCATTGTATATATACTGACAGTCTATTTTTTTTCAGAGACTCACAACCAAGAGATGGTCTTGAGCTTCACTGTAAATGTTGGCCTTCAACTTTGAATGATGCTGAAGTTGTTATAGTCACAGGGATCCCTGAAGTTGGGCAAGCTGTGTTTCACATGAAGAGGTAGTCGTGAGCCATTGGGGTATGGGAGTAGAAGTCTATGGCTTGAATTTGAAATGTTCCCCATGGAGTCTTGGCTTTGAATACTTTTCCCCTCACCCTCACCCCCGACACACACACACACACACACACACACACACACACACACACACACACACTTGCAGCTGGTGGCACTCTTTTGGAAGGTTCTGAGAAGTCAACCCTAACTGGCAGATGGAGGTCCCTAGGGGTGATTCATTTGCCTCACCCCTGCTTCCTGGTTTGCCATGAGGCACATAGCACCCTTCACCACATCCTACCAGCAAGAACTGGGATGCTCCTCCATGCCTTTGAGAACATGGTGGACTGAGACTTTCTGAAATCAAGATCCCAAAATAATCCTCATTCCCTAAAGTGGCTCCTAACAACCACAGCAAAAGTAACTAAAACAGTGGGGTACTCTCCACACTAAGACCATTTCATCTCTTTCCAGAGTGTGTGTGTTTCACCTCCCAATTTGTGTACTTTTTTCTTATTATTTTAATAACTCACTGAATCCACAATTTTCATTTTTAAATGTGGAGCTCCCACACTCGGGACTTTCTGAGCACCCCATGGTTTATTTGCAAGTGAAGATGTGAACAAAATTATAAACTCAATGTAAGTACATACCCACTCTTACCTTTTCTAAGGAGACTCTGTTCATCCTTTCCTGAACATTCAAAGACTTTTGGGGGGAAAAAATCATCTTCCTTTACCTCCTCAGCTCTCATCTGTTTTAATACAGTCTTGGGGATTTTTGTTTGTTAGTTATTATTATATTGCAGTAGTCTCCTTTGTCCATAGTCTTCAATAAATGCCTGGGAATACAGACACCATACCATCTCTACTATAGATATTGAATACACACTATTTCCTGTAGTTGAGGGGGAAGTCACACAGCAGCAGAGTTCACCTGTCCCTCCATGTTTGGTCATTGCTATAACCTTACTTCTGTACTTTGGGTCCATTATTAAGTAAACTTAGAATTCCCTGCACAAATACTGCAGAATTGCACAGTTACTGAGTAGTTTAGGAGGATGTGCATTGTGGGCATCCTGGACAGAAATGGTTCCCAGGAGGATGGGAGCACGGCCCACAGTAAAACTTCCACTTGCTTATTTCTAGAAACTCTCCATTTAATGTTTTCTGACTACACTAAGTGAGTCTGTGAAAAGGAAGGATTTTGTTTTTCAGTTGTTTGTGTTTTATTTGTTATTATTGTGAATGTAGGTATAAATGTATAGCACACACTTTTTTAACTTGTTTCATTTAGTCTGTGAATGGAGATGTCATTTTGTAAATATGTTTCTCTTATTAGTTAATGAATAAAGCACTGTTGGCAAATAGGGAAGCAAGACAAGTGGGACTAGGAGAGGTGATTCTGGGAAAGGTAGGACAGAGTCACCATGTGATCCCGGGAGGAGAGGACAGGAGTCTGGCTTTCTCAGTAAGATAAGACCATGTAGAAATACATGTATTTGTGGGTTAATACACAAGACAGAGCTAGCCTATAAGAAATCAGCCCTGGTTAACATAAATAGACTTTGCCTCAAAAAGAAAACATAATAATAGATAACTAAAATGGTTTAATATAACCATAGTCAACTTCCACACATTTCCATAAACAAAGGTCATGTGTGCATTGTTGTGAATGGCTGTCATCCCAACCAAGCAAATGCCATCCTGGGGAGTTAAGGAATTCCTTCTTGCAAAAGCATCACCCCAGGTAACCCCTCATGTAGGGGTGGAGAAGATTATAAGACCCTCACCTGAGTGGATACTTCCTACCACTCTGCCTTATAATTGTTCCTGCTTCAGGGAAGGGCTAGAATTTTTAAGGTAGGGAAGACTAGGGAACTCAGGGGCAGGGTGAAATTTCACCTATGAAGTGGTGGGGAAGCCATTATCCCTGAAGGGTAAAGGCTTTCCAAGTATGGTCCGTTAGGAGGAGGAGCACCCACACCCTTGTAAGTAACCCCTCCCATGCCCTTTACAGAAGCCTGATAAACTCATTGGTTCTCCCAAAATAAACTTTAGTGAAATTATTGCCTGGATTTGTTGCTGGTACCTTAGGAGAATGGATGGACGTTGCTTAGAGAATTTTAGCAACATGGAAGCACATGTGTGCATATATATTTGGAGGCCAGAGGTTGATGTCAAGTGTCTTCTTTAATCAGTCTCTACCTTATTTTTTGAAACAGGGTCTCTCATTGAACCTGGATCTCATCAATTTGGCTAGGCTAGCTGGCCAATGAATGCTAACGATCTTCCCGTCTCCACCACCCACCATTTTGTGTTTATAGATACAATGCCAGCCTTTGAACATGAGGGCTAGGAATCTAAACTAAGACCCTCATCTTTGCCAGGGAAGCACTTTACCAGACTAAGACATCTCCCTAGCCCTTGCTGTATCTCTGTATAGCATCTTCTCTTGTGCTTGGTTTCATCTTATGTTGTTTTGTTTATCATGGCTCTAAGAGAGCAATAGGAGGTGTGTGTGTGTGTGTGTGTGTGTGTGTGTGTGTGTATTGCTGTGTTGGTTAATTTTTTCAACTTGACACAAGGTAGAATCATCTGAGAAAAGAGAAAATGCCTCCATCAGATTTCCTGTAGGGAAGTCCATGGGGCAATTTCTTGAATAATGATTGATATAGGAGGACCCGGACTATTGGAGATGGTGCTATCCCTAGATAGGTGCAAGTGCATTGTATAAAAAGGCAAGCTGAGCTATCCATAAGGAGCAAGCCAGTAGGCAGCATTTCTTCGTGGGCCCTGCCTCTCTGTTCCTGCTTGAGCCCCTGCCCTGACTCCCTCATCGGCTGTGCTCAGGACAAATATGTCAAATAACGACCTCCCCCAAGCTGCTTGTAGTCATGGTATTTATCACAGCAATAAAAAGTAAACTTAGACAACAGCATAAGCTCTGTGTGTGTGTGTGTGTGTGTGTGTGTGCGTGTGTGTGTGTGCGTGTGTGTGTGTCTACCATTTATGCCATGAGCCATAAAGCCTTGGTGCATAGCAGGCTAGAGCATCCAGGTTTATGTAATTACACCCCCCCAATATTCAAACAACAAGGAAATCACCTTACAGCATATTTCTCATAACATAGCCCTGTTGTTAGGTGACTCATGGTTGTATATTATATTCTCCCTCTGATAATCCCACAGCACTGAGATAACATATCCACAAAGTTCTCAAGTCATAGTTGAGCAGAAGCACCAGATAATGGGAAGCCAATGCCAGAGGTGCAGAACCAACTCTGTAAAAGACAACACTAGAAGTTTATGTTCACTCCATTGAGCACCTCCCACCCAGCACCTAGTTTCAAGAAAGAATCTACAGTCAGTTTCTTCATTTCTTCTCCCTCCCCCATGTCCTGATCCCCAGAAGGCAACCTCTCTAGAACCTGCACAATCTATGTCTACATATCTGAGCCGCAATAGCTTGTCCTTGCTGTGGAAAAAACGAAAGTAGAAAGTCCTCTGAGAGCTGTAATAGTGCTCCAAACCACTGTCCAAATGTGATGTTAATCATTAACACTCAGTTCAGCTGTCTCCGAGGTCAAAATGCATCTCAATTACATGCAGGAAGTTGTAGTCCAGAATCTATGTGCAGATACAGTAATCAAACAGCCTGGAATAGCAAGGATTTTAAATTTGTGCCTGTGTGCATGAATAAGGGGCAATAGGGTCTTATTCGGTCTCTGATATTGTTGAAAGAAATGAATTCCTATGAAACAGTAGCTTGATTTCTGTAGTCACTTCATAATCTAGAATCACCTGCCAAAGAGTAAATTAAGTACTGTGAAATAACAGGTGGGATAATGTACAAAGTTATTTCTTCAGACAACTAAAACTGAGCTGTTTAACTCTGACTTAAATATAACTCAGTCCAACCACAATAATAATTATGCTAAAGAAGAGAATACAAATTATAATGTTTGACAACTGTTTATATTCCTTCCTTTGACAAAGATGTGTTAATCAGCCTTCTGCTACTGTGACAAATGCCTGAGGTAAATGGTGAAGAGGAAACGTTTATCTTGGTTCATGATTTCAGAGGTTTCATGTAAAGTCAGCTGGCACCAGTGGTTTGGGCTTGCTGTGACACAGTGCATCATGGCAGGAGCCTGGTAGAGTCACCATTCCCAGCATGGCGGCCAGGGAGTAAAGAGAGGCAGAAAGAGCAGGAGCCAAACACCCCTTCCACAAACATACCCCTGGTGGCATGCCTTCCTTCCACTCCTAATGGTGCTAATACCTCCCAGCAGCACCTCAGACCAGGGACCAAGCCTTCAACACAGGGGCCATTGGAGGACGCCTAACTATGAAGCTCAGTGCTGCTTTCAAACATCGTCAGCGTGTGTTCTAGTTCATGAAACTCAATGAAGACTCACCTCAAATTCTGCACAATTTTAATGATGCAGTTTCCCAATGGCTTTAACCAAACAGCTTTCTCTCCTACCTCATTAATCAACACCAAGCACTACATTTATTTACACACGTGTATACACACACACACACACACAGTCTTTGTCTCTAAAAGTTAACTAATGCAAATTTCATCTATGACAGCTATTAATAAATTGATCTATTACCCTAACAAACACCAAGAGCTGCTTGCTGCATGTTCAGCCATTAGTAGTGAACACTTGAGGAAGATTGGCTGACCGACATGTGAATAGGTAACAATACACCAGCTTCCATATACCATATACTACACATATGCCATAAAGTCCCTAAAGCAAGGCTAACTTGGTCAGCTTTTACTTTATACAACTTATAATTGAGTTAATCTATAAGCAATTTGTAACTTGAGGGTATGCTACCTAAAAGAGACAATACAATCTTACTGTAATTTAGAACATTATTAGGAAAAGTAACATAAGCAGATTGCTAATGTGCTTCCCTTTTGTGTGTGCATGTGCTTGCTCGCTTTAATGGTACTCGGATCTCCAATCAAGTAAGGGTTAAGATGAGAATGGGCGTGTTTTCCGTGACTTTCCCAATCACTTCTAATTAATTTGACTTAAAGATGTGGCATAAATGCTTCCAAAGAGGAGATTTTTCAGTCAGGAGACTGAAATGGAGTCTGTGAGGAAACTCGTTCCTCAACACTCAGTGTTCACCGCCAGTTCTCTGCTGGTGAGACGGTGCCCCATATGTGTGAATGCAGGAAGCGGCAAATCCTCCTGCACAGAAACAGGTTCGGGCTCTGGAAGGAATGTTTCTATTCAAACAAATCAATAGATGGAGTGGCCAAGGTTCATAACAATTACCCTCTTGTATCAGTGGCCTCTGGAAAGTTAGGTATGAGTACCTGTGGCCACCTGCAACCTTCCTTCTCAGGAAACCACTGAATGTAGGAATCCACAAGGAGTAGCTAGCTTCCGCTGCTGGAATCCATCAGGGATCCCGGTGGCTGCTGCGACAGAGTCAGGGTGGTAGGAGCAGAGAGCATCTCATGGTAGTATCTAGCTGGTCTCAGACAGGAGGCAGGCTCCTGTATGTAACATGCCAACTATAAAAAACTGGTTTCTTGGTGATTTAAATTTTTAAAAGCATTTTTTTCAACCATTAGACGCAAGTATATAAAAGATATTTGTAAGACTTGTATAATGGAGTTTGGTTTTGTTTTAAGGAAGGAAAAACTCTCAGGAGGAATCTCAAGGCTCCTGCCCTAGCCTAGGAGTTCCTGGCAGCTGAGGGCTGCTGGGAGCCAAGAAAGGGGTTGGATTTCTTTGGAGGTGTGGCCTCTGATAGATTGTCCACACCCCAGTACACCCATAAGCACACAGGCAGCACTAATTAGACTCATGAGTTATTTTTTTAAAGAGGGGGGAATATGAAGTTGGATGGGAAATGTGTTGGGGGGGTCTTTTGGGGTAGTTGGAGAGACAAGTCAGGGTAGATGTTATCAAGATATATTGTATTCGTATATGAAACTTTCTAAAAATACCATTTAAAGTATTTTAACTTCAAAATCAACACCTATACTCATTTACATATTCACCATATTCAGTTCTCAAACTCTGTGTGTGTGTAGGAGTATATTCATTTGCTCACATACCAGGCTGAGGTCAAACTTGCAGTAATCCTCTGTCTGTTTCCCAAGTGCTGGAATTACAAGTGTGCACCAGGGCACCCAGCCTCATACAAGATATTTCAATAAACTGAAAATATAAGTTCTAAACAAGGATAAACTTAAAAGCAAATTTAAAAAAAAACAGAGCATAAAACGGAGGTTCTGAAAAGCAATTCATCATTGAAACAAGCCATTGTCTGTTCTTACCAGTGTGACTTATCATTGTGTTCCCACAGCTGTCTTGTTCAAGACCTGAATTATTCATATAGATTGTAAATATTCTTTATTTGTATATGGAGGATGAAAGAGAAAAAAAAGCCACCCAGGGCAGGTGCAAGACTTGAAAGAACACCCCTTCCTCATTCTTTTTGATACCTGCCTTTATTAAAAAGAAATCACCAACACCCCCACCCCGTGCCCACGCCCCCAGAAAAGCCTTTAAGGAGCACCTCTGGTGGTCATTTCTGGAATGGGATGAAACATATTGCTTTACAAAAGAGGGGGAGGTAGAAAAGTGGACTGTGCCATTCCTGAGGTGACATGGCAGCAGAGGAGGAGTGTCTCTCCTGAACTCTATAAAAGGTCAGCTCTCCAGCACCAGGAGACAGACAGGCTGTGCTCCAACTCCAGGCTACCGGTGTTGCCTCCCAGGATCCCAGATGGAGTTCAGTCGTCGAAGTTTTCACAGAAGTCTGAGTTCCTCCTCACAAGGCCCAGCACTCAGCATGAGTAGCTCCGTGTATAGGAAAGGGGGTGCGCAGCGCCTGGTGGCTGCACCCAGCGTCTATGGTGGGGCTGGAGGCCACGGCACCCGCATCTCTGTCTCCAAATCTGTAGTGAGCTATGCCAGTGATCTCTCCAGCGGAGGGGACCTGTTTGCTGGCAATGAGAAACTAGCAATGCAGAATCTCAACGACCGGTTGGCAAGCTACCTAGAAAAAGTGCGGTCCCTGGAGCAGTCCAACTCCAGACTTGAAGCCCAAATCAGGCAGTGGTATGAAACCAACGCGCCTAGCACCATCCGGGACTACAGTCCCTACTACGCACAAATCAAAGAGCTGCAAAATCAGGTAAGTCATGAGACCCGCGTTTTCTCTGTTACTGTTTAGTCCTATACCAGATTAAGGCAGGGGTGGGCATAGGCTAGGTGAATTCAAACACATGGAGCAAATTAGGTTGAATTTTATAACTGAAAAAAATAAAAATGTATTTTATTGTGTGGCATTAGTGTAAACAGGATGAATTTAACCCACCTAATTACATATAAAATGTGATAATCTTATCATCCAAAATTACAGTCTATGTCGTTGTCGTGGCTTACAATGGCAGGACTTCATGGAGATTAATCTTATTTTTAAAAGTACTCCAAGGGTTTCTGTGTGAGTTTCTCACTAGTCCACCAACTTTGAAGACTCAGATCAATTTAAAGAGATTTTTTTTCTTTTTTCATCTATATAAACATTACAATTCAAATGTCATCCTGCTGTGGGTATAAATAATAAAAGGGTCCAAAGTGGAGACCGAATGATGGGTGGATGATGGGTGGTTGGGTGGATGGAAGGAACAGCTTTTGGATACAAGATCTCCCTGTATATCCCAAGCTAGTCTGGACTCACCACTTTCCTGCCTCTATCTCCTCGGCACTGGGATTAGCCGCCATGCACAGTTCTGATAAGTGGATTCTTTTAAATGTCCTGTTTAATTATCTGCTGACCATCATCAAGCATTTTATAAAGCACTTCTGCAATAATAAAATGTTCTATTGCCCCCAATTCAAATTTATTACAATCATATCACAATCTGTTCCTGTGTCATCCAAGATAGGTGGGGTTCTCTCTCTCTTTCTAATTTTTTTTTTTATAAACCCAGTGGAGTAAAAGTGGGAGACTTTGCTCCTGGCTGGCAATGTCAAGCACAGCACACACCATTTGCTTTGCTGCAGCGTTCTTATCTAGTCAAGGGAAGTGTCCCTTTCTGGTTTACTTCTATTTAAAATGATTACCCCTTTTAGAGCAAAGGCCATTGACTTCCCCGTGGGCCTCTCCTCTGGAGCTGTATTATAGGTACCAGCGCAGCCTGATTCAGATTAGGAAGCTAAGGTGATTACATCACCTTCTACAGGGCTTTCCTTCAGGCTTTCTCTGAAATTGTTCTCTAGCACCTGCTCTCAAGGTTGATGCTTCTGAATTGACTCAGGGATTACCCACAATACCTTGGGGCAGCCATTAGTACCTACTAGCTGGAAGCCTCTCAAGGGACCTCTTTCCAGGAACAGCTACCAAAAGAGATGTGTCATTCTAATGTCTTCTAGAAGTAGACTTCCAGTCTACTTTCGTCTTAAAGAATACAGTGCTTGTCTTGCAAGCACAAGAGCCTGAGTTCTATCCCCAGAACTCAGGTTTAGAAAAAGTGGGAGAATGATGGATAATGTGTTCTTGTGATCCCAAAGTTGGACAAGTAGATCCCTGGGGCTTGCTAGTCAGCCACTCTGACCTACTTGATGAGTTCCAAGACAATGAGAGACCCTGACCCTCCCCACAAAAAAATGTGGACAGCACCCAAGGAGTGGCATACAAGATTGCCTGTACATTTGAACAGAGAGAGAGAGAGAGAGAGAGAGGTACCCAGGGTGTGTCCATCCTTCCATCCTAGTGCCTAATTTTCATTCACTCACTATTTCATAGGCACTTAGCTGGGTACTGAGTATCACACATAGAGGAATGTGTGGGTAAATAAAATGCTGTAGATAGAGACAGGCATGGAACAAGGCAGCTGTCACTCAAAGAGGTAAACGTAGGAAGGCTGTACAGAGCCGCAGAAGCTGGGGTACATCCACTGCTAGAACTGGGGGATATCATTGAAGCCCCCTTGAGGCCGTGGTGTCTGCGCTGAGAGGTGAAGACATTAAAGCTCACCGGGTAAGAAGGGCTAGCAGCGATGGTCCAGGCATGAACATCATCACAGACAAGGCACTTCATAAGGTTCAGTGATGTTCACAAGAAAATGGGTCAGACCAAGAGTCCTGTTTTAACTCTATTGCAGCAATACCATGTCACTATTCCGCTTACTTGCTCTCACATTCTTGAAGTGGACATCACTTTTGATGTAATTACAGTTGTCTCTGAGGACAAATAAAATAATTTTAAACTCCTGCCCTAATGAAAATGTCATTCTTTCTCTTATGTTTTCCAGATTAGGGACGCTCAAATACAAAATGCCCGATGTGTCCTGCAAATTGACAATGCAAAACTGGCTGCAGAGGACTTCAGATTGAAGTAGGTTCTCTAAATCACAGTGAATATATAGAGGTGTGTGTGTGTGTGTGTGTGTGTGTGTGTGTGCGCGCGCGCGCGCGCACACGTGCGTGTGTGTTGATTGTCTTGTTGGTTGATATTTGAGATAGGCTCTTGCTATGTACTCCAAGATGGCCCCAAAGTCAGCATCTTCCTTATTCAGAATTACAGGTGTTTGCCACCACACCCAGCATCATGGTAAATTTTTCTGAAAAACAGTAGTTTTATTCTCATTTATTCAGCCTATACATGTGTATGTGAGAAAGGGAAGGGGAGAGAGAGGAAAAGGGGGAGGGGAGGGACAGAGAGATGGGGAAGCCACAGCACAAGTGTGGCAGTCAGAGAACATTTGCAGGTCTCTCCATCACATCTGGATAAAATTCCAGATGTCAGATGGACAGTAAGTGCCTTTGCCTGCTGAACCATCTCACTGGTCCTGAAAATTAATTCCATTTAGTAGCCTTTCATCACACTTGGATGTGCATATTATTGTGAGCTAGGAAACTTCCATTACATCATATCAGAATCTTGGAGCTTAAAGGCTGTTAAAAGCTATGCAATCCTGCCCAGCACTTGGGGACAGACATCACTCCCAGGATGCTAAAATTTGTTTACCCACTATTGTTTCTGAACACCTCCCAGCAATTGCTATTTTTCTGTTTGGTCAGCTCTGGTTACTAAAATCCTCTCTCTTAGTAACCCGGTTTCTGCTTCTTCGCCCACTGAACCTAATTCTACCATTCCAAGTAATAGCAAAGCAACCCAGAATTTCATTTCTGCACATGCATACTTCTGTAATGTGAGAGCCACATATCTCTAGTGGGTGAGCCTCCACAGAATCATCCCATGCAGACACTTGGCTCCCACATCACAGACAGATTCCATTGATGACTCCTGTACCTCCCAGAGGGGCTAGTGTTTTACCATCTCATCCAGCCAACCAAAGACCTAAATCCAACATATGACTAATACCCTTGGAATTCTGTTCACCTTCTTGGACACACTCACATGAGCATATTCCCTCCCAACTGCAGAGCAGTAGGGTATCCTGGCCCCAGCCTGTAGGGTGTGTCCACACCAACAGCATCACAGTTTAGAAGGACAGGGTTTTGATGTTACCAGAGATGAAAAGGGAGATCAAAATGTAGGTCTGAAGGTGAAACAGTTAGATTCGTGAAGCCCAGCCCCACTTGGTCAGCAACTGTCCTGCTGTGTTATCACTCGGCTTGCTTTGATGGATTTGATTTGTGTCTTTGCTAGAAGGTTGTAGAGGGAAAGAAATGACTACAATGACTCACATTGTACGCATCTGTTTAACAAAATGATAAAAATAAATTCATCCCAGAGAAACCCTGTCTCGGAAAAAAAAAAAAAAGTTCACCCTGTAAAATTTATGTCTATGATGTTAGTTTTCTGGAGTGTTTGGAGGAGGTTATTTGTTTGATTAATTTTGGTTTTGGTTTGGAGTTTTTGGCTTTTTTGGGGGGAAGGGGACTTGGTTTGAGCTTTCCATTTTGTTTCTTGTTGGTTTGACAGTGCTGGGGATCAAGCCCAGGGCCTTATATGCAAACCCAGCTATATCCCTAGCCCCTGAGTTTATACATCAGACTGCAAGTGAACAGAGATATATAGATATAAACGTAGATACTCTTGTGTGAATGAGAGCATGTGAATGCTTGCATGTATGTCTGTGCACCATGTGTGTGCCTGGTCTCCACAAGACCAGGAGAAGACATCATTTGCCCTGGAACTGGAGTTAACAGATGGTTATGAACCACCATATGGGTGCTGGGAATTGAACCAGGGACCTCTGCAAATGCCCTTAACTACTGAGTAATCTCTCCAGTCCCACTACTGAGTAATCTCTCCAGCCCCAGTGGCAGATTATGTTACAGAGTGAATGACCTGGTTCCCAACTTCTTATTCATTTTTCACAAATGTGTGAAGGGGATTGTTCTAAAGTGCAGGAGTTGATCTATCTCACTGTATTAAATCGTCTCCTCTATAACGGCTTTAGAAGGGCTGTTACATTTGCATCTTAATTCATTCCCAGGTTTGAGACTGAAAGGGGGATGCGCATAACTGTGGAAACTGATCTCCAGGGCTTGAGCAAGGTTTTTGATGATCTGACCCTTCAAAAGACAGACTTGGAAGTTCAGATTGAAGAACTGAGCAAAGACCTGGCCCTGCTCAAAAAGGAGCATCAGGAGGTGAGAAATATGCAGGAATGTTTAGAGAATGGTGAGGCAGCTCCAGCAGTAAAAGAATAAAAATGAGAGGAGGAGAAACAGGAAGATGTGATGGCAGCTGTGGTGCTGATGGTGATGAAGACAAATGTCAAACATGACAGCACCCTAACTTTGTTGCATAAGGTTGCTCTCAGTTAAAAAACTGAAAGCAGTACGCAGACCCCAGGAAGCCTACTTCCTGATTCCTTTCATCTTTATCTCTGCCCCATAAAAGAAGTCACAAGATTTATTATGTCTATTCCTCCCAGACTGATCTGAGAATGTGTTTCAGACTAAACTCAATCAGAATATCACTCTCCTAGGAAGTCGATGTCCTTCGCCGACAGCTGGGCAACAATGTCAATGTGGAGGTGGATGCTGCCCCAGGCCTGAATCTGGGAGAGATCATGAATGAGATGAGGCAGAAATATGAAGTCTTGGCCCAGAAGAATCTTCAAGAGGCCAAAGAACAGTTTGAGAGACAGGTAATTCTAGAGCGTGAGCAGATGTGCAGCATCATTCTACTGGAGAGACCCCATGCTTTCTTTCTCTGTTTCTGCCCTTCTGTCCTTTCCTCTCCCCTCTCCTTTTCTTGCCTTCCTTCCTTCCTTCCATCCTCTTTCTTTGCTCATTCTTCTTCTTTCGTGGAATTTCAGAGTGAAGCTCTGCAGCAGCAAGTCACTGTGAATACCGAGGAGCTGAAAGGAACCGAGATCCAAGTCACGGAGCTGAGACGCACCTACCAGAACCTGGAGATAGAACTCCAGTCTCTCCTGAGCATGGTGAGCCCCTCTGGCCTCCCCTGCTGGGTCTAGTCTGTGGTGATGGGGTCCTGTGTTCTGAACTCTGGAAGCACAGATGCTGTTTAAAAAAAAAAAAAAAAAAAAGTAACCTCTCCCCTCGAAAAAAAAAAAGTAACCTCTCCCCTCGAAAAGCCAACAAGGAAACAGGCCTGACAGCTCATAATAACTACAACACAGGAAGAAGCCAAGAGGCAAGGGCAAGGAATTGTACAGATGCAGAGGGAAGAGTAGATCTTGAACATTCCACAGGGGGGGGGGGATCACATTTATCCTAGATCTTAAATCAAAGTTGAGCTTTAAGTTGGGAAAAGAGTAGAGACATTGCAGGCTAAGCAAACATCAGCCTACAGCAAGCTATGCCAACAAAACTACCAAGATGACTCTATGGCATTCTGCTTCTGGGGTCAGGGATAAAGGGACATACCAGCCTGGAGTGATGTCCGTGTAGAGGAAAGATGAGACAAATAGCTGAACTGTGGGCAACTCTTAGAGCTGATTCCCAAGAAAACAAACAAATAAACAAACACAGAAATCCCTTCTCAGTTTTGTCCGCACTTCATCAGCCAAAGAATGACGTGATCAGGCCTGGCCCCCAAGCTTTGAGGGATCTAGTCCTCCACCAACACCAGGAGTCAGATACCCAAACCTGACCAACAGGCATGACCTCCTCCCAAGGGAGTAAATGCTGATCATGTGGCAATATGTCACACTGACGGAACCGTAGGCCCAAAGCTCAAACAAAACAACAAAAACCCTAAAGATGGCAGACATAACAGGCTGAATGGGTCTGTCTAGATGAGAGAATGAAAGAGCTAGAAAACTGGGTAGGGCTCAAAGGCTGCAAAAAAATTCTTCCCAAAAGACGACAATTGCACTGCTTACTTCAAGTCGGCAAATAAGAAACACCCTCCTTGTCTGTCACTCTCAGAAAGAGTCTCTAGAGCGCACCCTGGAGGAAACCAAGGCTCGTTACGCCAACCAGCTGGCAGCCATCCAGGGAATGCTGAGCTCCCTGGAGGCCCAACTGATGCAGATCCGGAGTGACACGGAACGCCAGAACCAAGAGCACAATATCCTCCTGGACATAAAGACCCGGCTTGAGCAGGAGATCGCCACATACCGCCGCCTCCTGGAAGGAGAAGATGTAGGGTAAGCATCGCAGGATGTGTGTCCCTGTCTGTTTGCAACTCTCTTTCACAGTCCTTGTCAAGGCAATCCCCAAAGCACAAAAGCAATTGAACACACACACAACAGCGAGATGAAAATATACCAAATAGTATAAAACACTCCAACTATCAATAGCCTTTAAACAAGGTCTTGGGGCAGGCCTGGGTCAGAAAATGGCTCTCTGAGTGATTAGTTCTTATGTTGAATGTATAATTGGATGCATAAAATCCTTTTGAAAATCCTCACTGACTGCTCATGAGTTAAAACCAAAGACCACAGAGGCCCATGAGAGGCAATCTATAAATGAGCCTGCAAACGTAAATCCAAGGACATGAGGGGAACACAAATTTGAACTCCCATCCTAATTTTATTCTTCACCATAGATATTTCCAGGAGATGATGAGCAGATCGGTTTGACACTAGGTGCTTTCTAAGTTAAAAACTAGAACACTCCAGTGGGGAATAAGCATAGCCCAGGGAACAGAAATAGGAAAATAACATTTAACCGCCCATCAACCCAGACTTCGGGGGAAAAAAGGACAAGGAGGGAAGCTTTGATGTGGGAATAATGTTTACTTTCTGTTTCTGACAACACAGAACTACAGAGTATCACCTGAGCACTCTGGAAACTAGAGGTGAGTGCTCTACACTGGTACTCTTATTTTATATGCAGAAATCTCAGCAGCGCTCTGACAACTGTCTGCCCCTAGGGAAAAGTCCAAGGTGGAGGGTCCTAGAAAGAACCACGTTTCTATTTATTTACTTGCTTCTTTATTTATTGATTGTTTATTTAGTGGGTTCATGCGCGTGCATGTGTGTGTGTGTGCACATGTGTGTGTATGCGTGTATGCCCACGCCACACTGCACGTATGGATGTCAGAGGACAACTTCATGCATGCCACCACATCCAGCTTGCTTCTTTTTAAAAAACATGGGTTTCAGTACCAGATCTCAGATCCCCACACTTTTCTAGCAAGCACTTTACCAGCTGAGCTATCTCAGCAGCCCCAAGACATCAGGATCCTAAAAAGCTTGTACCTAATGAAATCCATCTAAGTGGGGATCTTGGGGGGACTCCCTGTGACAGGCAATTTTCTTAGCCTGTGCTATTGCTAAGATGGCCATCCTGGAAAGGAAATGTACATCTAAAATGTGGATTTCATTCAAGGATTGTCTTTTTCTATCTGAGGTGAGAAGATGAGGGATTTATAAATTTGAGGAGAGTGATACTTTGTGCTTTTTTCATAAAAACCAACTTAAGATTGTATAAGAAAAAGAATAGGTTGAGGGCTTTTTTCCCCCTAGGAAAAAGATGTAAATGAAAACAGCAGTAACTGAAAGTTGAGAGGGATAACAGGGCAGCATGGTCCTTTACCAACCTCTGACATTTAACACACACACAGATATCAAGAAAACCAGGAAGATTAAGACTGTCGTGGAGGAAGTGGTGGACGGCAAGGTCGTGTCCTCTGAAATCAAGGAGGTGGAAGAGAGTGTATAACCCGCTGCCAAGGGGAGGCTGCTCCAGCTGAAAATGAAAGAAAGTGGCCGTCAGAAAACACCATCAGCACTGTGGAGTGATTACGGTGGGATGGGATGTCTACTTATCAGTCTCTGTAATTAAATATAAATGTTCTCACCCTGCGTTGTAAATGCTTGCAAGATTAAACCCAGGGAGTACTAGAATATTTAAGCCATCATCACTGTCTTCTTCATTACAAGACACATTCATCACAGGCCCAGTCAGTTATACTGAAGCTCTCGGTTGGAGGAGTTCTAGCAAGCTACAAATAAACCTCCCAATGTTTGGGTTTTGTTTTCCTGTTTCTGAATTGCTAAGACTCCCTGTGGGGAGCCCATGTGTTCTCCTTGGAACACATGATAATCCCATTGGATTATTTTAGCAGGTCTTTGCTGCTCCCCCTTGTCTCTGCTGCCTCTGGTAACTCAGTGTAGTTCTTTGAATAATTTAAAAGAATTTCCAATCACAAATACTGAAAAGAGTAAGAACAAGGCATGCGCCTGCGCGCGCGCGCGCACACACACACACACACACACACACACACACACACACACACACACACACACGGTGATTGAAATGGGACTCAGACTGAAGGTAGAATGTGTCTTCTTTTCATAACAAACTGCTGAACTCTTTGAGCATGGCTTTATTTGGTGAATCTAGAGTATGAGATTCAGGTTTTCAGGAAACTGCTTTTATGAGACACAACCACACACCGAGAAATCCACCTTTGTAACATGTGCAGCTTAGTGGTCCCCTGTATGTTTGTCTGTGGGTTGTGCATTGACTACCATTAATCCTAGAACATGTCCATCACCCCCAAAGACAAGGCTACTACCCACTAACAGTAAGGAAACAGTGATTCCTGACACGGACGTTGGTCCCCACATGTACAAACACACATATGTTGTATACACACCCACACATGTATGCACATGTACCTACACACATGTACCCACACAAATACAAATATGCATATATACACATAGAAAATAAAGAAGCCACAAGCAAATGACACATATTCTTTTGCATTTGAATGAATATAACTGCTTAGTGTGTTGATGGGAAATTTAAATCCACCCCATACCATTTGTTTCCTTCTTAATAGATTGATCAGACTTAACATTTGTTATGAGAGTTTGCAAATAAGTATGACTTTTATTCTGATTATTATATGAAATATGGTTAAGCAGATCATTTAAAACTACCTACTATTTATTGAACACTTACTGTGGCCTAAGCAGTGACAAACATTCCATAGTCTCTCATTTCATCCTCACAATAATGTTCCAAGCTTGAAACTATCCAGTAGACGCACATGAACTTGTCAGCATATAATAACTAGAGTCTTCATACGACTGGACTTTATGAGATCATCTCCATCTTACAAGTGAGGATCATACATGAAGACATAAAATAAGTGTTTTCCCAGAATTACAATTCACAATCACAGGGAACTGCGGAACCTCAGGGACATTTGTCTAATGCCTCTTAAGTAATAAATTGCACAGTGACAAGCGAACGTGACTCACTCTTGAAGTAGGCATATGTCTTTTGCTGCCGTTCTCTGTCATTTTTTCCTCACCAAACCTAACAGCCAGCAAGGCAAACAGCTCGACAAACATATCAACAGTCACCCCCACACCTTCTTCAAACTCAAGGCTGCACTCAGCACGACTAAGTCAGGGAAGATATTCCCAGCCATGCCATTCTCCATCTTATCGATGAATTCTTATTAACCCGCCAAGACACAGTCCAGAGGGGCCTCAAGCTTTCACGGGCAAATACCAGAGACTACAAATCTGACAATTGAAAGGGAAAAGATGCAGATGCTCCAGAATTGGCCTTTATGATGTGGCAATACAATATGTTATGACAGGAAAACTGAGAATCCTAACTCGGTGTTATATCAGAAAATGGAGAGTTTTTTTTTTTCTTTTGTCTTGCGTTTTGGCCTATCTCTGTTTGGGAGGGGGTTGTTTTGTTTTGTTTTGTTTTGTTTTTTTCCAAAATAATCTTTCAAAGAAAATAAAGGGAGACCACATGCACACATAGAACCAGATGGCCAGTTCCTCCTTCCAGTTCTGCTGGTAATTGTGAAGTAAGTGTTCATCTCTGTGTCTCTTTGTACTTTGTATACAGGTTTAGAACCAGCCAGTATGGTCCTATAATAGGTACACAAGCCCAGAGGAAGCTGATCACTCTGAAACACAGGATGGCACAGTCTCAGAGTCCCTAACTAACATCAGGCCCAGTTGGCAGGGCAGAGGTGGTGCTCTCGCCTTTAATCCCAGCACTTGGGAGGCAGAAGCAGGCAGACATCTCTATGAGTGCAAGGCCAGCCTGGTCTACAGAGCGAGTGCCAGAAGAGGCTCCAAAGCCACAGAGAACTCCTGTCCTCCAAAACAAAACAAAGCATCAGGCCCAGTGACATCCCCTGCAGACCTTCTGCCCTCCCCTTACTTATTAGGGGTCAGTCTCAAATATATAACTACATCCCCCAAATAAAAGCTGTAGCATACACATCAGTTGGCCATTTTCCGTGAATCAATTCCCCTGCTAACATTTGTCTTCTCTCCTCTGAACTCATTAAAAAGTCCCTGCAATTTGTTCCTCTCCCCCACCACACTGCACCTCCAGAATCCCCCCCCACTTCCCAGAATAAGTGAGCTGTGGGGTACAAAACTCAGCCTCATCCACACCCTTGGGGATTCATGTTCATCCTAGCCCAGACGCACAATATAAAACAAGCAACCCCATTTTCTTCCCTTGCTCATGGGATTTCAACATGTAGTGCACAGCAAGCAGTGTCACGGTGAAAATGACCAGTGAATTGGAGTAAGCATGAGTCTAACTTGCAGGAGGTGAATTTGGGTCCAAATAGCACAAGCATAAATCAGGGAACTCACTGACCAAGCCACTGTGAAGATGGTGGGAGTGTGCTTAAGAAAAATCTGAAGAGTTATAAAACAGCACATAATTTTCCCCATGTTGAATATTCCCTAAGTTATGCAAAAAATGAAAGCTATATCAGACGCACATATGTGTGTGTGTATAATATTATGCACACACACACACATTTTACATGGATCAAATCCATGGCCTTATGCATGCTAGGCAGGTGCTATGCACCAATACAAGAAGATGTAATTCTCTCTCTCTCTCTCTCTCTCTCTCTCTCTCTCTCTCTCTCTCTCTCTCTCTCTCTCTCCCTCCCTCCCTCTCACTGTCTATGTCTCCCTCTCTCAGTTTCCTATGTATCCTAGGCTGACCTCCAACCTATGATCCTCCTGCCTCAGCCTCTCAAGTGCTGTTAATAGGAACACTGGTCACCACACCCAGCAGAACCTTAATTCTTGTTAGCAACTCACGGAAACCCTAGTCCTCTCCCTGTGTGCCTTAGCTCATGCAATCACTTCACCAACAAGCCCAGGATTGTTCTTTCTTGAAGCATCTCCACCTTTGTATCCATCTACATGGCTGTCAGAGACAATTACGGTCACCTCTAAAACCTCTACGACAGAAACTGATAATTACTACCAACCTCCAACCAACTGAGCTAACAGGCCTCACCTGATGAACACCGCACCCTGCCTTTAAGAACAGCCCTTGAAGAAGAACTATGGCTCTTCCCAACTTCTGAAGTTATTCCCTTCTACTTGAGTTCAGAATTAAGTGTTAGTCAAGCTTCCAGAAAGCCAAAACAATGCATTTTCACTGATGCATTTAAACAAATTATAAATAAGTTCTCTCAAACAAAACAACTCTGGTTATAGCATGGAGGTTTTTTAGCCAAACAATAGTCTGGGCTTCAGAATAAAAGATCAGTTGAACACCTGATCTCTGCTTAAGAAGCCTATGGTTCAGGGGTACACCCATGTAGAAATATTAACATGTATTTATGAAAGCTTATTTAAGTACACACAATGTACACACTTAAGAAAGTATTTAAAATACACACACAAGCATTAAAGATGGGAACCATACACTTCAACACAAAATTGGCTCCAAGTTCAAAACCACATGTCATTCTCATCACACTATTATGTGCTCATAACAGCTAAGCAGTGATCCTGCTTTGGGTGTATTCCTTTTGACTCTGTAAGCAAATAGCAGCCTCTGTTTTATTTCTACAATGGTAAAATGTAGCCCCTTAGCCTTGGGTAAGTGTTGCTTGAAGCAATAGTTAACCACAATGTCAACTCACTTATGCTTTATAATATGTCAGGACATGACGCCAGAGGACAAGATTCAAACCAAAGATACATTTGCCCATGTGTCAGCAGAATTTCACATGGTATCGCTTTTCATAAGCCATGGAAAATCATTTTGTGGGTCTTGGCACAGTGTACCCTTAGAAGTTTCAGGAAGGATGGAGCCAGAGTTCCTGGTTGGTAGTAGGAGAGAACTCCAATCCACAATTAGGGAGGTCATAGTCACCTGTGCCCTTGCTAATTTCACAGAGAGTAGCAGCAAGGTTGCCCTGTCTGCAGAACACACTGCAGACTCAAATTCTACCTCTGCCCTAAATAAGTCAATGTCCCGACCTTGAGATGGTTCAGTTGTAAAATGGAATAGAAGTACCACCATGGGAACTCTCTGAAACAATGCCTGTGACCAGTTTGCTTGGTTCAGTGTCTGGACAATAGCAAGAACATGAGAACTGATAACAATCCAAACAAGGACAAGCTCGGCCAACAAGCCGGGGTTATAGCTTGGAGGCAGTCTCGGTGAAAGGCCTCCATCTTTGGCTGCAGTTCTTGGCATTCCCAATCAACGACTTCACATTCTCCCTACAAATGAAGCTAGTGGGTTGTGGACTCTCTCATCAAACCTTGTCTGCCTGAGGTTGGTGACCATCCCTGTGCTCACAGCAAATGGATAACTTCTGCAAACCTCGTGCTTGGAAGCCCCGCTTGTTCTTTGTGACTGTGCATAGGTTGGGAAGGCAATGTGTTCCCTGCCTGTGTTCCGTATCTAAAGAGGTGAAGGAGAGTTGTAATTGTATGTCACCATGGGTTCAGCATTCCTGACCCTGAGAAAGTGATTTGAGAAGGTGAGTGATGTCAGTCTCTTTGGTCCTGGGTATTCCTTATGGAGGACTGCCATGAAGCTCAGTTGTGACTCCTGTGTCTGCCCCTAAGCCCCAGTGGGTAGCTCTAACTCCGGCTTGGTATGACTCCAGATTCAAGATTTCTCCTCTGGGGAGACTGGATAAGAGCAAACCCTATCTGGATCTCTAGGTGGCTCCAGATGCTGAACGAGGAGGAATCTAAGCTTCAGATCTGCACTCTGTCACTGTAAAGCAAGCACTGACCTTGAGCCCAACTCTGATGACAAAAAGGCCAGAGAAAGAATCTTCTCTGGTGTCAGGGCTCCCAGGAAGGGTGAAGCTGCTATTAAAGGCTCTTCTTGGGGCAGCTGTGCATCAGAGCCTTCTGGACACATGCAAAGGCTCTCATTAGGATGACAGTGACACCACCACCCTCCAACTATTGTGCTGGAGTCTGTTAACACTTCTGCATCCTGTTGCTTGTCTCTACATCAATCCTTCCTAATTCTGTAATACATATCATAGCTGAGCAGTTTGTCTTATCAAGAGAAAAGTCAATCCAATACATCTTGAATGATGCTTTTGCAAGACTCTGAGCAAATGGACCAGGCCATGGGTGATGTCCAGATGGTTGTTAGTTATGTAATCTTAAGTAAATAATAATACCAATTATGTTTAAAATGTATATAGTCACCCACACCTATATCTTCTTTATTTAGAATGGTTCTTATATTCTCACTCTCTCAAGCCAGAGTGGCAGATAGTTATTTTTCAAGTTCAAGAATAGAGTTATTTTACAATGAGGACTATAGGTAACTGGGCCACCATCTCAAGAAAGTGTATAAAAGAAACCCCTCCCCTTTGTCACCTGATCAAAGCGCCATAACCTAAATTCCTGGAGAGCTCTCCATGCACTGGAAGTACACTAATAGGTTTTCTCGAGGCATCAACGTTTTCCCTCCAAGAGTATCTTTCAGGTTAACACATGTCCCATGGGAATATTGTTTCCATGCCCCTGTATATAAGCCATATCTCTTTTTTTATTTAATTTTATATAACAAAGTCCAATTAAATGAAAACAAACATTTATACACAATATTTGGGAATTTGGGCGTCGTTCTTTCCAAACTACTTCCTGCTGGTAAGGGGCGCTGTCTTGGGGGATTCAAAGAAGATTCAGATATCCTGGCTGTAGTCTGTAGGGCTGTTTTGTCCAGCTGTTTTGAATGTAGGATCATATAAGCCATATCTCTTTCAGAGACAAAAAAAATTAACAAAGGAGATGGTATAAAAGGAATGTTAGCTTTTAGAAAATGAAGACACCAGATAAAATTTTTATTTTTCTTAGTTTTAATAACATGCAGTGTGTGTCTGCAGGGTGGTATGTACATATGATTGCAGTTGTCCACTGAAACTGGAAGTATTAGATCCTCTGGAGCTGGAATTAGACAGTTGTGAGCAACCATGTGAGTGTGGGGAATTGAACCCCAGTGCTCTGAAAGAATAACAAGTGTTCTTAAGCACTGAGTCATCACCTAACCCCTGGATAAAATTCTTAGGATCATGCTTCCCAAAGCTTTCACAGAAATGAAATAAGACAGCCTTCCATGGGTTGTTCTATGCTGCAAAACTGTACCCCTCCTCATCAGAGCAATCAACTGAAAAGGCCTCTGGCTTCTTATCATAGAGTTTTAATCATTTCTTATTTTGGACAGTTTGTTTGTTTTTGTTTTATGTTTGCTTGTTTTTGCTTTTTGTGTATATTGGTAATAGTGAAAAGACCTTAATGACACACAATCCGTCCAGTCAACACTTTTATTCCAAAATTCCCAAGGACAGTGCTGTTGAAGGAATAGCAGTCAACGTTCAGCCAAAAGCCCCAGTGTCGTGGTTTTAATAAGGACAATTCTGATGTAACTCTAATGTTCAACTTCCAAACAGCACTTTGCCATGTTTAACTGTCCTGCTTCCCAAAGACAGAAAAACAAGAATCGTGAAGCATCCTAACAGCATTTTTTTTAAGAATTTTGAAAACCAAAATTCTAGTACCTACCCAGAAAATGTATTTGTTTCCCACCTTCCACTAATGCATGCCTCATCTGCCTCTGAAACTGTTTCTACAGAAAGAACTGCAAGCCTGCTTGGCTGGGTTACATTGTGTTTCCAAAGAAAGTAGACAAAGAGGAGGGAAGAGCTTCGGGAAGCATGAGGCTTCCCAAGGGTTCCTTTGTAACCCATCTGCTATTTTCCTGGTGTCTGGGAGACACTGGCAGTGCTGAGGATACAGGCAAGGAGACAGTTGAGGGTGACAGATCCCTAAGGACAGTGTAACTGCCGCACCCAGCCTTCTTACTTGTGTGACAGAAGTCTACTGGAAATGGTTATTCAATTATAGCTATCTCAGTGAATTTTCATGATGCATAAATCACATCCTCGCTGAGCTGGCCACCTGGGGT
This sequence comes from Phodopus roborovskii, assembly GCF_943737965.1. Taxonomy (NCBI): domain Eukaryota; kingdom Metazoa; phylum Chordata; class Mammalia; order Rodentia; family Cricetidae; genus Phodopus; species Phodopus roborovskii. The sequence continues at coordinate 14,829,718 of NW_026125052.1, read as the reverse complement.
GGGGGTGGGCATCCTCGTTGGAATGCAGAGTGAACTCTTGAACTGCAACACCCACCTCACAGCCTATAAAGACAAGACGTGACCTTCTGGTATACCAGCACTGGGCCTCTCTGGGGTCACCACCTCGCCAAGCTCCCTCTCTAGCAACACTATGTCGCTTTCAGTCTGCACCTCAGGACTGTCCTCACAGTCCAGGAGGTCGTCCTCACAGAATGGGGTGGCAGGAAGACCTTGGGGTGCATCTGCTTCTAGTGTTGCAGGCAGCTACGGAGGAATGGCGTCTGGCCTTGGAGCTGGTTACGGGGGTCTCATTTCTGCGGCTTCCATGTTTGGTTGTAGTTCTGGCTTCAGCGGTGGCGCTACATGCTCCTTACCAGGGCTTGGCACTGTCTATGGGGGACCGCTGGGAGGTGGCTTGGGGGGGCTAGGGATAGGGGGAAGCTCCGGTGGTGGCTCTCTGTGTATCCTCTCTGACAATGATGGAGGACTTCTTTCTGGTTCTGAAAAAGAAACCATGCAAAATTTGAATGATAGACTAGCTTCCTACCTGGGCAAGGTTCATGCTCTAGAGGAAGCTAATGCAGAACTGGAGAACAAAATTCGAGAGTGGTATGAAACGCGACGGACTGGAGACACCGTGCCCCAGAGCGATTACAGTAAATATTACCCACTGATTGAAGACTTAAAGAATAAGGTAAGGGGAAGGGCTTTAGAAACCTTTTTTTCAAATATCACAATATTTTATAATAATAAAATAGCTTAACTTAGAATTTTTTTTAACTAGATTGTACTTAGAGAAGTTTCTCCTCTCAAAGAAATGCAGCTCTGCTCATCATAAAATGGCTGTACTTCCACAGTCTTCCTGAAAGAAATGTACATTTCTTAACTTTTGACATTATTTTATCATTACGTTTGCTTTAAAAAATGAGGCTGTCTTAAACCCTTTGGGGATTTTTGTTTTGTTATTTGTTTTGTTTTGTGTGGTGCTGGAGAGAAAACAAAGGGTTTCAGGTATGTGACCAAGTGTTCGCTCATTGAGCTACATCCAGAGCCTTTGCCTTAGGAGAACGGAACTGGAGATCGATACAGAGTGAGGTAACCCAAGCCCAGAAAGGCAAATGCTGTCTTCAGATGTGGATGCTCATTTGGGATGCTTGCATTTCTTTGTTTAAGTTGAAGTGGGTGCCTATACAGGTGGAAAGCAAAAGAGGAGCCATAGGGAGGAGGAGCTCAAGAGGGAGGGAGGAAGACATAAGGCCATGTGACGGAGAGAAAGGTAGGCGTGAGGAGGGAAGAGCAATCAAAACTAAGGATATAGGAAAAGCTAGATAGAAACTTACTACTTGAAAAGCTGAGAGGAAAGGGATTAAAAATAGTCTAAATGGAGGAAGAAAAGTATTTAGCATCGCCATTTGCTCCTGACGTCCAAAACGACATTTGGGAACTACCGGTACTTCAGGACTCCATTTTCAAGCATCTCCTTCTGTTCATCCAGATCATTTCTGCCAGCGTTGGGAATGCCCAAGTCATCCTGCAGATTGACAACGCGAGGCTTGCTGCTGAAGACTTCAGGGTGAAGTGAGTCTAGGACACCAATGACAGATAACCCGTCCCTCCTCCCACTCACCACTTGCTGCCTGCACGGATGGCAAAGGAGAGAATCCACATGCTCCTCTCCTCCACTAGGCGCTTTAAGAAGCACTGAATGTCAGACAGTTCACTTTATACAGCTTTAAAGTTTAAGTTGCTGCCACCTGGAGCTACGAATCATCTCTTGATAATGACTCATAATTCAACAGGATAATTGCACCTACGTTTAAACCTGAATTTTCAGTGTATCAAAAGGAATTAATAATATTTTTTTGCCAAGGGGTTAAACGGAGCAATTGTTTCCCTGATGACACATACAACGGAAAGCTTACCATGCATTTATTTTTATATCCCAGCTCCTTTCCCATACCCCACCCTCGTATAGAGAGGGAATGTAAACTAATTTCCTTTCTGTATTACAAAATGTTCCCACAGGAAGTTGTAATGACGATAGTCCTGAACCTGTGAAGACCCAGTAAAAGCTACTAATGAAGTAGCAAGGTTTAAAACTACCCACAAAGAAGAAAAAGGGGGCAGCTATTAGCTTATCACCAGCTAGCTTTAGGCTATGGTTATAAAGTCAAATCACAGGGAACCTTCTCCCTGGGATGCAAGAGTCACTGTTGGTAGAAGGTTATTGCCTCATTATTTCTTCATTTTCTTCTCTTCTCTCCAAATTAGCAAGAAGCAATCATACATACACACAAAAGCATCATACACCCTGAATGCACTATTTTTCCTCCCCCTCCCCCCCCCGCCCCATGGTCTCGTGCGTCTCAGGCTGGTCTAGAACTCACTTTGTAGCTGAGAATGACCTTGAACTCACGCTCCTCCTGCCTCCACGTCCCAAGTACTGGAATTACAGACAGACGCCACTGTGTGTAGCTCTCCATGCTCACAGATCATCAAATAGCCCTGAAGGTGGCCAGGGCCCCGTAGCAACGGTTAACGCTGACTTCCTAAACTGTTGCCACTTGGTTTTCAGGTATGAGACTGAGCTGGCCCTGCGCCAGACCGTGGAGGCCGACATCAATGGGCTTCGCCGGGTGCTGGACGAGCTGACCCTGGCCAGAGCCGACCTAGAGACACAGACAGAGAACCTGACTGAGGAGCTGGCCTATATGAAGAAGAACCATGAGGAGGTCAGAAATAGCTTCACTTTTTTTTTCTCTTTTACCCTGACCCAAAAATTACAATATTGAACTTAAAAAGGCTAGAGAACATACTATCTCTGTGTTAAAATGACTATTAGTTTTGATGTTCTTGTATTACACCCCCACACCCTCACCCCAGCCTGTCTCCCCCGTGTGAGTGTGTGTGTGTGTGTGTGTGTGTGTGTGTGTGTGTGTGTGTGTGTGTGCATGTGTGTGTTATGGTACTTTTTGTTAAGGTTTACTAGATTAGAATACTAGACTCAGGATGGCAAAGAGTATTCTGATTTGTTTCCATTATTAAGAAATGGCAGGATTTTTGTTTCTTTGGTTGGTTGGTTTGTCTTTCAAGACAGGGTTTCTCTGTTTAGTTGTTGCTGTCCTGGAACTAGCTCTGTAAACCAGGCTGGCCTCAAACTCACAGATATCCACCTGCCTCTGCCTCTGGAGTGCTGGGATTACAGACAGGACCACCACAGCCCAGCAATGGCAGGAATTTTAGTTATCTTCATTAAAATTCTCCTTAAGTACATGGTATTTTAAAAACTAAAACAAAAGTCCGCAGATAGTATGTATGCCACATATGCTAGAAAAACATAACCAGTATAAGACATCACAAGGAACTCCGATGTGCGCATCAGAGGCTGGGGCATAGAAAGGGATGCTGGCAATGGGCTTCTGAGGAAACTTCTGCTGGATTCTCGATGACTATGGTATGAAATAGTGTATAAGCCCAGGTACCTCTTGCAATCCTAGCTTTGCAGCAGTTGCTGGAGCAACCTGCACATCAGGTGATTTTCCTTTCTGTAAATTAAAGGAAGTGGATGTTTTAGAGGCAGAGTCAACAACCACTGGTACAGAACATGGAGGCTTCGGTCATTCAAGAAATCTGTGAAAATATCTTGGTTTCCATTTGCTTTTGGTTTTGGTTTTCAATCAGAAGAAAAATAACTTAAAAATGTGCTGATGTCTTACATTAATATTTTGCTTTTATACCAATTCAGTCAAAAATATAATTTTATTATTATCCCAGGTGAAGAGACCCCAGAAGGCAAAAGTACCTGGGGGCCCCAGTAGTCATGTGAACTTCTTCATCCTTTTCTCTCCGTTACTGTCCCTAGGAACTCCAAAGTTTCCAGGCAGGTGGGCCAGGAGAAGTCAATGTAGAAATGGATGCTGCACCTGGAGTGGACCTCACCAAGGTCCTCAATGAAATGAGGGCCCAGTATGAAGCCATGGCTGACCAAAACCGGAAAGACGCAGAGGCCTGGTTCCTTGAAAAGGTAACACCAAGACAGAGATTTGGTACATTCCCAGGAAGTGCTTTGAGCCGGCACAGAGCTCACCTATCCACCCACTTGGCTGTTGCAGAGTGGAGAGCTCAGGAAAGAGATCAGCAGCAACACGGAGCAGCTTCAGTCCAGCAAGAGTGAGATCACCGACCTGAGGCGCATGGTGCAGAACCTGGAGATTGAACTCCAGTCCCAGCTCGCCATGGTAGGGCAACGCACAGAGCGAGAGGCTGCACCCTTTAACTTCCAAAGAAAATATTGCACTCACCGTATGCTGAACTGTGGGCTGCCCCTCTTGTTTTCAGACCCTGACACTATTCCCCCCAACCCCTCTCATTTGCAGAAGAAGTCCCTGGAAAACTCACTGGCTGAAACCGAGGGTGGTTACTGCTGCCAGCTGTCTCAGGTGCAACAGCTTATAGGCAGCCTGGAGGAGCAACTCCAACAGGTGCGGGCAGATGCAGAGCGTCAGAACGCTGACCACCAGCGGCTGCTGGGCGTCAAGGCCCGCCTGGAGAAGGAGATTGAGACCTACCGCCGCCTGCTGGATGGAGAGGCCCAAGGGTGAGCAGACAAGCGGTGAGGTTGGAAATATCGCAGGGACTGATACGCAGTAGACTACTGATGCAGACTGTTTTTTCTACAATGGGAGAAGAGGTCTGTATTAGGTTAAACAGAGAACAAATCTTGCCAGTAATCCCAGCACGCAGAAGGCTGAGGCACAGGAGCCCAAGTTCCAGACCAATCTGGGCTACAGCTACATAGTAAGATAGTCTCCAAGGAAAAGAGGTGTGCTGGGGAATAGCTCAGAGGGAAAAGAATATGCAAATGTGAAGAACTGAGTCCAGAACCCCAAAACCCACATAAATATCTAATCTCATGTCTCCTACTGAAGTTGGAAGGTGGAGACAGGAATATCCCCAGAAGTTTGTAGCCCAGTGTATCTCAAACAAGGTGTAGTCCAGGACCGACCTGGGATGTATTTGACATCCATGTATGAAGTGGCAAATACACCATAACACTTATGCACACGAACATGTACACATATACATGCATATACACGCATCATGCACACACATCATACACACACACACAAAGATTTTTAAAGAAGAAGAAGAAAGAATAAAACAACAAATCTACAAAAAAATGCCTGGAATTTATTAAACACTAGACAAACTATATTTAGCCATTATACTACCTGATACTAATTAATAAAATGCAGCAGTAGAAAAAGACTCACTGTAAATGAACACTTATATGTTCTAGAAGAACCTTCAGATGGCCTGATGCTAGGAATGTTGCATCAGTAGTAGCCATATGGACCACCTCTGTCCAGCAGTAGCCAGCCTGTCATAAACAATAGCAGCCCAATGTGGAGAGAAAGAACTACTCCAAATTGTAAATTAAGAAAGCTGGTTTCTGAGACCAAGCTGCCTCCCCTCAGAGCCCACTGTAGGTGGTTTAGAAACAAATGTGTATTGACCCAATTGGTTACCCTTGTGATGCATCATTCAGTCAAGAACCTTGCAATAGCATCTCTATGTTTTTCTGTGGTTTTATAGACATCCCTAATGTTTAAACTCAAACAGCAGATACTCCTTACCCAGCAATCCCATGAGCCCAGCCTTTGTTTCCTTTCCAGGGATGGTTTTGATGAAAGTTTATCCCTCACTCTCTCCAAACCTCAGACACCATCCGTTGACTCCTCTAAAGGTATGGAAATGCTCCTTAAAAATAAGTTAGAATCCCACATATTAATGACTTACCTGTAAGATCTCATTAAGTGTTGAACATAATTAACTTATGATGTATTTCTGTTCTGAGCAGGGACACAACGCTGTCTCTCCTGAAGGGAAGTGGGCAATGGGTGGTGTATTAAAACTCTCAGCAAGCTAAGTAAGGGGAATCCTATTCCCAGAAGGTGTGTTAAGTACCACACACACTTCTGAAATGCTGTGGAATGTTCCAGGCCTGCTCTGAGAAGGCTAAAAATATTTAAAAAATAATTTTAAAGGTTAGTGAGTTCCAGGCCAGTCTGAGCTACTTAGCAAGACCCTGAGCTGAAGGGGGTGGGGAGGAAAAGGAGGAAGAGGGAACAGAGGGATGGAAAGAGAGATTGAGTGTTTTGATTTGTTCATAAGACAGTATTGAATGAATTTCATTTCCACTGAATAAAACTCATTTGGTTTGGAATGTAAGTAAGTCACTTCCGAGAGTCTAAATTTGACGAAAAGCTTAAGTTGAACAAGAATAAACTTTGGGTTAATAATTGGTTAGTAATAACCTCCTCTCTCTCTCTCTCTCTCGCCTCTCTCTCTCTCTCTCTCTCTCTCGCTCTCGCTCTCTCTCTCTCTCTCTTTCTCTCTCTCTCAGACCCAAATAAAACTCGAAAAATCAAGACAGTTGTGCAGGAGATAGTGAATGGTGAAGTGGTCTCATCTCAAGTTCAGGAACTTGAAGAAGCAATATAAGGCCTCACCTGGCTCCTTGGAAATGCGAAGTTTACAGCTAGAAGTTCTTGCTTCCATTTGCTATGTTAATCCAGTACCTGTTTTGATGGTTTTCCCTTCTTTGGATTCTCTGTTAATATTGGGTCTTGTTAGCATGTCTGAAACAATATCAAATTACGAGTCCCTGTGGCTGTGTTGACAGATCTTCATGGTAAACCCAAATCACCTCACACCTTGCTGGGCCTGAAGGAATCTTCCCAATAGGTTTGATTTTCTGGTCACTTGGACCATTCTTTTAATACAAGAGCTTTGAGGGAATAGCATTGTTTTAACAGAGCTAACTTTGATTAAAGACTACTGGCAATAAAGTGAAGTGTGCCTCCTTGATTACAACAATAATGCCAAGGGCATAGACATGAGCTTTTAAGATATTAATAATAAAGTACATAAGCATTCAGACCAAAATGAAATGAGGTTGGAGATTAAGATTATTTTAAGGGGCTGTCCTCTGTACCAGCCCATTGAGGTTGCAGAAATTTTGTATTTTCCACTATAGGAGATAACAGTTGTTCTATTCATTTTCTAGGGCCTTATTTCAGGCAGTCAATGAGCCCCTGTACACTTAATTCCATACACTTAATGAGTCCCTATAGAATGGAAGCTAGGAGAACCAATGGTAAACAAGACTTGGTCCTTGTCTGAGGGCAGAGGCAGACATCTACAAGGCATGGTGACACCTTGACAGAGGGCTCACAGACGTTCCAAAGATGCATGGGGGAAGAAGGGATCAAGTTATTTAGAGGCAACTAAATGTTTCACTCAGAAATCAACCAGGCAGTGGAGAGAGGAAGGAACTGAGCACCTACAAGTAACAAGATCCAAGGGTGGAGAACTGCCTTATTTATGGGAGTGGTGAGGCCAAGGGTAGGGCTTTATGAGAGTGAGTCAGGGCCAAGGCCAATGGCATAAGTCAAGTTCTGAGTTGAGATAGAAGATAACCAAAGTCTAAACCAGAGTAGGCGGTGCCTTGATCTAGGTTGTCAAATCCCAAGGGCCTGAAAGAAAGCAGGGGTGAGATTCAGTAAGGAAGACCCAGGACTCCGAAGTCACACTGGGTTCAAGTCCTAGTTCGGTTCCTTCATCTTGAGTAACTTCTCTCTGCATGCCTCTGTCCCCACATGTGTGTTGCATGCACATGACCTTGCAGGTGCACACATCCTCAGCCATGAAGTGCAGGCCAGAGCAGAACATTGGGCTCCTCCCTCTATCACTCTCCCCCTTGAGACAGGCTCTCTCACCCAACTGGAAGCTAGGTGGGCTGGCCAGGGAGTTCTCTGGCTCACAGCACTGGGTTATATGTCTGACTCACATTTCTGGGTCATATGTCTGGCTCACAACTCTGGGGTCATATGGCTGGCTCACAACTCTGGGGTCATATGTCTGGCTCACAACTCTGGGGTCTTATGTCTGGCTCACAACTCTGGGGTCATATGTTGGGCCCACAATGCTGGGGTCATATGTCTTCTCTGCTTCTGTGTGTGTGCTGGGGATTCTAACTCAACTCCTCATGCTTGCAAAGCAAAGGTTCTCTTTACCCATTGTACCATCTGCCCAGCCTTCAGTTTTATGAAGACTAAATGAGGCAGGCTACATAAATCAGCAGGAACTTACAAAGTGTTGGCCCTCCGCAGTACCCAGTTGAGGCAGAGAAGGGGATGGCACGTTTTCTTTCTTTTTCCTTGTTGCAAAGGTCAGGATCAAACCCAGGACCTCAGTATGCTACATAACTGATTTACACTAAGCTGTGCACCCAGCCTCAAAATGCTCTCTCTCTCTCTCTCTCTCTCTCTCTCTCTCTCTCTCTCTCTCTCTCTGTGTGTGTGTGTGTGTGTGTGTGTGTGTGTGTGTGTGTGTGTTCCATTAGTGTCTGCTATCCGGAACCAAAATGGGATGGGGAATCCTGGGGAAAGGTGAGTAAGGAATAGTGAAGTGTGACAAGGAATTAGGAAGCCTGGAAGACTTCTACAGCTGAGAAAGACCTCAGAGAGAGTTACTCCAGTTTTTGGCTGGTGTGCTTCCTAAAGTCACCTTCCTCTTAGTGTTTCTAGTGGCTTTGGGCTTGTCTCCTTCTAGCATGCACTCATCTCTCTGGGTTTAGGTATTCTCTTCCAGCACCTGTCATAGACAAACCTGAGCTTTCAGACTCACAGAGATGTCCTAGGTGATGTTCTTTTGCTATAATTATTGCCTATGAAACACAAACACGAGATTCAGCGCCCACGTGGAGTTTATTGAGAGAGGAGAGAGAAAGGGGGTAGCTAGTGGCCAACCAAAAGCAGGGGAGAGAGAGAGGAGAAAGATAGAAAGAGCAAGAGAGAGAGAAGGAGCAAGAGAGAGAGACGTGCTTGGAACACTTGCTTTAAAAGGAAACTTGCGCATGCCTAACTGAGTCCCTTGGCAGCCAGGTAAAGCTTGAGCAGGCAGGTAAGTCATGAAGTAGAGAAGACATGGCCATGAGCATCCCGCCCATCATCAGGGGGCGGGGTCAGCAGACTGCTGGTTCCCAACACTAGGTCTGTTACTGAGCAAGATCCTCAGCCCCGAGTGATAAACAATGTCACTACTGTGCTCTTCCAAAATGCTTATAAATAGTTATTGCTTTAAGCAATATGTTTCCCTTATAGTGACATCTGAATATCTGAATGATGAGAGACTTGAAGGATTTCAAAGGGGGTATGATCAAATGCAAATCTAATGGTCATTCCTGAGATATCATGGTTTCTTAGCCTTCCCTTCTTTTGGAAATGCCCCCCACATCTCTGCAATGTGGTTCAAAGGCATCACTCCCATTAGAAGCCTGTCAGGTTTCTGTCTATGAACCTTGAGCTCCATCCTCCCATCTTCCCGCTATACTTACTCTCTGGTTAATCTCATCTGGTCCTATGTTTTCAACTGTTGTCTATACTTCAATTACTTCCTGGGGTGGCCTCCATAATGATCCCAGTTATCCCCTCACCTCCTGACACTCATGGGGAAGGAAATGACAGAGCATGACCACCAAAGACAATCTTAACCCTTATATTACTCAACCCAACCCTAACTCTTCCCAACACTGACCCCAACTCTAACCCTAACCTAGATGGTACAAAGCTATCTTGGCAGAAGGAGGGAGGTGACGATAGAAGGCTATGGAAGTGACTGTGGTCAAAGTACATAAAAATATAGGGATTAAAACGTTGTTTGCTGAGCTTTGGTCTCAGGGAATGCCAGACACCTGCAGGGTTATACTACAAGGGAAGTCAGCTGTCTGACATATATTGGTGGTTTCACAAATTCTCCCAGTGAGGCTCCAATGGCTGAGACTTCATGGAAAGGCAGCAGATTCCAAATCCCAGTCCATTTTTCACGCTATCTCTGTGGGATATTCTCCAGTCTCTACATGTCACTGAAGTCTGAAAGTTGTATTCTCACTGGCAAGAGAAGCAATTATCACAGCATCCATCCTAGTCAGCGTGGACTGCTGGGACAAAATACATTAGACTAGGGGAAGAAAGTGATTTCTCACAGTTCAGCGGACAGACTGGGTGTCTGCTCAGGGTCCACTGCCTGGGCACATGGTAGAGGATGAAAGCCACTCCCCGGGACCTCTTTTCCATAAGGTACTGATCCCATCTGCCATTAGAGCCTCCCAAATGCCCCCACCTCTTGATACCACCACACTGACAACTAGATCTTAATATACATATTTGGGAAGAACACAAACTTTCAGGCCACAACAATGACATTAAGAGAGTCCAGCTTCTACCACCAAACCACAATCTCCGATTCAGCCCAGTTGTGAAAGACCCCTCAACTCTGCAATACACAACTTGTGAAGATATAGATAGGAAAATAAGTCGCTCAAGGGGCATAGGGAGAGCTAAGAGATCAAATAGCAAAAGACAAGCATATTGATTACAATTATGTTCAAGCCTGAAATTTTTCAAAAATTTAACTTCTTGTTTACATATGCAGTGGTTGTTTTGTCTAAGCTAAGGAAGGGCCTAGAAGATTCAGTATATGCTGAATTGTTATAGCAATCTCCTGCGACTAGCAAGGGGCTTCATATTTTTGAAGGTTTAGCAAGCACATGTACTTCTCTAATAATCGAAGACAAAATGGATTTTAGTCATCTAAACCAACATGTTTGAAGAAGGGTTAACAAAAGAGAGGAAACCACCCAGAAACAACCCCTTATGATGCAAAGCAAGACTCTTTTGACTTGGTAAGAGCGCCACCTGCTGGAATATTTAAAAAACGACCTTTTAAAACTACCTCCTTTGTTCAAATCACGAGATCAGAATATCAGGTTATAACTTTATTAAAAGGGAAGAAGGAAAGTGAGAGAGGGGAAAAGGAGCAAGCAGAGGAGGAAAAAGAGAAGATTACTTTTTATTATCAACTTAATAAGCTAAGACTGTCTCATTTAACTAGTAATCACTCCCCATCAGGTCTACTAGACAGTTTGTGGAAAATGAAGTTAACATTTAGAATACCAGGCAGGCAATCTGATCATCTTGAGTTCTTCAAAATGTACTTAAATATTAAATAAAATGAAAATGTATTCATGCAGCTGAGTGAATGGCCTTTTGTGAAGTAAATGTTTCTTAAATGAAGATAAGATTAAATTTTATTAAGATTAATATCATGGTCTGGGGAGATGGCTCAATCAACAAAGCAACTGCCACATAAGCATGAGTGCCTGAGTCTGATCCCAAAAATCTCAGAGACTGAGGTATGTGGACCTCACTGGTCAGCTGGCTCTAAATTAATGGTGAGCCTCAGCGGAAAGAGAGACCCTGTTTCAAAAAGCAAGGTGGATAGAGCCTGAAGAGCAACATCTAAGGTTGACCATTGACCTCTACAGGTATAAATACATATGCTCATGCACCTGTACGCATACCTGTGTGCACACACAGAGGAGAGAGGGAGGGAGAGAGAGAGAGACAGAGAGACAGAGAGATTAGTATCACAAACTCAAGATCAAACTAAAAAGCCAGTGCACTGTCTGTATCTTTTTCATCCCTGCAGCTGGCTCCAAAAGCTGTGGCGGCACCATCTAGGAACGTATTAGCAAAAGATTATTAAGATCAGAGTTCATGCTCCTGAACCTAATCACCTGATGTAGTCCACACACTAAACTACAACCCACCAGTTTATAAAGACTAGAAATATGATATAGAAACCCCGTGGGAAGTGGGACATGGGGACATGCAGCCAGAATCCCAGCTACTCAGGAAGCTGAGACAGGAGGTCATTTCAGCCCAGGAGTTTGAGGTCAGCCTAGTGGCTAAGCTAAAGAATCCATCTCTGGGATCCCATTTATATGAGACTTTAGGGAAAACAGGTCTCCTCTCCTATGACAGCAGGTCAGTGGCCTCCTGGAACAAACAATGAATGAGAATAAATGAACTAGCTTACTGGGGAGGGTCCCAAGACAGCCTTTGGAACTGAAGGACCTATTGACTCGAGGTGATGGTGACATGGGTATAGCTAATTCTCAGGATTCTTCAAGCCAAGAGCTTTAAGTAGGTTCGTTGCTTTGTATGCAGATCTCTGCAAAGGCAGCCTTAAAATGACAGTAGTCAGACAGGAGTTGCTTTCTCTCCAAGGCGATACTGCAGTGGACATATGGGGGCCATGTGGGACCAGCATGGGCATGCCTGAATGAGCCAGTGCCTGCTCTGAGCACAGACTTAAATATTCAGGGTTTTGGAATATTATAGCACAAACCAGGGTGCCTTGTGCATGATCTCAAAAAGCTCTCTGGCATCTACTTTCCCCTGTGGGTAAGAACAGAGTTGAAAGCAGCTGGTCTAAGTTTGGTCCCAGCTCTAACCCTTTATTTAATCACTCTTGCATATAACATCTTGATAGACTAGTGCCTACTGAATTGGGGTGTCGCACAGTGGTAGAGCTCTTGCATAGTGTTCTTAGGCCCTGGGTTCAATACCCACTCCCAGGAAGAAGTTAATTCAGACATTGTACTATCGCAGTGTTAGTCATTATCAGTTAGAAAATAAAAACAAAGTCACGCTGTGACTCAAAACATCAGCTAATTTGCATACCATCCCCCTTGACGTGTATGCCTTTCCATACCTTCATAGGCATTCCTAAATGATTGGAATTATGGAAAAGAAATGTGCATGTGTTCCTGTTCACCTGAAATATTTCTTACAGGATACCCAGGAAGGGGTCAATCATATTCTCCCTGGATGATAAGTTACCTTCAGAGTCAGATTAGCCAGCTTCCATGCAAGACCTTTGTGAGCAGCAAACCCCTTCAGAACTGTAAAATGACAGCTCTCCGCAACTGCTCAAATGGAAGAAGAGAGCTCTACACATAAATACCCTGTGACCTATAAAAAACAGGCCAGGGGAACCTTAGCATGTTCAAGGCTTAACTCTTGTGACACTGGGGCTCACAGTATACCTTATTATAAAGTCATGAATAAACCCACAGCTTTACAGGCATACTTGCAAAAGTCAGAGTAGATATTTAAGCCTCATAGAAGGCAAAAGCATGGGTATAAAGCATCAGGAAATAATCTCTGTACTCTGGTTTTCCTTAAAATTCTATTGTTGCCACTGGTGGTGTTATGTTCCACATATGTTCTCTCTCTCTCTCTCTCTCTCTCTGTGTGTGTGTGTGTGTGTGTGTGTGTGTGTGTGTGTGTGTGTGCACCTGTGACACATGCACATGCTGGTAGGAATTGTGCAGAGGGCAAATGGTATCAGATGTCCTCCTTTACCATTCTCTGTCCACCTTACTCCTTTAATATTTATTATTACTATTTTGGAGACAATGTCTCTTCACAGGAACTGGAGCTAGCCCTTGGGGCTTACATGTGCAGGATGCCACGTGCAGCTTTGTTTGTTTTCAGCACAGGTGCTGGGGATCCAAGTTCGGGCCCTTGAGCTCCTGCAGCAAGTCCTTTCCCATTAAGCTATGTCCCCAGCCCTGTCTGCACAATCTTAAGGAGAGGCTATTTCCTTCCTTAAAATCATGGAAACAAACATGAGTTAGAAGCAGGCCTTTGTTTAAACGAAACAATTCACAAAGAGCGGCGGGGTCTATCACTAAAAGCAGATGGGACTTCAGGCTCTGTTCAGTGAGTAATTGTTTTCCTGAGAAAGTCACTCCACTTGAGCTGACTCCTCTTATAAAAAAGATGGCTGTAATATCGTGTCTATTCACAGGAGTTCAGCGTTTGGAACTGAGAAACGCCGTAGCACAGGACACTGAGACTGGTCAGTCTGGTCGTTGTCACCCACCTCCTACAGTTACATAAACATGAAGCTTCCTCCAAGAAAAGTGTATGTGTTTTGAAATATTTCATGTACTGAGAACTACGAAGGGATTTTAAGAATTCACTTAATGGTGCAATTTCACTTTTCAAGGGAACCCGCTACAAATATAATGTTTAAACCAGTTCAGGTGTGTAATTTTATTTTCAAGCATCATCCAATTAGTATAGGTTTATATATTATTATATATTCCTTTGTTTGCATATTGACCCAATAGATTTATTTACCTTCACATATTTGTAAATATCTATTCTGTACGGCTTAAATGCAAATGAATGAAGCAGTGCCACACATTAATTTCCTTATCAAATCAGTGCAGATGGAGTAAGGTTGCATTGTTGTTCACTGGCAAGTGTTACAGTTCCACACATAATATATGCAATTGTTTAACAAAGGTGTGAGGAGGAGGCCTTTGTGTGGAAGATTGGATGTTCCTCACTCCCTTTTTATTGGTTTTGAAAGAAGCAACTCATATTAGTAAACATCTGATATTCCAGCATGTCTTTTAATGGTGTAACACTCTTAAATATTTTATTACACGTTGCATTATATGTAAATACTTCCAGAGAGCTTTATGTTTGGAGGACATCTAAGTTGTCTTATGTGCTGATTCGGGAGGACAGTGTAATTTTGATGTTAAAATGTTCTGTCACATCTAGTAGCAGCTGGGTAAGATAGCAGATAAATTTTTATCAGTTTAGAAAAAAAAAAAAAAACCCATAGGCTGTCAGCGTCCAACCAAGAGATAACCCTGGAACACAATCTGCAGAATCCCATCCACGCTGATCAGAATTCACCAGCCAGGTTATATACAAAAACATAGTAATAGTGTCAAGCCTCCTGGTTCCTGTTGTTCAGAGGTTGGGGTTCAGGGAAAGTCTTCGGGGACAGTCTAACTGGAGGAAAGCTTGACTCCGTTCCCCACTGGCCTCCTCAGCGGCAGATCTCTCCCCCGTGTGACCTTGGACAGCGTTTGCACAGCTTGCAGGGCTGAGGGAGCTGGAAAGCTGAATGCTGGCCAGCAGCAGCATGAGAGCCGCTCAAGGGGAAGGCATGGCTCAACAGGGAGGAGAGCCCATGAGTGCTTGAGTCATCATTGCCATGACTATTTGTCACGTTAAGGGTACACAGGGAGCAGTTGCATGACAGCGGAACATTTCTGAGGAGTGAAGGGACAATACATGTCAGGTTGTATTTCCCAACATACACTAAAATAGCAATTACACAATTACTTGTCAATTTAGACAGGAGATATTTTATTGTTGTACTGTTACAGAAAAGGGCCTGTATTCAAATATCTATATGAGTTTCCATCCTATTGTGCACATTTAAGCTGCATTTTCCAAAGTGTTGGCACCCTGGAAACCTAATCATGCAAAACCACATTCCAAAAAAAATGTATGCTGTGTATCATAAAAAACGTGTACATGCTGTATGTTATATGTTGTGGTATACACACATATCCAAACCTTCTATGTTATCATGACAGTTTAGCTCTGAATCACAGTTATGTTAGCATCTTTAACAGTTACTAAACTTACATTTGATATGCTCAGACAAAACATCAAATGAGAAAAACATTATTTTAACAAATTCTTATAGTTCAGTGGAATTGCACTTGAGCTAAGCAATCTAAGGGGGGGGGGAATATTCTTCTACCAATGTTGCTCTGAAAATCCTTCTGTTGAGGCTTTTTATCTAAAGCAAGCTCTATACGCCCTGAAACTGAATTTCTAGATTCCTGCATTCAACAATACACTAAGCTCATTGTGGGCATATTTGCCTCTGTATCTCCTAAATGTCTTGATCGGTTTATTTTTCCCTCACTCCCATGACCATCACAACCCCATCTGAGCTGGAAGCAGTACAGCTTCCGCTTGCACCCACTCCTTCCTGTTCTCCCCTCACAGAGCTGATCTCATCACCACACTTCTCAAAACTCATCAAGGACTTGGAATAAATACCAAAAATCCAGCCAAGTCTGACCTTCCTCAAGCAGTGGACCTCTTCCATCTTCAGCAATCCCACTGGCCTTGTGTAGCGACTTTACAATGCATACACATGTGTACTTAGGATGCACAACATGATGTGATGATATACACACATACACATACATACACACACAGTGATTACCGCAGTCCGGTAAAAGTTAACCCTCTTCTGCCCACTCAGCTTCCTTTCAGACATTTCCCTTTGCCTAGAGGGTATTTCCTGTCTAGTCATGACAGAGCTAACCCCTACTTATCAATCAGGTCTAGCTCAAAGATCATCTCTTCTGGAAAGACTTGATTAGCCTTTTCTTCTACTCCCCCCCACACACACACACATACCATTAACCAAATCTGCTTCTCTTGGTGTGTGTGTGTGTGTGTGTGTGTGTGTGTAGTGCTTCCCCTTTGTACCTCCCAGCACAATTTGCAATTCTATATCTATTCTCATGACGATTGAAATAATAAAAGAAAGTTCTTTAAGGAAGTTGGGGGGGGGGGGCATGTCTGTTTTCAATCCAGGGATCTGCTGCCCTCTTCTGGCATCCAAGAAACCTGCACTCATGTGCATATATACTCATAAAACACAAAGACAAAAATAAACACAGTTCCATCACTACAAGACACTTTGTGTCCAGTAAGAAACCTTGTCTCAAAAACAAGATAACCAAGTCCTGTAGCAACACCCAGAATTGATCTCTAGCCTCCTCATGCACACATACACACATGTCCATGTCCATATCCATGCACACACTTGTGTGCACACACACATGTGCACACACACGAACAAGAATATACACACATGTACAAACTTGCACACAATATTGGCATCCATAACAATCAATAAAACATCACATGTAGCCCACTGCTGGAGGTGGCCAGTACTTGTTAGACAGAAGTATATAGAATCATATACAAGTGTCAAAATACTGAACTTAGCATGAGGCTACCATGATAAACGTGCTCAATAAACATTTGTTATATAAACATTAGATGCTGTTTTCTGGAAATATCCATCAGATCATAGGCTGGTCAGAAACCCGGGCTGCTCTCAACCTTGGTCAGAGAGGCAGTAGACAACAGTCGGTGCAGAATGCCCAACTGGTCAATGTGTTGACCTCGAGACCAAGTGCTCAGTACTAGATGGGACAGCTATAAGAACCCCACCACCAAGGCGTGGGGACCATTATGGAAGAAGGACATAAAGAACGTAAGAGCTGCAGGTTGCTCGGACATGCCGGGTGCCGAACATCGTGATCATGAACTCACAGCAGCTGTGTTTACTTCTCAATTTTCCATCACTCGCCTATGATAATACTGAAAGGACAAACCCACGCTTATCAAGATACAACAGCTAAATAGTTTCCATCACAATGGAGTCATCAAGAGGCCGCCTTGAAAATATTCCACCTGGATCTCTTATTTGTTATCACTCTGTTTAGATATGCTTCGGTCCCCTAGAAATTACTTATTTTGTTCTTAGTTCGTAATAAGAGTTCAACTAGCTGTTGCAGAGAAAAAAGCATCGAGAAAGGTGCTTCCATTTTACTGGGGTAGTCAGTGGATTTGGTCAATGTTTTCAGTGGGGTCAGAGAACTTACCTAAAGCGTGGCATATCTGAGCTTGGTCATTTCACAAGCTTACTGATAGAAATCGTGTTACTCAATAGCTGGTGACTCGGTAGAAAGTGCCCTTCAGTTTCAACAAGCAGGCTTTTAGCTCATGACATTTTCTAAGGAAATCAACCAGAAGATTTTCTTCCCACACATAGTAAGAATACCAGAAGTTGTTTTGACAAGGTAAAGTAACTTGTTTTTTTTTTTTAATTTGGTGTTTATCGGATAACAATATGCCCATAGACGTTCACTTATAGAAATAATATTGGCATTTCCTAACCCATCCATAGAGAGTACAATTAACTAACTAATTGTATAAAAGAAAAGTTCCCTAAAGCAACTGATGGAAGACTAGGCTTATAAGGAAATAAGAAAAAAGTATGATTTTAATGTCAAAGTAATTCTCATAGTCTAGATCAAAATAGAATGTGTGTCTCTCAGTCCTTATCATCAGGGGTCCTCTAAAATCTACTTTTCTCTCAAACTAATATCGACCTGGCTTTATTGAGGCAACTGTGAGCAGCCAGAGGCATGACTGCCAGTCATCTTACCTTGATGCATAAAGAACCTGCCTAGGAGAGAAGATATAGACAGGATGCTGAAGACCTCTGCAAGACAAAGGAAAATGCATAGGGCTGAGCAAGAGAACCAACCACTCTACGGTGGAGCAAATCTGAGCAGAGCCTATATGCCCAAGTGGAGGCCAGTAAAACACTATATAACATTTCTTTGCATGGTGTGAAGTGCAAGACGATGAACAAAAATTAAATCAAAGTGTCTGACCCATAAGAACCCCAATTTTCTTGGCCATGGCAATCCAGACTTCAGTCCTAGAAGACAAACTCTTAATAAAATGATTTCTCTCGCGTGTGTGCCTGGTGTACATGGAGGCCAGAAGACAGCATCAGGTCCCCTGGAACTGGAGTGATAAATGGTTATGAGCTACCAAGTGGGTGTCAGGAATTAAACCCAGGTCCGGTCCTCTGGAGAGACTAGCCAGGGCTCTTTACTACTAAGTAAAATTTTACAGCCCAAAGATAATTAAAAAAAAATGTGCCAGCATTCACTTGAATGGTTCCTTATTTCACAGACTTGGACAATTAGATGTGCAATGCCATCCCCATCAAAATTCCAATGAAGTTTTGCAGGGGACTAGAGCAAACAATCTCAAACATCATATAGACACATAGAAGCCTCAGATATCCAGAGCTACATTCATCAAAAAGAACAAAGCTGAAGCATCACACCGCCAAAGCCACAGTAACAAACAGCATGTCCCAGCATAAGACAAGACACAGACAGATGACTCAGAGTAGCATACCCAGGTCAGTCCAGCTGCCAACTGATTCTTTAAGGTTTTTTATTAGCATATACCAAGTGTATATAATGGATGTCATTATGAAATTTTTATACTTACATATATTGCTTTTGTTCATATTCACATACCTGCTAATATTCTCTTATCTCCCTTCTACTCCTACAGACCCTCTTCCCCTTCCCAAAGAATCCTTGTATTTTTTAATGTAGATTTGGCATATGACAGAAACACTCAACATCTGTGTTCCCAGTCTGACTTACTGCACTTAGCATGCTGAGAGCTCCAGCACCACCCGTTTTCCTGCAAATGGCATAATTCTGTCCTAGAAGACTGAAACAAAGGTAACACCGTGTGCCATTGCCATCTAGAAACAAATCCCCGGTACTTAAATCAGCATCTGGGAGACAATTGGCATACCACCTACATGTGAGATGGACTGACGTTCAGGAATATCATATGAGGTTGATCCATCGTTTACATGCCACACTGAAAACTCATAAGAATGTGAATTTGGGACACAGTTAGTTCACTGAGAGCATGTATGCATACCATGTACAATTCTCCAAATCAATCCATCAATCAAAAAAAATTATTTTTGGTCAGAGGACAAGATTGGCTAAAGTCCAACGAAAACTATTTAGTCTGTCATTTTGTCATATTTTCCAATAAAAGCTTGTGCTGATTGAATGTTTCATCTTGGCACCAATTAGGCTGATATATATATATATGGCTCTAGTATATGAGTCACCCAAAATTCTAAAATCTGGGAACAATTATAATGTTTCAATCACTACTCTGCAGCAGATGACTGTAGAGCAATCTACAGCGAGGGCTAGCCAAAATAACCATATTATAAAGTACTTACTGATCAAGCATTATTGAGAAGAGAGTCCTGCCCAGCAGGGGAGAACAGCAATATCTAACAGATGAACAACTCAAAACACTCAGAATATGAATACACAGGGAAAGTTTGTTTGGAGTGATACAAAAACCCAATATGTGTTATTGGATTTTGCAATGGCTGTGTTGCAATAAAGAAATGTGATTTTAATTGAAGAGCAAGATAATTACAGCTTAAGAGCCAACTACTTAATCAAAACCACAATCAGAGAAGTCTGAGTGACAAACCTTGGCCCCACACCCAAGAAAAAAAGGGTAAACCCAGAAAGTTCCCATCACTAATGTAGGCGAGACATGTGAGCCAACCTGGAGCCACGCCCTGAAATGGGGAGAGGGGTGCGTTTATGTTCCTAATAATCATTATATCTAAATAATTCCCACAGGTTTAGATAAGAAAATGAGAGACTCCATTTTGAATTGTATCTCAAAAGGCTGCAGTGTTACTATGGAGATGGGCATGGTGACATAAAACACAGCTGTGTCGTTATGAATTAGTAAGTCTGCTCTGAGTATAGAAGAGTGGCATCAAGGAGGCTTGGTGTGGGTGCTGTGGCCCATGTGTGCGATCCCAGCACTCAGGAGGCTGAGGAGGAGGATGGAGAGTTTGAGACCAGCCTGGGCATATAGTGAGGGGTAGGGTTTGTTTGTTTTTTTCTTTAATGTCACCACATGTCTGTTTTTTTATAAATTCCTTATGATAAATTTTATTCATCCAAACTTTTGTTTAATTGGGGTTCCAAGGATACAAAGAGAAGTAAAATGTCATCCCACCCTTACAGAGAGCCATGCCTTCAAGAGTTTGGAAGCTGGAGGACAAGAGATGGGATGGGTAGACACAGACTTACAGTCTCAAACCCTCACCGAGGGCTCCTGGTTGATATTGTTTCTAACGTTCTTCATTTTCAGGCACTTGTCTGTGCTGCCTCACTTCTGGGATCCCTGAGCTCTTCCTTTCCCTGCTTTCGGGAAGGAAACGTTTCCTAACCACCTTTGGAGACTCCGACATCCAGGCTGCTTCTGCTTGCCAATGTGGCCCATACATCCTTGTCCTAATGACGCCTGTCTTCCTCCTTGCCATTCCTTTGTCATATGCACTCACTTGGGATGTTCGAGCAGCACAAGACATAGGTGACTGCATTCTCTCTCTCTCCACCCTCTACTTCCATAATGATAAGTGAGCTGACTCCAGTGCCCTAAATTATCCGGAAAATTGTTGTTCAGAGAGGAATCTCCATGGCAATAACATGGATGTTTTTCTCCTAGCCCTCCTTCTCTATGGTCTCTCTCTACAGAAAGTGGCACTCACCTCCCTAAATAACCTCTGCCTGGATACTGCCAGGTGAATGACCACGCTTCCATCCACACTGTGATTTCCGGAGATTTCTCGGACTTCCAGACCACTTCTTATTCCCTTCTTTTACTGGGTTCTCTTCCTCTGAGCCAAGCCTAACTTGGAGGGTTTCCTCCCCATTCAATCTTCACCTTCAGTTTGCCCTTCTTCGTAGAAGTCAGGCGTGTTCCGGAGGGCTCACCGGCTGCCTCAGTGTGCCTCAGTTTCCCCTGCAGCTGTCTCCCAGCCTCAGTCTCAGGGCTCCTTTTACTTTGCGTAAGAGGTCAGCTTAAATGATCTATAAATTATGAGGACTGAGGCTGTGAGTGTAATTGTAGGGAATACCTTAGGAGTGACTCCCTAGTCAAGGAAGACAATGGTAACTTACAGGATCTTTCCAGGACAGCCTAACTGAAACACAAGTTTGAATCTTTCATAGTGTTGGCCAGCACATCTGGAAATCCTCTTCTCTCTTGTCTCCTAAGTTCTGCCTCCTGATTCTCTCCCACACCCCCCTCATTACCCATCAGCCTCGCGTACATAGTACATGCTGTGGTGGCCTTGGTCTTCTCTGTTTCTCCCCAGGGGATCTTGCACAATCCATGCTGTCTCTTTGCCAGTAACTTCCAAGGGCAGCCACACACACTCTCTTGAATCCCACATACTGCCATGAGATTGCCTCATTGCCAATCTTACTATCCCAAATTCCCTGTCTTTCCTACAAGGTCTGCCTATCTTTGGCATTCATATCAATAAATGGTAGTCCTCCAGCCCAAACCTAGAAACTTCTTGCCATCTTAGACTGGCCCACCAGCCACAGGGAAACACCACCATTCAGTCCGCCTTCCCTTCCACCACCATTCAGTCCGCCTTCCCTTCCACCACCATTCAGTCCGCCTTCCCTTCCTTCCAACGCCACTGCTACCCCCTTGGTGTCTCCTTGTCTTTTCCCCAACTCAGACCCTTGAAAATCCTATTTTGCCTTCCTACCTCCAGTTCCCCTAAAATCCCTCTAGTCCAAGCTTAAGCTTCTAAATGTTAAGGCTGTGCTCATCTGCTACCTGAGGACTCCCATTTGTCCACTCCATGACTCAGGAACGAACTCCAAACTCCTTAAAATGCCATGAAAGGAACTTCCCAATATGGCCCCAACCTATTTTCAGGCTTATCTCTTCGCACCCACGCTCATCAACTTTATGTCCATCCCAAGTTTTCAGTCCTTCATCCTGTGTATTTCCAACTCCTCCACGCACGGAGGCCTCTTTGTCTAGTGTGTTGTTTTATGTAATGACTTCCCACTCGTTACTGAAGGTGCAGCTCTGTGACTTCTCCTTATGTCCTCCAGAAATTAGCTTCTCTTTGCCTGTAATTCACATATTCTGTATTAATCTGTATTAGGAAACTCTCCTCCGGCTGGCATTTATGTCTCATTCCCAGCACTCTGGAAGAGCTAGCTTTCTTAAGAGTCAGCTCTCTTTCTCTCTCTCTCTCTTTCTCTCTCTCTCTCTCTCTCTCTCCTTTGTAATTACAGAGCCAAGTAAAGGGTCTAACAGAATAGAAAATAACTATTATGCAAAAATAAGTAAAAATCAGAGCCAACTCCTGTCCTTGTCCTTCGGGACAAGGGGCTAGACACAACAAAGGGATTTCCTAACCTTTCTTGTTACAGCAAACCTTATTGTCAATTTGTTTTAATAATTGAAACAATACAGAAAAATCTCTTCTCTCAAGTCTTCGCCCCCCACGGTGCCCCAAATTCCACTCAGATCAAAGGTAAAAAATTTGTTTTTAATCTAAATAGCTTCGGTGATAATCTAAACAGTGACTACCTCTGCATTCATTCCTTCCCTCCTCTCCCATCAGTAAATCACACCTTAGCCTGAATTAGACTAGCCAGATGATAATCCACCTAATACCCACTCTCATGCCCTTCTCCACAGGGAAGCAGAGGCCTAAGGGGGAAGACACACTAAGCTGAGATGTGGCTTTGGGGTGCCGACTTCAGAACACAGGATTATTGCTGCCGGTGTGGAGGGGTGCTACATAGAAAGAAGAAGTCAGCAAAGCAAATACCTAAAATCAATGATAGAAACTCAGGTGGATGCTGGCTTCTTTCCTTCGCAGAGCAGGGAACACCCTCTCTCACACTCCTGCAGCCCCGCCTCTACACTGGGGCTTGGCTCTGCAGGGCAAGAGCTCATTGTCCTCTGTTACTTAACTCCTTCTAACTCATGTAACCTCACACTGGTTTCCACCCTCTGCCCCCATTATCTTTCCTTTCATCTGGTAAGGAGGTGCAGAAAAGAGGGTGAGCTGGTTTCTGCAGTCCCAAGACAGCAGCCACAGAGGTGATTCCATCTCAACCCACCCTCCTGTCACCTGAGCCTCATCTTTCCTCCCACCTTAAGGACACCAGAGAGCTGGCTTTCCAGGGGAAGGATGGAGTCTGGGCTCGCAAAGAACACGGCCAGTGCGCTGCTTCTGCTTTGTGAGCCCTGCACCAGCACACCTTCCAGAAAACCAAGCCAAGCTGTGAAGACGTGCTACCCTAGTCTGCAACCAGACTGCCATGTTCTCAGTCCTGTCCACTCTAGTACCATGGCAATAGGAAAATTATTGTTGTTTCTGTTAATTCGCTGTGAGGTTTGGAGCTGGGTATTAATGTATCCCTCCTTCTCCCATATCCTCTAAGTCAACCGTTAATATGATTCCTCCCTTCCTTCCTCCTGGAAATGTCAGAACTCCCATCCCCCTACCATTCCCTGCCAATGGGAAGCAGAGATGGCCTGACAAAAGCAGTCCTATGAGCTACTCACCAACCACGCAGTATGAAACCTCCTACTACCTCTAAGACCTATAAGAGGAGACTCCCTTACTCCACCTGGAACCCTCCTGTGCCATCTGTCTATCTATGGCATTAACAGTCCTTCTAATAAACCTCTTATCTAGAAGGTTAATCCATCCCAGTGTTCCCTTGGAACCCCTAAACCTTTCAGATTTTCTTTTCCTGTGTTACAGGGAACTCACCAGAGATGACCACTCAGACACAGTGTACAGCCAATTGAAAGTCTTTATTCCAGCTTGCTGGGACTACAGCCAAGTGTTTGGAGACCTAGATGTGACCCCCCCCAAGTGTCCAGAATGGGGTGGGGGGATTAAAGACAGAGATCTCATTGAGGCATCTCACACAGCAGATGCAGAGATTACTATAAATGGGTTGATTTAAGTTGTAAGAGCTAGTTAGTAACAAGCCTGAGCTATTGGCCAAGCATTTATAATAAATAATGTTAAGTCTCCGTGTCAGTTATTTGGAAACTGGTGATTGGGAACAAAAACCTCTGTCTACACATTTGTTTAGTTCTCAGGGATCAAGATTAGTGGTTTGGTCGACAGGCTTTTCTGATACATGCAAGTTTCTCTTCTACAGAAATCTACACACAGCACTAGACAACTGTCCTGAGTATCTCTTCCAATGATCAGTGTCTCTCTTGCAGCCCTGACATAAGCTGGGCCTTGGCTGTCTTTCCCTGCATTTCTTCCCTCATCCTTGCAGGGATTAACTGTGCATGCAGCTGCTACCCTCTGTGTCTTGCTGACATACGGCAAAATCATGGGTCCTTAGGACCACAGCAGACTGCACAGAAATGGTTACAGGAAGGGGCTGCCTCAGACTGAGGTGGAATGAGCCTCCATGTGCAGGTGATTTGGATTCTTGGGATACAGTGGGAGACAGGAAAAGGAAAAGAGGCGAAGAAATCTGAAGAGGAGACAAATTCCTGAACTCCAGGAGGAACGAATGCCTATCTCTGAGGACTGGCCCATGGAGCCTGAAGCTATCTGTGCGGGGCAGAAGGGGCAAATGTGTCTTCTTTTCTACCTACCCCACCATTCACATTCTGTTGTTGTTTCTTAATTTTTATTTGCATGTGAGTATGTGTGTGGTATATGTGCCCGTGTGTGTATGTATACATGTGTGTGCAAATATGTACAAGTATGTGAGGGTAGCTTTCTCAATCGACTTTTTTTTTTTTTTGGACAAGGTTACACTGAACCTGGAGATCTTCAACCCAAGGCACTCTCTGGTCACCACCCTCTCACATCTTGGATTACAGCAATGAGCCACCAGATCCTGCTTTTTATACCATGCTGAGGACCCACACTTGGATCTTCCTGCTTGCATGGCAAGCTCTTTTCAGACTAAGGCACCCCCTCCCAGTCCACCCAGATGCATTCTTGAAAATGGGAATCACACTTTTGCTCAAAGCTGGCCTTTTAGGTGGGCAGAGTGTGATTTCATCCCAACATCTCCCCCCACCCTCCTTCTTAACAACATCTGAAACTCCTGTCTCAAGGAACAGTCTTTTGTCTCACGATGGAAAGGAACGAGCTTGAAATACAGAAGCTAGTGTTCTGGACTGCATATGGTGAATAGGTAGTGTTTTATCAGTGAGCAGCACCACGTCCCTTGAGCAAATGAGATGTTAAAGCGCAAGAGAGCCCACAGCACCTGATGAGGTGCAGACAGGTTCGATGGGAAGAGGAGGAAGGAAGGCCAGGGTGATGATATGGAAGACCAAGCACAACTCTGCTGTTTGTTCAAAGGCAACTCGGCCCAGTTTGAAGTACACCCAGACCCAGTGTGTGTTCAGATGTGGGCCTAGGAAGACCATCAGTGGAGAAGCATGCATGACAAGTGCACATGACCAGGACCCAGAACAGCCCCATAAACTGCACTTCAAATACTGGCTGAGCAAAGAGGAGTGTTCTTCAAAACTGCTTGCCTTTAAAACTCCATTAGTTCAGTTGAACATAGCAAATGTTATCCTCTAGTGAAACAGCCTGTGACGATGAAAAGATTCTGTCTTCGACACAGCGATTTACTTTTCTGGGAGAGACTTTGAAAGCACAAAGGAAAGTTTAATTCAGGGTCTGGCGATGAAAGGTCAGGTTTAAGACTATTTGGTCTAGTGACGGACTTGGTGTCCACCAACTCATCATTGTATCGTTGCCCTAGCTTCAGTTTCCTCCTCTACCAGCAGAGACTAACAGTTTCTGACTTCTGGGTTGTGCAGAGGGTTGCAAGAGAAAATGCACTCAAAGATCTGACATTGTCTAGCAGAGTAAGCATTGGTGATGAAAGTTGTTGCTTGTCTGAAACCCTTCCATCCCCACCGGTGCTGGAGGTCCAGCCTGGAGCCTAGAGCGGAACTGGTCTTATGCATGATGGTCTCTGTGTGGTAGGCTATGACAACAACAAACACTGCAGGTCTTCATTTGTAATAAAGTCCAACATTTATGGAACATATTTATCTAAACCAGAAAACGCCTCTATTTGCAGTGACCAGCAGTGAATGCAAAGATGCAAAGACTCGTGGCTATTTAAGGTTCGAAGAGCAAGCGATGGTCAAATGCTCAGGCCTAAATATGACATTTATACCAGCAGCCCCCAAGGTTCAGGGCACACCATGGGAAAAGAGTAGGGAAGAAAAAACGTCAAATCCAAACGACAGGAAAAAAGGCTGTGAAACATCATCCCCTGGACACACACAGTCATCTCAACATGAGCACAGAGCAACTGCTGGTACATGAACTGGGCCTGCCCAAAACTGGCCCTGTCAACAGTCAGTCATGAGTAGGGGAGGGGCCTGTGGGGCTCTGCCCCTTACTCTGGACCTACTGGCTGCCAAAAGTCACCTTTAGTTGGGAGACCCCATCAGGTCCCAATGAATAGTTCCAAACCCAAATCAGTGAGCCACAAAACAAAAGGAAAGGACATGAACATGGGAAAGGAATAGGGGAGTGGTGACCGGGACAGAAAGGAGATAACAGAGGGTTGGGGACAAGAGTAATCAGAATGTACCATCTACATGTATGAAATTGTCAAAGAATAAACTTAATTACCGTTTAAAAAAAAATAAAAAAAAAAAAAACTAGACAATTCTACTGAGCCCCACCTTTTAACCAAAATAAATGTATAGAAGCTGAGGAATTCCAAGGCATTATTGGGTGCACTCCATGGTCTGGTTTGCTAGTACATTAAGTTAGGTTTGCACCAAGTATGCACTTTATTCCCCAAGACTTAAGAGTTAAAATCTGAAGAAAAGGGATTAAGCTCTGTAATGGAAGCTAGCAGCTTCTGGAAAAACCAGCAGTCTAAAAGGATTAACTCTGCAATTATTCACGGTGGCTAATTGCATCAATCTAATGATTACATTGGGGCTGAGCACAGTCCTGACAAAGACTTGGGAACCTCCAGAAACCCAAACAGAAGAGGCCCCCAGGAAGTTCATGCACAGCAGAAGAGTACAAAGAAGACTTGCAAATCTGACCTCCCTGGGACAGCGCTCACCCACTCCTTCTTTTTCTCTTCAAATCACTCTGCTTTTCCCACCACAGTGCCATTTTTTTCTAGTAGTAATAGTAAAGAAAATCTGTCCACTTTGAAAATAAATAATTAAATTAATAAATAAATAAAATCCCTATGTACTCATTGATTTTCTAAGACACAATGCTGGAAAGTACAGTTTTAAGTCATTTCCAGGGAGTTTGAGAAGTAAATAATACTAATGAGATTCCATCAAAGTCCTTTCCGGAAGCCTTTTGAGCAAACTCCATAAAGTTGCCTTTAGGATTTGATGAGACAAAGACGAAGATAAAGTGCTTAGCACAGGACCTGGGACTCGGGACTCTCAAGCATTATAGACCTGGTCTGGGACTGACTTCCCAAATAGAATCTGCGTACTTGTTAAGTGGGTTTAATCCAAGAAATTAAATTATCTTGGGATGTGATTGGTCTCCAGGCCTGTAGAGCCAGAATGGTCACGGCCAATTTCCGTCATACCTCTGCATTACATTTAAATAGTTATTTAAGTCTAGTCTCCTGCATTCTTTCCGGCTTGGGAAAACACGTGACTCAGAAAAAGAGCGGCATTTGTTACAAAACTAGTCATTTGTTTTTTTTAAGTCAGGCATCGATGAGTTTTCTGAATAATAACATTAAGAGATTAATTTTACTCTATATGATTTCCCTTCAATTTATGCTTCATGTACTTAAGTAAAATAGCTAGGGAAGCAAATTATTACTATGTAGTTTAACTTCTATGTCCCATGTGTAAGCCTAATTCTTCACTATTCTATTTAGATTTGCATAAATTTCCTAAGTAAGAGAGATGGAGACAGGTTATGTTCAGTTTGAGAGAGAGAGAGGTTAGGTTCAGTTTACATTCAGCCATTCTTTAAATTGAATCAACATGGATGAACAACAACAAATATCCGAAAAGAATTTTATAGATGTATGAGAGTGGAAACCAGCTGCTAAATTTTGACATGTTCCTCTTCCGTCTTTCAAGATTGGAGTTTGTGCATGTCGACTTATTTGACTCTTCCAGCTTTCCTATTTTCTTATGAAAACCAAAATGGATATTACATTCCTACGTTCTGTTCTTTGCCACTGTTTCCCCTCCAAAGGCAGCTTATTCATAGTAGGCAAACTATCTTTCACAGAATAGTGTTAGCTTGACCAAAAGAAAAACCCTGTGGTAGAGAGGAGAATGTAAAGGCTAAATCGTGTCATATTTATAATCTACTTTATTACATACTCACAGGGGTGCTTAAAGAAAAGGCAACCGGTAAAGGCCCTAAATTCAGAGCTCACAACACAACTACTTATCTCAGTAGTTGACTAGTGCCAAGATAATATCAGCAGGTCAAACTTAGTTTGAGGAGGGGAAATGTAGCTTTCAGGTGTACCTATTCTCAGGTACACACCAAAGGTATTCTGTGACTGATAATGTAGAATCTTGAGTTTCTTACTCATCCAAAACATTTTCACACCCACAAGCGCCATAGCAAAATCACCAAGCAAAATCAACTTTTTACTAGCCCTTCAGTTTTCAGCTTGCAAGAGTGTCAACATGTCCAGGACAAATGTTCGGAGAACAAAAGCAAAGAAGAGAGAGTGGGGGAAGGCACCCAAAACTCCTAGGAGAACAATAAGTTTCTATGAGGTGTGCCAAGACTCTAAGGAAGTCCAACGGCCAGTCTCCTTGGGGAAAAGAATGAGGAGGCTACACACCATGTCACAAGACTCAGTGCAGCATAGGAACTAAGAGAGGGACAGCCATGAGCTGGCCTAACAGTGAAAAAACTCCCATGAATGAGACGGCATCTCGGCCACAGGCTGTAGTCGAGGTCCCATGATTGGGATGGTGCAGACAAGCCATCCACAGGGAAGAATGAATGTTATTCCAAACCGGGCGCAACAGACAAGGGCCTCAAGTCAGAACCACACGGGGTGTCTCTGCTGAAAGTGAAGGAAGACCTGCTTGTAATTAAGTAATATTTTAGGAAATGCTAAACATTGTCATTGACTTTTATGTCTCTCGTTTTTTTTTTTTTTTTTTTTTTTAATTTTTATGGGATAGTAACTTGAAACGCAGAAAAGCTGAGTGTCTTGCCCAAGGCCACGTAATTACTTTCTGAGAATGCAGCTCTCCTTCCTCCCCGCCACCCTCACCGCAGGGGCCATGGGGTTGGCTGGACAGGAGAGAGCCAGGTTCTAGAAAAGACTTAATCCAGCACAGAAGTTTGAGCACGCTGATGAGGCGATGACAACGCTGCTTCCAAACCATTAATCATGCCACAGTGAACAGACTAGATCTCAATTGACACGACGAGGAGCCAAAAAAAAAAAAAAAAAAAAAAAAAAAAAAGAAAGAAAGAAAGAAAGAAAAAGAAAAAAGAAAAAAGAAGAAGAAGACGAAAGAAAGACCAGACTACAGAAGCTGGTGAACTCATCCTGGGGAAAATATCTGAAAGCCAAGTTTAGAGCACTGGCAGCAACATATGATAAAAATTAGTCAGTTGTTGGGTGGTAGGAAATGGATAAAATGAGTTTTAAAAACACAAATGGAGGCAAGTGTCACTCACAGAAAAATGGACGGCAAGTTCATCATAAAGCAGGCTAAAAGCTTTCCCCTTGGCTCTCCTCTCTGGCTGGCCATTTTCCACCCTCTAACCCTATCCTTTCATCGTGTGTGTGGGTGTGCATGTGAGTGTGCGTGCGTTCATGTATACGTGCATGTGTATGTACAGGCCTGTGAAGATAAAATGTCAAAGTCGGGCGTCTTCCCCACTGTCCACCTTATCTTTGAGACAGCGTTTCTCACTGAACCCAGAGTTTACCAATAAACTTGACTCGTTGGTCAGACAGCCTCAGGGATCCTCTTGTGTGTGTGTGTGTGTGTGTGTGTGTGTGTGTGTGTGTGTGTCTGTCTGTCTGTCTGTCTGTCTGTCTGTCTGTCTGTCTGTCTCTCCCCCTCCCAGCCCCTTCCCCAGCACTGGAGGGACCATCAGGGGAGGCTTTTTCACACAGATGCTGAGACTGAATCAGCAAATACAAGCACTTCAGCAACTAAGCTGTCTCCCATCCCCCATTCTTTCAGATGTTGCAGCCCTGAGTGGATTAAGCCTTAAGAAACAGAAATCAGTGATAAACACAGAAATACTTGCCAAGCCCTTTTTCTATGCCTGCCATCTGCTGTCTTAACACATGATATTTATTAACTCATTAGGCTCTGCAGGTAACTCCATGTAGTAAGCAAATTATTCCTACTTTAGAGCAATGAAACAAGGGCCCAAGCTAAACAGTTAATAGTGAACTGATTTATAATCCAAGAAGTCTGACTCGAGAGTCTACTCACCGAATCTACACTACCCTCCAAAGCTACCGGACAATTTCCATCGCAGTACAGACAAAGACATTGGGGCAGTGGTAATGTAAGATTATCTGCATTATTTTTTAACCTCTGCAGATTTAAGATTATTGAATTTTGCAAGTTTCCCAATGAACAGGCAGGGACCTTATTCATTCTTTGTCATAATTACTCAGTTATACAGCTCTCTCACAGACTTAGCGTTCTGTCCACATCCTCAAAGGTAGCCTAGATTGCTCTGATGCTCTCCTTGGTCCGTGGGTATGTTTGTTTGCCTCTCCAGGGACACCCTATACCCCTTGAGGAGCAGGAATTATATCTCAGTCATATTGCAGGTGCTCAGTTAAACCTGCTGAAGAGAGGAATAAATTAAGGAGTATGAATATGGACAACTTGTCCCAGCCAAACTGGTCCACTTCCAGTCTCCGCATGCTTGATATTTTCCAGTCCTCACTCCCAGAACAGTCCTCTCTCTGCTGTTGCACACACTGAAAGCCCCAACCCATCCTTCACAGGACTCAGCTCAGTTCCACTTGAACTGTGAAATTTGGTCCAGTGGCCTCAACAATCTTAGAGTATCAGTTCAATGCCGTGGAAACTAGCATCTCTGTCACCATACCTTTGATTCAAAGCCAGATTCTAGCACAACTAGCTGCGCTCCTCTGGGATAACTCCTATAAATGTCTAAGGCTTAGCATTTCTTAGCTATAAAGTTAGGCATATAGTACCTTCCTTAGAGAACTGGAGGAATACTGGAAGAAAATCATCTGAACATCAGGCATGCTAGGAAAATGAGGCTCCTCCCAGCCCCCACACTCCTGTACCATTCAGACAGCAATTAAGTGGCAGCACTTAGCTTTTCCCTTCAGTCAGACTTCAATGGCTGGGGAGATCTTTAAGGACAAGAATGAAGCTCATCCACATCCTTTTTAAGATCTCCGCATGCCTTATACAGAAACGCAGCAGACACTGAGAACAAAGGGATTATGAGTTGGGCTGTGACAATCACGTTTTAGTGCTGGCAGGGCTAAAATTATACATTTCCATGCAGCCATGGAATTATCCATGTGTGTAGAATTATCACACAGCACCTCTGTGATTTCACTCATGCCAAAGACTCAATTCAACCAGTAAGTGCAACCAAGGACAGAGGCTTGCTCCCATAGAAAGGTGGCTCTCTCCATACTACTTTTTAAATCAGTCCTAAACTTGGAGTTTTTATGTGTTCCACTGATGCAGAAAATTAAAAGCTAAAACTAAAGCAAACCTAGGAAAATCAAAAGCCCAAATCCGTGGTGGTTGTCAGTAAAATCGAGAGTCCTTTGCCTTTTCTGTACATTTCAACAGCCGGGCTTCACCTCTCTGAACCTGCCAGGGTCCTCTTTTCCCCTGATTTGTCACGGCCTCCATTTATTGTACGTTATCTTCACAGGAATCAGTTCCCATGCCTAGGGCTTTTTGTTCCTTTCGGCTGCTGCCCTACTTGCAGGTGCTGACAAGTTAGAGGAGCTGCAATCTGTTGCTAGTAACCTGCAGCCTAACAAGCACTCTTCATTGATGTGTTCACTTGGCCACATCCCCTTTCCCTGCAGAAACTATTTCTGTAGCTCTCGCTCTGTGGGATGCGTACCAAATTCACCACAGCAGAAGAGTAGAATAAGGCAAAGCCAAGACTCAACCGCACTTCAGCCAGCTATCATTAAGAAACCCTGCTACCTCTCTCAGCTTCATCTTCCTGACCCAAAATTGACTGCCAACGCTGTGTCAGTGGGTTACTCTAGAGATTTTTTTTAATTGTCTCAAAAAGCATAACATAATTCTAAACCATGTGTGAATCTATAGGTATAAATGTATGTGTCATATATTTTAACAAGAGCAATAGTGTAGCCTATGGGTACATACAAAACAAATTTTATGTCATGGAAAGTACCAATTAAATACTTTACTAGATACGGTCCCACTGAAATCCGTGCATCGTGTATTCAAGGAAATGTGTTTTGCTTGTTTATTGACAAGGAAAATCTAGCTTGGGGACAGATGTGCAAGTCTGGGTTCTAAGTCTCAAAGCAAGTACATTGTATAACATGGGTTTATATTGTTGCAAGAAAACTTTTACTTGCAGCCAAATAGACCCAAATTCTGCCTCTTTAATCAGTCATGGCTTAAAGCCATGGCTTAAAGCTCATTAATTTGTGGGCTTAGGATTTCAGCACAGTGGTCTTCATATGGACCTTAACCATGATTTCATATTTAAAATAGCAGCATCATTACATTTGAAGATTCCTTAGTCACTCTTTGTGTACAGTTTCCTAGGCAAAAATATGAATATACTCTCATTTACCAAATAAAAAACATTCTATATAAGAGATTATGTGTGTGCGTGTGTTTCCTAAATTGTGCTTCTTACACAAGTTGTGGCAACTTTCAGCACTAATAAAATAGTTCAGCATATTCTGTTTTTGTTGTTTACTTAGTTTATAATCCTTATTAGAGCATGATTATTACAGTACACACTTGCTAGTTATTGCAATTCTTAAAGCTGTTTAAAATGTCCATCTGAAAATTCTTATTTCAACTACATTTGTAATCAGATTTCTTTTTTCATACTTAGCAAATACTAAATACAACCTAAATTAGCATTAGAAAAATTGTTACTCAATGGTCTCCAAAAGGTAAAACGTACTCATCTGAACTCCACCCGTTTTCAGTTTCAACACAGCAAGTCTCCTGTTGTACCCAGGGCAAATTCAAAAGCATTGAAAAGGTATTGGTTATTACTGCATATAATTTATGCAATCATCAGCCAAACATGCTAAGCTGGCAAAAAGAAAACCATGCAAGCAAGCAAACCAGAGGACCTATGAGACACGCCCTCTCAGTATATAAAGGCCTGTCACTGTCCTTGGTAGCAGGCACTCCCTGAGCTACTCTCCATCACCATGTCTGTTCGATACAGCTCCAGCAAGCAATTCTCTTCCTCCCGCAGTGGAGGAGGAGGTGGTGGAGGATCATCCCTCAGAATTTCCAGCAGCAAAAGCTCCCATGGTGGAGGGTTTAGCTCAGGGGGGTTCAGCGGTGGCTCTTTTAGCCGAGGAAGCTCTGGTGGAGGTTGCTTTGGGGGCTCATCAGGTGGCTATGGAGGCTTTGGAGGAGGCAGCTTTGGGGGAGGCTATGGAGGAAGCAACTTTGTCGGAAGCTACGGAGGAGGCAGCTATGGAGGAGGCAGCTTTGGAGGTGGCAGCTTTGGAGGGGGCAGCTTCGGTGGAGGTGGCTTCGGTGGAGGCTTTGGTGGTGGATATGGAGGAGATGGTGGTGGCCTTCTCTCTGGAAATGAAAAGGTAACCATGCAGAACCTGAACGACCGTCTGGCTTCCTACATGGACAAAGTCCGGGCTCTGGAAGAGTCAAACTATGAGCTGGAAGGTAAAATCAAAGAATGGTATGATAAGCATGGCAACTCCAGCCAGCGAGAGCCCCGGGACTACAGCAAATACTACCAAACCATTGAAGACCTTAAGAACCAGGTAAGGGGCATTTTAAATTCCAGCTTCAAATCATTTCTACCCATGTAATGCAGACAGATGAAACCAAGCTAAGCATAGCGTGGCTGATCACTGTGTCTACCTGTAATCTTTCCACGTCTACTGTAACCAAGTCTCATCAAAGATATTTATGAAGGCATGGCATGCCTATCTTCATCCAGCATGTGTGTTGCCTGTCTCCAGGGTGACAGACAACTGTAAGTTGTCATATCCAGCACCAATAATGCAGGAAACACCAACTTTCCAATATAGAATCTAGGGAATCTGTTAACCACATCTATAAATTCAGAGTATATGCACTTATAAGTATTTATAACAACTTAAACAAATGTACATGTGAGTCACTAAAAAAAGCTACAACACGAGAAAATCACAAACCATAAAGAGTCATCATATACCTATATAATGCCAGCTAATGTTCACAAAAGAATCATGGCTATAAAAGTACTGAAACCGTAAGAGGAAGAAATTACTATATGTTATATTACATATGGCAAATTTGTAATGGTCTATGCTTAAATTAACCTCCCCCAAAAGTTCTGGAAGGGAACTATATCAAAGTGCAGTATACCTATGCTAATCTAAGAGCCATAAACACGCCTGATCTTTTGTCTCCCTCCAGATCCTCACCCTGACAACGGACAACGCCAATGTCCTGCTGCAGATCGACAATGCCAGACTGGCAGCTGATGACTTCAGACTGAAGTAAGCTAAGTGACTGTGGTGCAAATAAAGCAGCTGTTTTTAGCATTGACCTTGGATGCCCATAACAACATTTACATTTTCCTAAACTCACCCAGAGTGAAACAGTTCTGAGCTCTTAAAGAAAGTTTTCATTGTAATAATATCTTCTGGGTAATCTTTAAAGGAAGATGTGTTTTAAGGTTAACTCTTTGTATTAAACTATTGATAGTCCTACATGAATTTGGGTATTACAAATGTTGCCATGATGTTGAATCAAATCTGTATTTGCATTTTAAGTCAGTCTTTGACCAGGTATGCCTTCATTGGCCTGTATGTCCAATGTCTGAATCCTGTTCCTTTCAGATATGAGAATGAGGTAGCCCTTCGACAGAGTGTGGAAGCTGACATCAATGGCCTGCGCAGGGTACTGGATGAGCTGACCCTTAGCAAGGCTGACCTAGAGATGCAGATTGAGAGTGTGACTGAAGAGCTGGCTTACCTGAAGAAGAACCATGAAGAGGTGACACAAAATTACATCCCCCACCCCCCCCCCAAAAAAACAGTTCACCTTGGTCACGGTGCATTCATTAAATCTAACTGTTCCTCAAATAGGAAATGAGAGACCTTCAGAATGTGTCCACTGGTGATGTGAACGTGGAAATGAATGCTGCTCCAGGAGTTGACCTGACTCAAATGCTGGACAACATGAGAAACCAGTATGAACAACTTGCAGAAAAGAACCGCAAGGATGTGGAAGCCTGGTTCAATGAGAAGGCAAGTTAATTCCTCTCCTCAGCGAAGCTCGTGGAGGGTTTGTTATCATGCCGGGATGTTCTCATCTTTTCCCGTTTCTAACCCTCTAGAGCAAGGAACTCACCACAGAAATTGACAGCAACATTGAACAAATGTCCAGCCATAAGAGTGAAATTACTGAACTGAGACGCACTGTTCAGGGTCTGGAGATCGAGCTACAGTCCCAACTGGCTCTGGTATGTTAAATCTTGTAAAACAGCTTCCATTTTATCCTGCAATGTTTCGTGCTAAAAAATGAGTTGGGGGGGGGGGTCAAGAAAGTGGAACCAAAATCTCGGCTTTGGGGGAAGAGGGATTAGAACTGTTGGCACT
Source organism: Phodopus roborovskii (assembly GCF_943737965.1). NCBI lineage: Eukaryota > Metazoa > Chordata > Mammalia > Rodentia > Cricetidae > Phodopus > Phodopus roborovskii. Next base: position 14,793,672 of record NW_026125052.1, on the reverse strand, counting down.
GAGGCAGTCGGGCTCAAACTGCAGTACTGCCATAAGGCAGAAACCCTATCCATTTTCCTTCTATGACGCCTTACTGAAGAATTTCCGTGCTGCATTCACTACACTTAATAAAACCTTCTTCTCAGAAACAATCGCTGGAAGCCTCCCTGGCAGAAACAGAAGGTCGCTACTGCGTGCAGCTCTCCCAGATCCAAAGCCAGATCTCCGCCCTGGAGGAACAGCTGCAACAGATTCGGGCTGAGACCGAGTGCCAGAACGCCGAGTACCAACAACTCCTAGACATTAAGACCAGACTGGAGAACGAGATCCAAACCTACCGCAGCCTGCTAGAAGGAGAAGGAAGGTATAATGGAAACTTGCAAAGTGCCTCCAATTGCTTCCCTTCAGGGTTCCACAGAGCCAAGCTTACCCAAACCCAGGGACATGCAAGAGAGAGAGTGGGGCAAAGGAGGCGGGAAGGGGGCCGTGATGCTTTCGGAAATTAGGGCTGTGTGCATAAACACTTAATGGATGGATCAACGGATGAGCTTTCGCAGACACACTTGACCGGATTGTATTTTCTCAAAATACTAATCTGGAGCGCAACCTGACGCTTCCATGTCAGAAGCAACCACATTTGACCCTCACACTCCGTTTAGTTCCGGAGGCGGATCCTACGGCGGCGGACGCGGCGGCGGCAGCCACGGCGGCAGCTACGGCGGCGGAAGTTCCGGTGGCAGCCACGGAGGCAGTTCCGGTGGCGGCTACGGCGGCGGAAGTTCCAGCGGAGGTGGTCACGGCGGCAGTTCCGGCGGTGGCTACGGCGGCGGAAGTTCCAGCGGAGGTGGTCACGGCGGCAGTTCCGGCGGTGGCTACGGCGGCGGAAGTTCCGGCGGAGGCCAGAGCGGAAGCGGAGGGTTCAAGTCTTCTTCTTCCGGGTCTGGTGGCGACCAGTCGTCTAAAGGACCAAGGTCAGCAGAAACTAACTGGGGTAATCTGAATTAGTTTTAATTTTCCCCAGTGGTTTTGTTGCTCTTTAAACTCAAGAGCTGATTTTAAAACGATGAAAATCTCGAGTTAGATTTTCATTTTTGTTTTTAATAGACGTCAGTGTTGGGAAAATGCCATCTACAGCTTCAGTTTGTTTTTTTTTTTTAAAGAACAAATTGGAAAAGATGTATTGTCTTACTTTTGTAATATTGGCTTGTTAAGCTAGGACCCCTACATGTCGTTTCATCTAAGTTCTAATTTTTCTTTCTACTCACAGATACTAACAAAACCAGAGTGATCAAGACGATTATTGAGGAGGTGACACCCAATGGTCGAGTCCTTTCGTCTATGATTGAATCAGAAACCAAGAAACACTTCTACTAAGCTGCATAAAGAAGAGTCTCTTCACACAGACCACTGCACAGATGTGTGGAAAACAAGATGTCCAAGAAAGCACTTCTGTCTTAATGGTCTATAAAAATAGGTTCACTCCTTGAAAATAAGGGTCTAAAAGGTGTTTTGTGGTTTCTGTATTTCTTCTTTTCACTTATCACAAAGTGTTCTTTTGTGGAGAAAAAAAAAAAGAAAAGAAAACTTTCTCATTTACTAATGATTTTCTCATTTACTAATGGATTTCAATAAACTTTCTTACTGATGCAAACTATCTAAATTTGTCAGAATTATTATTTAATTGCGTGGGTGTGCTCAGACCAATATGAGTAATGTAGGTGAAAAAGTCCAAAACTCCCCCAAAGTTACATTTCCTGAAGCTACACAATGAGTGGAGAACTCCCAGCTCTCTGGCTTTAAATTGTTTCAACCTTGGAAGTTTTGAAACCATCTCAAACAAGATTGCCAAAATAAAAGGGAAATTTCACAATCTATTATTTCTCATCATTTCTGACTATATTCTCTCAGTTATGACATTGGTTCTCAATTCTTATGCACCATTTAAAATATATCTTCCAATCAAAATCTAACAACAAAAAAATCAACCAGTCCAACAAAAAATAATATCAAAATTATTACACAGCCAGGTGATATACCTGTGTGTCCAAACAGACATCTCTAAGTCTCCTTGCTTTCCCCAATTCCTTTGCAACTGATATGACCTCGTCCTTTCTTCAGTATACACTGAACTGTATCTCTCAACCAGTTAGACCCCAACTTCGCTAGCTAGTTTTGTGTCAACTTGATACAAGCTACAGTCATCTGAAAGGAAGAAACCTCAATTGAGGAAAATAGCACCCTAAGATTTAGGCTATTGGCAAACCTGTGGGTATATTTTTAAATTAATGACTGATGGGAAAGGGCTCAGCCCATTGTTAGTGAAGCCACCCCAGGCTAGTGGTCCTGAGTTCCATGAGAAAGGAGTCTGAGCAAGACATGAGAAGAAAGTCAGTAAGCAGCACTCCTCCATGGCCTCTGCATCAGCTCCTGTCTCCAGTTTCCTGCCCTGATTTCCTTCAATGATGAACAGTGGTGAGGAAGCATAAGACATATAAATCTTCTCAGATTCCTTTGGTCATGATGTTTCATCACAGTAATAGTGACCAACTGACAATATTTATACTCATAAGTACTAAAGGGGGAAAATAGCAGTGTGCTTCTGAATTGCCCATGTCCACTGAGTAGCAGCTTCAGCATCTTTCCTGATTTGAACACCAGTGTTTTTCAAGATCTGAGTCTTGATCCCTTGCCATTTCAGTGGGACTCCACTAAATAAGCCCTACCCTGATATATAACACACTTTAGAATGCATCCTTGGGCTTAGTGCCCTCCTCAGACAATGAGAACTAGACTTTCTTTTCATATCAAGAATCTCTATTACAGAAAATTTTTCCAGCCTATACACTTTGAGACTCCTTTGTCAATCTATGTACTTTGAAACTCCCTTGGGATACTAAATTGTATCCGGGTGTAAATCTAAACTAGATTATAATGGTAGTGAGGAGAGGACTGACTCTGTTACCTATCACTGTAAACTCCACCCTAGCACGGTTTTCAACACAAAGTGTTAAAGCCCAATAAGTACTAGTTGAGCAACAAAATTAGTGAGTCATATCCAAATAAGTAAATGCAGTACCTCCCAGGGTGAAGCCAGAAATTCTGGGGACTAAAAATCAATAAGTATTTACTTCCACTGTATGACAATGCAAACAAAACCAACTCTTTTGTACAATTATATGATTCTTTTAAACACATTGTCAACAAAATGGAAATGATTCAGTTGAGTCAAAAAGGAAAAGGGTATCCATGACACCCAGGGCCTTCCGCCTTCCGTGTGCTAGAAGCTTGGTTAGCTCTCCACCTTCAGTACTTCTCTTTCGTCCAGTAATAGCAACCCCATTCTTACCAGAAAATTGTAGAAGCATGAGGAACTAAACCATAACCAGTAAGGATGCTTCCAAATGTGAATGTAGGGGAAGCCATCCAAATGCCAAACAACCAAAGCCATGGAACCCTCTGTCTCCTTGTTCTCTGGCATTGAGAAGGTAAAGAGCGAAATGAACAGTCCTTCTAAGGAGGTAATAAACACCGTAAGTATTAGTGCAGAGAACCCTCCCACATGGAGAAGAGGAGGGGCAGGGACAGCAGAAACAACTGTGGAGAAAGGACAAGGCTGCTGGACCATATCGAGTGTTTCTTGTACGTTTGAGTATCAATGGTAAAATCTATTCACAACCAATTCCAGGACTCTGCTGAGTGAAAAGGAGGGCACAACCATGCCTAGGTATGGTTGAGTAAAAAGAGTCTTATGAGGGAAAGCACAGCCAGAGACATCTGGAAGAGTCCAGAATAGATACGGCCAGCAGAATAGACTAGGCCATGAGAGAGTGGAGGGAGAGTGAGAAAGGAATAGAAAGGAGCAAGGGAGGGGACCAGCAGGGGGAAAGAACCAAGAAGAGCACATGGACAAAGAGGCCAAGAGCCAAAGAGAACCAAGAAGCTTCGGAAAGGGAAGCAAAGCTCAGGTTGGAGAGGTTTAGGCTGGGGGCAGGGTTGAGAAGTACTGAGTGCACAAGGAATCTGTCACAGGTACTTGCACTGCTCAGAATATCCACTTTGATATGTTAATAGGCACCTCAGCTAGCCATCTGTCCTGAGTTTCTTCCAGACTTTTTAATACCTACCCAGAGGAGAGATTACAGTGTCTGAGAATTTAAGTCAGTGGTTGAAAGACATCCATTCACTCAACTAGCGTGTGTGTGTGTGTGTGTGTGTGTGTGTGTGTGTGTGTGTGTGTGTGAAGACACAGCCACTTCTTGTCATGCATGCCATAGAAGATGTGTCCATCAGAGACTAAAGATCATGGACAAGATGCCCAGGCACTCAAAATAGTGTGTCAGAGAAGGTCTCTAGAAAATGTGACTTGAACAGATCCTGAGGATCCCAGAAAACAGCTAATTAGAAAGAATGAGAAATCTAGGACTGCCAGGGACGTGTTTACAATGCACAGCACCCAAGATCTCTACTACAACAGCTCTAAGAAAGCTTTCTCAGAATCAGGATTATTTATCCTTACTTCAGTCATATCTGGAAAGCCCATTTCATTATGTATAGGAATATATTCTCATAATTTTTGGTTCCTCTCTTGTCCGTTCACTCCTACCCTTACCTCAGCTAATCACTGCCAGGTGCTGTTTAGACTGTCTTCAAAATGATCACAATGCCAATTAGCTCAGCCCTGACTTTAACATCTCCCCCAAATTACTGTGACTGGCTTTCTAATGATGTCTCATACAGATTCTTATTCCATCACCAGACACCCTCCTCAAAGCAGCCAGAACAACAACAAACAAACAAACCAAAAACCTCCCCCACTTATATTTCTCAAGGGTTACCTTTCATGCCCAGAGCCAAATTTTAAGTCCACCCCCTAGCCCAATACATTCTTTTATCAGCCACTTCCTGATACACTACCATCCGTACATCCTCCAGTTCCTTGAAGGCACCACACTCTTCCTTCCTGCTATGATTTGGCTATGGTTTGAGTGTGTTCCCCAAAGGTTCATGTGTTCAAAGTTGATCACTAGAATGGCAATGCTCAGAAGTCATGGGACTCCTCCTGGGAGTTAATTAGATCCTTGTGGGCACCACCCTTGGAAGGACTTGATGAAGTTCTCTTGAGATCTGGGTTAGTCTTCCGAAAGTGTTGCTGTACAAGAGTGATCCAGAGAGATGGCTCAGCAGTTAGGAGCACTGGCTATTCTTCCGGAGGACGGGAGTTCAATTCCCAGCACCCACGTGGCTGCTCTCTACTGTCTGTAACTTCAGTTCCAGGGGATCTGACACCTTCACACCAATGCATATAAATTAAAGTTAAATAAATCATTTTTTAAAAGAGTGGTCCTGACTCTGCTGTGTTCTAACTTTTTACCTCACCAGGCAGCCTTTCCCTCCACGATGCCATCATCCTTACCAAACCTCTAGAACCCTAACCCTAACTCCAGAACTATGAGCTAAAAATAATCCTTTCATTATAATGTATCCAGTCTCTGGCAACTCATTGTATTAATATAAAACAAACTACAAGCTCCTGGGGCTAAATAGAAATATTTTATTCAAAAATACATTCTTTTCCCCCTCTAAGAAAAGCCTTGTCATATCCCTACCTAAAAAATAATTTTTCATCTTTCTTGTTTAACTTAATGTTGTTTCTTTAGAAGAGTACTCTAGCCTAAACTAAGTCTTCTTTGGTAGTTTTATATTGTTTCTCTCCCTAATTTTTAACACAATTTCTATTTTATGATTATTTACTTAGGACCAATTCCCCATCCTACTCCCAAAAAGTCCATAAGAGTTGAGAATGTGTCTGTTTTTCTTTCTGTTTTACCTGCTGCTAGCATAGGGCCTGGTATATAATAGGTCATCGTTAAATATTTCTTTGTTTTAAGCCTATTTAATTTTATCTTATGTGTATAAATGTTTTGCCTCCCCATGTCTCAGCATGCAGTACCTGTGTAGGCCAGAAGAGGGCGTCATTTACCTTGGAACTGGAGTTACAGATGTTATGATGCAGGTGAGGGAAACCAAACCCAGGACCATTACAAGATAAATACTGTGACCAAAGGCAACTTGAGGGAGGAATGCGTTTATTTCGTCTTACACTTCACAATCACTGTACATCAGTAAAGGAAGCCAAGGCAGGAAATCACAGAGGGCAGGAACCTGGAAGCAGGACTGAAACCCAGACCATGAAGGCTTTTGCTGCTTGTTGGCTTGGTCTCAAGCTCAGGACCACCTGCCCTACGGTGGCACCACCCACAGTGGGCTGGGACCTCCCACATCAATCATAAATAAAGAAAATGCTCCCACAGACTTTCTTAAAGGCTAATCTGATGGAGGTATTTTCTCAATCTAGGATTCCTCTTCCCAGGCGACACTAGTCTGGGTCAAGAAGAATCTGGTCTACACGAAAGGAAATCTCTCCTTTCCTGATTTCCAGCTTCCTTGAGATGATGTTCAAGAAACTCCGTTGGAATCTATAGCACACACTATCAATACAAGGCAATCAGATAAGGTTCTGCCCTATACGCCCAAGCAGCGACATCCATTTGAAGACCAGCACTGCCCCCTGGTGGAAATAATAGCCAGGGGCAAGTATGGCCATCAACGTGGGATCAGAGAACTGACTTATTTAAATATATGCTTCTTGAGGAGCTTTTATTTGTGTGTTTGCCACTTGTATTGTTGAGAAATAATGTTCACACATATTTATTTTACATAATGTGCCTTGGAATTTGCATATTTGTGAAATTACTAAATTAAACTGACAATATCACATACCTCATTATGATGAAAGACATTTAAAAATCTACTTGTATACAATGCATTGCTGTTTTCTCCCTTTGACATAAAATGTTCTCTTAGAAACGTTTTATTTACATATGAAAATACAGCCATATTACACCAATTAGTTGTCTGCTTGTTGCCTAATTTTAATGATGTTATAAGAAATAATTAGTAATAACTAATAGTAACAATAATAAGGAAGCCATTTATGTAGTAATAGAGCACTAGAGACACTTTAAATTCTTACTGTGAGCTAATGAGCTCCGTTAGTGTTTCAATTTCAACAACTCAATCAAAAGAACTATTTCACAACACACAGATAGTTTAGACTGTGGATGACAATATGCAAAGTAAGTATGCAAATCTGTATACATATGGAATAATTATTCATAAGTAAAATAGTGTCCTCGAGTCATTTTTCTTCAAGGATGTGCCCCCCCCAGGTTGTCCATGCTCCACATCTGTGTGCTATGAGCACTGATAATTGGACCAGCTGGTTCAGAAGAGAATGTGTGGATGTAGGTCTGGGCGAGTTGGAGAGGGGCATGGATGAGATAAAAATGCATTGCATTCACCTATAACATTCTCAAATAAATAAATCTCAGCATGAGAATCTCAAGTCACTTGAACAAAGAAGATTTCGCTTGGCATGTGCCTGATCATCCTGAATAAAATGTTTGGCATGCTGCGTCTTATCTGCCTAACCTGCTAATAAGGAACTGAATTAACAGATACCTAGGGCTCTTCATAACTTTAAAAATATCATGCAGCTTTGCCCAGATCATGCATTTAAAGACCATGCCATGTTGGCCACAGCACCAGCTGACCACTGCACCAGGTTTATGGCAACTCGGGTCCTGGTGACACCCCTGATTATCTTAGAGATAACACAGTTCCATACCATCTGCTCCACCTGAATCCAAAGCCAGTCATTCCAAAGTCCTCCCAAACCCTCTTCATCTCACTCACCCTTCTGAGCCACTGCCTCGGGGAAGGCTCCTAGTTCTCATCTCCCTCCTCCAGCATCACCCTGAATCTTTCCTTCCTCTCCCACTTCCACACACCCCATCTATGAATTTCACAACAGAAGTATAAATCCATATTCCCTCCATACCCAGTGCTACACACAGCTTTGTGCCACTTTTAATGCATTTGTTTGTATGTATGTATATGGTGTGTGCGTATTTGTGTGGGTGTGTTCGTGTCTGTCTGTAATGCAGGCTTGTATGTGTTATAGCCTCCATGTAGAGGTCAGAGGATTGCTTCTGGGGCTAATCCTCACCTTCAACTTTGTTTGATACAGGGTCTCTTTGTGTTAAGTGTTTTATGTCTGCTTATACTAGACTGGATGATCAGTAAGCTTCTAGGGATTCTCCTGTCTCACCCACCATCTCCCTGTAGACTTGCTGGAGTTATCTGGCTTTTATGTGGGCTCTGGGGACACAAATTCAGACCCTCATGCTTGAAAAGGGAACACTTTTTCCCACTGAGCCAGCCCTTAGGCCTGGGCCACTTAATCCTTACATTAAAATTATTTTGAGGAGAAATGCCACCCAAGTGCTGCTTACCACATACTCTTGTTAACCCATCATCCCAAGATGTCTGCAGCTGGCTGATGGTTCATTTCTCTCCCACCTCCAAACACCACAGGACACTTCATGGTCACGGTGTCTCTTCACAGCAATAAAAACCCTAAGGTCAGTTTAGTGGTTGCACATGATGGAAGATGGTGAGTTCACTGTTTATTAGAGACCCTGTCTCAAAGAGGATTAATGCAGTTTTGCTCATGGAACCCAGAGAGGAAGGGCTATTTAAAACAACGCCATCTGCAAGTACTTGTTCCTTATTCACACGATTGTTTCCCTTCCTGATGAGTGGATATCCTTCTGTGTATATATTTCTCTTATTGGTTGATGAATAAAACACTGTGGCCAATAGAGACAGAGAAATAGGCGGGACTAGTAGACAAGGAGAATTCTGGGAAAGGGAGGCAGAGTGAGCCCACCACACAGAGCTGCAATGCTGCCCAAGGAGTAACAACATGCCAGAGCATTACCGGGTAAGCCACAACCTCATGGCAATACATAGATTGATAGAAATGGGTTAATAAGTAAGAAAGAACTAACCAATTAGAAGCCCTCATCATTTGGCCAACAGTTTTATAATTAATATAGCATCTATGTGTTTATTTGGGGCTCAGGGGCCTCGGGACCAGCTGGGACAAAGGACAAAGAGCCTCACGTTACACCTTTCCATTTCTCTACCACAGTGTGATGGAACCAAAGGGAAGCTCCCCAGAGTTGAAAAGATGGCGCTGCCCAATTTTAGACTGCAAACTTCCAAAACTGCCAGTGAAATAAATCTCCTTTCTTTATAAAATAGTTGGCTTCAACAGATTAACAAAGCAACTTTATCCAGCCTCTCCTCAACTTTAACTATGTCATGGTCACTCTTGGATCCTGGGACATAAAGACATGCAATGACTCAAGCCTTTCCTCAGCCTACCTGTGCCTCTGATACCATTTCTTCTTTCTATATAATTACATAGTCAGTCACCTAGTCATTTCCACTAGAGTGCCACGGATTTCCTTGGCACTTTCCTTCTTGCTCCCATCCTTGCATCCCCCGAACCTACACTGTTCGGTCTACTCCAGCACAAGATTACTTCCAAATGCATAATGGAACGTGAACTGAAATGAGACCCAGGCCCTCAAGTCTGCCTCACAACCCCTTCACACCTTGCTAGCCAGGCATTTGCAGTGAGCTTACTCTAAACATTGACTTTTCCCTATCGACAGCCATCTTTATCTATCCCAGCAACCTCTCAAATTCAGTTAGTCCAAATTAAACTTAGTGTTCCCACCACAATCCCATCTCAGTAAACACTATGATTCCCAGCATCTAAAATATAATGATCAGAACCAGGACCAGACACTGGGTACTTGTTACTGCAGTATTTGGCCACTGATTAAGGGCCAGCCTGAGCTACAGAGCAAATTCTAAACCTGGCCCATAGAAAGATCCATGTCAGGGGAAAAAAAAACCAATCCCAACAATCCCAATTCTTCCTTTACTTTCAAATATCAATCAATGACCATGTACTCTCAACTCCACCCTATTCCACACACCACCGTCATCACCACCTTCATCTTTCCCGCATGGACCACTCTTCCACCCCTGTAGTTTGCCTTATCAACTCATTTCAACTTGGTACTTTCACTACTTTTTAAAAGTTAAAATATAATTACATCATTTCCCCCCATTCCCTTTCTTTCCTCCAATTCCTCTCATGCCCCCCCCCCCGCAACACACTCACCCTGGCTCCCTATCAAGCTCCTGACCTCCTCTCCTTTAATTGTTATATGCACACATATAAAAAAAAAAAATACAACCTGCTTGTCTGCTCAGTGTGGCTTGCATGTGCACAACAGTTTCAAGGCTGACCACTTGGTATTGGGTCACCAATTAGAGGGCTCCGTCCTGCAGGTAGTTCACTTCCTGAACTCTCAGAATCAACTTGATATTTCTCACTGTTTTTTTACTTAAGAGTCATCCCAAACTCCTTGGTCTAGCACACAAAGCTAAACTGGATCCAGCCCCTGTCTGAAACTAACAATTCCCTAGAGACTATAAAAATATCTTGTCACTTTCTACGTGTTTAACGCCACGTCTTCCTTTTCTGTGTTTAACATAGTGCACTAGCCATGATAGCCATAGATAGACATACACTGTGTCGTTGGCCATGATAGCCATAGATAGACATACACTGTGTCGTTGGCCATGATAGCCATAGATAGACATACACTGTGTCGTTGGCCATGATAGCCATAGATAGACATATACTGTGTTGTTGGCCATGACAATAAATACATAGGTGTTACAGCTATGGAAAGAAGGGAAAATTACCAAGGATATGTTTATTTAAATGACACATTTTCTGGTTCTCATGGGATAAAATACCTGTTTCTGTAGCTAATAGTCCTTCATCCATCTGCGTGGTAAACCAGACAGAGCCCTATCTTAGTCTCACTTAGCCTTCAACAGTCTATTAGCCCCTGAACTAGATAATGACAGCATGTTCATAGGGTCTCTAGATGAAAGAAAAGGGTTACTCACTCAAAATTAAAAGTCAAAATAATGAACTTAATATAGAAGTAAGCCCTACTTTATGTATGATAACAAATACCCTGAAGCAACACCGGGGAATGTTAGGCATTAATTATTTTTTTAAATCACCCAATTATACATCATTTCATGCTAATCTAAATGATGCCATTTCTCTCTCAACAGACACCACTTACTTAGCTCTAGACAACCCCCATACTTGTGTATAAAAGCCAAAGAACCCACAAGCAGGTGATGTTTTGTTCTCCTTTGAAGTTCCGGCTGCCCACAGACAAGTGGAACATTTGCCCTGGCACCATGTCTCTCCGGTTTTCTGGCGGATCCAGGCACATTGGCTTACAGTCAGGATCCCTCAGGCCATCCAGCGCAGGCACAGGTTTTGCTAGCAGTAGTGCGGGTGGCAGTTCAGCTGCTGGTAGTGGATTTTCTTGGGCCTTAGGAGGGACACTGAGCAATGCTCCTGGTGGGAGCCATGCCACTGGTGCGCTGGGAAATGCTGCTGGTGTTGGCTTCACTGGAAATGAAGGGGGTCTCCTCTCTGGGAACGAGAAGGTCACCATGCAGAATCTTAACAACCGCTTGGCCTCCTACCTGGATAACGTGAAAGCCCTAGAGGAGGCAAACGCTGAGCTAGAGAGACAGATTAAGAACTGGCATGAGAAATATGGACCTGGATCTTGTCGTGGACTTGATCATGACTACAGCCAGTATCATCTGACCATCGAGGACCTTAAAAGCAAGGTAAAAACCACAAACCAGGAACTTGTCAAATTGTTAAAACTTAATAACTTCCAGAAAAAGTATATAGAATCACAAAGGAAAATGTGTAATGGCTGCTCTCTAATTTGTATTTAATTTTAATACATAATTCTCATTACTCAAAATCGAGAACCTTGAATTATGAATTTCGGTGTAGCTAAATGTTAATTCCACTGTTTATTTTGAAATACATTTATAGATAATTATTCTATTCTAAAAACAAGACAATTACATGAGAATGCATTTAAAACATTGCTCCTTTTTTAAAAACTAAATTCTAAAACATTTTCATAATTGCACAAGTTAAAAGTTGATACAAATGCTTATTTTTTTAAATAATAAATAACAAAAGCAAAGTTATTTCTGTTGACTCCCGTTTAATTTCTTCTAGATCATCTCTTCCACGGCTGTTAATGCTAATATAATTCTGCAGATTGACAATGCCAGACTGGCTGCTGATGACTTCCGACTAAAGTGAGTGACAGGTGACAATCATGGTCCCAAATCGAAGTTCCTATCTGTTTACGGTGTTGAATTTTTTTTCATTTTCATCTTAAGTAAATAAATTGTAATCCAAAAAAGTAAAGGAATAAAATAATTGGTTACAAAATGAGTCAAAATGCAACTTGAGTCAAAATGCAACATATTCATTACATCCAAGGAATAAACTGTCCAGGTATCTCTATGCCTGCCTAAATAATTGCAAGCACAAAGTCAATGTTCAGTGACTATTGTTCACTCCATAAGAATGTTAACTTAGATAAGATTACAAAAAGGGTGCTTTCTCTTAACTGTGATAGGCATTGGAATCTGTGTGATGGGTTAGCTGCTCATTGTGCTGCACAGAACAAAAGGGAAGGGTCTTTCTCTGTGTCTAGCTGTTTTGTTTTATGACAGGGTCTCACTGTGTAGTCCAGTCTGATCTAGAACTCATAATACTCCTGCCTCAGCCTCCTAAGTTCTTGGAATACAGACATGGGCTACCACATGAGGCTTTTTCTGTGGATTTTTATAAGATTGAGAGTCCTGATTTGGTTTTGGATTTCCAATTGACATTGAATTGAGGTTGACGCCTTCAGCTTCTTGAAGAGCTAACTTGCACTGAGATGCATTTAAATTCACTCCCCCCCATCCCAGGTATGAAAATGAACTCACCCTTCACCAAAATGTTGAGGCAGACATCAACGGATTGCGCCGTGTCCTTGATGAGCTGACCCTCTGCAGGACGGACCAAGAGCTGCAGTATGAATCCCTGAGCGAGGAACTGACGTATCTCAAAAAGAACCACGAAGAGGTAGGAGAAGCTGCACATAAGTCCCATCACAGCTCTGCCCATGAAAACTCTCCAGAGGGAAGGTGTTACAATCCCAGCACTCATCTGTACACAGGGAAATCACACATGAAATCTACTTGCCTGCCATAAGAACATTACAGGAAGGAAAGTTAGAAAGGAGAGGGGGGTCGTGCAGCATAGCACGAGAGGGGCCCCCAAACAAGGAAAGCAGGGGAAGGAAGAGAAGAGATGGCAAGGACCAGGGAAGGGCCTGGAGCACAGAGGGACCCATGTCTATAAAGTCACAGCAACTGAAAGAAGGCAGCTTTGACTGCACTGAGGGTGGGGTAAAAAGCCACTCACACTGTGATGCTGGGAGCATTTGCTACACTCTCCTGATGGGTTAGGCTAACTGCAAGCAGTTTGATTTTTGAAACTCCACAGTTTCAAAAAAAAAAATTCCTTTATAAGGAATCGTATGCAGAACTCCAAAGTACAGAAATAAAGTAATAACAGCTTTTTAGGAACCGTGTGTGTGTGTGTGTGTGTGTGTGTGTGTGTGTGTGTGTGTGTGTGTGTGTTCTTAACTAGGGAGTCGATTTAAATGACATTAAAATATGATTAAAGAAAACACAAGTTGGCCAGGTACAGTGGTACACTCCTATAATCTTGGCCTTTGGGAAGTTGACGCAGGCAAGGGGGTGTGGGCTGGAGGCCAGCCAGGGCTACACAGCAAATCCCTGTCAGCAGGGTCTGAGGAAGAAACCTGAGATATCAACCCTTTGAAATCAGTCCAAATGAAAATGTCAGCTAGTCAGTGAATAAGTGTGGGTCATTGCTTCACGTGAGAACTCCATTTTCTGACTCCTCTAGACAGACTGACAAAGCAGACCTAGACCTAGACCTAGAGTATAGCCACTTAGAACAGGCACCCGGGAGTGGGGGAACCATGTTCAGATCCCAGCAAGAACACCTGCATGTTTCTTCTCCACTCTGGCTTTCACTGTCCTAGTCTGTGAAGGAGTTTCTGCTTCATAAAGATGCTTGGACATGTAGCACATTCTCAGAACAGTGTCCAGCATCCAATGGTCACTCAATAAAGGACAGCTAGTATCCCTCAAGTGAAAATTCCTCGATGGCTTGGATTTTGGGGGGGGGGTGTAACATCTACCACTCTAGTCCATCAACCCAACAGCTGATGATTATTTGTTGAATAAACTCTCTGGTCTTTGTAATCCTTTCATATTTTTTTAAAGTGGTAGATATGGTTGTCTTTTTTCAATTACGTTTTATGTGTTTGTTTGTGGTGGAAGGACCACACACATGCCACAGTGTGTCTGGGGAGGTCAGAACAACTTTCAGGAGTTGGTTTTCCCCTTCCATCCCGTGGAACTGGGGATTGAACTCGGGTGTTTTGGCAGCAAGCACCTTTACCAGTTGAGCCATCTCAACCAGTATGGTTGGGTTTGGTGTGGTGGTTCAACTTTTTTTGTCTGATTGGTTTTTTTTTTTTTTTTTTTTTTTTTTTTTTTTTTTTTTGAGAAAGGGCTTCTGTGTTTAGCCTTGTCTGTCCTGGAACTCACTCTGAAGATCAAACTGGCCTCAGATTTACAGATCCCAAATTTTGGGATTAAAGGCATGTGCCGCCACCACCTGGCTGGTTGTTCAACTTTATAATCCCAGCAGTTGGGAGGCTGAGGCAGGATGACCCACAAATTCAAGGCCCAGCCTGGTCTACAGAGCAAGTTCCAGCTTAGTCTAAGCTAAAGAGGGAGACCCTGTCTCATAAAAACAAGGATGGATGGATGGATGGGTGAAAGGAAGGAAGAAATAGGAAGGAAAGAAGGAGGGATGATGAACACAGATTAAATAGGACCCACAAATTACACATTACTATGGGAAACTTGGGACCTCTAAAACCTTCTCAGATGTCATGGGAACAGTCACTTGCACTTTGCTCCAGGAAATGAAGGTTCTGCAGTGCGCGGCTGGAGGCAACGTGAATGTGGAGATGAATGCTGCGCCCAGTGTGGACCTCACCGCTCTGCTGAACAACATGCGAGCAGAGTACGAGGCCCTGGCCGAGCAGAACCGCAGGGATGCGGAGGCAGGGTTCCAGGAAAAGGTGAGGAGACCCAGACCTGCTCTGTCTATTCCACCCTAGCGGGCCAGACCCAATGTGACCCTATGCACCCTGCCTTACAGAGCGCCACGCTGCAGCAACAGATCTCCAATGACATGGGCGCAGTTACCTCGGCAAGGACGGAGCTGACAGAACTGAAGCGCTCGCTGCAGACGCTGGAGATTGAGCTGCAGTCACTCTCAGCAACGGTAGGGACCTGAGCTTCCCCATTCCTATAAAACTATGAGAAACCCTTCTTCAAGATCAGGTTGGGGGGGGGGTTGGAGGAGGGATGGGAGACTGGACTGGACATGACAGCAGGAAAAACATCCCAGAAGACAGAAAGAGAGGCAGTCTTCTAACCAGACTGGCACCAAGTTCTACTCTGAGCATAGTTCATTCAACCCCCAAGAGCATGCTGGTCAGTGTTGTTCCAGTTTTTAAAAAATTAATAATAACAATAAGGGACAGGACCAGTGTTATTTGGTTACACCAGCCAGGATAGGTCACACCAACATCTTATAACACTGAGAAAATCATATTAAGAAAGGGTACACAGGGCTGGAGAGATGCTGTACCGCTCTTCCAGGGGACCTAAATTTAATCCCCAGCACCCCTAGGGCAGCTAACAACTGACCTTAACTTCAGTCCCAGGACATCTGAGATCCTATTCTGTCTTCTGCAGACATTGCATCCATGAGGTACATATAATATACATTCAGGCAAAGCACCAATACACATAAAATATCTTTTTGAAGGCACACACCAGTCCCGACATGGGCCCTACAGGTCCCCCCCACCCCATATAGAAAAGCTCTCATTCCACAGCACAGAGCCTGGCACTCAGCCTCTTAGGCACATCTGGGGTGTCTAGAAGACTCCAGTGGTTACCATGGGAACAACCCAGTCCAAAACCTGCATTCAGTCAGGACTGTGAGCTGGCAGTATCCCAAAGGCTTGACTCTGAAAGTTGTGGTAAGCATGTGGCCCAAGAGTTCCCCATCTTGACAAGATGTTTTGTAATCCCTGAGAACAGCTACTATATACAAATGAGAACAGTGAGCCATTCACAAAAGAAACTATAAATCTGTATACTAGAAAGATCTTTTGATTTAGCAACCTTAAAGACACAGATGCAGTGTTCTGTCACTAAGTAGTACTGAGAAGATGTGTTCTTACCATTAGCTGAGCCCAAGCTTACCCAGCATGCCCTTCTTCTCCACACCCTCAGCACAGCTGTCTCTCTAGACCTTCCTTCTGCGTCCTCTCCTGAAACCATCAGAACCCTGAACAAATCTGCTCCCACTGCAGGGGTGAATTCTCCCCATGTTTCTGAAAAACAGGGTAGGAAATACATTCTCAAATTTCCTCAGCAGAATTACAGGTATTTTCACACAGCAACAATGATATTGTGACTCAGAGTCTAGGTGCAGATCACCCATTATAGCCATTTTCTCATAGAAGCAATGAAATCATAAAGCAATTAGATTTGGGGCTTAGATCCTGGAAGCCATGCTTTGAGATCAGAAAATAACCCATCCTCCCCCACAAAAAAAATCCACTTAACAGCCAGTGTAACCAAATTATAGAGTAATGCTGATAACCTAGATTCCATACTTGAGATTCTTTGGTCAAGATAAATTCTAAGTTCAGTTTCCCACAGGTAGAACACAAGTCAATTATAGATTGTGGGTTATCTAAATAAACATCCGTATGTTTGCTTCCTGTGTTATGCAACCTTCCAAGTTCATCTGGTTCTCTCTCATCACCACCCAACCTTCCAGGTGGAGGCAGTTAAGAGAGATCCTGCCCCCTCTGACTTCCCAGGGTATTAGGCATCTTATAAAGGAATACCCATGAGGGGAAGAGAGGCTTTAAGGTTTGAACTGTGGGTACACCCCTCCCTGACATCTTGCTATTTGTCACCTCTTCTTCCTCATTACCATACTGGTCACCTTCTACCTGAATACTCCTGGAGAGCCCAGCAGCCTCTTCCAAATGCAGCAGCCAGTGTCAGTCAGTGTCTTCAGCCATTAGACCAATTCCAGCCTGTTACGATGAAAATCTTACTAACTCCTTCTTTCTGATCCTAGGATTGACTAATACATCATATGTTTGGCAATGCACAAACTCGTCTTTAAAATTTTAATGCCACTCTTGCAATAAAGAAGTAATACAAGGAGCTGGGAGATAGCTCTGTTGGTAAAGTGCTTGCCAGGCAAACATAAGACTATGAGTTTGATCTTTAGAATTCATGTACAAAAAGCCAGGCATGGAGGCATGAACTTGTCATCTCAGAGGTGGGAAGTAGAGACAGGGAGATCCCTGGGGCTCATTGACCAGCAAATCTAGCTGAATCAGGCTGCCTTTAAAATAGTGGTTAAATAAATAAGTAGCTGTCACCTGAAGAATGACACCTAGGTGTGTCCTCTGGCCAACACACACACACACAGACACACACACAAACACACAGACACACACACACACACACAAACACACACAGAGAGAGAGAGAGAAAGAAAGAAAACATTTTAAAATAAAATGCATTTATTATGTAAACACTGAACCAAACTACCTTGAACAAGGCCAAGCAGAGCCTTGTATCTCCTTATAGAGGCTTTATTTCCTGTGATGTAAGATCTGCAGTCATACCGCACAGGAAGAAAAGGAAAATAACAGAGTGGAGGAGGTACTAGACAAGTATCAGAAGTAATAACCGCCCAGACATACATATTTATATATGATAAGGGAAATGACCATAATTGAAGCAGGGATTGTGTGGCAGGGCAAATTACAGTCTATGGAAGGTGAGAGGAAGCAGGGTACTCATAGGGGTGGTGTGGACACAATGACCTGTGTGTTATGAGCATCAGCCTTGAGAGCCCACCCTGTCACAGGATTCATTTGGTCTTAACTGCTTTACAAAAGAGGACTTTGTGAATGACAGAAGATCAAAAATGGATTATAAAAAGAAACAAGAGCCCAGCAGGCCTAAGAATAGGATAACTAGGATGTTAATGAGTAAGACTTTGACATAACAGACACCCCCACCAAAAAAAAAAAAATTAGACTATAAATCATCCCTTGTGGGTTTTTTACTGTCTGTCCCCTCAAAGTGTTTTTATGTACATGTTAGTCTTAACAGAAATTGTTACCAAAATCTTAACAGTCAAATATCTTAGCAGGGGGTAGAGGGTGGAGATGGCTCAGTTGGATACCTGCTGCCAAGGCTCATAACCAGAGTTTGATCCCAGGGGCCTGTATGGTAGAAAGAACCAAATCCTGCAGGCTGTCTTCTGACCTCCACATGTTTGTTGTGACACATGCCTGCCTACACACACACATACACACACACACACACTTAACTAAACGTTAAAATAAATAATTGAAGTCTTGGGGGGAAAGTCACTTATCCCATGTCAGGTCATGCAGTGCCTGTTCACCGCCTGGTTAGTGCCAGGGTCCACTTCCTGTCTTACTGTGTCAGGGAAGGGTCCTGCAGATGCTGAGAAACTCAGGGCTGGCTGGGTACTCTGGTGATTTCATCCCTTGCTGTGATCTTTGATGTGACAGAAACACTCGCTGGAGTGCTCCCTGGCGGAGACCGAGGGCAACTACTGCTCGCAGCTGGCACATATCCAGGCTCAGATCAGCGCTCTAGAGGAGCAGCTGCACCAGGTCAGGACAGAGACTGAGGGCCAGAAGCTGGAACATGAGCAGCTGATGGACATCAAGGCCCACCTGGAGAAGGAGATCGAGACCTACTGCCGCCTCATAGATGGAGATGAAAAGTAAGACCATTGGGAAGTTCCTCACGATAGCCATGCTCTACCCCTTAGCCTTCCACACTTTCAGCCTACCATTTTACTCTCCCACTGTATAAGTCCATGTCCTTCTCCTGCTTCTAGAATCATTTCCTATATATTTTATACATCACAGAGCCCCCTTATCTGCTCAGATAACTCCCAGCATTTCTGCACAAGTCCCTCACCATTGCTCATGTTAAGCATTGTGATTTCAAGATTTTTCTGACTCCCGTCCCTCCCCCCAAGCCCCTGAAGATGCCTTCAGGACACATTCTACATGTATGTATGGCTCCTTGGTCATTGCATATTTTATATGTGTCTCTATTAAGCTAGTGCATATTTCTTAAGTTTTTGACTCTTGGATTTTTAAAATCAAAAATCAGATGGGAGGGGCTGGGAAAAGGCTCAGTAGTTAAGGAGCTTGTTGCATAAGGACCCGACTTTGATCACCAGCACCTGTGTAAATGCTGCACGTAGTGGTTCCAGCCTGTAACTCCACACCTGGGGTCACGGTAGAGACTGGATGCTGGGTGCCCAGTGGCCAGTCAGTCTAGCTAATATGGGAGCTGTAGGTTCAGTGAGAGACCTTGTCCCAAAAAAAAAAAAAAAAAAAAAAAAAATACAGTGAAGGGGGGAGCTAGAGAGACATCTGAGAGGTTAAGAGTACTTGCTGCTCTCGCAGAGAACAGGGTTCAGTTCTCAGCACCTGCAGGGTTCACAGCAGTCTGTAACTCCAGTTTCTGGGAAACTGATGTTCCTCTCCAGCCTCCAAGAGCACTGCATGCATGTGGTTCAAGTGCATATGTCCAGGTAAAACACTCATACACATAAAATAAAAATAAATACATCTCTCTTTAAAACTAAGGTTGAAAACAATAAAGGAAGATTCCTGATGCCAACCTACACATACCCACACTCACAAAACACATTAACACAACACACACACACACACACCCCAATGTAAAATAATAAACTTTTCTTTCTTTCAGTTCCTGCTCCAGCTCAAAGGGCTTTGAATCTGGAAGCTCAGGGAATTCACCCAAAGGTAATGAAAAACCTCTTTTATTTCGTTAGCAGAAAACCCCTTCCCATAATAGCATTCACACATAATAGCCAACCGAACAGTTAACTGGTTTTAACTCCTGGAAATGTTCTCCGGACACCCCAAAATCTTACTATAAAACTGTAACTCTCCATCCCCAATGTGTGCGATGCAGTGCGAGGAGCCCAGCAAACTGCGCTCTTCTCACACATAATCTTTTGGGAAGAATTCGTTCATTCACCTGTGTTTTCTTTCTCTAGATTTATCCAAAACCACGCTGGTAAAGGCGGTGGTTGAAGAAATAGATCAGCGCGGTAAGGTTCTGTCTTCCAGGATTCATTCCATCGAGGAAAAAATGTCTAAGATTAGCAACGGCAAGGCTGAACAGAGGGCTCCCTTCTAGCTCTCACGTTAGAGGATGGAATAACTCGGGGGCGGAGCCAGCACAGCTACACACTATTCTAAGTCTCAGGGAGAATGGAAACACTTTCTACTGTTACAGATGAGTGACCTTAGGCAAAATACCTGTTTTCTTGGTGAATTTCGCACGATGCTCGGTGTTTCTATTCCAAATAAATAAAATAGTTGAGGGGTACACCCTTCCATTTGCTGGTGGTCAATATTGAGTTGTGACTTGTTTTCTTCCCTTAGGAAGACCCTTATGGAAAACGTTTTCACTGAATTTCACTCTAGTTTTCAATAACTATTAAATATGATCACTAGGCATAATCTTTAAATCCCACCATGTCATGTCTCTGCATGTCTCTGCGCACTTTCAAAGTTCTCCTGCAACTGACACACTCCACCACTAGATGGCGCGTGTGTGTTTTTTTGTTTGTTTTGTTTTGTTTTTTGTTTTTGTTTTTTTGTCAAGAACCTGTCTCAAGATCACCCACAAAGTAGGGGACCATTGTTAGTCTGGGGGGAAAAAACATCTGAAGCGCATGTTGATGACTTTTCCAGAACGGACTATAGAAGCTTTTCCTCATGAAGGCCCAGACATAAACATTTTAGGCATCACAGATCACAGATTTATTGCAACTGCTCAGTTTTAAAACTGCTGTTAAGAGCCATAGGTTAATGGGCACAACTACTTTGGATAAAACTTTATTTAGGGGCACTGAGATTTTTGAATTGCAAATAATTTAATGTTTCACGAAAATGTATGCTTCCTTTGTGTCCAACTGTTTAAAATGTATAAGCCAAGAACTAAAGAGGCTCAGCCAATTAAGAGCATTGACTGCTGGTTCAATTTGCAGTGTGCCACACATGGCTCACAACCATCTCTAACTCCAGTTCCAAGGGATCTAAGTCCCTCTTTGGGTTTCTCAGATACCAGGCAGTCATGTGCTCAGACACATAAAATGTAAATGTCATTCTTACCTTAGAGATGTACAAAAACACATCATGCCAGCTCTCAGTCTCTCCCCATACCAAGATGTGTGCTAAGACTGGAAAGTGTGTGGTCTCTAAGGTCACTGGGTGGTTCTGCCTTAGGAAAACTGCTCTTTCGTCTCTCAAGTATCTTCCTGATCTCATTGGGAAGCTCCATTCCACCCAACAACACAACAGCTTCTTGGGAGTTCAAAGAAGTAGAGAAAATAATCAAATACTTAAAATTTCTGCCCCAATGCATCACATGGAACAAGCTCTAGAAGTTATGAGGAGATGACTTCTAAACACACGGGGCCAGCTACATAACTTGGAAGACTCTATGAAATGAAATTGAAAATGTGAGATCCCCATGTTCAAAAAGTGGCATTGAAGGGTTTAGAATATGATGCACTTTGCTCCTTCTTCAATTGTGTCCTTTGTTGTTGTTTTGTTTGTTTTGTTTTTTCAAGACAGGGTTTCTCTGTATAGCCCTGGCTGTCCTGAACTCACTCTGTAAGACCAGGCTGCCCTCAAACTCGGGGATCCACCTGCCTCTGCCTGTGCTGGGATTAAAGGTGTGTGCCACCACTGCCCAGATCTTTTAATTATGTTCTTGATTTATCCTGGATTTTTTTTTTTTTTTTTGTGATTTTGTTTTGGGGAGGGTTTTATTGTTTGTTTTTGCTTTTGTTTTATGGCCTTTTGCTACTTAATATCATTCTAAGTAAAGAGTAAAAAATAAAATTTAGGTTATTGCATACATTTACCACTTGCTTTTATGCCATGAAATCCCAGTTTTAAACCAAAACACCAAGCTTATATAATCCATATTTTGTAGCTCACATATACATATGTATTTTGTTCTTACCAAACAATGGAAACACAAAACAAAACAAACCATTTTTATTTCACTTTGTTGTTGTTTGGTTTGGGTTGGGTTGGGTTTGAGTTTGGTTTGGGGTTTTGGTTTTGGTTTTTTTAGTCCAGTTTTGTGTTAGATAGAGCCTTGGTTAGCCTGGAACCCACTATGTAGACCAGACTGGCCTAGAACTCACAGAGACCTGCCTGCTCTTGCTTCTTTAGTGTTAGGATTAAAGTCAAGCACTACTACACCTATTTATAGACTTCAAAAAGATTAATACATACTAGATTCTTGGGTCATTCAGCTGCTCGGAATATCCATAACATTTGAAGTAAGTTCTGGTTTGCATGAAAAGCCTGGCTCCCTGGGATTGCCAGAGACCCAGCTTACTCCATCTTGGAGGCTAGATTCCAAACATTTCCCCTTGCATCACTTTTAACCAGAACCCAGTGCACTCGGACATTGCTTATGCTGTGTGGTACCGAGCAGTATAAACTGTTGCAGACAAATGGCTCACACACTCCCCCATGTACCAGCAGCATCACAGTCCATCGCAGAACTCAAGTTTTGAGACACAATTACTGAGCATTTCAAGTTAGCAACAGAGAGCACTGGATCAAGTTCAGGACTCGTCTAACAGAGTCTTTGTGTGTGGAACCTTCCAAGCAACTCTTGCCTTGCAGCCATGCTCAGCTTTGAAATGAGCTTTGAAAACACTGTCTGTGTGGGGTTCCCTTTGTGTAGGAATGCCCAGGAAGGCTCAGGAGTACATGACATAGTTGCACAGAAAGTCTCAAAGGAAAGCAAAACTCTAACTCTGCACCTTTTGCTGAAGAAATAACCCAAATTCCCCAGATGTCTATTCACAAAGCAGTGGCTATAGACTTAGCGCCAGGGTGAATCTCCTTTAAGTTCTGTTGAGTTCACAGGGTGGAAGGAAACATGCCATACTTGGACTTCCTAGAAAATGACTGCCATTCAATTCTGAGCTTTTGCTGTCCCAGCAGAAGTTATGGTACATGGTATCTGAAGAAGTTCTGCTGATGGATACATGTTCTTCCTCAGTCTATGAAGAGCCCCACTTTTTACAATAGTGGGTTGGAATACTTCAAGGTTCTGAAGAATCAATACCCATCTGAAGGAGAAGGAATTGATGTGAAGCAGAAGGAATTGGACCACAATGCTTGGACAGTTGATTGGGTGTGTGTGTGTGTGTGTGTGTTGATTTGGTTTTGTGACTTCTTGTAGTTGTTAACACAGGATCTCATTCTGTACCCCAGGCCTACCTCCCTGCCTGCAACTCACTATATAACCTAGGCTAGCCTCAAACTCATAATAATCCCCTTGCCTCAATACTAGAACAGACTTGTACCATCACATCTGGATCTCAGCATTTAGTTGTTACAAAAGAAATCACAGGTGTCCAAGATGCATGCGAGCCCTTTGCAGAAAGTGAATTACACCAGCTTCCTGTGAGTAGCTTTCATGGGGCATTATACGCTATTTAATATGCTTCTGAATCATGTTCCATCATACTTCAAGATTATGTGTTTGCAGAATATAATTTTCCTCTGGACACTGGCTTGTTTTCCCTGAACACATTTCCTGTGACTCTGTCTCTGTTCTATTAACAAATTCCTAAGCTTTATATCCCTTTTCATGCATTTTCGATGATTTTGAAGTGGTAGATGATATAGTCATCTGTTTGTAGGCACTAAATGCTTTGTTTTATAGAAAAATACTATCCCATTTCTACGTTTTCTTACTCATACATATTAGTATTTTGTAGGCTTTTACCTCACTTTATTTCTTTTGCTTGTTTACCCTGGGCAATTAGTCCTTGTTTTCTAAAGTGATGGGCAATTCCAAATGGCTTTTCTAACTTCTTACAGTTCTCTATTCTCTTGCTTAGATACATCATTCAAAATTGTTGGCCTTGGGGCTGAAGAGATGGCTCTACATACACACATGTATGTATGTGTCTATGTACAGAGACACACAAATATAAAATTATAAAGATCCAATCAATAAATGGGCACGTGAGTTGAACAGGCAATCCTCAAAAGAAGAAATGTAAATAGCAAAGAAAAACTACATAGATGCAAGGTGTTTGACATCAAAACCACATTTAGAATTCCACTTCACTCCAGTCAGTGTGGTTTTCACCAAGAAAGCAAGTGTAGGAGGCAGGGGTCTTCATGCTCTGCAGGTAGGCTGTAAATTAATATGACCATGTGAAATTAGCATGGATATTCTTCCAAACACTGAAAACAGAACTATGGCCTGGCCCACCCAAGTCAACATAGCACAGAGACATGGGCACATCCATGTCTGTTCTCAATAACCAAGATGAGGAATCAGCCCGTATGTCCATCAACAGATGGATGATGTACTGGCTTTTTTCTATTGGGGCGATAACACCATGACCAAGACAACTTACAGAAGGGAGGCTCTATTTGCAGTTTATAATTCCAGGAGGACTAGAGTCTGTGACCATCATGGTGGGGAGCACAGGCAGGCAAGCCAGGTGCTGGAGCAATAGCTGGGTGTCCACATTTCTATACTCACAAACAGGAAGCAGGGAGGGGTAGCTCAACATGCCCGGAGTCTTTTGAAGCCTCAAAGCCCACCCCCCAGTGACACACTCCTTCAGCAAAGCCACACCTCCTGATCCTCCCCAAGCAGCCACCACCTAGGGACCAAGTACTCAAATACCCAAGACTTACAGGGAATGTCTCATTCAAACCACCACAGATGACAAAGAAAGAAAGAAAGAAAGATAAAACCATGTCGTTTGCAGAAACATGGATGGAATGTGAATCGTGCTAACAAACAAAAATCAGATTTGGAAAGACAAATATTGCATATTCCCTCATATGCAGCATCTAGATTTCAATAACATACACAAACCATGAAAGCAGAAAAGGAACTATGTGAGGGAAAAGGTATCCAGTGGAGAGGAGAAAGGGAACAAGAGAGAGGAAGATGGGAGCGAACATGGTAAAAGTAACACACATGTATGAAATGTGACCATGAAACCCACCATTTTGCATATTAACTAAAATACAGTAGGTTTTTTTTTTTTAAGGTGTTGGCTTAATTTCTAGAATTTCCCTTCTCGTTTCTCCCATCCCACTCATACTCTGCCCTCCTTGGTCTCTATGGTCTGGTCAGGTGGCTCCCTCCTCCTCCACCTCTATGACCCGATCAGCTGGCTCCCTCCTGTATCTCTATGATCTGGTCAGCTGGCTCCCTCCTCCTCCATCTCTATGATCTGGTCAGCTGGCTCCCTCCTCCTCCATCTCTATGATCTGGTCAGCTGGCTCCCTCCTCCTCCATCTCTATGACCCGATCAGCTGGCTCCCTCCTGTATCTCTATGATCTGGTCAGCTGGCTCCCTCCTTCTCCATCTCTATGACCCGATCAGCTGGCTCCCTCCTGCATCTCTATGATCTGGTCAGCTGGCTCCCTCCTTCTCCATCTCTATGATCTGGTCAGCTGGCTCCCTCCTCCAGCTACATGGCTTCACCTGGGACTGCTCTTGGGAAAGGGAGATGGCTGGGCACTTCTGAGAACTCACAAGGTCTGAACAGTCTGATTTCCTTTGGACCTTGTAGAGAATCTTTCCACTCACTTAGGAAAAGCGGAGTTCCCCCTGCTCCTTCTCTCGGATCTCTGCTATAATTTCCAGTGTGCTTAGGGGAGAATTGTCCTAT
The DNA here is from genome assembly GCF_943737965.1 of Phodopus roborovskii. Classification (NCBI taxonomy): domain Eukaryota; kingdom Metazoa; phylum Chordata; class Mammalia; order Rodentia; family Cricetidae; genus Phodopus; species Phodopus roborovskii. The sequence goes on along the minus strand of NW_026125052.1, from coordinate 14,767,828 downwards.
GATCAGAGTCTTCAGATGTCTTCTTCTCTTCCTTCTGGATGTTTGTAGTCTGTTCTACATGTTAACTGTGTTGGGATTCATGCCAGTATACTTCCCCCTAGATCTGTACATGGGCTTTGGTTTTGTGACATGACTGTTCTGCTTGAGTCTTATGTAAGGAGTCAGAAAATCTGCCACCATTTTCAGGAACTCTACCAATTCTTTTCCTCTGCCCCTCTGTCTTTATTCATTTGCTTGAACTCTGGCAAAATGTTTTTAAGAACATCTGTCACTGTTGTCTTTTTCTCTTAATCTCTTTTCCACAGTTTGCACCCACTCCCTTGTCCCTCCTTCTTTTTTTCCCTCGCCTGTCTCATTTAAAATAATATTTATTAAAAATATGCAAGGAAGGGAAGGAGACCAGGAGGAGAAGACAGAAGACCAAAGAGGATAAAAGGGAAGGAATATGATGAAACTGACATGTATGTGTGACAGGAATATGATGAAACTGACATGTATGTGTGAAAACATCATAATCAAACCTGTGCTGTTGTACATATGCTTAAGTAGAATAGTACTCTAGCTTTCCTTCAGCTGGCAACCCATGGGCTGGACTTCCATTTTAGTTATTTTATTTTACTATGGTTTTCAGATCTACCTGGATGTGTGTATGTGTGCACACTCAGATATGCAGGGGAGGGTATACAGGTGCCGTGGCACACGTGTAGTGGCCAGAGAAGCTTTAAGTGTCGGCCCTTCAGTTCCATCTAGATTGAGTCAGGTCTCTGTTGCTGTGCTCCTGCATACCCCAGAGTAGTTGGTGCTCAGCTGGATCCTCTAGCTCACTCCCATTTGATCTGAGAAGCCCCCTCTCTTTCTCTCCAAACCCCACCTTCTCAGAGAATCTCCAACAAAGAAAAGGTACCAAAAAACCCTGTTCCCCATTCCTGGCTATGGAAGCTTGATGGGGAGTGTTCTTCTGTACATATGTTTATCTATTGGCTAATGAATGAAACACTGATTGGCTGGTTGGCCAGACAGGAAGTGACGTAGTGCGCAGAATCAGGAAATAAGCAGATACAAACAGGAAATCGCTCTCTTCTCTGCAGAGACTCTGAGCAGTCATCATATAGCAGGAAAAGAAGGTGCAGGTCCGGCATTCCCCAGTAAGATAAGACCATGTGGAAAGACTTGGATTAATAGAGATGAGTTAATAATTAAAACAGAGCTAGCCAATAAGAAACGCTAGTCACCGGCCAATAGCTTTATAACTAACATAGCGTCCAAGTGTTCATTTTGAAGCTGACACTGCTGTGGGACAGGTTGGTGAGAAAAAGTGCTCACTACAAAAGAAGGTCCTTCCTGAAGTTGCCAGCAGCCCAAGTCCTCACCTAAAGTGTTCATCTCTTGACCATACTTAGGCACAAACCCAGCTTGTGGCGAACACGTCATCAGTCTTCCCCTATAGGATACTTGAGATTAGCACTCACAGTCACTTACTGTTAACACTTTGACCAGATGTGAACTCTGCACTGTCACACATTGCATAAATGAGCCTGGCTGATGAAGGCTGAGAACAACACTAACCTATGGGTATAAATAGAAGTATTTAGAAGGCAGTTTGACAATGTGTCCATTTAGCAAAACAACAGTAGTAGGTTCTGCCCTAGAGCCTATGACCTCCCCAGCCACAGGTTCTTGATTGGATGTACAGAACCAGGCATGGGAGTTTACATGGCTAGGAATGAATTCATGCCTGTGGAGTGGCCTAGTCTTTTCCTATAGTCACTTGCCCATTGACAATACTTCTAGCTCCTTCGCTTCCTATACATTAAAGCCACGGGTGTGTATGTGTGTGTGTTGTATATACTGCCTTGTAATTTCATGATTGTTGGTCTTTCATGTTCCACAGACTATAGTTAACGTTGACTCTTGGTCATATGTCCTGTTTCTTCATTTGTTTGTTTAGTTTGGTTGAAACCTAACTTTAGGGATCTTGTGGGACCTGCACTGAAATGGCTTCTCTTGGGCAGTACATAATATCACTAACTTAGTTTTCTTTGTCTGTGTGCATGCATGTTCATACATGCTCAGGTACACAGGGGTGTGTGTGTGTGTGTGTGTGTGTGTGTGTGTGTGTGTGATCCTGAGGTACAATACCCACCAAACTTTTGACACAGTCTCTTCATTGGCCAAGGGCTCTTCCTCAGCTAGGCTGTCTGGCCAGCAAGCCCAAGGGATCCACCCGTCCCTGTCCCCCTCACTGAGGTTAGAGCACATGCTGCCACACCTGGTTCTTCACATGAGTGCTGGGGCCAAACTCAGGCCATAGTGTTGCTTTACCAGCTGATCCAACTCCCCAGCCCTATTAATTTAAATGTTAAATTAATTCACTGGACTGGAGTTTTTTGGACCATGGGAGTATTAACCTGGTTTCCTGAGTAAGCTCATCTTTCATATAGCTTCCTTAGCATCAAAAATCTCTTTTATCAGGCCAGGTGTTGTGGCCCACACCTTTTATCCCAGCACTCAGGAGACAGAGGTAGATGGATATCTGAGGCCTGGGTCTATATCAAAGTTCCAGGCTAGCTGGGGCTACACAGAGAAACCCAGTATCAAAACAACAACAACAAAAATGTATCCATCCCCACTAAAAACTTCACTTTCAGAGTCCCCTCTTCAGTGCTTCTCCACCTTCCTTATGCTATGACCCTTAACAGTTCCTCGTGTTAAGGTGACCCCTCCCACACACACATAATAAAATTATTTCGTTGCTATTTTGTAACTGTAATTTTGCTACTGTTATGAACCATAATGTACATAGCTAATATGCTTCATGGTCTGAGGTGATCCCTGTGAAAGGGTCATTTGATCCCCAAGGGGTCTCGACCCTCAGGTGGAGAGCCACTAACTCTTTCTTATTAAACCAGGGCCTGTTACTCCAGCACTGGGAAGGTAAAGAGAGACAGGTAGACACCCAGAGCTTGCTGGCAGCCTGTGGACCCGAAACACCCCCAGGTTCAATAAAAGACTTGGCTCAAAAATTAAACAGGAGAGCGGTGACGATTGGCACCCCAAATCCTCACACACTTTTTTAATTAAAAGCTTTTCTTGTGTTTGCTGCTCTGTTTGATATATTTAGCCATCTTTTGAATGTGCACTATTGTGTTTCTTCTACAGTTAATAATTGTAAGTGGTCTGTTTAGAATGATTTCTCCAGCTTCCTTTTATTATATTTGTTCCTGAGTATCATTTCTCACTTGTAACTTTAAACCTACCAGTCAGGGAGAATATGGTTTTGTATTGTAGTACCTGATAATTTTTGATAGTCGTATATGGTGGCTTTTGAGATTGTTTATTTTCAAGGGAAGGCCTCAATATTTAGAGATTATATCTGTATTCCAGGACAATTGTGGGATCGGCTTCCTTTATGAGGGGTTTGCAGATCTGCACATCTCAAGGTTTTGTTACAGGATCCTTCAGTTTCCTCAGAAGAGAACAGAATAATTATTGTTGGCATAATTTTATTACTACATTAAGTTATTTAAAAAACATTAATAATGTTTCTTTTTTAATTTTATTTTAAGTACCTTTGAAGCAATAGTTTTTCGAATGAACATTATCACTTTTTTAAAGGATTTATTTTGTTTTTAACTATGTGTATGTGTTTGTGCATGTGAGTGTAGGTGATCATGGAGGCCAAAAGAGGGCATCAGACCGTCTGGAACCGTAGTTACAGGTTGTTGTGAGTTGCCAGTGTGGGTGCCAGGAATTGAACTCTGGTCCTGTGGAAGAACAGTAAGTGCTCTTAACAGCTGAGTCACCTCTCCAGACTCTCAACATTAGTTTTCTATTCCGATTTTCTGGCTTTCTTCTCTGCAAGCTTACCTACTAGGTTATGAAATTTTATGTTCTTAGCTTATTTGTTTCAAATATTCACAACTGAAAGTGATGGCAGTTGTTCCTAGCAAGATCTTACACTTAAAATAAATAAACTGATGAAAGAAACAGCATGAACAAAAATAAATAAGATGGGAAGGGGGCATGGTGAAATAGGATGGCAAGTCAGCAAGATGACAGCTGTATCAGGAAAAATTTTATAGGGCAAGCACAAAACTGTGAACACACAGTAGCAAAAGGTGAGGTGGACAAGGCATGAAGAGAAGAGAAAGGGGAACAGCCGAGGATGTGCAGGGACTCCCAAAGGGCAACCAAATAAAATGCAGTATGACTGAGGTAGTCAGTAACTAGTGGAACCAAGAGATGTAGAAGGTTAAATATAAGGAACACGGTTGAGCAGGCACCATAGCCCAGCACTCTAGAGGCTGAGGCAGAAGGACCCCAAGTTCAAAGCTAGCCTGGGCAACCTGTCAGATGGAAGAAGGGGAGGGAAGGGGAGGGAGAGGAGGAGAGGGGAGCTAGGTCCTTCCTTTACAGCTAAAGAAACTGGGGGCCATGGAGGCTAACAGAGTCCCCCATATAACCTGCCTAGCAACACAGCTCAGGCAAAAAAAAAAAAAAAAAAAAAAAAAAAAAAAAAATGTGCAAATTAAATGGCAATTCAGGAAGGGTAAAGGATCAAGGGGAAAGTTTCTGTTTCCAAAAAAAGGACTTTTTTTTTTTTTTAATTTAAAACTCAGCTTCCTTTCTCTAGAATTCAGGGCCTGTGTTCTTGAAATTATTTTCAACTTCTCTGATCGAGAACAAGGCAGATAATGACTTAGTTGCCAGAGAAATGGCAGATGTTGTTGAACAAGGAAGAGAGAAGTGTATCTACCACACTGCGTTTTAATTCTTTAAGGAATTTTATTCTCGTGAAGCCCACGAGGCAGGAAGGGTTGTTCACACTAAATTGAAAGGCATCACTATAATAACTTTGATAATACTCCACCCTACTCCCTCCCAAAGATAACAACATCAAGATAACTATCCTCCTACGGAAGTGAACACAGCAGAGTAAGGACATTCATTAGGGGGAAATGTCATCCACTTACAGATAATTCTCAGTGAGCTAGCAAACACCATTTTGCTAGGAGAGGCACAGTTTGCCTAGAGACACCCTAACGACGTATATATAAAGCAGTCCTCACCCAGAAGGACATTCATCGTCAGAGCAGCACTCCAGTGTAAGCACCATGTCCGTTCGCTTTTCCTCTGCATCCAGACGACTGGGCTCCATGCGGCTCTCCAGCGCGGGAACGGCCTTGGGGGCTGGAAATGCATGCGGTGTGCCAGGCATCGGAAGTGGCTTCTCCTGCGCCTTTGGGGGCAGTTCGTCCGCAGGAGGGCTGGGTCTGGGCAGCGCTTCTTGTGGGGCCTTTACTGCGAATGAGCATGGCCTCCTGTCAGGCAATGAGAAGGTGACCATGCAGAACCTCAATGATCGCCTGGCCTCCTACCTGGAGAACGTTCAAGCACTAGAGGAGGCCAACGCTGACCTGGAGCAGAAGATCAAGGAGTGGTATGAAAAATTTGGACCTGGGTCATGCCGTGGTCTCGATAATGACTACAGTAGATACTTCCCGATCATTGATGACCTCAGGGCCCAGGTAAGAAGTACTGTGACATGGGACATATAGACAAGGCAAAGTAGGAGAGGTCACAGCACAGCTTCTAGAACTTCATTATCAATATTCAAAATAATTTCTGGGCTGGGGGGTTGGCTCAGCAGTTAAGAACACTGGCTATTGCTCTTCCAGAAGACCTGGGTTTAATTACCAGCATCTACATAGTGGCTCATAACCCTCTGCAACTCCAGTTCCAGGGGACCTGAAGCCTTCTCCCAATCTCTGGGGATACCAGGCATACATATGGTGCACAAACATATGGGAAAGATGCCAATACATATAAAATAAGTGAATTTTTAAAAACAGTAATAATAATTTACATTACAATTATAATATTTGAGCATGACCTACCCATCATCTGAAATTAGGTATGCATGCATGTTTTTAGTAATACAAAATATAAAAAAAAAAACTGCCCAACATCTCCAACTAGATATGTATAAACTTAAAAGGAAATGTTTTAAGGTAAAGCAAAAATGAAAATATAAAGTAAAACTGAATGCATCTCAAGTCCCCATTTTCAAAACACCTTATCATCAGCTATAGGTTCGAGGAGTATTTCTATGATTTCGCATGTTACTTAATTGCATGGAAATTTGTATATTTTACTACTTCCTCCCTCTTACCTAACTCTCCATTCATCAGATAATCTCTGCAACTGCCAATAACGCCAACATCGTCCTGCAAAATGATAACGCAAGACTGACGGCTGATGACTTCAAAATGAAGTGAGTTGAGCCAAAGACAAGCAGACCAAAAGTTATCTGGGCACTTCCCTCTTTTCCTTGGGCTACTGAGAGTCTTCTCTACTCTGCTTTTGTCCATCTGCTCATTTTAAAGCATTAATTAATTAACCTAATTAACTTAGAAAAGTTGGAACTAACACAAATGAACATCAAGGTCATAAGGGAGGAGAACTTGGAATATCCCCATTTTCTTCATAGACGGGTGTCTATTCCATCCCGGGTAAGGTCTCACTGAAGCTTGCTGTATTAGGTTAAGTTTCAGGATGACCTCCAAAGGGGGGGGATGACTTAAATGTGGTGGGAGAGAATGAACCGTTCCAATATATCTCTAAGGTACGAAAATGAGCTGGCACTTCACCAGAGCGTCGATGCAGACATCAATGGCTTGCGAAGGGTCCTGGACGAGCTAACCTTGTGCAGAACTGACCTTGAGGTACAGCTGGAAACGCTCACCGAGGAGCTGGCGTACCTCAAGAAGAACCATGAGGAGGTAGGCATTCAGCCTTCCCTGCCTTCATAGCCCTCCTCCTTGTAGCCCGCCTCCTCCCCAAAATCAACACCTAATTTCAGATGGTAAATAGTATATCCTAATATCAAGATGGTTTTAATTTTCCCCTACGCTTTTGAAATGCTTCTATTATTCCCTCTCAAATGAAACAAACCAACCCAGGATGGTAGCTCACAGCTACAATCCCAGATTTCAGGCAAGAGGATTGCTAAGAGTTCAAGGGCAGCCTGAGCTCCATATTAAGACTGTCTCAAAAGAGACAAACCTCATAAAACTCTCTGAGCTGCATAGACCCTGTCCACTTGGCTCCCCTACAAACAGTCAGAACCTAATGTGGCTGAACAAAACTATTTCAGGAAATGCAGGCTCTGCAGTGCGCAGCTGGAGGCAACGTGAACGTGGAGATGAACGCAGCCCCTGGCGTGGACCTCACGGTCCTGCTGAACAACATGCGAGCTGAGTACGAGGCCCTGGCTGAGCAGAACCGCAGGGATGCTGAGGCCTGGTTCCAGGAAAAGGTAAAGACAGGCTCACAGGCACACACCTATTACCAGGTGTGGATGCCATGTCCCCAGCCTGACACCAGCTCCTGACTTTGCAGAGCGCTTCCCTGCAGCAGCAGATTTCAGACGATGCTGGAGCCACCACCTCAGCCAGGAATGAACTTACTGAGATGAAACGGACCCTCCAAACCCTGGAGATAGAGCTGCAGTCCCTCTTAGCCATGGTAAGCATGAAAGACAAGGCAGATTTGCTGTGGAAGCTGAAAAAAACTAGTAAGAATTTTCATCTTCATAGTGCTCCTCACTTGGGATTTTATCCATTGATTACTATGTTGACATCTGCTTGAAAATTATGCCTAGATATTAATAAGCCCTGCAGACCTGCAAATATACTTATTATGACGTGCTCCAGAAGAAAGGTCATTTTACCTTCACCAAAAATCTCTGCAGAGCAAACATATGTTCCCTGGTTTCCCAACCCAGCCTTGCCGTTGGTCAGTTAATTAAGAGCGCTTAAGTTCCTTTTAAGTGGCATAAATAAGAAGCAAGATAGGAGTGTGAAGGTTGAGTCTAAAGCAAAACGCACATAATAACAGTAATAATCACCCTTTTCATTAAGGGTTTGCCCCCTGAGGCATAGGCAGGCAGACTTCACAGCTCACATCATTATCTCCAAAAGAATAATCAGATTTAAAGAGGGAAGGTGACTCCCAGAGTTGCACAATGGAGACAAAGAATGGGACTTCCTCTCTCACTTGCCTAACCGGAGCCTGTACCTTTCCTCCAATGGCTAGGAGACCACCAGCGCTTACCCACAAAGAGTGCACACGGTGTATGTGAATGTATATAAAATCAGGGCTCATAGAAAATATTTGGCTACAAAAGGGTCAGTAAAATAATGTCATCTAGCCAGGCATGGTGGTGCACACCTTTAATCTCAGTACTTGGGAAGTAGAGGCAGTTAGATCTCTGTGAGCACAAGGTTGGCCTGGTCTAAATAGCAAGCTCCAGGATAGCCAGGACTATGTAGCAGAGGGGGAGAAGGAGAAGGAGGAGGAGAAGGAAGGAAGGAAGGAAGGAAGGAAGGAAGGAAGGAAGGAAGGAAGGAAGGAAGGAAGGAAGGAGAGGGGAGGAACAGAAAGGAAAGGGAAGGAAAGGAAAGGAAAAGAGAAAAAGAAAAGGAAGATACTGTCATCTCCATTTGTCATCTTCACTACATGTAAAATTCTAACAGGTGACCCTCTTGTTCTATACAGACTCAGTTGCCTTGACAAGCCAAGCTATTGAACAGTTTGAAGTTTAAAGGGGTAGTGCTTTGGATTGCTCTACATATGCACTGTTTTATAACTGACTCTAGAAAAGCAATGATTGGCAGGAGCCAGACTTCATGTGACTCACAATGAGGAAGCAGAGTGTAGGGGACCTTTCATTCCTAAGAAAACTGGAAACTGTTCTACCGCACAAGTGCAGCACGTATCAGTGCATATGGTAGTCTCGACTGAACCCTAGGGAGAAACTGTGTCTCCTTTCTGGATTGACCAGGACCATGTACGACTATCTGTGTCACTATCAAATACACCAGTATGGTGTGCACCATGAATACTGAGCAAATGGAATCTTTTAGATGGATATGACTATTTGTGTATATAAGCAGTGTGTGTTCATTGTGTGGCGCACATGTGGGTATGAGTATGTGTACATGTGTGTGAAGGTCAGAGGTCAACCTCGGGTGCTGTTCCTACGGAGTTCTCCTTTATGTTTTGTGAGACAGAGTCTCTCACATGGGACCTGGGGCTCACAGGTTAGGCCAGGCTGGCTGATCATCAAGCCATAGAAGTCCTGTCTCCACTTCTCAGCCATAACTGACTTTTTGTGTAGGTGATGGGGACTGCTATCAGGTCTGCATGCTTGCACGGCAAGCACTTTCCCAACAACCATCTCTAAGACCCTGGATAGGAGTGCTTGCCTTGTGTAAGGATGACTCTCTTGTAAGAGACTTATTCTGAACCGGTACAGTGACATTTTCTCCAACGCCCTCTTCCCAAATCACAGAAACACTCGCTGGAGTGCTCCCTGACGGAGACCGAGGGCAACTACTGCACACAGCTGGCTCAGATCCAGGCTCAGATCAGCGCCCTGGAAGAGCAGCTGCACCAGGTCAGGACCGAGACCGAGGGCCAGAAGCTGGAATATGAGCAGCTGCTGAACGTCAAGGCCCACCTGGAGAAGGAGATCGAGACCTACTGCCGCCTCATAGACGGAGACGAGAGGTAGGCACCCTTCCTCGAAGAACACTCTTGAAGGTTCCTAAAAGTCAAGTCTCTGCGGTGCAGACCATGTGCGGATGCACAGTCCCCGGCATTATTTCAGCAGTCGATGAATGTGTGCTTCTCGGTTGCTTTAGCACAACACACAGATGCAATTAATGCAAAATCTTTTTTTTTTTTTTTTTTTTTTTTTTACAGCTCTTGTGTTAAGTCAAAAGGCCATGGAGGACCTGGAAATCAGACAAAGGGTAAATAAAAAACAGCTCTATGCAGCATTCAGTGCTTTCTTCTCTCTCTTCTTCTTTCCCTCCTCCTGCTGCTCTTCTTCCTGGAACCTCTTTCTCGTGTGTGCATGTGCACAGGTGCAGCCGCATATGGAGACCAGAGGACAACCTCAAGTAGTGTTCCTCAGCCAAGGTCCACATTTTTGTTTGAGACTGGGTCTCTTATGGACCTAAAGCTTGCCAAGTAGGTGAGGCTGGCCAGCCAGTGACAGCAAGAGACCCTCCTGACTCCACCTCCCCAGACATAGAATCACAAGGGCTTGTTTTATGTGGGTTCTGGGGATGGAACACAGGCCCTCATCATTACAAAGCAAGCACGTCACAGATTGAGCCATCTCCACAGCCTTCCTTTCTCTTATTTTCTGCCTATCTTTTTTATTAAGTATGTTTCTTTTCTTTGGTTTTTCAAGGCAGGATTTCTCTGTGTAGCCCTGGCTGTCCTGGAACTCTCTATGTAGACCAGGCTGGCCTCAAACTCAGAGATCTACCTGTCCTGGCTTCCTGAGTGCTGGAATTAAAGGCATGCACTACCACCTGGCATATTATACCATTTTCAAATGATTAATTATTTTCCATCTGTGAATTTAACAACAGTTTAATGGTTTGTATGTGTCATTTTAGATTCATCTAAAACTGCCATCATTAAAACTGTTGTTGAAGAATTAGATCCCCGTGGCAAGGTTCTCTCCTCCAGAGTTCACACCCTAGAAGAAAAATCCACCAAAGTCAACAAGAATGAACAGAGGATGACTTCCTGAACTCCATTCCATAAAATGAAGAGCCCTAATTAAAATACCAAATATAAATGGTTTTCCAAAACAGGGCCCTCTTATGTTTCTGCTTCTCTTCCAGGGAGTGAAGACGAGCTCCTTTTAGACTAGTGACATTTCTTTGGCTATCTCTCTGCTGGTGATTCAATAAATGTCTTCCTGTTGCAAGCTATCCTCCCTGACTCTGGTCCATCACTGCATTTGAAGTACACCCTCCCACGGGAGCTAAGCTCTGCCTTTGATTTCCTCGGTTTAATCCATTGCTCTTTGCAAGTTAGGAACTGGTTGACTGTGCAATGGTTATAGCCTTCCGTCCTTCCACACATACTGGACACACATTTGTTGAGGGCTAGGCAGTGAAAATAAGGCAACAAATAAAAAATAAAGAAAACGCCAGTTCCTGAACCGGAGAGACGGTTCAGATTGAGTTCCCAGGTTCAGTTCCCAGCACCTACATGGTGACTCACAACCTTTGTAAATCCAGTTTCAGGGGATCTGGGCCTCCTTGGGCACTGCACACATGTAAAATACATACATTCATACATGCTGGCAAACTACTCATACTTACAAAATACAAATAATGAATCATTAAACAAATCACTAAATTAATTTAATGAATCATTTTAAAAAACAGATTTGAGTATAACAGGCTCATGGAAGTGAAAATAAGAAATTGAAGAGTCAGAAACATCCTAAACATAAAGGAAAGGTGATATATGCAAATTTTTTTAAGAGAAGAGGGACATATTGCATAAGAGGGGGCTTAAAGATTGTAAGAACCAGGGGTAGTGGAAGACCACTGCAAACCAGTGTTTTCTGGACATGACAGGACTGTCATGCTCAAGAACTCATGGCAGCTTTGACTCTGTGCACAGGACCCACACAATACCAAGGTAATCAAATTTCCAACATCAGTGATGAAGGGATTCATGAAATGTCACCCCCAGCGGAGGAGCTAGTTGGCAATTGATGGCTGATAGGGGAGTGAGAGTCCCAGGCTCAGGGACCGTGATGCAAGAGACAAGGAGGCATGTAAGAGCTGGACGGTGGGGAGGAATGCTGTGTCTTTTGTGCACTGTGAAGATGTATTGCTCTCATTGATTTAATAAAAAGCTAAATGGCCAATAGCTAGGCAGGAAGAGGTTAGGCTGGACTTACTGACGCCGGGAGAAAGAGCTCTGGGCTGAAGAAGGGCCGAGTCACTAGGAGATGGAAGAGAAGCAATGTGGACATACTATACCGAGGAAAGGTACCAAGCCATGTGGAAGAACACAGATAAAAGTGTGGCTTAATTTAAGATGTAAAGGCTGGTTAGTGACAAGTCTAAGCTATCAACCAGACATTTATAATAATAAATCTCTGGATGGTTATTTGGGAACTGGCTGGTGGGACAGAAAATTCTGCCTACAGACAGGTGCTGTGGAATGCTGTCTTCTGGACCTGGCATGTCTCCTGCATTTGTGAACTCAGCTGTGAGTTATGGAGGTAGACATGGCTACCTACACAGATCAAGTCAGCTATAACCCAATAGAGATGGAGTAGACAATTCTTCAGGGCCCACCCTTATCAAAGGAGCTGCAAGTGGATAGTTGCCAGGGAGAAAAAAAAATAATTCTTTATTGAACATATGGCCTTTGGAGGATTTCCATGGACAGTCCACACCCGTGCACATATAAGCAGCACTAACTGGACTTAGTGGGTTGGAAAAAAAACTATCTAGTTGGGAGAGGGACATACCAGTTACTTTTCTGTCACTGCAATTTAATACCATAACTAAGGCAACTTACAGAAGAGAGAATTTCTTTTGGCTTACAAGGTTAGCATCCACAATGGCAGGGCAGAGCTAACAGGCAGGCATGGCGGCTGGAGCAGAATGCTGACAGCTTACATCTGAACCACAAGCACAAAGCAGAGAATTGATTGTGGTGAGCTTTAAGCTCTCAAATCCTACCCCCAGAGATACCGCCTCCAGCAAGGCCTTGCCTCTTAAACCTCCCCAAACCACTGCCGTCAAGTGGGGATCAAGTGTTCAAATGTCCAAGTCTATAATTGGAAGGAGAAAATATGACCATATTTCATTATCTACCTGTATGAAATTCTCAAGAATAAAGAAAAATTAAGGGAGGGATGGCTCAGAGGTTAAGAACACTAGCTGTTCTTCCAGAGGTTCTGAGTTCAATTCCCAACAACCACATAGTGGCTCACAACCATCTGTAATGAGATCTGGTGCCTTCTTTCTGGCCTGTAGGCATACCTCCAGGCCGAACACTGTATACATAATAAATAAATCTTTTTTTAAAAGAAAGAAAAATTAAAATTCATTAATTAATTAAAAATAGGGGCTGGGGTGTGGCTTAGTTTGTAGAGTGCTAGCCGAGCATACACAAAACACTTTTTTCTATCCCAGGACTATGCAAACCCTGAGTGTGGTGGCACACCCCTGTGTCCACATTCTGAGAGGTGGGTGTAGGAGGACCAGAAACTCAAGGTCATTCTTAGCTACATAGAGAAGCCAGCCTGGACTACATGAGACCTCACTTTAAAAACATAAATAACACACCTAGGTAAACCTAAAACAAACATGCTCACTTAACTTTCTGAATAACTGACTTTTACATCTTATACCCTTATATCAAAACCGGGGGAGAAGGAGGGGGGAGAGAATATCTTGCTGTACAGTTCTGTAGTCAAAAATACTTAGCCACTGTAGAAGACAGTTCAACAGGTTCTTACAAAGCTAAAAAAATACACTCTGACCGTTCGCTCCAACAATTACTGGAAACCACTAGATCCTTACTCCTGTAACCAAAGGAAGTGAAAACATTGCCACACACAAACCTGCACAGGAGGGGCTGGAGAGATATCTCAGTGGCTGAGAGCACTTGCTGCTCTCCCAGAAAACCGAATATATAATGGCAGATCGGAATGATGGGGCATTAACCAGAGCTATGAAGCCATGAAAAGACAAGAGAGGAAACGTCAATGTGTATTACTAAGTGAAAGTAGCTGGGAAACAAAACTATGGAAGCAGTGTGTTGATCCGTGGTTGCTAAGGATTGAGAGGAGAGGATAAATGGGGAGCAGAGGGATTCATAGGACAATGAAGTACTCTACATGCTACCATGAGGCCCCGCATGGGTCAGTACATAATTGTCCAATCAATGGGGTTCACCAGGAGTGCATTCCAACGTGAACCATGGACTCTGGTGAGTGTGGCACATCAATGATCTGTGGAACAAACATACTACTCCAGAGAGGACTGTTCAGGTGGACCAGTTTGGGCTGACAAGCAGGGAGGCAAGGTGATGGTGTATGCGGGAAACCTTTTACCTTCCTCTGATTTTTTGCTGTGAGTTAAAAACCGTTCTTAAAAATTCTTGATAGCCTTTTTAAAAAGTGACTAAATAGTTAGCTCAGATTTCTTCAGTGTTTTAGAATGATCACCAAATCATCCAAACTAAGGGAATAGAATGGTTCTACTGGAGCCGGGCTGAGAGAATAGTTGGGTATATCTGTGGCTTTTAAACTATAACCTCAGTGATAACAGATACCCAGAACCTGTGTGCTAAGCACTGGTCTAAAAACCACCCTATGAGTAGATACTGTGCTCATCATCAATTTATGAGTAAGGAAACTGAGTCAGAGCAGTGGAGTCATTTTCTCAAAGTCACACAACTAATAACTGGAGGTGCTGGAGTCCAGACAGACTGACTCACAGTCCTTGCTTAGCTGCAACCTAATGCCCTGCTGGTGAGAACCAAGGACTCTGTAGCTCCACCCTCCTTCTAGTGAAGAAGGGAGATCGCTCTAGTTTTCATCATCTCTTCCCCAGAGACGCCGTCTTGCGGGGGTGGGGAGGGGCACTAACACACCACAATCTGATTCCCAGAAGAAACTCAAGGAATCTGGTAACAAAACAAACCTCATCCACATCCAAGAAAAGTGTTTTTCAGGCTAAGTAAGGTGGCATGGGTAAAGGGTTGAGTTGGATCCCCAGGGTCTACATGGTAGAAGGAGGAAGGTGACACCTGGAAGTTATCCTGTGATCTCCACATGCATATTGTAAGTACACACATGTGCACACACACAAATATACATACAAACATACACACATAAAATGTTTTTTATCGAAAATGCTCTTCTAATAATAGCCAAGAGGAATATAAAATGCCCATCTTTAAAGTTTTTAAGTTGTTTTTTATTTATTTTGTGTGGGTGTAGATGTGGGTGTGTGGACACTGCATACCATGGCACACACGTGAAAGTCAGAGGACAACTTGCTTCTGTAAGTCCACCATGTGGGTGCTGGAACCAAACTCAGGTCCGGGCTTGGCATCAAGTGACTTTGCTTACTCCGCCATCTCATCCAACCCACCCCCCAGAATTTACATTTTAAACAAGGGAGTATTTGAAACTAAGCAAACCTGTGTGCACAGTGAGAGGTTGGTGTAAGATCATTAAAGTAAGAGAGCAATGAAAAGCTTCATGCCCATCCAAGATGTGAAAACGGCATAAAAGTTAAAGTTCCATTCAGTTCAATTTCGGTGGATACCAGCAACATGCACAGAATGCCACACTTTAATACCGAGCAGATTCTTGAGAAACAATGGATGATATGCCACGGGCACCGCTTTCTGACCAGGAACACATAATCTGAAGAAACCAAAACAACAACCGATGAGACCTTGGAAATTTGCTCAAGTCATCTTCTACTTCCAGGAAGGTCTAAAGCATGTTTACACTTTTAAAGTTTAGAGGGATAGAGAGATGGCCCAGCAGTTTAGAGAGCTGGCTGCTCATGCAGAGAACTTGGGTTCAATTCCCAGCACCCACGGGGCAGCTCACAAGCATCTGTAACTCCAGTTCCAGAAGCCCCAACACCCTCTTCTGGCCTCCACCAGAACCAGGCATGCAAGTGGTGTGCACAGATGTACATGCAGACAAAACATTTATGTACACACACAAATAATAAATTAAACTTTAAAACAGGAAATCTGTGAAGAAAAGTGAAGAGACATCCATGCATAAACCCTGACTGTGTTTCCGGAAGTTAAGTGTCACCCGTCCTGTTTTGTTGGAGATGTCTGTGATCTGTGTGGCCGTGTCATTTCCAGAGCCAGCTCATCTCCAAAATGGTTCTAATAATATATGCTTAACGTGTTCTACAAAAGACAGGTTAATTAGTATTTATAAGCTACCTGGAGATAGATAGATTGTGTTAATAATACTCTATCGTCTCATTAGCACTCTTTAAAAAAAAAGAAAACAAGTCTTACAAACTATTACTCTGCCAACACACTGTTTTGGTTCTTTCATTCGTGGGAAACATTGGCAAAAAAAAAATTATACTTTGACCAGACCACTGCAAATCACTAATAATTCTCTGGATTTAATTTAGAAATCTTATAGTACATTGATAAAGTCTGAATTATAATTTTGTGTCAATTACTTTTCAATATTTGTGCTTTTTAAATTCATACATTCTAGACCACTGAATAGCTCTTGTCTTGGAGTGACAAACATCTGCTACTTCTCAAACTTCAGTATCTACAACACTGAAAAATCTCACTGGGGAAAGAATTCATGTTTTCAAAACTAAACCTGTAATCAGTCAGCTGATCAGTTTGTCCCCATCATAAATGACAGCAACCTGGCCCTGTCTGATGTGTCCACCTTATTATAATAATACAAATAATTAACATGTATAAAGTGTCTGTGCCCTTCAGACTGTCTTATAGTCATTCATTATTAGAGCTGCTCACTGAAGCCTTTGACTGGCATTGTCGGATGTGATTATATTCATTTCTTCCCAGAGAAGTGAAGCACAAAGAGACGGACTAATTTCCCGAGGGCTTCATGAAAAAAAAAGAAAGCATCTGTTTCCCCATGATGACCAGTCACCTAGGTACCAGATTGTGGATTTCCTAGGGAGTGATGGACATAGCCCTTCCTTTCATGTGTTTCATTTCCCACTGATCAACGTGAAGCTCATGTCTCAAAGTCACACGCTTTATGTACACAGATGAAAACTAGAGAATCATGATGGCGTGGGGTGGGGTGGTGCATGCCTGTAACCTCAGCTTTGGGGAGGCAGAGGCATCAGGAGGATCAGACATGTTCAAGGTAAACTCCAGGCCAACCAAGGGTATATAGCGAGACTCTGTCTCAAAAAGGATTTTTTTTTAAAGGATAAAGGCAGACAATTTGGAGTCTTGGTAGTTCTGCTCCTAGATCAAATCAAAAGCTCTCATCGGGCTCAGTGACATGCATCTGCAATGCCAGCACTCAGATGGCTGAGAGAGAAGAATTGGAGTTCAAAGTCAGCCTTGGCTCAGTGAGACACATCCTAAAAGTTACTACAGAGCTTGTTACTCCTTTTCAACTTACTGCAAACAAGTACAAGGGGCTGCAGCCGAGAGAGCTCAGTAATTAGTGTTTGCCATACAAGTACGTGGACATGAGCTTAGTTCCCAGTAGTTGTGTGAAAAAGCCAGGGCCTTGGGCTTCTGCTTGCCATCCCAGCACTGAGGAGTCAAAGATATGCAGATCTTGGGGGGCTCCCTGGCTAGCAAGCTTGGCCTGCTTCACAGGTTCCAAACCAGTGAGACCCCCATCTCAAAAAACAAGCGAGGTGGCTGACGGGCAACACCTGAAGTTTCCCTCTTGCCTCCATACCTGTGTGCACCTATAGGCACACACATGTGGGTCAGCACATGCAAAAACATGAATGAGCAGCAAACGCCATGAATATGCATATACATGCACAAGTCAAAATAGACTAATTTAAGAATTCTTACTGGCAAGAGGTCACTAAATATGGAGAACTTCATTAAGAAAGGAAAACACTCAGTAACGGTGGGACAATTGAGACATTCTAGTGCATTTCTACACCACGGGAGCTAATATTTCTAATGTGAATTCATTGTTACATTGCGGAGGGGGAGGTCTCTGCTCTTTTCCGGGGGTCAAAAGGCTGTAAACTCTCATCTTGGTAACACAAATGATGGTGTCCGCTCTGTGATTTATGGGGCTATGATTTAGTGTTACTAAGACTTCAAGGCTGTGAATTAGGATCACTGTCCCTGGCACCTTTTTCATTCATAAAAAATACCCTTGGGGCACTTTGCCACCTACTGGACACTATTAAAAATCACCCAATTATGAAAAGCAGCAATTAGGATACAACTAATGTTTTATTTCAGATCGGCATAGTTGAGATGAAGTCCTATAAAAGCCAGTGGGGTTGTCACCCGTAGAAGATAGACTGGCTTTGCGCCTCTCTGGGGAAGAAAGTCGCTGGGTTGTGCTGTCGCTATGTCTTTTCGATTTTCTGGGGGATCCCGGGTCTGTTCCCGAGCTGGGTCTGTCAGGCTGTCCAGGGCAGGGGCAGGCTTTGTGGCTGGGAATGTGTGTGTGGGGCCCGGAGCAGAAAGCAGCTTTTCTTGCACCCTTGGAGGCATCTCTTCTGGAGGAGGCTTTGGCAGTGGCAATGAGATGTCAGGAAGGGCTAACAACACTGGTTTCCTTAACAATGAGCCTGGACTCCTCTCTGGGAATGAGAAGGTGACCATGCAGAACCTCAATGACCGTCTGGCATTGTACCTGAACCACGTGAGTGCCCTGGAGGAGGCCAACACTGACCTGGAGAAGAAGATCGAGGGCTGGTATGAGAAATATGGTCCTGGCAGTGACCGTGGACTCAACTATGACTACAGCAAGTATTTCTCAGTCATCGAGGATCTGAAAAGACAGGTAAGAAATGCAGAGTCCCATGCTGTGGTTACAGGCATGGGGCGGCCATAACTGAAAGCAAAGGAAGCCTAGGAAGTAGTTGGCAGTGGAGTGTGGTGGCACACACCAGTCATCGTAGCTACTGAAGAGGTGTGACAGAGGATCGCAAGGCTGAGGCTGGCCTGGAAACTTAGAGACCCTAACTCAATTAAAAAAAAAAAAAAAAAGCTAGGTATAATAGTAGACCTTTTGCCCAGCATGACTGTGATTCTCAGTTCAACCTCCAGTGCCATAAATGAGCTTAATTCATTCATTCATTTCAAATGTACTCACCAAGTACATAGGGTATGGAATTTGCTCACTCATTGTTCCTGGAGTTAAAGGGGTGCCTAATAATTTAAACAAATGTAGAATCAAATAGTGAAAGAGAAATAGCTTCAAAAATCACTATAATTGAACCAGACCTGTAATCCCAGCCAAACCAGAGGATCACAAGTTTGAAGCTAGCCTGGGTAATTTAATGAAACCCTTCTCAAAACAAAAACTGAGAGTTAGGGACATAGTTCAGTAACAGAGTGTTTGCCCAGCATGTAGAACCACAAAGACGTTGCACTAACTTTTTTTTATTTTGATATTTATTTCATACTTTTTGATGAACAACAATGAAATTCTCTGTGGGGCGCTTTATTGTCTGAATTTTACCCATGATTGTTTTGTTGTTGCTGTTATCTAATATGCTAGGCAAGATCTCTACTACTGAGTTATACCCCAAAACCAAAGTTCTCTGAATATCCAAATCAAGATACCAATATAAACATTTGCAGTGGAGTCACACTGATTCTGGAATGTACTTTGATCTGTCCCCTTCAGATTGTTTCTATGACCACTTTCAATGCCAACCTTATTCTCCAGAATGACAATGCTAGACTCACGGCGGATGACTTCAAGATGAAGTAAGTAGGTGAAAGTGAAGTGATTGTTATTAATAATGGCTAAAAGACTACAGCTGTAGTAAAGAGTGTATCTCTCACTTTTAAAAGCTATATTTTGTGTGTTTTATTTTATGTATATGGGTGCTTTGCATTTATGTCTGTGTATGACTTGTGTGCCTGGTAACTTTGGAGGCCAGAAAAGAGCATCAAATCTACTGAAACCAGAGTTACAGACAGTTGTTAGCCGCCATGTGGGTGCTGGGAAATCAGATGCAGGTCGGTCCTCTGGACAATGCTCTTAACCACTGAGCCATCTCTCCAGTCCCCCAAACAAACTATTTTAATGAAACCGCTCTATATTGACAAAGAAGTGGAATTTAATACATCCTTATAAAAAGATCTATCACAAATTTTTCAAAATCTGACACTATTTTATTATGATATGTTATTAGATGGCCAAGATCAACTGTAAGGAAATAACACCTCTAAAATAATGTATTTATAGGGGCTGGGATGTCAAAATTTTGCCACAAAATCATGAGGGTACCTAAATTCAGACCTAAAAAAAAAGAAAACAGCATATGTGTAAATCCTAATGTTGGTGCCATGGAGACAGTAGGGGCTTGCTGGCCAGTCAGTCTGGGCAAATTGGTGAACTCCAAAAAACAGAAGGTGTCGAGTTGGTAAGAAAGACCCCAATATTGACAATGCATGCACATGTACAAACATACTTACAAACTAATAGGTATCTCAAGCTATCTTAATAGTTTGCCATGCAAGAAGCCTCAGAAATACCAAGCAAAATCAGAACACCCCACTCCTCAGTAAATAATGTGTCTTTACAGGTTGTGTCCACTGGTAATCTGAATTCTAAAACACCTTTGCACCCTTTAAGGTATGAAAACGAGCTCGCTCTGCACCAGAGTGTTGACGCTGACACCAACGGTCTTCGCAGAGTGTTGGATGAACTGACGCTTTCTACAACCGACTTGGAAATACAGCATGAGGCTCTGAGCGAGGAGCTGATGTACCTCCAAAAGAACCACGAGGAGGTAAGGGCGCCTGCAGAACAACCTCGCACAACATTTCCTTCTTCAAGTCCATACCAGGGTGTGGATGTCAATCAAAATGCTCCCGAGTGTTAAGGATTACCCCTTTCCAGGAAATGGAAGTCCTGCAAAACGCATCAGGGGGGAACATCAATGTGGAGATGAACGCAGCCCCCGGCGTGGATCTAACCGCCATGTTGAACAACATGAGGGCTGAATATGAAGATCTGGCTGAGCAGAACCGAAAAGATGCAGAGGCCTGCTTTAAAGAGAAGGTACATCTGCAGCAGGTGACACGGGAGGGGCTGGTTCAGTAAACAGTCAAGCGCATTACTAACCCTTGTGACAAATCCTCTTCAGAGTGCGACACTACAGCAACAGATTTCCGATGATGCAGGAGCAGCCACGGCGGCCAGAAATGAGCTCACGGAACTGAAACGCAACCTGCAGACTCTGGAAATAGAACTTCAATCCATCTCAGCCATGGTATGTAAGAACGGAGCTGGAGGCGTGCATCTGCCCACTTTCCGCTACTGCAGAAAAACACCCCCAAGCAGGACAGTTTGCAAGGAAAGAGGGTTTATTTACTCACGGTTTTGGAAGCTGCAAACCCAAGCAGCACGGCCCTCTCAAGCAGCGACATCACATCATGGCGAGTGGCATCATCGCGACAGAAGTTTGAGCAACATGAGGCACGAAGCTAGAGCACAGGGAGGGACCACAATCAACTGTTTTAAAACAACTCTCTCTGAAGAACTGTGTCTGACTAGAACTAAATCACCTTACTCTCAGAGCAGTGTCCTTGGTGACTTAACCCCACCCCACCCCATCCCTACCTCCTAAAGATCCCCGCATACCTTAATATCACCATACTGGGACCAAGCTTCTGGTAGATAAATAAATCCTTGAGGGGACATACTCAAACTACATCCCCAAACCTAACATTATATGGGCACAGGTAAGTAAACACATATATACGATGGATATTTTTTAATACTTTATTTTATCTCTATGAGAGTTTTGCCAGCATGAGTGAATGCATAGCTTGTATGTGTGGAGCCTGTGGGGTCAGAAGAGGATGTCAGGTCCCCTAGAGCTGGAGTTACAGATGGTGAGAGCCGTCATGGAGGTGCTGGGAACCCAAGTCCTTTGAGAAAACAAGTGTCCTCAGCTGGTGAGCATCTCTCCAGCCCCTATAATATGAATTTTTATAACACTAAATGTAGTATATCTAATTAAATGAGCAAATATGCTACCTTAAGTAATGTGAGTTCCATAACTAAATGACTACCATATATTAAGTAACAGGAATCCCATCCATAAATATTACTACTGCACACCACTGCCAAAGGTCAACAATTCTTTTTCTGTATGAATCCTGCCAGTTTTGATTTCCAGTTGAAAATATGATATGTACACCTCGTACAAACACTTCCTTCTACCTTAGGAATGCTTCGGTGTGGACACGTCACCCTCTCTGCTCACTCCTCTGCCTTTCTTTCAGAAACAATCCTACGAAAGTTCACTGGCTGAGACGGAAGGGAATTACTACTCCCAACTCCAGCAAATCCAGGAGCAGATCAGGGTGCGGGAGGAGCAGCTGCAGCAAATCCGAACAGAGACGGAAGGCCAGAAGGTGGAGCACGAGCAGCTGCTGGGCATCAAAACATGTCTAGAGAAGGAAATCGACATGTACTGCAACTTACTAGATGGAGAGGAACGGTAAGAGCTAACGTGAAACAACTGTCGAATGGCTGGGTTCTTACATGTTCGTTATACATGTGCTACATACTACATAAGTGCTTAATATACATAGCATATATTACATATTTAGTACATGTTCTGCTTGTTTTGTAATTGTAGCATATTACATCTTAGAACTTCTTAAAATAATATGTGTATATATATATATATACACACACACATATATATGTGTATTTCCAATTATGTACATTATTGCATCCAATGAAATGAAAACAGAAGACAGAAATTTGAAATCAAAACTTACCAGGTTCTTTTGGATTGAGTGCTGTGGTTGTTGATGATGACGATGATTTTTTTGAGACAGGATCTCATTACCCTGAACTCCGTGTTCTTCCTGCCTCAGCCTCCTGAGTACTAGGATTATAGGCATGGGCCACACACATAGCCTAGAAATCAAATATCTTACTATGGAAAATATTTGCATGCATAAGTATATGAAGGGTAATTAAAAACAAAATCTTGATCATTCTACTACTCTAGTGCAAGAAAAAAATTGCTCTCATACGTCTATATTTAAATACATTTTTTATAACTTAACCTGTTTTATTACTTCCCTGGTTACCACACACACTCTCTGAATGATGATTAAGATTTCACTGCATTACTGTATAGTGGTGAGCACAGACACCCCCTGAGAAGATGTCATTAGAGTTTGTTAGCCAAGACCCCAAACGCCCCAGAATTGTAGTCCTGGGTGTGACATTCATCCTGAGAGAAGTTGAACACATGGATAAACCTCTTTGAACCACGGTTATCTTTTTGGTAATGTTGTGAATACAGCAAAACGTCTGTTCTCAGCTAAGGCACCTCACTGTGAAGGTGAAGTGCCTTGACAGAGGCTGACTCTCAAAATCTACTAGGTCATCAGTGGCTGCTACCAAACACTGGCCCATTTCACACTGAATAAGCTACCTTCTTCTTCAGTCTCTGAGGCCAGGCAGAGCCCGCCTCAGACTATTCTTTCTTTGTTTGTTGTTGTTTTGTTTCGTTTTGTTCTTTGTTGATTTTTGTTTTCAATATGTGGCAACCTCAATTTCTCCATCCTCCACTCCTCCCAGTACCCCAATACCTCCCCTCTCTCAAAGATCCACTCCTCCTCCTCCATTTCCTTGCAGAAAAGAACAGGCCTCTCAGAGATCCACCAAACACAGCATAACAGGATATAATAAGACCAGGCACAAACCCTCCCATCTAAGTTTGAGGCCAGCCTGGTCTACAGAGTGAGTCACAGGACAGGCAGGGCTACACAAAAAAAAAACAAAAAAACAAAAAAAAAAAAAAAAAACCCTGTCTTACATAACTTTTTACATCCATGTGTTGCCTTTCTAACATTACAAACTACTGTGTTTCTTAGATCTCTATTTTCTTTTTTAGTTTTTCAAGACAGGGTTTCTCTGTGTGACAGATCCCTGGCTGTCCTGAAACTAATTCTGTAGACTAGGCTGGACTCAAACTCACAGAGCTCTGGCTGCCCCTGCCTCTGCCTCTGCCTCTGGAGTGCTGGGATTAAAGGCACGTGCCACCATGCCTGGCTAGGTCTCTATCTTCTACAACACCTAGTCCAGCTCCTTCTATAAGCAGGCACTGAGCTGTTGAGGGGAAAGTCAGGAGAGGAGCTTGTGATGCCCATGTTTCTAGATGGAAGAGATGATGTCTGGCCATAAATAGCCATTTAACTTCTTTTAATTATGCTGCAGTCACAAAAAAAACTTATTAAATAGAACAATTTTAAACTTACTGAAACTAGAACTCCAAAATTATTATTTCTGGTGCTGGAGAGATGTCTCAGCAATTAAAAGTGAATTTAATTCCCAGCACTCATGTCAGACACTTCCTCTGGCCTCCACAGGCACCTGCATATATGTGGACATACACATGCACATGAATGTAACCAAAAGTAACTTATTAAAAACTATCAAATTCACAGCCATTTATGAGCTCTAGTTGAAAAAAATATATAATGCTCTACTCTTCTCTTCACAGAAGAAATGAGTCCACGAGTTACAAGCCTGCGAATGAAGCCAGTGGTATGGAGGGAATTTTAGCATAATTTTGTCTGAGTATGGGGGGGGGCTCCTCTGTGTGTGTGTGTGTGTGTGTGTTTGTGTGTGTGTTTGTGAGGGGACCTGCTGTGGGGGGGGGCTGCTGTGTGTGTTTTGTGTGGGCCTACTATGTGTGTGGGGGGGGCCCTGGTGTGTGTGTGTGTGTGTGTGTTGTGTGTGTGTGTGTGTGTGTTGTGTGTGTGTGTGTGTGTGTGTGTGTGTGATTTAATTAGGCTCTGTCTCAAAATAAAGATAAAATGAGAGCTGGACAGGCATCCAGGAAACCAGCCTTGGCCAGGTTCAACCTCCAGTTCTAATGGGAAAAGGGAGAGAGTAGGGGGAGGAAGGGAGGGAGGGAGGGAGGAAGGGAGGGAGGGAAAGAGGAGAGAGGGTTGATTGTTCCAGACCTGATGTTTTGGTTGGTTGGTTGCTTGCTTGCTTGCTTGGTTTGGGTTTGGGTTTTTTTGAGACAGGGTTTCTCTGTCTAGCTTTGGAGTCTGTCATGAAACTCACTTTGTAGGCCAGGCTGGCCTCAAACTCACAGAGATCCCCTTGCCTCTGCCTCCGGAGTGTTGGGATTAAAGGAGTGTGCCACCACTGCCCCACTTAGACAGACCTGATGTTTTAATGGTTTTAACACATACTTTATTTGTGCTTTCAAGTACCCTTTTGCAGAGAGGGGAAGAGAAGGGGATAGAATTCAATCAATCCTGGGTCTTGTTAAGCACTAACTTTAAACATAGCATTATATCCCAATTGTCTTCAAACTTGCAAAAACCAGTTTTTAAAAACAGACCTGCCAGGACTAAGTACCTTTCCCCTGTTAAGACTGACCACTGACATTTCCCTGTCTTCGCTGTAGACTCAACAGAAGAGTCGTTTATGAGAACGGTGGCTGAAGAGCTAGATCATCTTGGCAGCCTCCTTTCCCTGCGAGTGCACTCTGTAGAAGAAAAGTCTTCTAAAATCAGCAACATCACCATGGAGCAGCGGGTGCCCTCCAAAGCCCCGTGATGATAGGAAGATGATCCACAACACAAAAAGCTGCCTCTGCAAAATTCCATTGGCCGAGTAACCCAAGAAAATTATCCATGTCTGTTCTTAAACTCAAAAGGACTAGACTCAGGTTTCCTTTTCTTCATCTTCTCACACTGTCATTGGCAACACAGGTGGAGGTGCCGGGACCCTTCCATGACAGAGAAAAGAAATCCATGGAGAGCTGATATGAAGCAGAGTTGGGGACTTACAAAAAGGCATTTGATGAGCTGCATGTACCCAAGCATCAACCAGGAGTCTTTTGCTTTTTGTTGTTTAGATTTTTTTGGCTAAGGGTTTCTCTGTGTAACAGCTCTAACTGTGCTAGAACTTTGTAGACCAGGCCGGCCTTGAACTCACAGAGAACTGCCTGCCTCTGCCTCTGCCTCCCCTCCCAAGTGCTGGGAGCAAAAACGTGCACCATCACCATCCAGGAAACACTTAGGTGTCTTTATCACTGTGTATATATAGGATTTTGGTGCCTCTCAAGCTGTATCCCTAAAGGTTACAAGAAACTCCCCTCTTGTTCCTCTAACATTGCTCAAAGGGTACAGCTTCTAACAAGGTTAAAACTTAAGAGTTTCCTTCTATAAACAAGGTTGGAAGATGGATTGATGGAGATGTTGTTTAGATTTAGGAGTAAGAAAGGAGTGAAGGTGATAATATGACATGCTGGTCCTAAGTAAGTATAATTTAGCTTGACAAGTTGTCTTTGGGGAAAGTCATGTACTGTCTCTCTGGCCATTTGGGCTTCACCAGGGATTTCTGAAGTTCCCTCCCTTTCTCTGGAGAAAACGTGTGTCACACTCTGGGAACAAAGGCATACTTTTTTGTCCTTTCCTTCCATGTGACCATACTGTTCCTATCTGTCTATCCTGTCCCAGTGCTTTGGAAATGAAACAATCTTGGTAGTTTTTGTTTTTATTTTGTAAACCTGTGGCCATCTCATGAAGAGTTCTTCTGTTGCAAATTTTGTTTGTTTGTTTGCTTGCTTGCTTTTGGAGACAGGGTTTCTCTGTATAACCTTGGCTGTCCTGGAACTCACTCTGTAGACCAGGCTGGCCTCAAACTCACAGAGATCTGATGGCCTGTGCTGGGGTTAAAGGTGTGCGCCACTACCACCCAGTGCAAATTATTTTTATATATCTGCTTCTTTTTAATTTCCACAGCTACTCCTAATGTGACCATGCCAAGGCTGAAATCATCGAGCTTCATCTCACAGTCACATTTGCCTCAATGACAGTAGAAAGCAGAAAGGGTACTAGCCCTAACCTTGGGTCCCAAAACCCAGTTAACTGTGCAATGATTATTAGGTCTTCTGTGGGTGTAGAAGTTAATATATCCATTGATCATTAGGGTCTGGTCTTCTGTGGGTGTAGGTTAATATACCAGTAGATCATTAGGGTCCATTCACTCTTCTGATGCTCACATGAATGATCAGGGAATGTTCTGGAATATGAACCTGGCTAACTCTTTTTCCACTTGGTAATGCATGCACCTCTTTCCCCCAAGCCCATTGTGATGACTAAGCAAACCTAGAACTGTTCCACTCAAGCAGGACAGTATTGCTGTAAATAAGGATCAGGATAAACAAATAGACCGAATAGATGTTTATTCAGGGAGAAATAACTTACAACCTAGACAGATGAACACCAGGAAATTCAACCCGATCCTCTCCTGTCCGAGTCACGCCAGAAAGAGAGCGCCTTCCCTGGCCCCCTCTGACCTCCTTCCACAGGTCACTTCAGCCCATGGCTCCACCCCCCAATGGGCGTGGTCAGTGCCACAGAAGGACTATCTCACTACAGGACAGGGCTTCTAAATCTTACTGACATCCTCTGAGTATAAGACCATGCCTGACACTGTGCAATGAATAACAAAGAAACTCACAACTCAGCAAAGGGCAGAGAATAAATGCCCATGGTGTGTAGCACTCAGCCATAAATGGAGCATCCTTATTACATCCCCTGCCTCAAAGTTCAGGGAACATATCAGAAAAGGGGAAAAGACTCAAAAGGCAAAAAGTCATGGAGGACCAGACTGAAACAGTGTCTTTTGGACATGATCGGTCCACTGCACCCACAAACGCACTCAGCTGTGGTTGCCCACACAAGATGAGCACAAAAACAGGCCAGTCAACAAACATGAATCAAACGGAGGGCTCACAAGCCCCTACCCCTAGCTGAGGTACTACAGATCACTGATGGCTTCCAGGAGTAGGAAAGTCAGTTTTCGTTTGGGGGTGTGACCCCTATTAGGTATACCAATCTCCAGTGGGTGGCTACACACCAATCTGTAAATGAGAAACACAAATTGAACTAAATGGGTTATAAAAATTGGGTGGGGCATGAAGTTGGGAGGGGGCTGGAACATGGATGTGGGAGGAGTTATGGGAAGAAGAAGGGGTGAATATGATCAAAATACAGTCAGTGCACACAATAAATTCTCAAAGAATTAAAATTAATGAAAATAATAATAAAAATAATATTGTGCCTGAAAATCTGACACGACCTTCTTCTTGGGAAGTGCACCTAGGAAAACCACCAGAACATTCAGTTGAAGAAGTTTTTTCACTTGTGGCCAAATGAGGCAGGCAGCAATACAATAACCTGGTTCTCCAACACGCATGACAGGCACCACTGAAGGGCCTTAACGAACTGGAGTACAGGCAACATGAAGTTCAGAACAGAAGTGCTCACTCCTCTGAGGGTGCACCTCTGTCCTGATTGCAGTTTTTCCCAACTCCCATATGATATAATTGACTCCGACGTGTAGACAGTTTCTTAAGATGTTGACATAGCTGATTGTTCACTTGGCAGGACCTGTTGTCATGAATGACCCCACTTGTAATGCTCAAAGCTATAATTTCAGAGTGAGTTAGATTAAGTCAGGTTAGAAGTGCCACTAAGAGCAGAACTACAGTGGCAATTGCTTATATTTATCAAGTGTGCTTAAATATACTTTAAATGAATTAACCAATGTATAAATGAATTAACCAATGTAATCTTCTTTAAAAATTGTAAGCTCTGTTTTATTTTTAAGTTTATATGAGAGTTTATATGATATATATATGTATATGTATGTATGTATATATATATATATTACACATACACACACACACACACACACATATATATATATTTCAAAAAATTAAGGAACTTCCCAGCTGCACAGCTGATATATGATAGGACCAAGGTTCAAATCCAAATCTCCTTCTCACCCATGAGAGCCCTTGCGTTTATCCCTAGAGGGGCAGAACTGATAGAATAAGTATATATTCAAAGAGAATATACTAATCATCTTATGCAATACAGTCAGTGTAGTCCAACTGTGGCAGTCTTCACAATGAAGAGGGTAAGAACTCAGTAGCTACATAGTCCAAGAGGCTGTATGTCCCAGCAGTCCCAATCTGCTGCTAACAGACTGGAAGACTCCTGGAGAGCCACTGGTTTTCAGTTCATGTTGGAAAGCCAAAGGAACTGGGTTCTGATATCAGCAAAGGATGATGGACAGTAGGAGAAGCAAAAGCTGGGAGAGCAGCAGAGGAGATGCACTGGCCAGCAAGAAGCAAAGACAAGCAGGCAAAAAAGCAAGTTTCCCCCCACCTCAGACATTCTTATAACTAGGCTACTGCTGGAATGAGCCATCCATTCTATCACAGTCCTAATGTGCAAAATAGAATCAGCATGGGAATTTCATATTCTGTTTTCTTAGTGAGATTCTTCTGCCACCAAGGAGACACCACTAACAGGCAAGTTCTTCCACGCATAGTCACCAATGACCCAATGAAGAGTGTGGCAGGGTGAGGTTACACTCTACCCCCACTCTCCTCTTCTCTTCTTGCTACCCTCCAGCTCTTCCCCTGTACTGCCCTTCTCTTCCCCTACTCCCTTATTAAGTCTTATCATCGGATGCCTGCCCCCCACCTGGGGCTACTGTTTTTCGCATTTACTTCATTATTCTCATTCTGACCGTTAGGGTCACATTGAGGCTGAGTAGAGACACATACTCAGTTCTCTCAAAACACACGGCAAACTTACTATTTAGGGATCACAGCGGTAGACTCTCTTTATCTTATGACTACCAGGAATCTTATGATGCCACCTTATTCTCAATAGAGTTCCTTTCTTTCCAAGAACAAGCTAATTACCACTTTTCTGTGTTTACATTTTCCTTTTTAAGCAGACAGACATGCTTGTCTCTATGATAGGCAGATTTACGTAGTATATGTTTTTAATGAAAATACATTCTCCTTATGAAGACAGAAAAGTTTAAACAGTCTTCCTTGTTTTCAAAAAGTCAATATTTACCAAAAAAAGAAGAAAAGAGTAAAAGTCTCACCAATACAAAAATTTCACTGGACATTATTTTTCCCTCTTGTAATTCTATTATTTATTCTTTGAGAATTTCATACACACAACTTTGTCATATTCTTTCCCTAACTTCCAGATCTTCCCCCACCCTCTACCTAATTAGACATTCTTAACAGTGAGATAACAATAACATACCAGTGACTACACAACAGACAATTCTCTGGAGACAGAGGCAGACAGATCTCTTGAGTTCAAGGCTAGTCTAGTCTAATTCCAAGCCATCCAGGGATACACAGAGAGACCCTGTATCAAAAATAAATAAAAATAAAAGATGGGTCTTAAAAACCTAATAACAGGGGTTTGTTTAATCTCCTCAAATAATAGTGAGAATGCATACCAACTTCTTAACAAAGATGTCTTCGATATGTTAAAAATTCAAAATTACAAATAAAATTTATTAAAAGGTTCAACCACGCCATTAATTTAAAAAAAAACTTTAATTTAATTTATGCACGTGAGGCACTATTACAATCCCAACAAACTGAAAACAGCTTTAGAGTATCTGTCAAAAATTCTTCATGCTACTCCCAAATTGTTTCTGCTTTGGGAACACTATGAACAATGATTGACAAATTTTCCTCACATAAAATATCTGAAATTACTCAACCAGAGAAACAAAAATAAAGGAAAATGAATCTGGGTATGGTGGCACATGCCTTTAACTCCAGCATTCAAAAAGCTAAGGTGGGAGAATTGTGAGTATGAAAGTAGTCTGCACTGACAGAAAATTCTGGGCCAGCCTAGGCTATGGAACCCTCAGGAGAAGACTAAGGAGGAGGCAAAGGAGGAGGAGGAGTGACCTGGACCAGAAGGTTATTTTTTTCAGTGACAGCATCCTGAGAGAGAGGACCAAGGCATCAAAAGACAAGGTGATGGGTAAGTTTGGAATTGAGAGGTCTGCTATGTGTTGTGCCAGACAAGCGTGTTCAGAAGTGCAGCACCTCGTGTTTTATTTCCATGGGAGAAATGGGACAGAGTCAGTAGAAAATATCATGGGATAGAACAGTCACTATGAGGCTAATCATGCAACGTTACACAAAGAGAACACAGGTTGTCTCAAGAGCATTATAGACCATACACACAGCAGCATTGGGACTGGTAACTCCAGTCTCTTCCTTAAGAAAAACCAGGCTACCAGGAACAGAAATTTAACTCCTTCAAGGCCTTGGCTCTAGCCCCAGACTGACCTTGCCAAGTCTGCTATTGGGAAAGGATACAGAATGAATGTTCCCTTTGTTCTTCCATCAGGGCTCTGAGAAACCCTTGGGTCAGCTTGGCTCTCAACAGAGGAGGAAGGTGGGAGAGGGTGAAGAGGAAGTGGAGGAGAAGGAGGAGGAAGCAAAAAAGGAAGAGGAGAAAAAGGAGGAGGTTAGTTTGGTTAGTTTTAAAAAAAACAATTTAAAGAGGAGAGGGTGAAAGGAAGGATAACTAAAACTAAGAGTGTTTTAAAAGGCCATATGAAACCTATTATTATATATGCTTTGTGATATATATAGATATATAGATATAGACATACATATATATACATATATATATGTATATATATGGGATACCTCCATCAAGTTGTTGGTCAAGGGTATCCTGGAGACCCCTCCTGTCTTGGAGTTTTTATTGCTGTGAAGAGACATTATGACCACAGCGACCCTTACAAGGAAAACTCGCTTACATGTTCAGAGGTTCAGTCCCTCATCATCATGGCGGGAAGCATGGTCGTGTGCAGGCAGACATGGTACTGAAGAAGATGAGAGTCCTACATCTTGCAGGCAACAGGAAGTCGACTGAGACCCTGAGGGAAGCTTGAGCAAAGTAGACCTCAAGGCCCACCCCCACAATGACACGCTTCCTCCAACAAGGCCACACCTACACCAACAAAGCCACACCTCTCAGTAGTGCCATTGCCTTTGAGGGATATTTTCTTTCAAACTGCCACACCTCCCAACAATACAGACGATTGCCATCACTCTTGGTTGCCCAAGAACTTGATGATAAGAACCTGTTGCTGAAGACAACACACACATTGGCTATATGAAAAAGAAATCACTTTCTTAGAAAGTTTCCTCCCTCCTGGCAAGCTCTCATAGTATTGGAAAATGTTACACCGGCTTCTGGGGCAGAAAAGATAACAACAATAATAACAACAACAATCGGTAATCTTACTTAGCTGTAAACCTGTGAAACACCCATAGTAGGTGCTGGGAACTGAAAGTGCATGTTCTTAACCACTAAGCCATTGCATCAGCCCATCACTATTCTTTTTTAAATCCTAAATAGGAATAGGGAGAAGCCTCAGTGGGTGACTTGTTTGCTGTGCAAAGTTTGGATTCCCAACTCCCATGTAAAAGATTTTGGTTGCATGTCTGCAATCCCAGTGCTAAGGGTATGGAGACAGGAGGATCCTAAGGGCTTGCTGAACATCCAGTCTAGATAAAATGGCAAATTCCAGGTTCAGTGAGTGATCCTATCTCAAAAACTAGAGATGGGTGGCAAGACAGTTCAGTGGTTAAAGCACCTGCCATGCCAGCCTGAGGACCCACGCTCAATCCCTAGATTCCAAAATAAAGGTAGAAGGAAAGAAGCAACTCCACAGAGTCGTCCCCTGACTCTATACACAGACATCATAAATAGGGTAAGTGCACATGTACACACAATAATAGTAACATTCTTAAACACAAGTAGAGAACAATAGAAGAAGTTGACCTATGATATGTATACACACACACACAGTCCTATAATGCCTTATCAAAATTTTTGGAACCAATACATGAATTCAGTAAAGTTGTAGAAACAATATCCATGTATGTGACAAACAGCAATATCTCTACTCGGTAATCACAAAGCATCACAGAACAAAACAATCAATCCCCGGACCATAGAACAAAAGCACCTAAGGAAACTGCAATGCGGGAGCTAACGGATCCTTACACTAATAAGAGAGGAGCTGCAGACCCTTGGTAGCTTCTAGGGGAGGGGGAATTCATCTTCTTTTAAGGGTATGGCTCCTGGTAGGTTATATGATGAGTAGTCTCTTCATAGATGTGCTCCTGGCTCCACACCTAGGAGTATATAGGCAGCACAAATGGTAGCCAAAGGGCTATTTTTTAAAAGAGGATACAAAATTGGAAAGTTAGGGTGGTGAATCTTGGAGGACTTGCAGGGTTAAATATCAAAATACATAATTTGAAATTCCCAAAGTAATAAAAAAAATTTAAGAATTATTGAATAAAGTGAAAAAGACAAGAATAAATAGAAATGTATCTCATGTTCATGGATAAGAATTGAAATTATTAAAATGTTCACATACAGATTCAATGAATCCTCCATTAAAAACCACAGCACACCTTTTCACAGAGATAGAAAAACAACCTTCAAGTTCAAGTGGAACCACAGACAGCCTTCAACGGTTAGAAGAAAGAATGAAGTTGTAGGCATCACTTCACTTGACCTCAAAACTTACCACCCATGCCAGTAATTCAAAATAGCATGCACTAACACAAAAACACACCAATAACAGGGCAGAGGAGAACAAAGAACCAAGAAATAAACCCACGCATTTACAGTCCTTCTTTTTTTTTTTTTTTTTTTTTTTTAAGATTCCAAGATTCCACATTGAGCAGTCTCTTCAACTGATCATGTGGCAGAAACTGGAGAGAAGACAAAGACTTACCTTATCCTACATACAAAAATAAACTTGAAACGGATTTAATACTGCCTGAAAATTAAGGTTACTGGAGAAATAAGAAAAACACTTCCTGACATGTCTGGATAAACTTTTTTGGTTTCTGTGTTTTGAGACAGGTTTTTTCTGTAGTGCTTTGGAGCCTGTCCTGGAACTCACTCTGTAGACCAGGCTGGCCTCAAACTCACAGAGATCCACCTGCCTCTGCCTCCCGAGTGCTGAGATTAAAAGTGTGTGCCACCAACGCCCAGCTTGGATAAACTTTTTTAAGATTTATTTTATCTTTAATTTTATATACATATGTATGTATGTGTATCGGTATGTGTATATGCCGTGTGTGTGTGTGTGTGTGTGTGTGTGTGTGTGTGTGTGTGCGCGCGCCTGTGGAGGCCAGAAGAGGCATCAGATCCCCTGAAGCTGGAGTTTCCATCAGTTGTGAGCTGCCTGATGTGAGTACAGGGAACTTAATTTAAGTCCTCTGGGAAAAAACAAAAATACAGTCAACAAATGCAAAACTGGAAACATGATGGAACTACAAAAAACTATAAAGCTTCCTCCGTACAAAGGGACAGAGTGAAGGACTGACCGGCATACTGTAAGGAAATACCATGAACTTGGTATCTAGTAAGACTGTTAATATCCAAGGGACATAAAATACTTGACAATAACAAGAAAGCAACATGATTTAAAAGACATTCCTTTAGAGAAAGTGCCAGTGGGTCTTTGGAAAGATATTCAACATCACTAACCACATAGAAGTACAAGGGAAAAATGTTGGTCTAAGGCAGAAAACCAGTTAGGAGAATTTAAGTTCAGGAGATGCATTATACAATTAGGTGACAACCTTAATAACAATGCATGTTTTGCTTGAAAATTGCTGAGTGTATTCTAACTGTTCTCACTGCCAAAATATGTGAGAGGATGACTATGTTAATTAGCTGGACTCAGTCATTCCAGCGTGTGTGCGTAACAAAACATCATATCCTATACATATATGTGCATAGGTACACGTAATCCAAATTGACATTTAAATGTGGGCTTTCCATGTAGGGTCTTCAGTTAACATCTATGAACCCACACCCAATGAATAGTTACCACCCCATGACTTTTACCCGAGCTACATAGGCCACATAAAGATGAAATTATTCCTTCCAAGTTGGTTTCAAATTTTGTGGGGTCAGGAAATACATTGATGTCCTTCCAAACTCCCACAAAACATAACAGCAATTAGAGGTGTGTTCCTAATTACCAAAATGGATGAGTGGAGGAGACAACTGTGCTCACTCCTAAGTGTCAACATAGATTGTTGACATGTCAGCAGGATGGAAGCTAATTTCCCATCAGAAACCATGACAAGAGGAACTCAGAACAAATGGATGGACCACAACCTAGGGGTTGAATGGGCAGGGAGAGGAATCATGACCACTGTCCTTCTCAAGCAATGTAGGAGGGATTGGAACAACAAAGTGGAATCTCAGAAACATCCAAACTGCCTTGGGGTGACAACCCAACCCCCACCCCTACCCCCACAATGCCAAATTCCTGTTCTGTGACGGAGCCCCGAGCATTATCTGCTTAGGCTAGGAGCGAACTGTGACTCACTGGCAATTTTAAATTGTAATAATGAGCCTGACATTGCTCCACCCGGATCCATTTCTCAGATAAACACCAACCTAGGGGCAACTGCCCTTCTACAGAAGGGAACCCAACAAACTTAGTTACTAATTAGAAAAAATCACCCAATTATGCTAACTTGCTGAGGCTGGCAAGCCGGGCTTTACTCTATGTAGGCAGAATTTCATAGAACACCCTTGAGAATTGTCTATAAAAAGGCCAACTAAACCATCAGGGTCAGAAGGCACTCCGTTCTGACTTTGAAGAACCCAGCTCTGCGATACCCTTGCACCAGGATCATGTCTCTTCGATTTTCCAGTGGATCCAGGAAGTCCTACGCCCGTCCCAGCACGGGATCACTCAGGGGAGCCAGCTTTGGCGCTGGGAATGCTTGTGGTATAGCAGGCATTGGAAGTGGCTTCTCCTGCGCCTTTGGGAGCAGCTCCACAGGAGGAAACACAGGGGCAGCCAACTCCTGTGCTGGCTTCACTGTGAATGAGGGGGGCCTTCTCTCTGGCAATGAGAAGGTGACCATGCAGAACCTCAATGACCGCCTGGCCTCCTACCTGGATAATGTACAAGCGCTACAAGAAGCCAACGCAGACCTGGAGCAGAAGATCAAGGGCTGGTATGAAAAGTTTGGACCAGGCTCCTGCCGGGGTCTCGATCATGACTATAGTAGATATTTCCCAATCATCGATGATCTTAAAAATCAGGTAAGAAATGATCTTTTTGCTGTCACGTGTATCTAAATTTCTCTTTACTGAAAAAGACATGCTACATCTTTATTTGTGGTAATTTTAATGGCATGCCACTTTAACACTGGAAATAATCTTGAAATAGATTCAAACGTTTAGCCTCGTGTTTAAAATGCCCTTGATGATAGCCTAATTTTTTTTTTGTTTGTTTTGTTTTTGTTTCTGTTTCTCAAGACAGGGTTTCTCTGTGTAACAGCTCTGGTTGTCCTGTAACTCTCTATCTCTATAGACCAGGCTGGCCTTGAACTCACAGAGATCTGCCTGCCTCTGCCTCCCCAGTACTGGGATTAAAGGCGTATGCTACCTACTTAATTTTTTGGTTGTGAGCCTAGCCTTTAATGGCTGAGCCATCTCCCCAGCCCTCCTACTTAATTTTTATCATTTTTAGCATCTTCTGACATTAAAAAAAAAAAAAACTCCGCCTTTTTAACTGTGATACATGGCCTTTTAATAAATCACACTTGTGGTTTCCAGATCATCACTTCCACCACCAGCAACGCCAATGCTGTTCTGCAGATTGACAATGCCAGGTTGACAGCTGATGACTTCAGACTCAAGTAAGTCGTCACAGAGTGAGGGGATCCACCGCGATTCTAGTGGTCTTAATTCAAATTCCCTTTTTCATCCCTCTGTGGGATATTAGTTGCTCTCACCCCCACAGTGGAAAGCCCTTGGATTTAAAAGAAGCAGTATGAACACAGAGAGGGTGGAAAGAGATGGGAGCAGTACTATGAATGCTCTGGACATGGCACAGCCATTGCCTTCACATCCTCATTGCAACTATAGTTATTTGAATGAAGTCAAGCCAATAAAATCAGTTGGCACCCTAGCAGGCGGCACTGATTAGACACTAAGTTATTAAAAAAACAAAAAAAGTGGGAGTAGGGAACTCGGGAGTTACAGATGGGTATGATCAAGACACATCTTAAATTCTTTTAGAAAAGAAAAGAAACAGAATGCTATTGCTCTTCTATACATTGGCTAGTTTCAGGGATTATCTATAAAACTAGCACCCAATAACCTACTTTTTTTTTTGTCAAATACTGCTCACTTTTTTTTATAAAAAGGATAAGTATATAATAAACTTCAAAGAAATCACAAAAGTGGCCAAATTTGCCACTTCAGACATCCCGAGTTTGGTGTATATCTATGATGGGTGACAAACTGGAAAAAAAAAAAAATCATCGCTACTCTTGAAGGTACGAAAATGAGCTGGCTCTCCACCAGAGTGTAGAGGCTGATGTCAACGGGCTGCGCAGAGTTCTGGATGAGATAACCCTGTGCAGGACTGACCTGGAGATTCAATACGAAACCCTGAGTGAGGAGCTGACTTACCTCAAGAAGAACCACAAAGAGGTAAGGGCTGGCAGGCTGGCTCTGCTCCTTCACACTGTCTGCCTCTCTGCAAATAACACTCCCAACACCCCCAACTCGAAACTAGTTTGAACACTCATCATCAAACCCACAGGAGGCCAGCTTGAGGTGTTGCATAGTCTACAGTCCCACATTCTTGTGCCCATTTTCCCATGTCTGGGAGGAAAGAACCATACTTTCCAGGCCACTTCTAAGATCAGCCGCTGGCTGTCATTATAGCCTTTAAGTGGTCTACTTAGACAATTACACCTAATTAGACAAAATGGATGTGCTTTAAAAGCCATTCTAAGAAAATCTGATCTTAATTTCCTCACAACAGCAGTACACATTACCTTCAAACATTCCGTACATAGCCTTAATATTAAGATATTATTTTTAATGATATTTGTATTATTTGAGAATTTTAAGCAATAGATGTTGATCATATTCACCCTTCCCCCCCAACTCCTCCCATAACCATCTTCTCCATCCCTCACCTCCCTACCCAACCAACTTTGAGTTTTCTTCACCTCTCCCCTCATCAAGTAGTTTGTGCTGCTTGGGGCCAGTCCTGGAGTGTGGTCACTTCCGGGGTCACATCATTAAAGAAAAATGACCCTCCCAGAAACTACCAAATGCCAATAGCACCTCCACTGGGGGTTGGATCTTGTACCCAATTCTCTTGCTCCATGCTGGGATTTTATCTGATTTGAGCTTGTGCAAGTCTTTCAAATGCCATTACAACCACCGTGAATTCATGCATGCAGCTGCCCCATTGTCTCCAGAAATCACTGGCTTGTCCAGCATTCTTTGGCATTGTGCACCACCTCCAAGTCTTCCAATCATTCCACCCCCTCTTCCACAATGATCTCTAAGTCTTGAGGAGAGGCTTCTGATATACAGGTCCCATTTAGCACTTAAAATATATCCTTCTATTTCTTTTTTGACTGATGGCCTTGGGTTTTCTTGTTGCTTTGTTTTGTTTTGCACTGGTGTTTGGCCTGCATGTATGTCTGTGTGAGGGTATCAGATCTTGGAGTTACAGACAGTTGTTAGCTGCCATGTGGGTGCTAGGAATTGAACTCAGGTCCTCTGGAAGAGCAGTCAATGCTCTCAACCACTGAGCCATCTCTCCAGCCTCCAAAATGTATTCTTAATAGACACAGTGATAGATGTGAAACTACAACTACACTCTTACACTAGAATGTATACTTCCTAGCACATAGCATCCTTCTGAAGTGCTCACTTGACCACCAAGCATTGTTTTTACAGTCCCTATTTTCTGCCCTAAAAAGGAGGGGGGCATCTTTTAAATACCTTTGGTATTTTTTTAAGTGGTTGAAGATATCCACAGTTAAGATGAATGCTTAAATCCAGAGCAAAAGCTAAAAGTCTACTTGGTTAGTCATGAGGCTAGCTTGTAAATTACACTGCTTGGATTTGGATTGCAGCATCCATTTGGTGCTAGGCGTTTATGTGTGGTTATAATCCATGGCAGTTACTCAATAAACTGTTGATGAATTAGGAACAATTGGTTTTTTAAATACTTTGGTTACAGATGGACCCACAGATACACGGGTTGTCCTTTGTTTTTTCTTTTCTTTTCTTTTCTTTTCTTTTTTTTTTTTTTTTCCTCCTTGCTTGGACTGGGAAAGTTTTCACTCAGCCCTCTGGCCTTTAAAGCCAAGCGCAGAGACAGATGAAACAGTGTGTACCAGGAAGGGACGAATGTGAGGAGCACCTGGGGATTGGCATCATGGATGAAAAAAAGCTGCCCTGGTTCAGGAGTGGGGAGGGAGGATTCGGCAGGAGACAGCCGAGGCTGGCAGGGACACCCACTGTCCATATACTTAGAAGGAACCCAGCCAACGGCAGGCCACTCAGTCAGAACACTGTGTCATCTTTGGCAGCCGAACAGATTTCTGTGATCACAATGACAGGAACCATAGTAACCAGCATTCACATGTCAAACAACATTGCCAAGCCACTGTGTTACTATTAATCCTTCCACTGCTTTTAACATCGCCCAGACAAGGATTCTTTAAATTAGCTCCAATTTTCAGATTAATCATAACTTTCCCAAATTAACACAGCTACAGCTGACCAGAACCAGAAATCACACAGAGATCTGTGTGACTCCAAAATCCAAAAAGGCACTGTAACCATAGTGCAAACTTTCTTTCCCTGCACACACACACACACACACACACACACACACACACCTATTTATATCATTAATTATATGAACTCAACCTTTTGACCATGCTCAGGCTGTATTCAGGGAGTAGCTGAGTCGAGAGAACTTTCAAGATGGTCTCTACCTGCTTGAAGAAGACAGACCAAAAGGGTGCATATTTAAACAATCCAAGTAAGAGCCAGAGGACAGTTCTTTTAAGTGGTTTAAGGACTTGTGCTTGTGAAGGAATCAAGACTTATTCTAGATAGGAGAAGG
This sequence comes from Phodopus roborovskii, assembly GCF_943737965.1. Taxonomy (NCBI): domain Eukaryota; kingdom Metazoa; phylum Chordata; class Mammalia; order Rodentia; family Cricetidae; genus Phodopus; species Phodopus roborovskii. The sequence goes on along the minus strand of NW_026125052.1, from coordinate 14,728,425 downwards.
GTTACAGTGATAACAATAAAGTCCTCTGGAGCCTCTAAGATCCCCGCCACCCCACCCCCACCACCCAATGAAGCAAGGCTGACTGATATTTCTTCACCAGCCTTGAGAGGTAAGCCAAATGGATGGGAGTAATAAAATGTGGAAAGATGGTCACTGCAGAGCCAGGGTGAGGAAACCAGGATGAGAACTCCACCAAAGCGAAGCTTCTAGACTCCCTGGAAGTCCTACTGGACTTCAGCGCAACACCTCTATGCCCCCCAGGAAATGCAGGCTCTGCAGTGTGCGGCCGGAGGCAACGTGAACGTGGAGATGAACGCAGCCCCTGGCGTGGACCTCACGGTCCTGCTGAACAACATGCGAGCTGAGTACGAGGCTCTGGCTGAGCAGAACCGCAGGGATGCCGAGGCCTGGTTCCAGGAAAAGGTAACTCTCCCCTGACACCATCCCTATGTGTTTCAGTGATGTTCCCAAGCTAAGATCTGTCCCTCTTGGTTGTCATTTGTCATTTCAGAGCGCTTCGCTGCAGCAGCAGATCACCGAGGACGTGGGTGCCACCACCTCAGCCAGGAACGAACTGACCGAGATGAAGCGCACGCTCCAAACCCTTGAAATTGAACTTCAGTCTCTTCTAGCCACGGTATGCATGGAAGGAGTATGTTATTGCTCCCTAAGTTTGTTTTAAATTTCCACTCACTGGTTTAAAAGCCCCACTTGTTGCCGAGAAGATATCCACATATACTTTTGTTTTGTTTTATTTTTTTTGAGACTGGGTTTCGTATGTGGCTGTGACTGGCCTGGAACTCAGTATTTTAGACCATGTTAGCCTGGTACTCGAGAGATCCACCTGCCTGTGCCTCCTGACTGTTGGCATTAAAGGTGTGCGCCACTACACCTGACTGGCAAACACGTCTATACGTCCTTTTCATTGGCTCTGTACTCTTCCTGACAGAAACACTCGCTGGAGTGCTCCCTGACGGAGACCGAGGGCAACTACTGCACACAGCTGGCTCAGATCCAGGCTCAGATCAGCGCCCTGGAAGAGCAGCTGCACCAGGTCAGGACTGAGACCGAGGGCCAGAAGCTGGAATATGAGCAGCTGCTGAACGTCAAGGCCCACCTGGAGAAGGAGATCGAGACCTACTGCCTCCTCATTGGGGGAGATGAAGGGTAGGTGAAGGGATTTATATGCAAAATGCCATACCCATCCCATCCTCCATGCCCACTTATTCCACGGCAGTGGATTCCAACACCCACAGCAGGAAAATATCACAAACATTACATTGGTGCTGGACAAGCACAGGCTCCCTCTTAATTGTGCCCTAAACCTCAAAACACAGTGGCTACGTGCACAGCATTTGCACTAGAGTCGACAGTGTAAGTGACCCAGACATGCAAGGTAGAGGAGGACTTGTGGGAGTTCTTTGTGAGGACTATGCCATCCTTGTGATGATATTGGAACATCCTTTGACTCTGAATCCATTACAGCCATAGAACCTATCTCCCCTGATGCTGAGGGATGACTGTCCAGAAATGCACTTAACAATTAGATCTGTGATGAGCCTGTAACCATGAACAAATGTGGCTATATCTGTTGCCATGGGTGCCAGGGTTAAGCATCACACTCCATTGCCAAGAAACAACTCAGCAGCATTTGGCAAAAGTCAAACACAACAAGGAGTGGAGATTAAAACTGTCACTTTTTAATGTTAAAGGAGAGTGGTTTCCACTGTAACCCAGTGAATATTCTCCAAAGAGCAAAAGAAATTCCAATACTGGGTCTATAACAGAACAGATCTCTCCATGTGACTCTTCTGTGATGTTTTTGCAGGGCTTGTAAGTCTGCCAGTTACAAATCTAAAGATTATGGATCTGGAAATGCTGGAAATCAAATCAAAGGTAATGAAAATAAAATTCCATTGTTATGTCAGCCCACATCACTGCCAGTACATGGATCATTGTTGTCCTGCTACAGTAGGACTTAGAGCAGATACCATTGCACACTAAGTGTCTAATTTTAGACCTGTGTGCTTATTTTAGATAAAGTCAAACATCAGCATGATTTGGCCTAACCAAGTAATCAACAATCACCAAAAATGACGTATTTGTGCTTTCTACTTACTCAAACCTACATTTGGAAAAAAATCTTATTGTTCCTTTATGTAACTTCTTATTCATTTCCCCCTAGCTCTCTAAAATCTTTTAACTTGGAATTTTCAGATTCAGCCAAAGCCATTGTGGTTAAGAAAGTTCTAGAGGAGGTGGACCAGCGCAGCAAAATACTTACCACTAGGCTCCACTCCCTGGAAGAGAAATCTCAAAGCAATTAACAAAGATCATTAGCAAAAGAAAAAAATTAAAACCTCAGAGAAGACCAGGCATGAAATGCATCTGGGAAATGAGCAAGCCTACGAAGACTGTCTGTCCTGTTACCTTCTGTTCCTTTTTTCTTTCTGAGCCATTGGCAGCGGAACTCCCCATCCATCTGGAGAGCTGTCACGTGCAAACCTGAGGGCTCACCCAATCACCCCACAGCTGTCTGCTAGCAGTTCTTTACTGTCAATAAACCTTCCTTGAGCAACTGATCCCTGGTGCCTGGCATTGTCTTATCTTTGAAAGGTTCTTGGACAGGCTACAGAATATGAACACTTAGCAGCTTTGGATTTCTGTGGAAAGTTTACAAACCAATTAAGAGGTCTTCCCTCTAAGTTGTCACAAGGTCAGAGAGAATAAAAGCACTCCCACTGACACATTAATCAGCCACACTTGGACATAGGAAGCCTGTTTCCTGTCATAATAGGTACATTGTATGCGTGGAGCTTTCTTCGTCTGTAACTAGGAATAAAGAAAGCCTTTGTTTTAAATTATTGTAAAGATGAAGCAAGACACTGTAAAGTGTACTTGAAAATGCTAACTTCAGTTCAATTTCAATACTTATAATAAATAAATTTTCAAAATCGTTGTTCTTATGAATATATAGTAAAACAATATTCCAAATATGAGAAAGATTAGAGCAGAAGTTGGCTTAGAATCCAAAGCATACTAATAGAGCCATCCACCTGTGGCTTTGTAATTGTTCTTTATTAGCTTAAATCAATATTACATAATAATGTGTTGAACCATGACATTTTAACATAGTGCATTTTGTGTGTTTTATATATACACTTGTATATAGTATATTTTGATCCTATTCATTCCCCAGTATACTATCTTGTCTCCTCCACTCCTGCTAATCCCCTTCCTCTTCCCAATGAATCTTCCTTCTTTCTCTCTCTCTCTCTCTCTCTCTCTCTCTCTCTCTCTCTCTCTCTGTGTGTGTGTGTGTGTGTGTGTGTGTGTGTATTTCAATGAGTTTCATCATTAAGGTTGCTTACAGGCAAATAGCTATCATATCAATGAATACAACAATGAAGAAAAATGCCTCCCCCCCACCCTAAACTGTTAACTGCCTAAACTCCTCAGAGATAGATGGGCCTCTCATCCATTTGTCTCTTAAGGTCATATCATAACAAACACTTAATAACTATTTACCCCAATAAAGAGACATATGCTAGTCAGGGGTATTGACTGTTTTGACATCATAACACAGTATTGTCATCTACAAATGTGTTGGGCTGTATTCATAACTATCCTCAGACACATAGGGCCCATAGGCCACAGGTTGGACATGCCTGTTAGATAAACTGTAAACATGAATTTCCTTGTGTCCAATGTAGTCTCTTATACTTAGCTGAGCCTTGTATCTCTGTGGATGAATTATCTACATTATAATCCACTTGGGAAATTTTAATTTGGAGCTCTATGTGAAAACATCAAACAGAAAAGATGATGACATCACTTAAACACAGTGTAATTACTCCTGAATTGCTTTTGTGGTCATCTGATACAATCTTAGCTATAGGCCACTAAAGCCAGAATACCAGGTTATGTGAAAAGAAAACATTACGATCTCAGAGAAAATTCCACTTCAAAAGCTACCTCATAATTGTCAAAAAAAAAATACTGAAAGCAAACCACGTCCCTCTTCTCTGCCCTCCATCCAATCCACCATCATTAGCTACACTGATGCTCCCAAATGTAAATCTGTATACAACTATACATTTATTATCACAAACCTATGTATCAGAAAATGGAAAATTTAACATATGTAAATAAATTATACATGGTGGTCTGCTGAAAAGGCTTGTCATCTCCTGAGAGATTTCAGAATATCTCTTCCCAACTCCTTTGGCGCCATGGTTCTCCAGCTTAATATCAGCCCTTGGAAAGTATTTACACCAAAGAAATTGGCAAAAACTACAAAATAGGACTTCTGTCTCCTTTGCACACACATGTGTAAACAAATCTCAGGCTTCTTAACACCCTCCAGTGGGTTTCTACTGTACATGGCACAAACCTTAAGCATCTTTCAGGTCTTCTTATTTGACAGTTAGTAGTTGCTTATCTTGAGAACCCAGTATGGTGGGTTTTATCGGCTTGGCTGTATAATAACGCATGCTTGTTTCAGAGTCTACAACATGGTTCAGTGAATAAAGATGCTTGCAACCAAGCCTAATGACCTGAGTTCAATCCCTGAGACCCACATGCCAAGCTGAACCTCCAATTGTGTGCTGTGGCATATAAAGGAACACACACACATACACATATACATGTCCACATGTGCGCACACGCACACGCACACACACACACACACACACACACCACTAATTGTTTTGACAAAATTTCTCCTTGTCAAAGCCCAGGCATGTCACTTCAAGGACTGAAGTTTTTAGACATCCAGCTCTTTTAGAAAGACCACCACATGTGTGTTGAATACAAATGGGCTGCCACAGAGCACACTGTGGTCTTCATAGCCACCAGGGGCCCTAAGTGACTGGGAGGCGCTCTGATGCCCAAAACTACCTGAGAAGATGAAAGCAAGGCACAGAGAGGGGACAGAGACAAGTAGCCGATGTGGCTGAGAACAGTCAGGAAGCAAGGTTCAGCTCAGAGAGCTGGAGAGCTTTCTACGGGCAGTAAGAAATGAAGGTGGCATCTGGAGACTGGAGGTCCAGGGTTCCGGAGGCTGAGGCGGGAGGACCAAGAGTTCAAGGCTGATTTGGGTTACATAGGGAGACCCTGTCTCCAAAAGGATCTTAATAAAACCAACCCACAAACCAACCAATCAGGAGGCAGTGGTAAATGGGGAGATTATGCTATGCTGTTACAGAACAGCAGCATTAGAGCAGTGTGCCGTTTGCAATTTCCAAACGTAAAAGTTTGTGATTACAGGCAAACGGTGTCTGAAAATGTATTAGACATTTTTATTATTAGTATTATTTGGGGGATGAACCAATGAAGAAAAACAATGGTCGGGGCCAAAAAACTAAAGAGGCAGTAAAAATTGTTCACAAATTTCAGAACTCACTGTGTTGCTGAAGAGTGTAGTGTTTCAGACCACAGTGTGCAGGCAGGCAGCCAGCACCACAAAGCACAGTGAGGACATGACCCAGGCATGCGCAGTCATGCTTAATTATTTTTCATAAAGATATAACTGCATATATTTGTTAAGTAGACAAGAAAATAGAGCTTAACTATCAAAAGTATCATATGGGTCCAGCCATCTACAAAAGGATCTACGTCTTCATTCCTGCTTTAAGATTAACAATGAGGTGTTAGGGGGACCGGACGCAGTTTCCCTAATTCTCACACAGTGCTGACTTCAGTGGCTCTCACTCAGCACTGTGTCCCTCCTTCTGGGACTGTCCAGGGAGGTCTGGAGACGATGACTTCCAGAGAGTTAAAAACTACAACCCTTTTTATTATTTTATTTTAAAGGTAAATAACGACTAGTGGTTAAACTCCTAGTTATTGTTAAGTGGGAAAGGACAGAATAGTTTTTATATCTTCGAAATATCATTAAATATCAAAAAAAGGCACAGGCAGGGCAAAATAGATCAACTTGTCAGGGTGCTTGCTGCTAAGTCTGCCAAGTTTGATTCCCAGAAACCACTCTACAAAATTGTCCTCTAACTTCCACACTTGCTATATGGCATGCACACTTGGGCACATGCACACACATACACACACACACACACACACACACACACACACACACACACACAGAGGTTTTAAAACAGTCCTCGGTTTTAAATGAGAGTCGTAGTCCAAGAGTAATTTGTAAAATAATAATAATAATAATGAAATTTTTGAGGCAGGATTTCACTATGTAGCTCTGACTGACCTGGAACTCTATATGTAGACCAGGCTAACCTCTAATTCCTCTGTCTCCTGAGTGCTGGGATAAAAGGCACACAGCACCACACCTTGATTTGTAGATGTTTTTATTTTCCACACTTCACACTTACTGATTGTCAGCCATTGCTCCTGTCCTTACAAATAAAATGTACGATGTCTTGAGTAGCCCTCCAAAGCTGGGACTGGTGTCTTTGTTTTACAAATGGGTTGTAAAGGTCCAGAGGCATTCTCAGGGTCACAAAGCTAGTCAAACGCTGAATAAGTTAGGAAACTGAAAAGCAAAACTACAGCTCCAGGATTTTCCGGGGTCACACCATGCTCGCTTTTTGGAAACGGAAGGTATTTCCCACGGACACAGTTGTATAAAGCTATGAAGTTCCATATCAGCCTACTCAAAGCCCATGGTGCTAGACTGAAATTCTCTAGAGCCATGGAAATGCTGCTCATGCCCCAGCTCAGTACCTATCTCAGAGCGCCGGGTGATGTTTGTTGAGTTTACCACGATACAGACACCGCACGTAGGCGTCAGCTCTCTAGACCAGTTTGGAGCACACAGAGACAAGGATTCGAACCTATATATCCTTCTCATCATCATTCCCCACACTGGTCTCAGCAGTTGGTAGTGAATGGGATTTCAGTGGTTGACAACAGTCATTCACAGCAAGTGACAAAGGGGGTCTTAGCAGCAGGAGAGTAACAGGCAGCTTGGCAGTGACTTACTGCTAGGTCAGGGGATATGGCAGCAAGTCTGTGACAGCAGGTGTGGAATTAGAAAGTGGAGTGGCAAGGAGAGCCCCTGGGGCCAGCCCTGAGGAAACTGGGTCTCTAACTAGGGCAGCTGGTGGTCAGCAAGAGGAGACAGGAAATTGGCCATCTGCAGCCAAGAGACAACATCTAGGTCAATCTCAGTGAGTCACCTTTTCTTATGTGCGGGAGGGGAGGTTGCTTTTCTGACACTTTCTCAATATTGTGAAAATACAAATAAGAAGCCTGCCTATGTCTGTGTAAAACACTTGGGGGGGGGGCGGGCTCTGAGGTGGGCAAACATGAAAACAGCTTTTAGTGCTCTGAGCACTTGCTTGGTTTGAGGTTCTGCATACATAGGCATGCCTTTTGCAGCCTGGTTCCTTCATCTGCCCAACCACTCTCCAAACAATGTGTCTGGCCCCCTCACAAGCCTGACTCATGCCTGCATGGGTGCACACACTCCTGTCCCCAGCCCTAGCAACAATCAAATTTAGATAATTTCTGAGAATGATCACTCCAGGGACTGGAAAAGGGACGGGGCTGAAGAAGGAATGAAATGTTATTTCCTGTCATTCACAAACCAAAACATTTGAATACCTAATTTTAAAAAAAAAGAATATTTGTACAGGGAATGGAGAGATGGCTCCATCAGTGTTTGGTATACATGTGCAAGGACCCGGATTCATAACTGCTGGACCCACATCAGAGAGTGGGCATAGCAGCACAGTTGTAACCCCAGTGCTGGGGCGACAGAGACAGGAGGCCTTGGGCTTTCTGACCACCTAGAGAGCACCAGGTTCCATGTGAGCCTCTGTCTCACAAAATAAGGTGGATGGCCTGGTGGTGATAAGCTAATATATATTAGTTCATATACATATATATGCATAAAAATACCATCATGAAATTCACTATTTTGAGTGATCAGTAGACATTAATTTAATAAAAGGTTGTTTTAGCTGCCATTTGACCCCACCTGCTGTCTGAAAAAAATGTAATTACATTAACCAGTCATCTCCAGGGCTCGGTGCAGAATGGAAGCCAAGAAACTGTTGCTGTGGGTCTAAATTCCCATGAAGGGTTCTCGTTGCTCTTGTCATATGTGGCCAAAAGACAGGCTGAACTCCTCAAAATGTGAACTTGACAACAGATCTATAAGCAAGCCATAACAGGGACAGTAAGAAATGAGCCCACCATGTGCACGAACAATTCATGGACTAGGAATGGCCATGCAGCATTGTGTTTCGCATCACACCAGCATGGGCAGGAAGGCAATAAGAGATGCCATTTTCAATCCCTATTTGTTTAATAACAGTAAATACCCATTGAAGGCAGAGTTGAACTCAGTCCACCAGACCCAAGATAAATGAAAATTAGGTATTTATTAGGGAAGCACTTACACAAATAATAGAAAATAACCATAGCAGTCTTCCTGCTCCAGAAGATGCCATCTCTGCCCTTCCCATGCTCTCACCACAACCCAAGAGAGTGAGTCAAGCCCTCCTCTACCTCATAAGGGGTCACATCTGAACACCTGAAGCCTTGCACCTAGGATGTGGCTACCACCACAAGTTCACTGGAAAACACAAGAGACCGCTACAACCCATTTTATCAAAAGAGAATGGAAAAGACGCTAACACCGTGCGTGGTGGAGCATGAGCTGGCAACATCATCGTAAAACAATACAGCGACAGGCTCCACATGGCTCCCTAGAGCCAACAATTCCCCTTCCAGGAATCTGTCCTTACACAATCGATTATTAGTAGCTGTCTATTCTTCCCAGCTCCTTTATCGTTCTGAAACCTGAGACATAAATCTATCTATCAGCCAAGAGTAAGCAAGCACACTTAGAAAACACTAGTCAAACTCCATCTCAGGGCCACTGTGCAGCTGCTGAGGATGCTCAAGTTAATTCACAGATGATTCTCTCCCCCACCCCCAGATAACCAGAATGACAGACTATTAATTCAAAATAGCAAATGGCCCTGACAGAGTCTTTTCTTTGGTGGTGGTGGGGGGGGGGGTTCCAGACAGGATAGCCTTGGCTGTCCTGAAAATCACTCTACTGTAGTCCAAGCTGACCTTGAATTCACAGAGATCTACCTATCTCTGCCTCTGCCCCCCAAGTGTTGGGAATAAAGGTGTGTACCGCCACTGCCCAGCCCTGATAGTCTTTTAACTTTGATCTGAAACTTCACAAGCCAGGCCTCCAGCCTCTGTACTGCTCTCAATATTCTTGTCTTCCAAGCTCCTAAGGAACAGCTCACTGAGCTCTCAATGACTCCATGGCTTTTCTAGCCCAAAGTTCCAAATTTCTTTCACAATCCTCCCAAAATCATGGTCAGGCCTGTCAGAGCAATACCCCCCTATCCTGGTACCAATTTGTCTTAGTTAGGGTTTCTATTGTTATGATGAAACTCCATGACCAAAGCAACTTGGGGAGGAAATAATTTATTCGGTTTATACCTACACATCAATGTTCATCATTGAAGAAAGTCAGGAATTCAAACAGGGAAGAATCCTGGAGGCAGGATCTGATGCAGAAGCCATGGAAGGGTGCTGTTTACTGACTTGCTCCCTACGGCTTTCTCAGACTGCTTTCTTATAGAACACAGGACAACCAGTCCAGATGTAGCAGCATCTTGTTTGAACAGCAGACTTTTGGTGGTGGCTTTCAGGTGTGCAGACATGACCCCCTTATAAGGAAGAGAAAAGTTGGCTCTATCTCTTTGGTGGTAGTATGAATTCTAGAAGCCATGCCCCTAGGATTCCACCACCACAGCAAGCCCACTGGCAAAACAAGATGCCACTATAGTACCACTCATGGTAACCTGGGCCCTCCCCCATAAATCACTAATTAAGAAAATGCTCTACAGGCTTGCCTATATGAAGGCATTTTCTCAACTGAAGTTCTCTCTTCTCAGATGACTTTGCTTTGTGTCAAGTTGGCATAAACTAGTTAACACATCATGTAAAGATGGTAGGTGAGAACCAATTATACTGAGATATCCTATGACCTCCATATGCATGCACACACACACATACACACACACACACACACACACACACACAATTAAGAAGAGGGGGAGGACAAAAATGAGGAAGAGAAGCAGAAAAGGAGGAGGAGAGAAGAAGAGGATGAGGAGAAGGAAGATAGATGGACTGGGACCCTCTAGAAATCATCCTCAGAGTGAGGGATGTTTTCCTTCCTCTGTGTCTGTGTGTCATGCCTTGTGCCCATGGAGGCCAGAAGAAGGTATCAGATCCCCTGTAACTGGACTTACAGATAGTTATGAGCTGCTATGTGGATGCTAGGAATTGAATCTGGGTCCTCTGAAAGAGCAGCCAGTGCTCCTAACTGCTAAGCCATCTCTCCAGCCCCTGTCAATTTGAAGAACTATCCACGCAAATGCTAAGGATACTATGTGAGAACCACCTCATTGTATTACTAATTGCAAAAGATGAGTTGAAATGAGTAAAGGGGACAGTTTAATGTAACTTGAGTCATCTTCCCCCAAACCCAGACAATGCAGCTATATTCACTACTTTTCCTGTCACTGTAATAAAAACGCTAACAAAAATAACTGAACAGCAGAAGCATCTACTGTGGTTCACATTTGAGGGTTTAGTCTATCATGATGGGGAAGCCACTGTGGCAAGGGCTTAAGGTGTCTGCTCACATCAAATCTACAGTCCAGAGAAGAGGACAGCAGACACTGCCACTCATCTACACTTCTCCATTTTCCTCAGTCCAGGACCCCAACTCAAAGAATGGGTACCACCCAGTTAAGGTGAGTCTCCACACCATTAACCTAGTCAAGATAATCCCGCCCAGCATGCCCACGGGCTGGTCTCTGGAGATTACAGACCCTAGCAAGTTGACAGTATTCACCATCACAGCATCACAGAGAGGTGCATACCAACTGCTTCCGGTCACAGCATAGTCATGGAGTCAACAAATTCAGGGAGACTGAAACCGTATCAAACACTTTTCTAATCACATTGGTGTAAAACTAAAAGCCAATAACAAGAGGAACTTTAGAAACTTTAGAGATATGTTGTAAGGAGTAAGGTTTTTCCTCCTGCTGCTGATCTTGTCCCGTCACCATGCCAGCCCCAAATAACACACAGAGACTATGTATTTGATATAATTCTGTTGGCCAGGTACTAGTTTCTTATCGGCTAGCTCTGTCTTAATTATTAACCCATTTCTATTAATTTAAGTATTTCTACGTGGTCTTATCTTACCGGGGAGTGGGGCTGGCGTCTGATCTCCCCAGTCTCTCCATGTTGACTCTCCTTACTACTTCCTCTTTCCTCCTTGTCGCCTAGTTCCACCTGTCTTGCTTTCCTATTGGCCAACATTGCTTTATTCATTAACCAGTATGAGAAACATATTTACAGAATGACATCTCCCATCAATATGTAGCCAGTCGGTGGTGCCACACCAAGTTCCAGCACTTAGGAGGCAGAGGCAGGTGAATCTCTGAGTTTGAGGCCAGCCTGGTCTACAGAGTGAGTCAGTTCCAGGGCAGCCAAAGCTACCCTGTCTTTAGAGAGAGAGAGAGAGAGAGAGAGAGAGAGAAATAAAAATGACAAATATATGAAAATTAATTACATTCCTAAACAACCAATGGATTGGTAACAAATTTAGGAAGGGAAATTAAACATTTCTTAGAGCAAACAAAAATGGAAACACATACTTTAAAACCTTAGAGATACAGCAAAGGCAAGAGAGAAGTTTAGAATGACAAGTAACTACATGAGACGAGGTCTGGTTGGGCATGCCAGCTTTGAGGTCAGCCTGGGCTACATAAGAAGTCCTTTAGGCCACCCATCCTGATGGCATGAGCTCCGCGGCCCAAACTCTTACAAGTTATCCTCTGACTTACACACACACACACACACACACACACACACACACACACACACAGTGACAAATGGATATTCAAGCATACACGACCTGTACGTGCATGTACTCAGTCATCAGTTAATTTAAAAATTGGGGAAAATATCTCAAACATGGACGCTGAGGTCAATCACAGCTTAAGATGCTAGTAAAATAAGAACAAACTTAGTTCCAAGTTAGCAGAATGTAAATAGCAAGGATGGAGTTGACACTAGGAAACTGTGGAAGGGATCAACAGGAGCTGGGTGGGGCTCCATCAGCACAGCGCTGGTCTAACATGTACAAAGCCCTGGCGTAGAACCTCAGAGCTGCATCAGACTGGGAGACTGTCCCCGTAATCCCAACACTAGAGAGGTATAAGCAAGAGAATCAGAAGTTCAAGCTCATCTGTGGCTACATTAGAAGTTCAAGACCAAGCTAGGCTACATGAGACCCTATCTCAAAAAAAAAGTTGATGATTTTTTTTTAAAGATGAATGAAATTAACAACGCCATTTCTTTTTTTATTCTTTTCTCATATATTACATCCCAGCCACAGTTTCCCTCCCTCCCCTCACCCACCCCCTATCCTTTCTCCCCACCTCCCATCTCCCCCCCAGATCCACCCTCCCTCTGTCTCCCCAAAGAAAAGAGCAGGCCTCCCAGGGACACCACCCAATCATGGCATAATATGCTACTATAGCACATCAAGGCTGGACAAAGCAACCCAGTAGGAGGTAAAGGGTCCCATAAACTGGCAAAAGAGCCAGCAACTTTCCCCTGCTCACACGGTTAGGAATCCCACAAGAACACCAAGCTACTCACCCATAACATGTATGCAGAGGACCTAGGTCAGAAACCAGGCTCCCTGATCTCTGCAAACCCCATGAGTCCCGGTCAATTGATTCTGTGGGCTGTGTCCGTGTGATGTCCCTGTCCCCTTTTGGCTTCTCCTGTCTTTCCTCTCCCTTTTCCCCAGGACTCTCCAATCTCTGCCTGATGTTAGACTATGGGGCTCTGCATCTACTTCCATCAGTTGTTGGATGAGGTCTCTCTGGTATCTTTGATGAGGATTCTGCTGGGCTCTGGTCCCAGAACACTCTGCAGACAGAACCAGCTGTTTGATGAAGGTTTTGTGGTTGGGTTGATGTCCCGATCCTTCCACTTGCCTGGTTACAGAAGATGGCCAGCTCAAGCTCTGTGTTCCCCATTACTTGAAGTCTTTGCTAGGGTTATTCTCATAGGTTCCATGGACTTTCCCTTGCACCAGGTTTCTACCTCCCTCTCAAAGTTTCCCCCAATTCCAGTTATTTCTCTATGCATTTACTCTCCACCCTATTTGATCCCTCCTGTTCCCAACCCACCTGTTGGAAGACCCTGACGCTGAAGATTGACATTCACCGTGTCCAATAGCACTCTGAGCTGGGCATAATATGGAGGACTCCTTTTGTAGCAGGTCCCTCCCTACCGTATTTGGACAGTGTTCTAGGCCTGGGTGCCTGGCCTTATTTGCAAGCTGTTCTTGAGCTTGGATGCCCAACTTACCTTAAGTATGACCTTTGACACAGTTCCCTACAAACCCCCCCCCACACACACAATCTACATGATAACTAGGTGATGTATGATAGGACTATGCTGCTAACTGCAAATTAGGTGGTACCCTAGCTGCTAGTTCCTAACAGTCCCCATCCTATATATTCCCCTCACCCTGAAATGAAGTTGAGCTGTCTTCCAGGATGCTATCTGCATCATACTCACGGCCATCTGAACTCTGCTCACTTCTTCCCCCTACCCCATCGAAGACCGGGAGTCAACAATCCCCAAGAGAAAGGAGACCCACACAGTCCACCCACAAAACCTATTCCAGTTCCCCTTCCCAGGGAGAGTTTTTCATTCCCACCTCCTCGTTATTTAGCCTCTCTGGGTCTGTGGATGAGAGATTGGGGGATATCCTTGAACAAATTGGCACAGGAGACAAATTCCTGAACAGAAGGCTGATAGCACAGTCACTAGGTATGTACTTTTACATATGTTCGAGACATTTTGTATATTGATACAATGTGGGATATTAAGATCAGCAATTAATAAATGGGACTTGGTGAAAGTGAAAGTTTCTGTAAAGCAAAGGACACAGTCAGCAAGACAAAACAGCAGCCACAGAATGGGGAAAGATCTTCACCAACCCCACATCTGACAGAGGGCTGATCTCCCAAATACATAGAGAACTCAAGAAACTAGACATCAACAAACCAAATAATCTAATTTTTAAAATGAGGTATCGATGTGGACAGAGAATTCTCAACAGAGGAAATGCAAATGGCCAAAAAACACTTAAAGCAATGTTCAACATCCATAGCCATCAGGGGAATCAAAACTGCCTTGAGATTCCATTGTGCACCTTACAAAAGGGACAGCTCATGTTGATGAGGATGCTGAGTAAGGAGAACATTCCTCCACTGCTGGTGGGAGTGCAAACCTGTAACACATATTGGATATCAATATGGTGGTTTCTCAGAAAATTGGGAATCGATCTACCTCAAGACCCAGCTATACCCTATCCCAAAGGACACTCCATCCTACCACAAGGACACTTAAACAACTATATTCACAATGTCCAGAAGACTGAAAACCACCTAGATGCCCTCAACCTAAAAATAGATGTTTACACAACAGAGTATTATTTAGTTGTTAAAAACAATGTCAGGAAATTTGCAGGCAAACGGATGGAACTTGAAAAACAAATCATCCTGAGTGAGGTAACCCAGACCCAGAAATACAAACATGGTATATGCTCACTTATGAGTGAGTATTGGCTGTAAAGTAACAGCCCATTTCATGAAGGATAAAAATCACAAATAAATAGCTAAACTAAGAAAAATTAAAGACTCAAGTAAAGAGAAAGAAGAAATGAAGAATGTAAGAAAGCAAAGACGTGGAGGAGAAACAGTCACAAGGTATAATGTCATCTCTTACCGTGTATGTGTGTGTGTGTGTGTGTTAGTGTTTTGTCTACGTGTACATCTGTACAGCACAAGCATGCACTTCCCACAGAGGCCAGAAGAGGGCACCATATCCCTTGGTACTGGAGTCACAAAAGAAGTGATGCGTGATCCTGTAGATGCTGGGAATTGAGCCTGAGTGCTCTAGAAGAGCTGCCAGTACTCTTAACGGCTAAGCCCTCTCACTAGCTTTCCTTTTATTGGTAGTGTGCAATTTCTCTGGTGCCCCACAGAACACTGGACTGAAATCAACTGATGGACACTGCGAGGTCCACTGAGTGGCTTCTAAGCACATATACTGAAACAAAACATGTATTTCTTTCAAGTGGTTGAACCTGGAGACACCACCAAAAAGCCATTCTAAACAATGGCTCTGCACAGGTGTGGTCCAATGGCCTTGCTCATCCCCTCCTGTCCCATTTGTACTCCCCACCCCACCACCATCTGACACCAAAAGCCCTAGCAACGGTGAATAAATACTCTGAACTTAGGTACTCCCCTTACCTACATTGATCATAGGCCTTGTATGAGAAACACACACTCCAATATTCTGGGACAGACAGGACATATAAGTTGAGTCCCATTTTCAACTATGCAAAGATTCATCAGGAGCAATAAGCCATGACCATCCAAAGGTGGAACTCTTATTGACCCCCCCCCCCACAAAAAAAAAAGTGCAACACAAACATCTGAAATTAAAAACTAAAAATACCCAGCATCTATTTGCCAAGAATTAAAGAAAATATTGCTGCTTGCAACTAATTCTGCAAAGAGCATACCCTATAAGAAGTATCATTTACACAAGTCTCTACTGGTCAAGGCAGCACATAAGGTAGGCAGTGCACTGGGCTGACAGCCCCAGAATTTGCAGTTTTGTCCTTTATTTTGAGCTCTGGACCAGACAACCCCTGGCTAGCTGCCAGACACCCAGACTGTCACTTCTGAATGTTCTAGTCCACTGAAAACTCACTAGGTTCTTGATGCTTCCAATTAGAGTTGAAGAAAATGCCAAGAACTAACTTGTTATCTTTGGCAGGTCTTTATTGCAATTACAGTGAGTGTTCCATGTGAGGGTGTCTGGAAACAATGGGGAGTAATGTTTACTAACAAATCCTAACACCTCAGTTCAGAACAGAGTTGCATTTAAATGTGTGATTAAAAGGCTTTGATCCACTAAATACACTAGACAGTTTGCAAATCACAGGTTAGTCGTACCCTGAATAGATTCGATAGGTAGAAGAAGGCCACACAGATGCAGCGGAAAGAAAGTGTGGAAATGCATTTAAGAGAGACTAACACAGAGAAGGAAATCCTGCAGGTTATCTGTGTGTTCATTTCTATACTGACTCATTATCCAAAGCACTGGAGGCAGCGATTGTTCTCATCAGTCAACGCCTGCCCCATCCGGTCCATTCTGAAAAGACCCAGGGAAGTACTACCTCCTAAGAACTTAATTTGAGAGATGAGGATTTGGCTCCATGAATAAAGAATTCCTAACACACACACATGAGGACCTTAGTTCAGATGCCCTAACCCCACATAAAAGCCAGGCATACCTGTACACACTTGTAACCTATCCCTGAGGGGACAGAGACAGGTGGATTCCAGGGGCTCGCAGGGCAGCTGGTGCCAATGAAATGGTGAACCCCAGGTTCAGTAAGAGTCTCTGTCTCAATGATGATGATGATAATGTAGAGAAATGAGTGAAAAAGACTCTGAAGTCAGCCTCTGACCTCTACACTCTTCTGCACAGCTGGTTACACACACACACCAAGACTTAATTTTGAATGTCAATTTAAAAGACAAAAAAAAAAAATTAGGGATGTTGATCATTGGTGGTCCCTGGGCCCCTGGGTCCCTGGGTCCCTGGGTTGGAGCCCCAGCATTGCAAATAAGTAAAGCAAACAAGGAAAGAACAAAATAAGGGAGGGAGAGAAGGAGGAAAGGAAGGGGAGGGAGGGATGAAGGGGGAGGAAGGGATATCAGAATTATAAACCATATCAAGAGAAAAACTAAACTAACACAAATTAAAAAGAACACCTCTGCCATCCCATACTTCCTCAGTTAAGACCCGAAGGCTCAGATATCCCAAAACACATCATAAATGAAGCTA
Source organism: Phodopus roborovskii (assembly GCF_943737965.1). Classification (NCBI taxonomy): domain Eukaryota; kingdom Metazoa; phylum Chordata; class Mammalia; order Rodentia; family Cricetidae; genus Phodopus; species Phodopus roborovskii. The sequence goes on along the minus strand of NW_026125052.1, from coordinate 14,711,448 downwards.
TTAAAAATCTCCTTCACAGATGACAGCTACGGAAACCGCCATAAAAACAGAGGAGAAATTTGACGCCTTTGAATGCTGTTTCACACTGTTCGTTCAGGTAAAGCTCTCTGCCCCAGGCCCTTCAGCTTCTCAGTTCCATCAGATTTCATGCATTTCACTTTGTTCCTTTCTTAATAAAATCTCCTCAGCCCAGTTTATCAGAGTGGAAAGATTCCACTTATTAATCTACAAAGGAAGAAAAACTTACTCACTTGCCAGCCCTTGCATTTAATTCCCAAAACCTGTGTAGCAAAGGTAGGCACAGGGAGGTAGAGACAGGCAGATCCCTGAGGCTTTTTAGCCAGTCAGTCTAGCCCATGCACGCGCACACACACACACACACACACACACACACACACACACACACACACACACACACACAAATAATGAAGGTAATTATCACCTAATCTAATAATGAACATACAATAAAAATCAGCTTAAGGAAACGTTAATGAAGGGAGAGGTTGGATAATGATTAAAGCATACCCAAGATTTAAAACACTGCCAAGATAAGGGAAAACATTTCAAATATGAAAACTCAGTCAGGAAGACTCATAAGCATTTACACCTTTACAAATGACACCTTGTTAAAACTGTGATGACATACACACATCAGGCTTCCCATCATAATCACTTGTCATACACAGTTGACAGTGTTGAGCACACTCAGGGTGTCTATGTAACTAACCTACTGAATCCCTGCCCACTGCAAGGCTCACTCTCTACCAATTCAACAGCCCCCCCCCCCCCGCTACTGGCACCACCACTCCACTGTCTATGAATTTGACTCCTCTAGGAACTTAATACAGGTGGAGTCAAATATTGGTGGTCTTTTATATTTTTCAATTTACACACGTTTATTTTGTGTGTGTGTGTGTGTGTGTGTGTGTGTGTGTGTGTGTGTGTGTGTGCCCTGCAGTGAAGTCTGTAGGTCAGGTGACAGCTTTGCAGCAATCAATTCTTTCCTTCCACTTGGGTCCAAGTACCAAATTTGAATGGTCAGACTTGGCAGCAAGCATCTTTATCTGCTGAGCCATCTCACCAGCCCCATTGCTAGCCTTTGTCTGTTTTTTGGGGTTTTTTTTGTTTTGTTTTGTTTTGTTTTTGTTTTTTTGTTTTTTTGTTATTTGGGGGGGTTTCTAGGCAGGCTTTCTCCGCTTAGCCCTGACTGTCCTGGAACTCAATCTGAACATCAAGCTGACCTCAAACTCAACAGAGATCCACCTGCCTCTGCCTCCCAGGTGCTAGGCTTAAAGCCTTGTGCCACCGCCTCTCAGAGTTGCTAGTCTTTTAAAGTGACACTTTTAAACCAGAGGAACTAGTAGCCAAGACAAAAGGAAATATCTATACCACAAAATGATAGAACAACACAAACCAGAAAGTGAACGGGAAAGATCCCAGAACTGAAGATCCTAAGATATGATGATCCTAACCATATTATGAGTTATCAGAAATTAAGGTCCTCTTTTCTAAATATCCCTTAGAGGAAAAACCTAAGCAAAGACTGGACACATTGGAACAGTGTGTAAGTGGCTTCTTTGTATATTAACAGTTGCCTCAGATTCCTCTTTTCCAGTGCCCTCTAAAACAGAGACAGGAGCAGGAAACATCACTTCCTCTCCATTTCTGAAGAGTTGGTATCTTGCCATCACTGTAAGATCAGAGCAGAGGGCTAGCGGTATCTCTCCGTTGGTATCTTGCTTGCCTAGGGACCACAAAGCCCTGTGTTCAGTCCCCAGACCAGTATAAAACTAAGTGTGGTGACACATGCCTATATTTGCAGACCTCCAGAGGTAGAGGCAGGTGGATCAGAAACTCAAGCACTTCCTCGGTCAGCCTAGACCATACAAGACCTTATCTCAAAGCAGGAAATCGGGCAAGGAGGACCAGAGTTCAACCAGAAAGGCATGGATGAGGTGTTTGTAGCCTCACCCTGGTTCCATGCTAGAACAATCTGAAACCTTGTTGGGTCAATATCCACCTGAATGAACATGTCCCTGGGAGCCAACAAACCTCTGGGGGAAATGTGTGATTAGCTTTTCTTATCAACTGTATAAAAAAAAAAAAAAGTTAATAAAATAAAAAGTGTCAGTTCATCTTCAATTATCAAGAAATAACCAAATCAAAAAGGAGAGAGCCTCATTAAATACAAAATAGATTTTGATGCTAACACTAATTTTGACTTTGATAAAAATACAAAAGCAAAAAGCCACATGTTGAGAAATGCTCCCTCTCATCTCTCCGAGGGTTTTAATTACATTTGTTAGTCTGGGATACACTCTGACATTGGGAAACCAGGAAGAAAATTGAATGGAATTATATTTTCTGAAGGAATTACCAGTCATCAAAACCTCTCAAAGCTTAGGACAGTAATTCTGAGAAAAAAAAAAAGAAGAAGAAAATTGGCTCCACCTTATTTTTTCTGTCTGACCCAGCCTCATAAAAAGAGCCAGTAGAGTAGGTTCATGGAAAAGAAATTATCCAATTAGGGATTAAGAAAACTGTAACAGGGATTAGGAAATGACAGAGAAAAGGAACACCCTGCTGGTGTGGATATAAGGGCCAAAAGGCAGACTAGAACAGGCCATTCACTCCACCTTTCCCAGTCTCTGGAGACAACTCAGCACTGGCAGGAGCACCATGTTTTGCTCAGCTCAGAGAGGGTCCTGCTCCTCCTACTCCTCAGGGGCCAAGGGCAGCCGTGTGTGCGCTGCTGGAAGCGCCTTCAGCAGCGGAACCGGCTGTGGCCTGGGGGGAGGGTCTTCCTGGGGCTTCCAGGGAAGCAGCAGCAGCCGTGGCCTGATGGGGGCGTCTAAGGGTGGCTTTGGAAGTGGCATTGGAGGGGGCTTTGGTGGCTGCTCAGTAAAGGGTGGATTGGGAGCAGCCTCTGGCTTTGGTGGGGGCTCTGGCTTTGGTGGGGGCTCTAGTGGAGGCTTCTCTTGCTATGGAGGTAGTATGGGAGGTGGCCTTGGTGGTGTCAGTGGCAGCGAAGGGGGCCTTCTCTCTGGAAGTGAAAAGCAAACCATGCAGAACCTCAATGACCGTCTGGCCAGCTACCTAGACAAGGTGCACGCCCTGGAGGAAGCCAACACGGACCTGGAGACTAAAATCAAGGAGTGGTATGGCAAGCATGGGTCTGGAAAAGGTGACTCTGGAAGGGACTACAGCAAATACTGGCCAATATTAGAAGACCTGAAGAACCAGGTGGGACTCTAGCTGTGCTCCTACAGCACACCTTTCACTTTGACTCAGATCATATATACTAGTATGAATTTCTTTTTACGTGTGTGTGTGTGTGTGTGTGTGTGTGCAGAAGGGGCATGTATGCCTTTGCACAAGTGTGGAAGTCAGAAGACAACTTATAAGAGTTGTCCTAGGGATCAAATTCAGCTCATCAGACATGGCAGCAAGTGCCCTCACCTGCTGAGCCGTGGTAGGGGGGGGAGGATAATGAAATGCTAAGTCAATGAATTATTCACGTGTGCAAAATGAGTCGTCCTGTATCTTGATTATGGTGATTCTGCATATAACAACCGCCAATAGTTTTCTGTCTGAATCCCAGATGGAATTCCTACAATGATGGATAGCCACCTGACAGGTACATAAGAGTGATGGTACCAAATGGTTAATTGGGGTGACCTAATTACTTCATGACTCATTCTGATTGTGTCTTTTCGGATTCATCTTTAGGACTATTCTTCCTATAGAATCTGGTGAAATGTTGCATAATGTCATAAACTGACATTTTCAGCCCCAGGTGTATGGGTCGTGTATTTGTAAGTGAGTTTATGTGTTCAACATTAGCTTCTTCAATTGGTGAGGAAACGATTGATCTTCCAACAAGAGAAATAGGCAGAGGACGGTTTTCTATAGAGCAATGTCGTGTGTCTACCCCAATAACTATGCAAGCTGTTTCCTGTCGCAGAGCCATGTAGTGCTAAGTGCACATGTGCCACCGAGAAAGAAGTCTGCAGACCAACCCACCTTTAACGGCATACGAGATGTCTACTCTCACAAGTAGGTGTCAAAAGTAAGAGGAAAAAAAAAAATCAGCGAGGATCCGGTCTTCCCTCTTTCCTAGGTCATTTCAGCCACCATCGAAAATGCGAGGATGGCTCTGCAGATGGACAATGCTAGACTGGCTGCTGATGACTTCAGGGTGAAGTAAGAAACATGAAGTACTTGAACACAAGTGTCATAGGGGATAAAACAGTCCAATTGCTGAGGGGAAAAGAAAAACTTTTGGGAGATCACGACCTAAATTCGAAAACAAATCAGGGGTGAACCTGGATGGTTTTCTTTTACTGTTTTACTATTTGTTTGGTTTGGAGGGGAGTCTGGTGTGTTTGTTTTGTTTTTAGACAGAGACTGGTGTAGCCCAGAATGGGGTCAAACTCACTGTGGAACGGAAGTCTTCATCTTCCTGCCTCTAGCTCCAGACTGCTACGTTACAAGAGTCCACCCCCATGCATGGCTCACAGGAGCAAACTCTGGAGACCACTGTTGGAAGAGAAGGGAGGGAAGAGAAGGGAAAGCAAGAGAGAGTGAGAGAGAGGAAGGAAGTGGAAGTTGGAAACTACTAGAAAAATATTGTACATGACTAGAATAATCATTTTATTTGTGAGATTTTAAAAACCATCAAAGAAACCTCAGCCAATTTTATTTATCAAAATACTCGGGGGTGAGCCAAGCGATGGTGGTGCATGCCTTTAATTCCAGCACTCGGGAGGCAGAGGCAGGTGGATTTCTGTGAGTTTGAGGACAGCCTGGGCTACAAAGTAAGTTCCAGGACATCCAGAGCTGTAATACAGAGAACCCCTTCTTGGGAAAAAGAAATCGCTGGGGGGAGGGGAAGCTGGGCATGTGTAGTTCAACAGTTAGGGAGTTTCCCTGAAAAGGCCAAGGGCCTGAGCTCCACACAGAAGGAAAAATGAAAAACTGTTTCCAGGGATGTGAAAGAGAGGTACTCTAGGGCTGGGGAGATGGCTCGGCCGTTAAGAGCCCTGGCTGCTCCTCTAGAGGATTGTGTTCAACTCCCAACACCCACACGGCAGCTCACACCTGTCTGTAACCAGGTTCCAAGGCTTCTGACACCCTCACAGACATACATGCAGATAAAACACCAGTGCGCATAAGATAAACTTTGAGATGAGTCCCCTCGCCTGCCTTCCTGCCACCCCATACAGGTATGAGCATGAACTGTGCCTCCGGGAGTGTATAGAGGCTGATATCAACGGCCTGAGGAAGGTGCTGGATGACCTTACCATGACTCGCTCTGACCTGGAGATGCAGATAGAGTGTTTCACCGAGGAGCTGGTCCTCCTGAGGAAGAACCATGAGGAGGTAGGAACAGGCTCTGGACGCATGAACAGCTCTGCCGTCCATATTTTCTATGGTATCTAGTCTACAAAAGTAAACCCCAGTTTTACTAAATGAACTCCCTACACACCAGAGAGCACGTTGCATCTTGAAGTTCCTCTGGGGTGTCACAGTTTCGAATGTTTACAATGACACACGCACTGGAAAGTGGCAGCTTACCACTCATCACTGTGATGCCTTCTCTCTCTCTCTCTCTCTCTCTCTCTCTCCTAGGAAATGAAATGCATGCAAGGAAACTCAGGAGGGGATGTGACAGTAGAAATGAATGCTGCCCCAGGAACCGACCTGACCAAACTACTGAATGACATGCGAGCACAGTATGAGGCGCTGGCTGAGCAGAACCGCCAGGAAGCCGAGAAACAATTCAATGAGAGGGTATGGTGTAGCGCCAAGCACCTCGAGCTGTGGCCCTGCTTAAGCCACCACCTCTGTCCCTGCAGCCTGTGACCACTGTGCTTCATTTCCATTTAGAGTGCATCCCTGCAAGCCCAAATCTCTAACGATGCAGGGGCAGCCGATTCAGCCAAGAATGAAGTAATGGAATTGAAGTGCTGCATGCAAGCCCTGGAAATTGAGCTTCAATCCCAGCTGGCCCTGGTATGCGTGTACTGACCATTGTTTGTAGTTTGTTTTAACCCTCCAACAAAGAGTTAAGCAAATGAGTTGTCCTTCTTTGCCAAGATGCCCCCCCCCCAAATCCCATAACCACAGAAGAAGGAAAACGGTGTAGTCTGGTGGACAGCATAAAGAGTCAAGCATGCTGCTCTCTGGCGCTGGGGAGATGGCTCCCTGCGAAAAGTACTTGCTGTGCAAGTGTGAGGACCAGAGTTCAGATCCCCAGTACCCATGTGAAAACTTGGGGAGGAGGGCGTGCATGGAAACAGATGGGTCCCTGACTAACCTAGCCAAATTCGTGAGCTACAGTTTCAGTGAGAGACGGTGTCTTGAAATGTCTAATGCAACAGAGGAAGATATGCGTATCAGCTTCTAGCCACACACACACACACACACACACACACACACACACACACACACACACACAAAAGATTTAATTTGAGTCATGCCAAGGAAAGCTAAAGAAGCAAAGATAAGACAATATAGATTGTACCCACCGGAAGCATACCCCGACTCATACAAAATCGGATGTTTTCCCAAACCACCCACTGACTTGTTTTCAACCTGAATGTTTATTTTAGAAATGTTCTCTGGAAGGGACCCTGGCTGACACAGAAGCTGGCTACATGACTCGGCTGTCTGGAATCCAGACACAGATCAGCAGCCTGGAGGAGCAGCTCAGCCAGATCCGCGGTGAGACACAATGCCAGAATGCGGAGTATGAATGCCTGTTGAACATCAAGACACGCCTGGAGGAGGAGATCGAGACCTACCGTCGCCTGCTCAATGGGGAGGGAGGGTGAGTGAAAGCCGCTGAGATGCATGAGGTGGGCTTCTGAAATCAAAGTCAGAGGGGGAGAGGTCAGACATGGACTTATAAAGTAGGAAGGTAACAGACGCAGCCCACTCAGAACACATCCAGGCCTGGCGGGGGGAGGGCGCGCTGGATGATTTCTCCCACTTTAGCTGCAGAGGAAAATACCATTTTTTTCTTCTTGCCTCCAGAGGATGTGATTATAGAAACTTAATATCCAGTCATGTGGCATTGAATGACTCAAGATCTGGGAGCTGTTCTGGCCAAGGAAAAGGTAGATATGTTCATAATATTGATGACAGTGTTACCATCTACAAGTGTTTTTATAATGGATTGTTGCTGAAGAGTATTTTACAATGAAAAGCAGGCTTTACATGTATCTTCTTACTGTTAGGATGGAGAAATGGCTCAGTCAGAAGAACTTGCCTTACAAGTTAAAGGACCTGAGTTCAACCCCAGAATCCCTGAAGGGGGTGGGGAGGTCAGGGAGAGGCAGCTAGGCATGGTGCCACAGACTAATGGACTTGTAATTCCAAGGCTGGGGAAGGTTTCAGACTGGTCGCCCATTTGGCAAGTGAGAGACCCTGACTCAAAGAAAAAAAAAAATCAAGGTGGACATTGCCTGGGAAACCACAGCTGAGGTTGTCCTCTGACTTCTATGTGCATGCATGTCTACCCACCTACACACACACACACACACTAAATAAATAAATGTTAAAATGTACACAGCTGACAATATCTGTGCAGAGAGAGCACAGTCAGCAAAACCTGAGCTTCTCCTGCTCTGGACCTCAGTGACCATTTTCAGACTGACCCAGTGGTCCTGTGATTTTCAGATCCCAGCAAGACAAGAGTGACGAAGACCATCATAGAGGAGGTGGTAGATGGCAAAGTTGTCTCCTCTCAAGTCAGCAACATTTCCGAAGTGATAATAAAATAAGCAGTTTCCAGATCAGCAGGGGCGTCAAAGAAGCTATTGAGTCAGTGAAGAGCGGCACCAACCTGACCATCACATGGCTCACTCCCAAGAACACCTGTCATTCAAAATTAGCTGAGCAGCCCAATTCCTGCATCCCCTTATTTTCTTTAACAAGTAGAAAGGAGAAATTGGCTCTGACTGCTCCTGTGTTTCAATAAACTTACTTCTGCAAACTAACAAAGTCATTCCTGGATATTTATTTTCCTAAGAAGTTTAATGTTTTACTCGGGGATGGAGTCATGATCTGACAGCTCATTGTTGTGTCATTAACCTTAGTTCATGATTTATTTGATGACTTCCTAGATAAGTGAAGATCAGCCATTTAGCATGTAGGTTTTAACATCACACAAGACAGGAATAACACCATAGCTGAAAGCAGACCTCAGTGTCCCGAACACGGTAACCAACTGTCTAGCTCATCAGGCAAGGATTAAATTGTTAGAATGACCAACTTATAATTCATCAATGCCTATTTCTTTATGCCAGTCACTGAACAAGTGTTTCACAGGTTTAGAAAAAGATGCACAGGCTATGCCAAGCACTTAAGCAGGCTCACAGCGGGCCGTGCCTATTCACACCTGTAATCTCAGCCCTTGGGAGGCTGAAATGGAGGAAATGCCACAAGTTCCAGGCGAACCTTGGTCACACATTGAATTCCAGACTAGCCAAGGCTACAGAGTGAGATCCTGTCTGAACAACAGTGCAAAGTTTGCATTGTCAGTGAGGAGGAAAACTAAACATGAAGATAGCAGGGACTAAAGGGTGCTCATCGTAAAAGACTTCAGCCCAATATGGTAGCACACAGCTATAAACCCCAGCACTTAGGAAGCAGAGGCAGGAAGATCAGGAACTCAAATGTCATCCTCAGCTACACAGCACGTTTGATGCTAGCCTGAGCTATATGAAACCTTGTCTCAAAAAAAAAAAAGTGTAGGGGTTGATTACACAATATTTGCCAAACACATCATAGAAATGAGACATTGTGTGTTTGGAGACAACAAGAGATGACCAAATAACGACCATAGGAAAAGATGATTGCACATGGGATGTGGGATCTGATTTGTTAACACTTGAAAAGCCCCAAAGAGAAGAAATGCTTGGAACTTGTTCCTTTGCCAATTGTATTCAGAACTCTAACCAAAATTACCAGTCAGCAGAGCTGGTATTCCTTTCCCCACTCTCCACACTGGAGGCCTTTTATCCTACAGGTAGTCAAGCCCTGTTCCTTCACTTGCAAGGTATCTCTGAAGGTTCTTCCTGTTTCAGGCCCCAGAAAGAGGCAGGCTGAAGATCTAGGCAGACTGGGCAACAGTACTTCACACAAAGAATTTCCTATTGACCACATCACAAGTTGGAGAGCTGACTCCAGAAGCCAATCTTTAATGGGGGAGAGGGGAGGATTCACAAAACATGACACAGAGAGCCAAACTTAAAATATAAAGCAATGAGTCTAGGATGGAGCCACAGCTCAGCTGGCAAAGTGACCTGAGTACAGTCCCTAGAATTCACATTTTTAAAAGCAGGTATGGTGTGTGTACTTGTAATTCTAGCACTAGGGAGGCAGAGACGGGCAGATGGGTCCTTGACCCTCCCTGACTAGCCAATCTAGACTAACCAACAATCTCCCGGCCAGTGAAGAGACCCTGAACACACACACACACACACACACACACACACACACACACACACACACGAATCTGAACTTCACAAAACCTATAACTTCTAGTATAAAACCAATAAGAATTATATAACATCAACCTTAATCATCAAAACAACTGAAAATGTAGGATTTCGTAATCTAAGCATACTGAAGAAAGCATTAAAAATGAACACCATGGCTGGAGGGATGGCCCAGATGTTAAGAGCACGTACTATTCTCGCAGAAAACCACTTGTAACTCCAACTCCAAGGGATCTGATACCTTTGCCCTCTATAGGCACCTTACCTTCATACACAGACACCCACACACATGTGCACATCATCAGAATACAATCAAAATAAGTCTTTAAAGATGAATGTCAGTGAACTCCTCCTTTGGAGCCCCTCCTACTCTTGTGAGTTTCTCTTCACTTTTCTTTGGTAAATCTGTTTTCTGTGCTTAAAAATAAAAAATACACCTGGGTACCTACAACTTGTTCAGTCATCACACGCCCTAGAACAAAGTGAGATGACTTAAGCATAAGATCATGGCGTGAAGAGAAAGTGCTGTGTTGTAAGAGGCAAAGGCATTTCTCATCACCAGTAAAGAAAATGCAGGAGAGTTCTACTCAAAGATTAAGAACGACAGAAGTGAAAGCATGACCCAAACTTGACTTTTCCAGAAGTGGATGCGTGTTCTGGGCAGCATCATCCAGCCACCCAAGTCTGCCACCGGCCAGGAGTCTTCCCAGAGCTGGCTTTCGAACTGTGGGTCCTGACCATCTGGACCTCCGTTTACGGCTGATGTGGCCCTGGCGTAGTCTCTAGCACCCTTCAACCCTTGTATCAAAGCAAACTATAGACATACTCAGAAAATTCCTTGGAACTGAGAGCCCTGCTGCCTTGACCAGTGTTAACACAATGCATGCGTATGAAAGAATTGTTCACACAAGGAAAAGTCCAGCTGTGGGCATTCAGGATGCAGAGGCATGCAGATCTCTGTGAGTTCAAGGTCAGCCTGATCTGCAGAGATAGTATCAGGGCAGCTAGGGCTATACAGAGAAACCCTGTCTCAAAAACAAAACAAAAACAAAAGAACTTAGTATTTGTACATTATTCCCTCTCCAAAAATTATGTTTGTGCTACCCAGCAGGAAAAGGTTTGTCTGGAAACTGTGGTTCAGCTCTCTAGTGGCTTTTAGAGCAGTGGAGCTTCCTCTGGGTGGACTTGCCCTGGAGGGAAGAGCCTGGGCTAGCAGCAAATGGATTACCGCCCAATGCCAATTTCTGATCCAGAGATTCACAGATCTGTTCTCATCTTTGTGATCTTAAGGGGCGACAAACAGAAAAGATGAGGCTGTTTGACTTGTCATCTGTCGTCGCAGAGATTACAGGCAAGGTGCATGGCAGCCAGCTGGAAAGAGTGCTAAACGACTCCAGGCACTAAGGGACAAGGCCAGACTTGCCTGTTGACTTCATGGAATCAGCAGGCAGTTCAAACAAGAGGAGACAAAGGGAAGAAGGACATAAATCATCTGAAATGTGGCTCAGGCAATGTTGACTAAGCCACCTCCCAGAGTAACAAAATGCCACAAGTAAGGAATCACTTTGAATTACTATCTCTAAGTCCAATGTGACATTGAATAACAGGAAAAAAAAAAAAAAGCAAAAAGTTGAAACCTTCTAAAAGGAATTTACTTATCTGTAACATCAAGCCTTGCCTGAAATGGTGGAGAAGAAAGGAAATGCTAAAAGGGCGCTTCGACAACCCTTCTAAATTGTTTAGATTTTTTTTTCTCTATTATATATATGTGTGTTGGTGTCGGTGTGCAGGTATGTGTGAAGGTGCTAAAGAAGACGGAGGTATTCAATCCCCTGGAGCGAAGGCAACCAGGCGGGTGCTGGGAATCAAACTTGTGTCCTCTTCAGGGGCAACAACAAGCATTCCCAGCTGCTGAGCCATCTCCAGGCCCAATCACCTTATTATTAAAAAAAAAAAAAAAAAAAAAAAAAGCAGTCAATAGCACCGGAGAAGGCATCCTAGAACTGCCACATGTTCCAAGCTTGGGCAGGTAGCAAACAGGGGGTACAATCTAATGTTATTTTTCCAATGTGGAGGCATAGAGAATTCATAGCAAAACTGTCACGGGATGTATATCACTCAGCTCCAGCTGGACAGTGCTAAGGTTTAAGCATACCCCCAAAGGTCATGTGTTGGAAGCTTCATCCTTTTCTCGAGGCTTGTAACTATCTGTAAATAAGTTGTTTCGAATGATTTTTTGTTGTTGTTACTTGGCCTAAGAATAAAAATGTAAAATAATAATAAAAACTAGGAGTTGGGGATGTGGCTTGGTAATTGCACAACATGTGTGCAATCCTGGGCTCCATCCTTAGCACCATATAGAACTGGGCATGATGGCCCATAGGCCAGCCTGCCTGGGATACATAACCCTCTGTTAGAAAGAAAAGAAGATAGATGATGGATGGATGGATGGATGGATGGATGGATGGATGGATGGATGGATGGATAAGAAAAGAGGAGGGAGGGAAGGAAGGAAGGAAGGAAGGAAAGATGGGAGGAGGGAGGAAGATGAGAGGAAGGAGGAAGGAAGATGGGAGGAGGGGGGTGGGATAAAGGTTGGGATTTTTGCTTTGCTTTGCCTTGTTTTAGTCTCTGTTGGTTTTTAATGCAAATGAGGGTTTTGCTGCATCTTGTCAAGATGAGGTAATTGTTTCTTTCCCCGACGGGTACTTCACACCCAGAACTTTCCATGAAGTTCTGATATCGACGCTCTTCGTTTCTCTCATAATCATGACAATATAAAAATCAAAGCATTTTAATGAGTTGAGCGGTGACTCTCACTCTCGCCTCCCATTCAGAACAGAAGTTTCTCCTGGAAGAGTATTCTAATCTAGATTATTCTGTAGGGCCAAGGTGCCTAGAGCTCGGAAACTTCTTCATTTGGCAAAGCAGCCCAATCAGTTTAAAACAAGGGCTGTCCTGGAAATGTTCCCTTGTATCAGCCAAGTCCTCTCCTTGTGAACTTCCTGCTCTTTGATCCTGGCCCTGGCTTCTGACAATGTTTAAAAACAGCCACTATGCCATCCCCATTCTAGACAAAGGTCTTGATTTCTTTGATTGTGTCTTATCTGACTCAGAGGCTTCATCATCAAGGTCACAAAATTTGGATACAATGATCATTGTCACATCATAATTTCCTTTAAAAGGGTAAGGTGGTACATGGCTATGGTCCTAGCACGTGGGAAGTACTGAAAGGAGAGTCAGTTTAACATCCTCTTTGGCTACACAAGGAGTTCAAGACCAGCTTGGGCCACATCATAAGACTTTGCCTAAAAATAAATAAATAAATAAAAATGAAAAGCTGTCTGTGGCCTGTGTCACCTTGGGGTTGCCATAGGAACCATGTGTGATGAAATCACAGGGCCATACTGAGCCTGTCCCATCCTTCCCTGACCCTGAGAAAGCTGGCCCTACCTCTCACTGGACATTGCAGCAAGAGAGCTGGCCCCCACCTTCATTACGGGAGAGATGGCCACTACACTCAGGAGAGAAGACCCCATCCTTCACCACAGGCAAGGGAGAACTGACCCTGAGGGCTCAGGCATAGGGGAGCTGACTCTGCCCCCTTGCCTGAGGCAGGTGACCCCAAGGGACCAGACTGACCAGCTCAGCTACCACCCAGGACACAGCTGGGCCTTGGGTTGGCCCACCTTAACATCTACCCATCTAGGACCTGCTGGAGCTTGAGGAAGGATCTCCATGACGTGGAGCGGCCACGGGATATCCCAGAGGAGTTTCTGTGAGGATCCAGTGATGATCCAGACCAGTGACTCATTGCATTGAACATTTGCTAGTAAAGCTGACTGGACAAAAGGATACACTATGTGACACACTGCTCCCTCTGCCACCAGGATGAATGAAGAGGTATTGGAGAGGCGGGAAAGATGGGGAGGGAAGAGGTAGTTGGCAGTTGGGGAGACTGCTCTTGTTTTTGTTTGTTTGCTTGCTTGCTTTGTTTTGTTTTGCTTGTTTTGATTTTTTAAATTTTCTTTGGGGGGCACTGCAGGGGTGAAGGGAGGGTATGGGGGACTGGAAGGTGAGCAGAATTAGGGTATATGATCTGAAATTCCCAAAGAATCATTAAAGAAATTCTGTTTAAAAAAAACACACAAATATACTACATACACACACATATACACATATATACACACATATACACATATATACACACATACACATATATATACACACATACACATATATATACACACACATATGTATTCCTTCTGGGATGGGACACCCAGACTTAAAAGATTGCAGCCTTGGGAGATCAGGCTCTGGCTTGGAAGCCACACTGTCTAATGCCAGCAGTCACATCACACTCACCTACTCTGCCAACTGGTATTTTCACAGACAGACTTTATCCTCCATCTGATGTTTGGTCAGCTTCATTCTACCTATTTTCATAAGTACTAATTATTTACAGGCTACCATTTGAACCCAAAAGATCCTTTAGTAAATATTTTGGTTGTTACTCAGCATATAAAATATATTTTATACCATTGTTTAAAAAAAAAACTAAAATACAATTAATATTACCTTAATATCCCTAGGCTTACAACAGGTCCAGATCGATATATGTGTTTCCTAAGTTTATCATTTGGGCATTTGGCCCTAAGTGTTGAATTATTTCAGGTTTAACAGAAGTTTTAAGTGCTATTTAATTAATGGATATTGCACGAGGATGAATTCAGACTCCCTTTAAAGTAGAAGAGCATGAGCCACACAAGTATCACCTACACCAACTTTATTTGCAAAAGCATCCTCGGGTGTGTGATGGCTTTTGTCAGGAAGAAAGAAGAAAGCCTCCGGGACAGGAAAGCGCAACCCCAACAGAGCAGATCATCAAGGGGCTGAAATGAGGCAAATCAAAAACGCAGCTGATGACAAGTGCGGCGGGACATGCTTTTAATCCCAGCACTGGAAGGACAAAGTGTGAGGATGGATAGCTGGCATTGGAGGATAGCCTGGGCTACACAATGGGACCCTTCCCCCTCACAAACACAAGCAGACAAGGTCAGGAAACTGAGGACTATTTCCTTCAACAACCGCCTTAAGAATGATATTTATGGTCTGTTGTAGCAAAGAGCTACCGCAGCACTTTGCTGCCGCAGCAATCCCAGGAAGATTCAGAAGAGCTGAAAGGGCTTTTCAGGCCCCAGAGGCAGAACTATAACTAACAGTAGCCCTGATACTGAACACTCTCCTCTGCCCACCCCCAACCCAGTGATCATGCCATAAACCAAGGGCCCTCACAGAATTCATGAATTCATGGGAGGTGTTTTTGAAAACATTATACCTCCCTAATAAAGGTGTTTTTGTTATTTTAAGACTCATGAAAAAATTCGTCCTGGCCATGGTGATACATGCCATTAATCATAGCACTTGGAAGACGGAGGTAGGAGGATCAGGAGTTCAAGGTCATACTCAGCTCCATTGCAAGTTGGAGGTGAGCCTGGGCCATTTGAGACCCTGTCTCAAAAAACAGAGAGGGGGTTATGGGGTAATAAGAAAAGGAGAGAGTGAGGGAGATGTCTCCATGACCTTGGACTTCTTCAATTAGTAACTTTTACAAGAATTTTTCCACCTAATGTCTAAAAAAAAAGTCTGGCAGCCACACAATGACTTCACATGCCAGGCCCTGCTTTGAAAATATTCCAGCCACAGAACGAGCTGAGCTACTGAGAGCATCAGTGTGGGATGCTGTCAGAAAGGCTCTGGCTTGGATTCAGAGTGAGATCACGGTTCCTCTTGCCAGGTGGCAAGACAAGCTCTTGTCTGAAAGCTTAAGAAACTGAGTCTAGATAAAACACCGCACGTAGGTCAATTGGGGTTCTCTTCAGCACAGAGAAGACACGTAGGTCAATTGGGGTTCTCTTCAGCACAGAGAAGACAGCATACTTCAAGCTGTGTAATAAGGTTCTAGCTACCCCCCCCCCCCCGGTTTTTGAGGGTTTCTTTTTGTAGCCCTGGCTGTCCTGAAACTGGCTCTGTAGACCAGGCTGGCCTCAAACTCACAGAAATCCATCTGTCTCTGCCTCCAGAGTGCTGGGATTAAATGTGTGTTGCACCAACACCCCTCAAGGGTCTCTCTCTTAAAAATGTTATATGTATACATGTTTTGCCTGTGTGTATGTCTATGCACCACATACATGCCTGGTGCCCAAGGAGGCCAGAAGAGGGTGTTGGATCCTCTGGAACTGGAGTGACAGATGGTTGCTAGCTGCCCTGTGGGTGGTGGGAATCCAACCAGGGTCCTCTGGAAGAACAGCCAGTACTCTTAACCAATGAGCCATATCTCTAGCCCGTTGCTCCACTTTTTAAATCTACTTTCACTTGCATTGTACTTTTCATGTTTGTTTGTTTGCTTGCTTGCTTGCTTGTTTGTTTGTTTGGGGGTAGTGCACAAGTGCCACGGATACAAGTGGAGGTTAGCTGGTGGTGTTTCTCTCTGCCCATCATGTGGGTCCCCAGGATTGCACTCAGGTGGTCATGTTTGGTAGCAAGAGACTTTACTATCCCCTGAGCCACCTCACTGGCCCTTTTATACTCTAAAGACCTAAGATTATTCCTGAGGAACACCCACCTGCTAGCATACTCAGCATTCCACGTTTCAGTAGTAAGGAAGGATCCAGAACAGCATCGATTTCTTTCTTTCTTTTTTTTTTTTTTTTTTTTTTTTTCTTTTCTCTCTCTCATTAGCGTTTTGTTTTGTTGTTTTTTGTTTTTCAAGACAGGGTTTCTCTGCATTGTTTTGGAGCCTGTCCTGGAACTAGCTCTGTAGACCAGGCTGGACTGGAACTCACAGAGATCTGCCTGCCTCTGCCTCCCGAGTTCTGGGATTAAAGGCGTGTGCCACCAACGCCCGGCAAAGAGCATCGATTTCATCTTCTAAGCATTCCAGGTAGCCACTGAAACAGCCTCCTCCTCTGCTGCCCACTCATGAGACAGTTGCCAGGTTCCCACCTGAGCCTCACTTCTGGGCTGTCTGTAAGTTCTTTGTCCCTACCCAGTCCCTCCCACAACTCCTGCAATACAAAAGAGCTGGTAATACCCAGGCCAGCGCTGTACCCTGAGCTATCATCTCCATGGCAACACTTGGTGATGGCCTAAGGAGATGTTCTAACTTAGGTCTTAAATTTTCTCCCCTCAAAGGCCTATGTGTCAAAGGTTTTGTCCCTAGGGTGACACCATTAGGACATGGAGCCAAGAGGGAGATCACTGGGTCACTGGAGACCCCTCATTTAAAGGAGATGGTTGGCCCACAGCTCCTTCCTCTTTGCCTTTTGCTTCCTGGCACATGAAGTGAGGAATTGGCTTCATCCTACACAATCACCATTACCATCCAGCACCTTCCTCACCAGAGATCTCAAGCCATTGCCCTGATGGTGATGTGCAACTTCTAAAACGGAGTCAAACAGACTGAACATAGTTCAGAGGCTGAGCACTGGGCTAGCATAGGCGAGGTCCTGGGTTTGATCCCTCAAAACAATAAATAAATGTCATTTGCTCTTTACAAATAATGGTCTCAGGCAGTGTGTCACCGTGATGGCACCTTGCTGGCATAGCGCCTTATAGTTTTGCAGTCTAGGAGTGTGCCCTGGCTAGAGCAATGTCCTGAAACCTGCTTAATACATAACATCTGAGAATCAAGGTTCTAAACAGCATCTCAGTCTTGGCTCCAGAGAAATCCTGGGCTGACAATTCCTTGGGGTGGGATGGCTCTCCTGTGGGTTGTAGGGGGCCAGTGATGGGTACTTCCTTACTCTACCATCAAAAATGCCTCCAAATGTCACCAAGTAGAAAGGGAGGGAAGCTAAACTGTTCACACAATTACTTCTCAGACTCTACAAAACAGGGTTTTCCTACTCCACTCCAGAAATGCTTGGCCCTGAATACAGTTCCGTATGGAAGACACTGGGAGCCTGAGATGGCCTCCTTCCTGGAATATCACAACTCAGACTTCCCCAAATGTGAGTGCTGCTGCGGAAAACTATCTCTGATCTACTTGGGAAGGCAGAGATTAGCATGGAAGAGAGAACACACAGCCTGTGTTCTCTTCTTGCCACTCACCTACCCAGACAACCCTGCTCATCTGTCTGTGCCTAGAAAACTTCACTCCCACCCCAAGGGGAAAAAAAATCCCTTGAAAAGTCAAGGCCAATTCCCAGACTCAATTTTAGGGACCCAAATTGCAAATCAGCACACTGGAGACTTAATGTCTCAGAGAGGACAAAAGACAGACAGCAGGCTCCATGCAGCTCCCCGGCTTCCAAACATACCTGGAGACTGAAGCTGACACTTGCCACCACCTGCACAAAGGACACGGCTGGTGACAGAGCTGTGCATGTGGTGAGAAAGATGAGGAATGGGGCAGGGGTAACTACAGGAATCCATTGATCTAACTCACACTTTTAATTAAATGCAGCAATACTATACTATGCTACCAAGGCTGAACAGACCCCATCTCTGCTCTGTGACGGCAGTGACTGGCTTTTAGTTCAGGAACCAGACTCTAGTCCCATGGATGGCTGCAGGGACAAGGGAGTCCACAGTTGTTCATCTTGTCAAACTGAGATCTAGGCCATCGCTATTGTTCTGCCTTCCCTTTTGTCCTAGTTTGCTCAAAGTGTCAATTTGACACATCCTAGAGTCGTCTGAGAAGGGAGTCTCCCCGGAGGGATTTCCCAGATCAGATTGACCCATGGGCATGTCTGTGGAGACTGTCTTGCATGTTAATTGAGGTAGAAGGGCCCAGCCCATTCCATTCCCTGGGCAGATAAGGAAGCTAGTTAAGGCACAGCGGTAGCACACACCTTAAATGGAGGCCAGCCTGATCTATAGAATGAGTTCCAGGACAGCCAGGGCTACACAACACATTGAAACCCTCTCCTGAAAAACAAACCAGAAAGCTAGTTCATCATGGGTCTGCAGGAAAAGCAGTCAGCAGCATTCTTCCATGATTTCTGCTTCAAGTTCCTGCCCTGACTTCCTTCAGTGATGGGCTGTAGCAAGAGAAAGAAACTAGGACTCCTACACTAAAAATAAGCACATGTGCCCAGCGTTTTTTAAACTTAATAGTCATCTGAGGCCATTGAGTTCAAAAGCAAAATGAATAAAAGGAATATATAAAAGGCTAAAACCCAGTGACTCCAGCTTAGGTTTTTTAAAAGATTTGTTTTTATAGTGTGTGTGTGTCTGTCTGTCTGTCTGTCTCTGTGTGTCTGTGTGTGTGTCTGTGTTGTCTCTGTGTGTGAGAGTGTGTGTGTGTATGTGTGAGTGTGTGTGTGTCTGTGTGTATGAGAGTATGTGTGTGTGTGTGAGTGTGTGTGTGTGTCTGTGTGTGTGTGAGAGTGTGTGTCTGTGCGTGTATGAGAGAGTGTGTGTGTCTGTGTGTGTAAGAGAGAGTGTGTGTGTGTCTGTGTGAGAGAGTGTGTGTGTGAGAGAGTGTGTGTGTGTCTGTGTGTATGAGAGAGAGTGTATGTGTGTGTGTGAGAGAGAGTGTGTGTGTGTCTGTGTGTGTGAGAGAGAGAGTGTGTGTGAGAGAGAGAGTGTGTGTGTGTAGAGAGAGAGAGTGTGTGTGTGTCTGTGTGTGTGTGAGAGTGTGTGTGTGTGAGAGAGAGAGAGTGTATGTGTGTCTGTGTGTGTGTGTGTGTGTGTGTGTACACAAGAAGGCAGGTGCCTACAGAGGCAGCCGAGCACACCAGTTCTCCTGGAGGTGGAGTGCAGGCAAGTGTGAACTGCCTGATGTGGGTGCTGACACCTGAACTCCCAGTCCTTTTCAAGAGTGCAGTAAGTCTTAACCACTGAGCCTTCATCTGCCTGGCCCTGGGCAATTTAGAGTTTCAAGAAGCATTCCAGATATTTTTTGTTATTGTTGTTGTTGTTGTTTCGTTTTTGAAATAGGGTTTCTCTATGTAGCCCTGACTACCCTGGAACTCACTCTGTAGACCAAGCTGGCCTTGAATTTAGAGATCCACCTGCCTCTGCCTCTGAGTTCTGGGACTAAAAGCGTATGCCACCACTGCCCAGCTTGATATTATAATTTTTTAATAAATACCTAAAATAATCAAAACAAGACTAGTTCCTTTTTATTCATAAGCTTTAAAACTGATCAAAAAAAAAAAGGAAGTAAAATCAAGAATAAGTTTTTTTCGACTTTATTTAGTTATTGTTAAACAGGGGCTCGTGTAGCCCTGGCCAGCCTCTTCAAGTTCAGTTTGGAGCTGAGGATAACTGTGAACATTTGATCCTCATGCCTCCTCCTAAAGGCTGAGATTACAGACATGCACCAGGGTTTCTGCAGTGCTAAGGTTAAAAGCCAGAGCTCCCTGCATGCTAAGCAAGCATGCTCGCAACTGAGCCACATGCCCCGCCCAAGTTTACAGGAAACCTTTTCATTAGTCTCCCTCCTGTTCTTCAATTACAATATATCCCACGGCTTGAAAGGATAGTTTGTACATGAATTAAGTGTCATATTAGGAAGTCACCATCACATAAAATCAAAAGTCGCCCGTGGAACCATTCCTCTAAGATGTATCTCCAAGCACTGCTGCATTAGTTTTCAAACACAAACTTCAAATAATAGATAATAGATTTCTTAGAAGCTATTATTACTGTGTCGAATTTAAATGGCTTTCTTTTGACATCATGTGATCCAGAATATAAGGAGACATTCTCAGCTGTACTAATTACTGGGGAAGGTCAAAGGACATAGAGAAGGAAAAGAAAAATATTCAGCCAAACATAATGTTTAACTGAAAACAGAGAGTTGATCACATAAGGTTTAAATATGTATGTGAGTTGAAGGTGTTGCTTTTCCAGCTGCAGCTTGTGACCCCTTAGTTAAAAACATCGGAATACAATCAGCATGTTTAAGCACAATGGAACAGAAAATAGGTAGAGACAGTAGGCAGTATTTTATATAATATGTGGTAAGGCCAGGGAGATGGCTTAATGCATAAACGTGCTCGTCACCAGGACCGATGACATGGTCAGTCCCTGGTTCCCACATGGTGAATGAAGAGAACTGACTCCTGAAAGTTGTCTTCTGACCTCCAACTACATGCTGTATCATGCATGTACCCCCTACACACAGAGAGAAACACACACAAATAAATAAATGTAAGTTTTACATCTTAATAAACAATACAGGTATAACTAACAGCACAGACATTAGCTAGGTTTGTTGTTTTTTTTTTTTTAGATTTATTTATTTATTTATTTATTATGTACACAGTATTCTGACTGCATGTATGCCTGCATGCCAGAGGAGGACACCAGATTTCATTATAGATGGCTGTGAGCCACTATGTGGTTGCTGGGAATTGAACTCAGGACCTCTGGAAGAGCAGCCAGTGCTCTTAACCTGTGAGCCATCTCTCCAGCCCAGCTAAGTATGCTATTGCATTCCTATGGCCACAGCACTGAAAAAGAAATGGCTGGAAGATGGATAGTTCAAGCCCACCCTAAGCCACACAGGGAGATGTTACCCACCAATACTACTTTACAAAGGTTTTGTCTTGGTGATGTGGTGGCTCCACCACCACACCCCCCCCCCCACCGTGAGCTCAGATGTTCCCCGGTTGACAACAACAAATGCGAAGGGTTGGGAGCTGTGACCTTGATGGAGGAAGAATGCCCCTGGGGATAGGGCTCGAGGTTTCAGAAGCCTCACACCATTCTCAGCTCTCCCTCTTTGCTTCCTGCCTGTGCTTTGAGATGTGAGCTCTCAGCTGTTCCAGCCACCATGGCTGCAACCGAAAGCCACCATCCACTACCATGATACACGCTAATCCCTCTGGAACAGGAAGCCCACATAAACCCTTCCTTCTAGAAGTTGCCCTGGTCATGGTGTTTTATCACAACAATAGAAACGGAATGTATCCAATTGCGAGAGTTTTTCTTGCAATCTGCCGCCACTTGCTTCAGACCGTCACCCACACTGCTGCCACACCTCCCAAGTTTAGCTCGCACCCTCCCTCTTCTTCCCACAGCTTTGTGCTGCCCATGCGTGGTGCACATCACCCCCTCGCCTTCAGGCACCAACCTGCTCAGCTTGATGATGCTTCCCTCACGGCTCCTCCAGGCTCCGCTGCACATGTGCCCTAACTTCCGGACACATGCTGACCTCCTCTCTGCCCCCACACTTACCACCCCCCTTCCTCTCTGAGTCAGCCCCTGCACCTGACTCTGTTCTCGAAGCTCCAATGAGTGGACTCAGTCTACCCTCTCTGTAGTCCTGTGAGATGGAGCATTTCTTTCCCCATGATAAAACTGAGACACACCAACTAAACGATTTGATGAGGCAGCCGCCAACCTGCGCAGTGTGACCCCAGAGCACATGCTCTTAATGCCAGGCTGTTCTGACTTTCCTAAAGGAGCAACTCCCAAATTCAAAAGAAACACAGTGACATTAGTGACCATCTCATTCAGTGGAGGCATCAGCAGTGCATGGTAGCAACTTGCAGACATCTCAGAGATAATGATATTTTAAAGGGGACTGAGCTTGTGGCACCTGTCAGCAAACAAATCCTCCAATCCCAATCTGGAGTCAGTGGTGACAGACGGCAATGAGCCACAAGCAAGTTATGAAATGTGAGAAAAACAATTAAGGGGAAGCTGAAGCTCCAGTGGATCCACGCAATGGATTTTTCTCCTGGCAACAGCATGAAAATTATCTGTGAAGGGTGTGTCTGAATGTGGACGCTAATCCACTCAGCTTGTCCTACCAAGTGCTTTGCTTTTATATCAGCTGGACTCGTTCCAGAAAGACTGGTGTGACAGTTGCAGTTTCCAAATGTGAAAGTTGCAATTGAAGGCAACAGGCATTTGAAAATGCATTCTTCTTCCTCTTCTTCTTCATCTTCATCTTCTTCTTCTTAATTGAATCCATAAGATAAGAGGTCATAGAAATATAAATCAGGGCTGGGGGATGGCTTGGCGGGTAAGGTATCTGTCACCAAGCTTGATAACCTTTGTTTCATCCCTAGGACCCACATAATAAAAAAAATAATAATAAAGTTGAGTGTCATTGATTATTCTCCGACCTCCACAATCCTTCTCTCTGTCTCTCTCTGTCTCTGTCTCTCTCTCTCTCTCTCACACACACACACACACACACACACACACACACACACATACACACACACCCCTAAACTGAATAAAATGTTAAAAAGTAAAGAGTTGTGGTTGCCAGGACTGAGAACTTAAATAAACAAAGTAAGAAAAGAAAAGTCCAACCAAGGGGGCTACAAGATTACAAGGATGTGAAAATTATTTAAGAATTTGAGAACTCCTCGTGTCATCAAGTGGGGAGTTTTTCAGACTACAGTATTCAGGGAACCAGCAATTGCACCAAGCTCTCAGTCAGGAAGGGGATTGTACTGGGGCACGGTGGCCAGGAGGGGTTAGCTTTGCCATCCGGAGTGGGTGGTGCACATCTTCCTTTACTGCCAGACTATCATTCCACTCCACGGAGAGCTCAAAACTGCTAATTAAAGGTGCCACAGCAACCTCGGAGAGCTTAACTATCAAAGGCATTTTATAGGATCAAACATCTGGAAAGGGGAGCCACCAGCTTTGTTCACACTTTCACAGGGGATTTGACAGGAAGACCTTCCCTGATCCTCACAGCACCGTCCTCAATATTCTCAATCCAGGAATGAGTTGCTTGTCCTATGGCTGTTTACAGAGGTCCCAGAGACTTTTGAAAGTTGAAAACTAACACCCCAACATTTTCTCCAAATGCTCAAAGTTATTTACAGGAACACAAATATTCTCCTTGTGTCAAATGAGATGGTCTGTTGATGCAATTAAGCTATGTTAGACTGGATAATTGCTGGTGTGACATATTGATGACTTTAATCTGGTCTCACACCCAAGAGGGAAAGATTATCATTCCATCCTAATTATACAACAGTAATGCCTAAGTGAGCAACCTCTCCTGGTCACACGCACGATCAGAAAACTGAAATAAACTTGAACCTTCCGGTGAACATTTCCAGAACATAAAATGTGTACTCTGGGTTTAACAATAACCCATTCCATTAGGATGAGATATAAAGGAAATTCAGTAAAATGTCATCTGCTGTAGAGCCAGAGCTTAGACACATCCCTGTAATCATGGCACGAAGGTCAGGGGGAGAAGAGGAGGGACAATCAGAAGTTCAAGATCATCCTCCACAGTACAGCCAAGTTTGATTAAGACCAGCCAGGGGTATGTGAGGGCCCCCATTCACCTTTTTTTAAAGAAGATTCTCTATTCTACCCTGAAAATGGAAGAACTATGAGGGAAGAGGAAAGGGATTTGAGAAAGAAGAAAAGAGGGTAAAGGAAGGATGGACATGACCAAGGCACAACATATATGTATATGGGTGGATGAATGCATGGATGCATAGATGAATGCATGGATGCACAGATGGACTGATATGTCTTATTCATCTGCACAATTAATTTGCATTAAAAATTTATCATTATAAAAACATCAATAGGCAAGCCTGATGATCTGAGTTCAATATCCACCCCCCCCCCATGGTAGAAGAAGAGTAGACTCCTGCAAGTCATCCTCTGACCTCCACACATACACAGTGGCACATTTGCCCCAACTCCACATGCCACACAAAGTAAAAACTTAAAACACACACACACTTTAAAATAAGATTGTTCACTCTGATATTTATTCACCACACCATTAACTAAGTGCTAACTTCAATGGGCAAGCTCCAAAGAAATAAGGGAAATGAAATGGTTTAGAACTAGATAGAGGTGCTGGTTACAGAACTTTGTGGATGGATTAAATATTAATTATGTGTCCATTTTATGTGAACTTTACCTGTATTTAATTTTTTTAACTCTTCATTCTGTTTTAAATAGTGATGCATGGGCTGGAGAGATGATCCGATGTAAAAATGAACAAGACCAAGTACGGCTTGGGTAGCTCAGAACTGCCTTTTTTAACTCCAGCTCTAGGGACCAGCGCCCTCTTCTGGCTTCTGTGGGCATTCATGTGTGCAAACCCACACTCAGGCACACATACACATGTTTTAAAATATAAATAAATCTTAAAACAGAGTTCCATGTGGAAGTTAAACTACAAATTGGAAATGTTAGGTTTTTTTTTTTTAAGAAAAATAACTTACAACATAGAATACTACTTCCCCCCCAAGAACCCATTGGGGAAATATGATTCTCCACAAAGGAGAAAATGTATTTTGTTATCCAATAAGCATTAAGTCAGGATGTGATGTGCATGGCAAGAGAGTCTCTAAGAGTCCACAAGCACAGAGCAAATGGTATGTTAGACAGCCAACCAGATACGATCTACAAGGTTGTGTTCTAAAAATAAGCAGTGATTAATTCTCCAGTAAGATGATCTGGTGGACCATTTGTCACACAGACTTCATCCTGGATGCCTGGTAATTAGAGTGATGTCTGTCTAATTTAACAGTCTTTAAACACAGGGCAAATAAACTTCTCCCATCTTTCTAACAGAATGCAGTTTTTAGGAACAAGGTGTCCATGGACATCAAGCTTCTTTTCACCTGTTGAACTTGAGAGACGAGGTGTTGTAAATTTACATCTTAAAGAGATGGTTTCTAACTCCTTTAGAAAGCAGGAGTGCTGGAGCACACTTCTAATCCCAGCACTCAGGAAGCAGAGGCAGATGCATCTCTGTGAGCTCCAAGCCAGCCTGGTCTACAAAGTTAGTTTTCAGAACAGCCAGGACTAGAGAGAAACCCTGTCTCAGGGAGAGGGGGAAATTTCATATTATTAAATTCAAGGTGCCAAACAAGCCTTACTTAACCTTTTTGTGTGTTTGTATACTTGTTCTGATGGGTGTGCTATTGTTTGTGTGTATACACGTAGGTTTGGCACGCACCTTAGCTGCCAGAGTTTGTGCCCAGTGCCTTCCTCTATAACTTGCTGTCTAATTTTTTGAAACAGGGTCTCTCACTTAACGGACAGTTTCACATTGGCTACAGTGGCTGGCCAGAGGGCCTGGGATCTACTTGTCTCTGTCTTCAGCTGAGATAAGACGTGCCTGCAGCTACACCCCACTTTTTATGTGTGCGGGTGCTGAGTATCCAGACTTAGGTCCTCATGCTTACACAGCAAACGCTTTACATCTTGTCAGCCTTTGTTTGACTTTTCGAAAGAACAGCACTTCAAAGAGCTTAAAAAAAAGACTTTACAAAGGCGTGTGTAAATGATCAAATTAAAGGGAGTGGAGACCATATCTGTTCCCTCTCCGTTTATTTTGAGGGAAGTTCTTGCTGTATAGCCTTTGATAACCTTCATACTAGAGCCTCCAGACTCAGCCTCCCAAGTGCTGCTGGGATTGTAGGCGTGTGCCACCGTGCCCTCTTCCTCCCTTGTTGTTGGTATTGGTATGTGTCTGTGCTCTGGGAGTTAAGGGGACTACTCTTCCCTTGTTTTTAACAGAAGGAAAAAGGACTCTTATTTTAAAAGAAAAAAAATTTTTTTAACCTTTTTTTAGTCTTTTCTGATTCTTTCAACAAAATGTAAGTAGATAGATGACAGATTGATTGAGAGGTAACAGATAAACGATAGATTCATAGATGATACATAATACACAGATGATAGAGAAACTATATAGTCAAGATTATGTTGGTGACAGGTGCACACACTAAACATGTAAATCTTTGTTTCAATTTCCAGTACAAAGCAATACATTGTCACTGCTTCAGAGGACTATTTCTTGTGACACTTGCTACTTCTTCCCTTAAATCAGAGCAGTTTCTACAGAGTCAGCATCAGTCGGTAAAGCACCAGCTGAGAAAGCGCAAGGTCCTAGTTTTCGATAAAAAGCTGGCTGTGACCCCAATCTGTAATCCCAACTCTGGGCAGGTGAAGACAAGAGGATCCCTTGATGCTCATTGGCCAGCCAGCCTCATCCAATCAGTGAGCTCCAGATTCAGTGGGAGACCCTGTCTCAAAAAAATGAGTGCTAGGGGGGTTGGCACAGGCTTTTAATCCCAGAACTCAGGAGTAAGAGGCAAGCAGATATCTCCGTGAGTTCAAGGCCAGCCTGGTGTACAGAGTGAGTTCCAGGAAAGGCTCCAAAGCGATACAGAAGAACACTGTCTTGAAAAAACAAAGAGAGAGAGAGCATGCAATTGAGGAAGACACCCAGCATTAACCTCTGACCCCCACATGCACAGGCACATGTGTGCACATCTACCCCACACATGGACAAATAGACACACATGGACAGATGCAAATACATAACCCACTAAGAGATTTTTAACGTAGATTTAAGTAGGTAGTTAATAGAAAGAAAGGCACTCAGGAAAGGATAGCACATACCCAAGCATGGGCATGGACCTCCAAATCGAGAATCACCCTAAAAGTTTCTTTCTTTCTTTCTTTTTTTAAAGGCAGAGACAGTGCTGGGTTTTTTGTTTGTTTGTTTTTTGTTTAGTTTTGGTTTTGTGGGGGGGTTTCTCATTTATTTATTTTAACATTTAACATGTATTTATTTGCCTGCATACCAGAAGAGGGCATCAGATCTGATTACAGATGGTTGTGCACCATGTGGTTGCTAGGAATTGAACTCAGGACTTCTAGAAGAGACCTCTAGAAGAGCAGTCAATGATCTTAACCTCTGGTAGATTTACATCTGGACAAGGAGAAAATCACACTTGATTACACACACTTATGCCTTAATGGGGGGTCTGTTGCTGTTTTAACATTCTTATTTTAAACAGTTATGTAAAAGGACTATAGTCTCTCTGTTCACAGCACTTTTATTAATTGTGCTGGAATTCTTGGCTCTCGGGAACTTCAACCAGGCACCAGGATGAGGGGCTCCTCTCTCTAACCCTTATTTTCTGTTTCTTCTATCCTGACTCACAAAGATCCAGGATAGATCTCTCTACCAGGAGTGAGATGGGATGGAACATCTGTATCCGTGTGGGCCTGGTGCACAGGAGTGCCATTTTAGTTACAAGCCAGAACCCCAAGGTTTGTGGTGTTAGAAATAGCCTCAGCATCCTGCAAAGGAATGCAGAAAACAGAAGTATCTCAATAAGGCAAAGAAGTGTACAGGAACCCAAACCGGGGATAGCAACTCAACTTTTATCCTTCACTCAGGTGATAACTGTGTCTTACCACATTAATGGGAGCTGGACTCCACCATCTGACGTGACTGGGTAATTATCACCAAAAGGAAGGGGAAGGTTAGGAAACATAAGACTTTGCTGAGCTAACTACCTTCAATAAAAAGGAGAAAACAACGACAAACACAAACCGTGTTTCTCACAGTGGCTGCGGAGGAAGCCCCACTCACAGTGGGGAAGAGGAAGCAGATTCTGAATCATTATAGTCTGTAACAATAGGGTATGAATGTTTTTGTGCTACACTGTAGCTGTATGTTATTAAGGTCCGAATTTAGTGTCATCCTCTACTAGAACTTATTGAGCTGGGAGCATTTGCATGTGCTCAACAGCAAGAAGCAAGGCAGGAAACAGAAGCTCCAGGGAAGATGCCAAAGGAGACTTAGCCCTGCTTTTCACCCTTGAGCTACAGGGACAAAGGATGAGGTCAGCATGTGACATAAACCCTGCTTGATCACTCCACATGAAAAGCATATACAGGACACATGGGCATGCATGGAAGCATTGCTCATACACACGAAAAGCTGCTCTAAAATGCTGACCAATAAGCACATTCCATTGCAAAACTCTTCATCAAAGTATGTTCCTAACTGACACACGGAACAAGCTCAACCACATCATGTGGAGACATGCTATGTCCTGTGAGCATAAGTCAGCCACATCTCAGCAAAGGGGGCAAGCCTCTCATCCATAGCAAGTTTTTTGAAAGTTAAAAAAAATCCTCTATTTGCTGACTAGTTGTGTGTCTTTAATCCTATTAAAATATAAGCTTGATTTTAAAAAATACCTTAAGCTGTTAAAGAAATTATACTTTGTAAATCGTGTACTACCCAAGCCCTGTGGGATTATTGCTCAAAATTAAGATAGTGGACTGACCTGTCTATCTAAAGAGATGCTTAAGCACAAACTGCCTGGAGGGGAAAGCTGACTAGTAAAAACTTGTATTGCCATCAATCCTGTGATGCTTTTAAAAGGAAAACAATACAAGGCTAGCAGGATGCCTTGGCAAGTAAAGGTGCTTGCTGTCAAATCTTATGACTTGAGTTTGATTCCCAGAACTCACTGGGTGGAAAGAGAGAACCAACTCCATCAAGTTATCTTCTGATCTCCACACATGCACCGTGGTGCAAGTACTCACACCTAACAAATATATATATATATATATATATATATATATATATATATATATACATACATGTAGATGATAGAAGAAGAGATGAATAGGTGTGTGTGACAGGTAAGACTATTAAATGGATTAAGATTTATCATCCTTGTATATAACAATGCATCATATAAAAACTAACATATCTGTTACTCTCCCTTTCAATATTTTTCCTCTTCAAAGCAAAATTCCCATTCATGATTGTCACACACTCTCATAAAGCACAGGTTAAAAGGGCTGTCATTTCTCCAAAACCTAATGCCACACTCCTACCGTGTCATTTAGTAAAAATCACTGACATGAAAGACAGCTGCCTATCTCGTGTGCTTGAGTTTATGAATACTAAAAAGTGAGGAACGGAGTGCTTTTCCTGGTAATTCATTTGTTCCCTTCATCTCCTTCAAGCAGATGGGGAATACAAAAGACACAAACTAGTTACCTCTACAAAGGGAATTTCCTGCTGGGTAAGAGGACACAGATGTATGAGCAGAAGTCACAAATCAATTACTTACAAGTGGAAGATAGATAGATAGATAGATAGATAGATAGATAGATAGATAGATAATAAATAAGAAAGGTGAAATTAGCCAAGCTGTTGTGTTAGCACTCAGGAGGCAGAAGCAGTCTGATCTCTGAGTTGGAGGCCAGCCTGGTCTACAGAGCTAGTTCTAGTACAGCCAGAATGATACAAATAGACCCTGTCTCAATAAAAACCAGAGGAAATGTGAAATCAGAGATCCAGCTGCCTCTGCTTCCTTTTATTTCTTTAACCCCAGGATTGTTTAACATAAAAATAGTGTAGGAGCTGAGCTATGAACACACACGCGCACACACACACACACACACACACACACACACACACTCGTGTAGAGAAGAGAAACGGATGGGTTTACAGTTCATTTTTCTGAATTCCAGGGCTATGCAGACAGACCCTGTCTCAAGTATATGAGACAAGGTAGCTAGCTGCTGGTGTTAGTATTCAGGCATCTGTACTGGCCTGTACTTGGGGTTCTAATAGGATAGGTGCTCAACCATAACCTCTAAGAGCACCATCTGTGCATATTCATTATGTTCCCTTTTAAAAGGTTCCTGCCTGTCTCCCATCCTTCTCTCTCTCTCCTCTTTCCTTTCTCAAAACAAAGCCTGAATTCATGAATCTGGAAAAGGATTGGTGTGGGGGATATGGGGAGGAATAATAGGAATGAGAAGTTGAAGGGTCTAGAGAGAGCCTGCAACTCTAGACCTAGGGGTTCAGACTCCCCCCTCTGGCCTCTCCAGGTACTGCAGGCACATGGTACACATAACGTGCAAGCAAACACCTTTACACATAAAAATATAAACATTTTTTTTAAAGTAGGAAGGAAAGCAATTAGAATGCATTATTTTTGCATATGATGTTGTCAAAGAACACATTAACTTAACTTTAATGAGGAAAAAAGAGACATAGTGGCATCTATTGAACGTAAGACGTACCTCCTTTTCTTTAGGTGTTTGTTTTTTGTATGAATTTTACAGTGTGTATTTGAACTTTGAAACATGATGTGCTGATGTAGTATCCCGTGTTTGTGCCTGAGAGGGGGCCGCAAATGTATTTGATGAGCTATTGTGACTGGTTTTCTGTAAAAAGAGCAGTATTTCTCAAAAGTGGCTACATTTTTACTTTTTTAAAAAAAAGGAATTTAAAATCTTGAAGTGGTTACCCTTTTCAATCACATGCTCTTGGATGTGTAAATACTAACTCCTCAGAACAATTCCAACGCTATTGCCTTTATGCATTCATAAGTATGGGAATAGCATTTACTGATATGCACAATTAGTGTTCCCAGCCAGGGGCTCAAATTTTAAATTTGCACTGTCTAATCCATGGGCTACTAGCCATGTAGTTTTATTTTTCTCTGATGCTGTAAGAGTAAGATAAACTGGAGAGGGTGAAGTTAGCTCCATAAAAGAAAGAAAAAAAGAAGCCACCTTGGGAAATTCCCTTCATGGCACAAGGCTGATCTGATTCAGTATCAGCCAAGCAACCATAAACAGTTCCAAGGACACCCAAACTGTGCCCACTCCGGTCAAAGTGACCCCATCCAGGTGGTAAGGCAATGACTAATTTTGGTAAATAACATCTTCTTGACACAACTGTCCTTGTGGGCAACTGTTAGCAACAATTTTGAAATTCCCTTAGCCCCTACAGCAATGAATGCAAAGATCACCTACGCTTACCAAATCCTGAACAGCCAAGACACTTACCAGCCTGCTTGAGGTTTTTTCCTTTATAAATCCCTTGCAGTTGAGGCCAGGCACCCTTTTCCTGAAGCTGCTGAGCCAATCTGCTGGACAGGGTCCCTGCGGAGGCTTGAAACTTTACAATAAACCTTGCACGTTTACATGGGTGAGTCAGCTCCTTGATGGTCTTTTTGGGGGTCTTATAAACTTTGCATAACAGTGCTAGAAGTGGCACCTAGGACCTTGCACAGACTAAATAAACAATCTGTCCACTGATGAACTATATCCCCAACCTACTGAACACTATCTACTGGTGAGAGTGTATGTGTGTTTGTAGATCCATAAGCGTGTGCAAGTGTATATAAGCCAGAGGTAGGTGTTGGGCGTCTTCTTCAATCCCTCACCATCTTATTTTTGAGGTGGAGTCTGTCACTGAACCTGGAGCTCCTGAATCTAGTCAGGATGGCTGGACAATGAGTTCCAGGGACCTGCCTGTTTTGCCTTCACGATGCTGAAGTTACAGACACATGTCACTACACCCGGTTTTTGTTGTTGTTGTTTGGTTGGTTGGTTGGTTTTTTTTTTTTTTTTTTTTTTTTTTTATGTAGGAACAGGGCATCCGAACACAGGTCCCTACCCTTAGGTAGCATACACATTACCAGATGAGCCATCCCCTCAGGCCCCTAAATGTGGCTTGCCCAAACTGAAATGGGATATATCAAACACCTTGGATTTCAAAGACAATATCGAAAGAAGGCTAATGTTCTATATTACCACATTTTCAATATATTGGACTAAATAAATATACTGTTAAAATTAACTTCACTTGTTTCTTTTGTATCTTTTGAGACGATCACTCAAACATTTGAAACTACACGTGTAGCTTGCAGTTCACATTGTGTTTCTCTAAGAGGACACTGGCTTAGGTGCATAGGAAATACTGAGAGGTCTGCGTAAAGGGAAGACAGGATTGACCTCTGCAGCTAGCTCAGGTCTCTAGGTTCCAGGCAGGACCTACCTGAAACAATCCTGAATATAAGTCAAGAGACATGTACACACACATAAATAATAACATACTTTATTAGAAGTAAATTAACTCAGAAATTAAAAGAGCAAGAGTCCTCAAGATGGGTCAGCTGCCCATTAAGCCTGACAACCTGAGTTCAATTCCTAGAACCAGATTATGGAAGAAGACAGATTATTCCACAAAGTTATCCTCTGACCTTCACATCTGTGCCCATGGCAAGCCACATACATACACAGCCTCACACACATACACACGCTCACATACACACTCGCACATACACACACAAACACAGCTCAGTCACATGCATACATACTCACACACATACACACTCACATAATCACACATTTTTTTTTTAAACAAGAGGGTTCTAGAACCAAGATCTGATTCATCCACTCTGTAAATAACAGGCCCATCCCCAAAAATATTCTAGTCTCATCTAACATGGTTGTTGTCTTGAGCAGGGATCCAGGTGAGTTCAGAATGAAAAAGCAGACATGGCATGCAACATGCAGTCAAAGTCCTGATCTCAGTGATGTTGCCACTTCAATGGGCCACCTTGGGTAGGACTTAACTCCTCTGGCCATAGCCCTTCCATCTTTGCAGGTCACCAAATGCCAGGAACTGGAGACAGGGTGAAACAGTGTTGCTGGAAGAGCTGAAGGCTTGTCTCTAAGGGAGGTGTTGTTCTTTGCATGTTTACTAGCAACAGAAACATCTCCCTCAGTGGATGGCCCACTACAGGGACCAGAGGGCTCCCTTTCACAACACCAGCAGTATTAACTCACAGCTCCCACAAGAACTGCTCTAGCGCCTGCCTCCAGGCTCGCTTCATCTGTAATATGAGTGACTTCAGGAGTTCATTTTATCCATCAACTCAGCTCTTGGGCTGGCAGTCCTCCACCGTTTGAGAAATACAACTAATGATGATTATCGACTTCGTCTGAGGCCAGCTTTTCCTAACAGTGTTAGGACACTTGAAATGGATAACACATGCCAATGCTCTGCCATAGTGTTTGGGTTTTCTTAATTAATATTTTTAAGTTAGCATACAAACTTATAGGCCCCATTGCAGCATTTTCGTCCATATGTGCCATTGTCCTTTGTACTCATCCCCTCCACCATGGTCCTTCACCATCTCCCTTCTATTTGCTTCCTCTCCTGGAACAGTCTCCAGTCTGTTTCTTGTCATCTCTGTTCCTTTATCCTCTGTTTTCCTCCCCTTCCCCTCTGCTTTAGCGTTTTGTAGAGAGAGGGGGAAAAAGTTCAAATGGAAAACTATAAAGAAAAATTTAAACTATCCTATTTGGAGCCCAGATTAATGTCCACACAATAGCTACACACAATGAAATTTTGTGTGTTTTGCGGCTTTTTGTGGTGGTTTGATTAGATTTGTGTTGTTTTGTTTTGCTCCCAGCCCCTTCCCAAGGCAGGGTCTGCCTTATGAAGTCCTGACTGACCTTGAATCCTTCTGATTGTGTGCTGAGATAACAAGCAGACCACCATACCTGGCTAACAATAGTTTACTTAATGTCATGACCCATTACCTACCACAAAATAATTGAACTCCCTATCCCCCACAGGCAAAGCATTCACATGTGATTGCAGTGACCTGTGGGTGTCATTTTCTTCCCTTCCCTGGAGATTCTGAGGTTTCTGCTGTACCAATAACAGTGGGCACAAACTGTTTCTCACATTTGCATACTTGATTAGCAACCCAGGAGTTCCCCCCTCCCTCCCCGCTTCTGGTGGGGAAATGGATCTCTGCATCTTTAAGGCTCCGCGGGGCTGTCTGCTGTGGCGACGCAGGCAGGGCAGGCTCTGCCGCAGCGACTCATCCCATCGCTAAGGTCCAGTTAGCCAAGGTGGAGGATGGGAAAAGGATGGAGCTGTCCCAGCTCCTCAATGAGATCAGGGCAAACTATGAACAGCTTCTCACCAGAAATCAGATAGAGACGGTGCTGTCAACTCGGATGCAGGTAATGATTTCATTCAGCCAGGCACCTTCAGGATAAGGAGACAGTCCATGTCTACCCGATTCCTGTCCCGGCCTCTCTGAGGTACAGTATTTCCTTTTCCACGCAGCATCTACTGGGGAGGCAATGTAGGTGTTTCTGCACTGAGTCTGGGGTGACAGACAGGGATAAACCCTGTGGCTTGCTGCTGAGTGACCATTCAATAAATATTGATTGATGAATTGGAATTTTATAGAGAGCATAAGGTGACCGTCATTACTAAAACATGGAGTCAACAAGCAATAAAATGGTGCACTCCGACCTCTTTAGATATTTTCAGGAAAGATGCATTCCACACACTCTTCAAAGATGTTATGGAGTTAATTATAGAAGCGATTTAGATAACATCTGTAGAATGAAAGCTTACTAGTCAAGATTGTTTGTCTGCACATTCTGAGGAGGAGAGAAAAGCAAGTAAAATATTTTTAAAGGTCTCTATTATCTTTTCCGTGCATTCAGTGCTATAAATAGAATCATCTGAGTGTGTGAACATGGCTTTCAGAATCAAGGATACAAATTCTGACATTCAAAATCCCCCAGCTGGGTAGTGGCTCTACAAAAACATCCCCTTTTTTTTTTTTTTTTTTTTTTTTTTTTTTTTTTGCATTTAGACTAAGAGAACATTTTACTTTGAACATAAAGCTTGCAAGATATTTAAAATAAATAAGTGAAACAAAGCCAATTCAGACCAAAGCTCAATTCAAATTCCATATAAAGCTGTTAGCAAAAAAAAAAAAAAAAAAAAAATCATAGGACTTCTTGCGTTCCATTAGCAACTTACTGGAATATCATTGTAGATTTTGCATGTGGCTAACATTTTAAGTTTTCAAAGAGTGATCAGTTCCCTAGATTAAATAATGTCACTGGGCCATTGATTTAAATGTTGAAGAAGTTTGTTCACCTTCATATAATAGGGAAAAATATTAAGCGATGACAATTTTTTGAAAAGTATAAACTAAATGAATGCTTTATTTTACAAAGTAGAAATCTAAGTTTAGTTTATAAGTACCAATGCCAAATTGAGTGACTTTGAATATAAAGCAAAACTCTCATAAGTTCTGCTCACAACACTTTATAACATAAAGGTTCTTGAGAGAAATAATCCTAAATAATCCACAAAGTCAGTTTGTTTTATTACCACAACATATTGCAAAGCCCTGGGTTCAAACTCTAGCACCAAACATGTAAAATAAGTCAAATAAAATAAACATATAGTTGCTGTAGCTAGCAATTGCTGCATAAAGGTCACCCCTAAAACTAAAATTTAGCCTATTGTATCCTATCTTGTGATTCTGTGGGATGAGGAGGCTGGGATGCAGGGACTCTGGGGCTACTCCACATGCTGAATAGGATGCAGTCACCTGGGGCCCCTACTGACTGCTATACTCCAAGTGACTGGTAAATGTGTTTGGGACTTTGGCAGCAGAATGCCGAAAGGCTGGCTTGAGACATCTGAGCTTGCTTCCCTCTCCATGTAGTCTCGGGTCCCTCTCCACCTAGCCTCCCTATGTGACCCTCTCTAACCAGGTATCCAGCTTTCTTCTACAATGATGCCCAGGGATCCCCAAAACATAATGTGGAAGCTAGCAGGCTTCTTAAGGCATAGCCTAGACTGGGACAGCTTCACCTTTACCACATCCAACTAATCACAGCAAGACTCAGGACATGAACTTGGGGAGGTGTGGTTCACTGGAGACCATCTTGGGAATCTAGCTACCACACACTTTACCTGCCTGATCCCCACTGGGAATTCAAAAGACCAGTGGTTCCCATCACCTGATATTGTTTCCAAAAGTCTTTCGTTCCCATTTTACAGTTGCTTCTATAGATGTTGGCTGCTTGACTTTGCCAAGTTAACACTAAATGTGTGGTGATCAACTGATGAAAGAAAGGCAAAAAACAAATTCCCTCTAGCATCTTTCTTTTTCCACTTTTTGGGCAGTATGTGTGGGTGTTTACATGTAAGCATGTATGTTTGCATGTGTATGGGTGAACTGTGCAAGATTCACATGCATGTTGGTTTACGCTGGTAGGGAACCAGGGTTGATCTCAAAAAATTGTCCTCCATCGCTCTTCCACTTTGTTATTTCAGGAGAGTCTGTCAGTCAAATACAGAGCTCAATGATATATCCAGACTTGAGATGTCCTAACCCACCTTCCTAGGCAGGCTTCCACACTTACCAGCATTTACGTAGGTTCTGGGGATCTGAACTCCTGCCTGTAGGCTTGCATGACAAGCAATTAGTTACTGAGAAAACTCTCCAGCCCTCTTCTCTAATATTATGCTCTTAACTTTATGTATAGACTTTTACTGACTCTGGATCCCCTTAAATAAAATCTACCATATAATCAAATTTACAAATTTAAAAAGAACATAAAAAGTAGTCAGTCTTTTCTTCTCCTTCTTCTCCTCATCCTCCTTCAAATCAACTCAATACATTGCTCCTAATGAGGTCAAATGTTGATAATGCTGTTAACTGGTGTTTTCTTTTAATTCCATCAGCATGAAAACATTTCAAGCAAAACAGAAAATACTCCAGTTTTCCCATGTGCCTGTCAGACAGGCATTCTATCACTGAGCTACATGTCTTTCCCTAATTGTTTTTATAACAGGAGACCATTTAGAAAATCACCTTTAAGATGTATGGGGGGGGGCGCTTGGAGGATAGTTCAGCTATCCTGTAAAAGTATGAAGACCTAATTTTGATCAGCAGGACCTACATACAAAAGTAAAACATGGTGGTATGCATTTGTGATCCCAGCAATGAGATCTGGAGACAGGCAAATTGATCCCCGGGGCTCACTGACCAGCCATCCTAACCTAATCAGCAAGCCTGGGTTCCAATGAGAAATCATACCTCAAAAAAAAGTTTATTTTAAGAAAAGAGAAACAAAGTGGGTGGCTCCAGAGGAACTACACCAGAGGCTAACTCTAGCATATATGTGCTTTCACAAACATATACCTACATGGCATGTGAACACACACACACACACACACACACACACAATCTTTTTTATTACTACCCCAAATATCCAAACTGAAGATGCCTTCTAAAAAGAACATATTGAAAAAAGTAAAAAGGTTTCCTCAACACAGAACTTCATTTAAGGACCTTGATGACTATGACAACTTAATTTTCCAGTTTTCTAGCGGTGCCTACTCCCAGTCCATGCGTCCAGAATTGACCTCTTTTGGGGTGTACAGCTGTGTATCTGCCTCTATGAAGCAGCCTACAAAAAAAAATGTTGGAAAATAATCACTGAATTTCAACTGATCTTCCTTATTGACACATATAAGGGAATGTGAAAATCCAGAGGTCACAAATTTGTCACAAAAACTTTGTCTTCATTAAAAAAGATGTGTTTCTTTTCTGTATTTCATGCACTGCCGTAGTTGGAAGGGACTTTTGAGATCATTGTATTACAGACAAGATTGGGGCCAAGAGCATAATTGGCTGGCTCAAGTATTTGATTGACTAGCAATGAAGCACCAGTGACAAGAAAGTGTGATTTGATTCCTATATAATTGTGCTATGATTGATTTTAAAGACCTTTTCAAGAGTGCCCTTTGGTTGTTTTGGTTTTGTTGTTGGTCTTTTGGTTTGGTCTTGCTGTTGTTGTTTGCTGTTGTTATTGTTGACTTTCTTACAGCTAGAGGAAGACATAACCAAAAAAATGGACAAGGATGAGGAGGCTCTGAAGGCAGCTCAGGCTGAACTCAAGGAGGCCCGCCGCCAGTGCCACCACCTGCAAGTAGAGATTGAGTCTCTCCATGCTGTGGTAAGGAAGATCCCAAGAAACTGGCTCATTGTACCCCAGAGACTATGTGATTTCGGGAGAGGAAGGGGCATGGGAAGATAGCTTGCTGGCAGAGCATCTGTCTGCCCAGCATGTACGGAAGAGAGAGGAAAAAGAAGACGCTGTCACTCTGCGGTGGAGGATACCGAATGCTGGCCCCATCCTCGCTCTTTCCCATCCAGTGGCTGTAATCAGCTCACTGGAAGCTCAGTTCACACCTAGAAAATTTCAGTTATACTTGCTCATGCTCTGGGGCTCCCTGACTATTGCTATGAGAAAATGGACTATGTGTTGTTATTGGCTTTCGTTTTCTCACAGCTGGCTTCCTGCATTCATGCCATTGAGATTTCTAAAGGGAAAATTGTTAAGCACTTTCTTAATATGCCTTTTTAAAATTACATTTATTTATTTATGTGTGTGCACATGTGAAGTCAGAGGACAGTTTTTTGTTTGTTTGTTTGTTTTGTTTTGTTTTGTGAGCCAGGTCTCTCTTTCCACCATGAGGGACCAGGGGATTGAACCCATGCTGAGCAATACCTTTATCCACTGAGCATCTCATTGGCTCTTAGCATGCCTTCTTTTATAAGCAGTCTGCTTCAACTTCGACATTCATTATATTTTCAATATTTTACAAAATCAAATAATTCAGAATGACAGCATGTTAATCACAATGTAAAGGGCTTTTTTTTTCCCTTGCCAAAGGAATGATTACAACACTATTTTGAAATACAGAAAGCTATCTGTTTATGTATGTTTTTAAAAATATTCAGTATTGGAGATTAAACCCAGGAACTCGTGCATGCTAAACAAGTGCTTTGCTGTGGAGCCGAATCCTTAGCCCTTGCTGGTGGTGGTGGTGGTGTTGAGATGGCATCTCACAAAATTGCCCAGGTTGGCCTTGAACTGGTGTTCCTCTTTCCTCCACTTCCTGAGTAATAAGCTGTGATTACAAGTGAGTGTCATCATGATCAGCCACTAAATATAATTTTCTTTAAAGAAAAAAAAATGTAAGCTAGGCTGAGGAAGAGGGGCTGCCATTAGCTCAAGGTCAGATTGAACTACAGAATAAACTAGGCCTCGATGCACACACCAGTAATTCCAAGTTCAAGGCCAGCCTGGGCTACATCATGAGACTTTGTCTCAAACAGCAGAAAGGGGGCCGGCAAGATGGCTCAGCAAGTAAAGGTGCTTTGCCAAAAAGCCTGATACCCTAAATTTGATCTCCCATTCTTGCATGATAGAACAAGGGAAAAATTCCTGAAAATTGTCTTCTGACTTCCACGT
Organism: Phodopus roborovskii; assembly: GCF_943737965.1. Classification (NCBI taxonomy): domain Eukaryota; kingdom Metazoa; phylum Chordata; class Mammalia; order Rodentia; family Cricetidae; genus Phodopus; species Phodopus roborovskii. The sequence continues at coordinate 14,672,263 of NW_026125052.1, read as the reverse complement.
GCATACATTCACATACACAAAATAAATGTGAAAAAGAATCAAACTTCAAAAAGAAAAAGTCCCCTTGCATAAGTGAAACATAACTATTATAACCTTTAAAAAAACAAACAAAAAACAAAAAAACAAAAAAAAAAAAAAAAAAAAAAAAAAGTGGGGCTACAGGTATGACTCAGTGCCTTTCCTGTTCAAGGCCCTGGCTTTGATTGCTAATGCCAAAAAAAAAAAACAAAAAACAAAAAAAAAACAAAAATAGGATTGATAGATAGATAGCAGAAGCCCACTCCATGTCACTGGCTCACTGCTGATGATCTGTCAACAGGAAAGGGGCCTTGAAAACTCCCTGCAGGCCAGTGAGCAGCAATACCAGATGCAGCTGCAAGATCTGGAGTCGGTGATTGACAGACTAGAGAAGGAACTGCAGGAAGTGAGATGTGGCATCGAGAGGCAGCTTCAGGAGCATGAGATGCTTCTCAACACCAAAATGAGGCTGGAGCAGGAAATAGCAACATACCGGCGCCTGCTAGAACAGGAAGAGCTCAGGTACCTAAGCCCACATCATTGCACAGGATGGCATGGGGCCACATGCACAGCGCACTGTTGATGCCATCAGAGAAATCAAATACAAAATAAAGCCCAGCACCACCACCACAGCTGTTCACTGAGCCCCTATAAGAAAGCGGAATTAGCACACCCTCCAGGGAGCGTGGACACTGTGCCCAGCCTGCTCAAACCAGCACATTCATAACCAGAGCTGGCTGTTAACAATCCTTGCTCCCTAAGAGGCTTTTCTTAGCTTTCCACTTCCTTCACTGTTTCTCTTTTAGAACTAGAACTTCTATAAATCACCTCCAAAGAAATTTGGCGACTCACACATTATCACCACAACCTGGCCCTAAGGCCCCACCCCCACCCCACAGAGAACACCAGGGGTTGGGGCTCAGCTAGTGGAGGGCTTTCCCAGCATGCACGAAAACCTCAGTTTGTTCCCCAGCATCACATAATCTAGACATGCATGCCTGTAATCTCAGCATTTGGGAGGTGGAGGATGGAAGATCAGGAGTTCAAGGTCATCCCCAGCCCAATAGCAAGTTGGAGAACAAGAACGTTCTCAAAAAATGAAAAATAATGATAATGATGTGATTTTCTTTCAAGCATGGAAAGCAATACTGTTCTGAGTCACATTTAAAAAGCTTCAGGTATCCTGAGATAAAAGGGTGTTAACAGGCTAATTCTTACTCAATATTATATTTTACAACTATTTAAAAGGCCTTAGACTCTTGAACATGGCATTACCACCAGATCTCTATATTCCCATAACAATAAATCTTTGTTCTTGATTGTTTCAGAATTCTGAGTCTTCTGCAGAACCAGATGGAATAAGTTTAGCCTGTGACAAGCCTTGACATTTCTTAAATCCTTCAAAATCATAAATTGAATTCAAAATATACCACTTACTAGTTCAGCGACCTTGGACAAGTTATCTAACCTCTCTGTGCTTCAGTTCTCTCCTCAGCAAAATGGGAATAATATTACCTACATCACAAGATCACTGTGAGGATCTATGAGTTAACATTTGTGAAGTGCTTAAAGCACTATCTAGCACATTGTGATTTTTCTTAAAATGTGATTTTATATATGGTGTGAAATTAATATATTATGTAATAATGATCATAGGTGTTAATTCCTAATCATTAGAAATATTGACAAATTGGTTTTTAACATTTTTATAATTTTCTAAATTTGTGTTATTATATTTAAGATATAAATACAGGAGAATACAAATGAACAATGTTGTTACATAAAACCAGAAAATATAATGAGCAGTTTTATTAAGTAGTATATATTGTAATCCTCTGACTTTTGAGGTCCTACATATTAACATGTTTCTAGCCTCTCCAACCTAAGATGCTTCATTTTCCGAGTATCTAAACAGGGCCCGCATGCCTTGTGGCTGCCCCGCCCCCCTCAACCTCCTCCCACACCCCAAGTCCCTCAGGCTGGCTCCAAATTTGATACTTACTAGTCTCACACAACTCTTTTGATAATAGGTGCATATCTATACAATGTAGAAAACCAGTCTGTATTATTTTAATCCTTATTCTAAAAACCACCCAAACAAACAAAAAGCTAGCTCCTAGTTTCCCTCCACTCTTCTTTATGCCTGTGAGAGTCGCTGGTGACGACTCCGCTGGGCTCATCACTGTCAATGCTGAATGTTATTCCCATTGTGTGAATGTAACAACTTACCTGTTCTTTTGTCTGTTTTCTTTGTGTTTGTTTTTGTTTTGCTACGCAGTGTTGTTTCCATGACTCTTTCCATTTCAGATATTATGGCTGTATCCAAGGAGAGAAAAAGGAAGAAAAACCTACCAGGAGTAAAGTTGGCTTTCTTCTCCCCTCAGGTGAGTTTCCCACACAGTAAACTAATTTGAAAGTAGGCATGTTATTTATGGAGACTGTACGGGAACTTCTCCAAAGCAGCAAAAGCGGGAATTTCAGTACTTCAATGTTGTTGTGACAATCCCCCCCCCATATTCCATTTTCCTTTTTTTTCCAACATTGTAATTCAATGTAACATTTTCACAGCCATTATAAATGAAATAACTTTCTCAACAAAAGTCTCACAGAAGTATGAGAATGATAATGTGGAGACAATGACCAAACAGGAAGTATTAAATGAAAACGTGGTGAAGGAGAGTGCGGAGGCTCATGGCACCATTCAGTAAGTAAAACAGCTCGGACTATGAAAGCTCTAATACAAAACATGATGAAATTCACTTCAACTCAGCAGCTTAGCAGTCTTTTTTAAATATTTCAAATACTTTCAATATATTGTGATTTTTTTCAGACAGACATGGATAAGAGTATGAAAATAATTCACCCTTTTTTCTAAACTAAAACTAAAATCAGAACCTAAGAATTATGTAGAATCCCAGCACTTGGAAGGAAAAGGCAGGTGGATCTCTGTGTTTTGGAGGCCTGCTTGATCTACATAGTAGGTCCTAGAATAGCTGGACTTATATAGCAAGACCCTGTAGAAAGGAAGGAAGGAAGGTGTAGAAATTCTACAGAATTCCACATTAAAGATTAATTTTTAATCTTATTTTATTTATATTTATTTATTTATTGGTTTTTCAAGACAAGATTTCTCTGTGGCTTTGGAAGTTGTCCTGGAACTAGCTCTTGTAGACCAGGCTGGCCTCAAACTCACAGATCTGTCTGCCTCTGCCTCCAGAGTGCTGGGATTAACAGAGTTCGCCCGTCTAAAGTCATATGTGTCAGTTACAAATTCCCCAACCTCGATGTGGAGAGATGGCTGTGGTAAAGAGCACATGGTGGTTCTCAGTCATTCACTACTCCAGTTCCTGGGAATCTGACATCCTCTTCTGACCCTGGGGGGTACCAGGCATGGGCCACTTGGTATACATACATACATACTGACAAAACACACATAAAATAAACCTAAATTGTTAAAATCCCACAACCTATACATTATACATATTCCTATTAATAAATATGGACTGTACATTGTGTCTATTTATTCTTCCATAAAATGTCTAATTTCTCATTTCAGGACAGAGAAAGTGGATGAAGTTATAAAAGAATGGGAAGGTTCATTCTTTAAAGATAACCCCCGATTGAGGAAAAAGTCTGTTTCTCTTCGATTTGATCTCCATTTAGCAGCCACTGACGAAGGCTGTTTACAGAGCAGGCAAGATAATCTACCAGACATCGAAGTCAGGCTTATCATGCGAAGATCATGTAGTATTCCCTCCATCAAACCCCCACCAGCAACCAACTAACCCAAAGACAGTACTTGGTTTATCAGTGACACCAGGGTGTATCTATATTTTTGTATAATGTTAAGATGCTGTGGGCTGTGGCCTCTACAGAGAACACACATAGTAAAAAGTAAAGTTGTTAGGACTCCAAAGATGAGCTTTTTTTTTTTTTTTTTTTTTTTTGGAGAGGGGGTGCTTAAAAATAAATTAGAAATTCAGTGTGGTTTCTGGTTTATTTATCATACAAATAGTTGTTATCCTGGAAAGCTTTATCCAAAACTTGAAGTATAAGGTGGCTTGGTTAAGTCTGTAGTGTCCCTCAATGGCTGAACATCCTCAGGTTAGTGAAATAGCTTGTCTGGATACTGAAGCGTTACACTGAGTTACCCTCCATGGCTTCAGGACCAGCTGGACCTAAAATGTTTGTTCTACTTCTAAGAAGACAGCCACTAAGAACAAATATTAAAGGAGGGGACTCAATATTCTCTTAGGATCTTTCCTTTTGAGACAATCATTTGAACCCTAGGAATTAAGTGGTTTGTCTGTGAGCAATTGTGAATGAAGTATAGAGCACACCTCAATGCTATTTTGATGATTGGTAAAATTGGGGTGCCCTATATCTTAAAGTCCTTTAGAATCAGTGTCTGATTTGCAAGGGAGCCACTTTGTTGAAAGAACTGTAAAGGTTATATCTACACACACAAACGCACACACACACAGCTATACAAACAAAACTTTTACAGCAAATTGAAAAGGTGGTCACCTAGTTACTAGGACAGTTACCAACCGCTCATCATCTGAACTCTTCCATCTGTAAAATGATCTGTGAGAAACATTGGCTATGGCCTTAGAGAAGGTACTCTGTGAACTAGGAGAAAGAGTTTCAGTCATTGTGTGAACTAACAGGATAGTATTGCTAGCTGAGCTAAGAGTGTCTGCAAGACTTGTCTTTTAAATTGTTCAAACTGTAATAAATATAGATGTAAAATATGTTTGTGACTAAGTAATGAGTTGTTGCAATGATTTTTTAAAAACTAATTTGTTTAATGCAGGTACATTTGAGACCTTAAATAATAAATACCTGTTTTAAGATACTAGGTGGTTATAGGATTTTTTTTCCCTAAACAACAGCAAAAAGGATTATAAACCGCTGTTCTTTGTTTCCAGCTGAAGTATCATAAGGGCTATAGCTATGCTAGCATTATAGTGCAGCCTTCAAAATCAATCCCCCTCCATCCCCCTCCCTCTCCACATGTGTGTGTATATATACACACATACACACATATGTATATATGTTGACCAGTAAATATGCTTTAGCCACAAGGAAATTATATCAAGTAACTTTTAATATAATACAGGGATTTAATATGTCTTTTTTTTTTTTCTATTACCTCAGGTCCCTTTTAGCCTGACTTGCTCTATTTAGTAAAAAGAAACAATGCTGTTTTATCAAGGATACAACAGCATATTAAGTGTTTATTCTTGCATAAGCATCTGACCTATAACTGCAACCTATATATAAAAATGTTTCTTTTGGGCTGGAAGCATAGCAAGGTAACAGAGCTTCACCTAGCACAAAGGAGGACTGGGTTTGGACCTCAGGAAAAAAGGGGAAAGTTTCATTCATCACTACATGCTATAATTTTATTAAAGCTATGAAGTCCAATCATACAAGCTATTGTACTGTTTACTGTACTATGCAACAATGATTTCGGTAAGGTGATGCATTTAGTGTAATCTACTGCAGTACGATTAGTACTGGGCATTGTGAAACAACAGCTTGCTAGAGAAATTCCACTGTGCAACTATTGTGTGTATAACATGCAGTACTTGAATTTGTAAATAAGTTTTGTTTGCTATGAAGCACTTTAAAATCGGAATATGAATTTACCAAAGTAAATGATACCACTATAATAAAAAAAAAATTGAAACATGAACTGTAAGGCTGCCTTGTATCTGATCTCTCTTATTCCAAAGATGTCTGTACATGGTTGATCCAAGCAAAGCTAGCCTCACTTGTCACTTGAGGAAGAAAGAAAACTGCACTCACAGTAGATGGTGGGTTTAACTTGATTCACAAGGTAAACTAAGGATGGCATGCTGATGCTTTAAAACCCATCAGGGTACCGGGAGTGCACACCTGTAATCCCAGCACTGGGAAGGCAAAGGTGGAAAGATTTTTAGTTCCAGGGCCAGCCTGAACTATGCAGTGAGGTCTGACAGACACACACACACACACACACACACACACACACACACCTATAAAAGCCTATACTTCTGGAAAGCATGTAACAGCAGACAGCATTGTTTTCGAAGTTCTTGAAGGACTCCAGTCACTGCCGTCACCAGATCATTTATAATCCCCACAGCAACTATACAAAACAATGCTATCCTCTCTTACAGAGGAATGGAGATGCATATTCCTCCATCTCCTGAAAATACTTCAAATGTATGAGTTCATAATGGGGAAAAAAATGAAGAATAATTCCAGCTACTAACAGCTGTAGGATCCTTGTGCAGGCTCTGTGGGTAATTAGTCATGTGAGAGGAGGGCTAGGTCTATGCTTCCTAGGCCTCAAGTTCACACCTGAAGACAAAGAGAAGGCAGCTTGCTTCTAGTTGCTGCCTTCCCCGCCTCACAGCTGCTTGAAAAAAAAAAAAAAAAAAAAAAAGCACATTGAAATGTCTGTCGAGGTACAATTGAAATGTACAATCTTACTTCAATGAAAACTGTCTCTGGGAGTAAAGAATTTGTGAAGGAAATTATAACTGACGATTAAGCAATAGTTCAAAGCACAAGAGGTATTTTAAATTCAATTATTTCAGGAGAAATTATTCCTTCCTGGTAAACTGCCCAACTTGTACTGTTCTGTCACGCCAGTGTGTGAAGGACAAGTGATGTCTAAAGAAAAAGAAATGATTTTTTATACTGAAGTTTAAAGTATATTATTTAAAAATGTTTTTTAATCTATTGCATGTATGTGATAAGTCATTACATTTATTCTGTCTGTATGTGTGCCTGTGGATCACATGGAGCATGTGGAGGTCAGAGGACAACTTATACAGGTTAGTTCTCTTCCATGTGGGTGGATCCTGAAGATTGAACTCAGGTCTTCAAGCTATGAAGCAGGCTTACCAGCTAAGCCATCTTATACATTTTCGAAGGAGATCATCCTCCTTCGTCATCCATTAATTTCACAGATAAGTATCTAAATATATCACCTACTGTTCAAGATGTCAAATATTCCCACCCCTAGACAATGAACTACAGGCAACCAAGGATCATTGGAGCCAGATAGTCTTTCCCAGGGATGAAGCCCTAACTGGTTATCCAACACCAAATGGTCAGCTCTGAAATCATATGATAGGGACACTAAACAGGTTGTGTTCATTTAGCTATGTTTCTCTCTCTCTCACTCTCTCTCTCTCTCTCACACACACACAGAGAGAGAGAGAGAGAGACAGAGACAGAGACAGAGACAGAGAGAGAGAGATGTAATTGGTCTTAATAATAAAAACATGGAGTCAGATATTAAGGGTTGAAAGCTGAAAGACCAGAGAAGTAAAGAAAGGAGCCAGACACTAGAGTTCTTACCTCTACGGAATCTCAGACCAAAATTCCTGTCCCTAGGAATCCTCGTACTGAATGGGCTGAGCTCATCTCCTCCGACCTTATATTCCTCTCCCTACCCAGCCATATTACTTCCTGTCTACACCTCCCAAGTATTGGGATTGAAGGTGTGTACCATCAAGGCCTTGCCTCTCCGGTTAACTAGTGGCCTTGCCTCTCCGGTTAACTAGTGGCTAGCTCCACCCTCAGATCTTGAGGCAAGCTTTATTTGTTAGAGCACAAACTATCACCACACCCAAAGCACAGTGGCCCCTCCCGCAATCTCCTTTTCTACCACTCCACCCCATGAGCCCTAAAGCAGAGAAGTAGCAAGGCTAGAGTTGCCCAAGCAAGAGGACCCTGGATCCCTGATGTGACCATTCATCGGACACACTCTCCTTTAGTCTTTCCGTCCAATGTGCTTTCATTTCGTTAATTTCTACTCATGAGTATGAAAACATTGGGCGACGGAAGAACGGGACAGTATTTTCACTTAACCCTGGCACTGCACACTTCTAAAGACACCTCATTTCCTGTTGTCACAACCAGGATAAGGGCCAACAGGTAGTCCCAGTATTCAACCAGTTTCTCTCAATGCTAACTTTGTCATCTGCTCATGTTTCCTCCACTGTGACTCGCATCAGCTAGGTGTTTCTATACTTCCTATGGTCCCTCGAAATGCTTGGAATTAGTAAAAAGGACCCCTGGAAAGGTCCAGAAAGGTGCCTCCACACACACTTACTGAACACCCAATTACGCGGCTGGCCCTTAGAAACCATGGGTAATTATTAAATTGTCCCGTCCAGATGCCTGAACCTTTGTTTTAAAGACTTTTCAAGATTACAGATGGCCCAGTCCCATAATAACGGGTATCAAGACACAGGACTACAAAGAGCCAAAGAAAGGACTGGCCTGGGAAAGTTCCAGGAGGGCATCACAAAGAAACAGTTGAGCTGGCTACTTGAAAACAGGCGAGGCTAAGCTGAATCGGTTCTCCTGGAAAGAAATGTGAATTGTCACAGGTATGCGACCTGGTGAGAGTGAGCTGACAGCTGCGGACCCTAAGCTCAGAAACCCGTCGCCATCACTCAGCCTCTAGAAGCATCTGGAAAACTACAAAACTCCCGTGTTGCTTTTCGCTGAGGCTGTTGAGGCAGGGAGCCCTGCTGGGCGCCGGCGAGGACCTAATCGCGGCGACCCGAGTCCTCCCCGCCTCCGTCCTCCATACTCCATCCCGCAGCGGCGTACTGAGGACCACAGTACGGGAAACGCCGGGGTGCGGGAGCTGCGTCCCGCCCTCTCCCGGGAGAGGCTCCGGCGTGCCTTCGCCCGGCGCGGGTCTCACACGGCGGCACCCACCGCCTCGGAGAATCCCCGCCGCACTCCCGGCGCAGTTGCTGCCGCCCGGCCGCGAACCAGGGCCCCTCAACGCGGCCCGGCCCGGCCCGGCCTTCTCCGCCCTCCTCGCCGTGACGAATCGGCGCCTGGCTGGGACAGGACCCAAACTGGAAGAGTTCTGAGGAGAGCGTGGAACCCGGAAAAAAATCCTCGGCCGCACTAAGGCTCGCCGCGTCCTCCCTGGAAGGCCTGTTCGTCTGACGAGAGCCGGCCGCGGCCCGCAGAGAAATCCCGGAGCGTGTGGAAAGTGCGAGCGCGGAAGCTCCGGCGCGAGGGGCGGGGCGAGCGCGGGACAAAGGGAAGCGAAGCCGGAGCTGCGGGCGCCTTTTCGGCCCGCGGGTGAGTGTTTCCAAGTGGGTCCGACCCGGTCGGGGAGGGTAGCGAGCTGTGATGCTGCGGCTTGGCGGGACCCCGAGTTCCCGCGGGGTGCTGGGGATCGGGCTCAGCTCCGAGGCGGGAACTAGGGCTGCTGCGGCCTCTCTGAGGCCTAGCGGCGGCGGGGTCGCAGAGAAGCCCCATCCGGGACAGCTGCTCGGAGGCGACACTTGTCCCCTTACCCTGGACCCCGACGCCGGCCGAGCACCGATGCACAACCCCCCCGGGGGGGTGGCAGAAAAGCTCACCCTCAGAGAGAGAGAGGACCTCCGGAAGCCCTCCGGGCACGGCCGCGGGGTTCCTCGCCCACCTGGAAGGTGGTTCCCTTTTTTGGTTCAGGCAGCGACCTAAAGACTCCCGGGGTGGCCTGGTGTGAGGAGTGAACTCTGGGACGGTGTGGGTTGGGTTTAAACCCACCTCTGGCTTTAGACATTTTATCTTAATCGCCCTGAAGCTGTTTCTTCATTTGTAAAATGGGGACAGCTGAATGTATCTGGTAGGGTCGTTGTGAGTAGTGAGCGAGACTGTATTAAGCCTACCTTGTAAGGTAATAATTCAACAAATACTGGGTTCCGTGCTAGGCACTGGGGTCAGATCCACTCTTAAGAGTTTATATTCTTAGCCTAGGAGAGCGATCATTTGAACGTATTAGCAGTGAAGTGTAAGGTAGCAGGGACATTGTTACAGTTTCTGTCGGGGCTCCCCACAGCAAGGCCTACTAGGTGTTGATGGAAGGAAAAGAGGCCTAGGTTGAAAACCTAAGTTGTTTCCACATCAGAACTCCTACCCTGATGATTTGAGGCTTTCCTTAAATGAAATGTGGAAGGAAAACAGAAGTGTTTGTTTTACATAGTGTTGGATGAAAGGTGCTCCAGAAGTCATAGTTTATTCACCTTCTTTCTAAAGATAATTTTTCATCTCTTTATACATTACCATTTGTGGTGTGTGTAGAGTAAGGATCGAGCTCACATCTGTCCATGTTGTGAGCTGGTAATACTATGACCAAATTTGTGAAGAATTGAGCAGGGTTTGAGCAATACAGTAATAAATTAAACCATCCCTCCTCTCTTCACGACAAAACCTAGTCATGTTGGCATGATGTGTAAGGGAAAATGCCGTTAATCTTTGTGACCAGATAGGAATACAGAGAAGTTGCAATTATTCTACCCAGATAATTTATCAAGAAAGTACCGGAGATAATTTCTAAAATGGGCTGTAAAGGACCAAGAGTTGTCCAAGTAGACTCTAAAAGTTTATCCCAGCACTTATGAAACTATTTACCAATAAAAGACAATGTAAAGTTCATTGTCATACCAAATTATCTTCCAGGAATAGGACATTGTTCTGCTTCAATAAAAGATGTCCCTAAAAGAAGCAGAGCCACTGATTAAGGATTTGTCAGTATCTGGTAGGCCTTGTTGGGGTCACCCTGATAATACATCACATTCTATTGTCATTATTTTTTTTTTACCAGTCTAAGTAAACGTTTGCATGGCATCAGCAAAATGTTTTCCATACAAGACGTGGCTCAATATCATAAGCAAAAATTTAAAAATCCATCTCTAATATAACTCTAAATTTCCCAGTAACTTATTCTCATCATTTCTGATCAATCAAGGACTACAAGAACTAGTTAAAAATATGCAAAAGGCTTGATTACTAGTGAATAACAGTGAATTTTGCTCAGAATACCAATCAAACTACCCTATTCTTTAGGAAAACATTCTCTTATGCTTGCTGAGTTTTGATTCTCTTTTTTTTTCTTTTTTTTCTTTTTTTTTATTTTAGTGTCTCAGATTCATTCTTAAGGAACTGAGAACTTAATCTTCCAAAATGTCAAGTAAGTTTCAATTTTTATATTTATCAATCTGTGTTAATACAAGACGAATGCCCTAGCGAATGGAAATTCCAAAATACTCTCATTTTTTTTTTCTTCAAAACAGGACCATTGGTAGTTTTGTTGCATAGTATTATATCTCAGTTGTTTACAAGAAGTTATTTATTTTCTTTCAAACAGAAAGACCATCTTATGCCCCACCTCCCACCCCAGCTCCTGCAACAGTAAGTTTTAATTTTCTTGTTAATGTAATAGCCAAGTCTGGCCTTGATACAAAAACCCAGATGTCTTCCAGTGACAGTCACTCAGTCATTACAGTCACAAGATAGGAAATTCAGCTAAAAATTAGCTCTTCCTACTAAATAAAATAATTCTTCTCATCCTACCTTGAACCAAACCCTACACCTAAAAATACATACTATGAGCTTCCAACCTCCTGTGCTCTGCTTTTTCCTAATGGGAAATGCGTAAAACACTTCTTTCTTGTTTTCCTTGTTAAAGAGTCTTTAAGTTGATTGAGTAAATACTCATTCTGGCATTATTTATTCTTTTGTTGTTGTTGTTTTTAAACCTAACCTTCAACTGGTTACATTTTTTTTTTCTCACTCTAAGGGCTAGGAACATAGCTGAGTGTCAGAGCAGCTGTGTGCTCAGAGTGTGCAAGGCCCAGGTTGGAACCCCAACAACACAAATTTTTTAATTAAACTTTCTTGTCTGTATATAAAATTTTTCACATTAAATAAAGTTTCTAGTTCTGAAGATAACCACACTCATCATAAATCTTATTTTCAAGCTGTTCAAGTTAGGATTTCATTACCTGTGGGTCAGAACTTGCTACTGAATTTTGTTCTTCTCCATAAATTATAATGATTGGCTGACTGACCTGTTTCCAAATGTCTAATGGTAGGAATTGTTTTTACCCAGCAAGCTCTAGCCCAGCTTGATCAGCATGTAAAATAATTGTCCAGTCCACAGTTCAGATTTAACACAAGTATACAGGCCCTTGTCGAAATGCTAAAAACCACTTAACCATATCCTACAAAATCAGAATCAGGGTTATTTTTGATTTATTTTGTTTTGTTTTGAGACAGGGTCTCTATGTAGCCCAGGCTGACTTCGAAATGGTGATCCTTCTGCCTCGGCCTCCCAGGTCCTGGGATTATCAGCATTCCCAGCCCAAAATTAGTTCTTTAATGTCTGCTAGATCTTCCTCCCATGCCCTCCACCAACTAATTTCAGGCTAGTTTCCTTTTATTACTAATGAGTTCCTGTATCATTTTGTTTTCTCCACTAGGTAATTAGTGTGACTTACTAACCCATAGGTGAATGTTTTAGTTACATTTATCAGCAATTTGTTTTTCCTTAGATGCTCTTTTTAAAAAGCATATCATACATTCTTACATTCACTTCATGTAATGTATAGTCTGTAAAATTGCTTCCAGTAGACTGTGAAGTCTTGTGCTTCGTTATTTTCTTTCTTAAAGAACACCTCTTACCACCATCTCCATCACATACTCATGGTTGTGTCCAGATTGAGTTAAGCGATTGAGAGCCTCCCCTCAAAGATATAACTAGGCCCCTCGACTTTAGATATGGTATAATTACAGTATGATAGTTTCATTTTTTTTAATTCCCCTATTTGCTTACATTATTGCTTCATATTGAACCTGTAACTCGTTCTTTATGCAGTGTCTGGAGGTATCATTTTTATATAAATACTGCCTCCAATAGTGTACAAACTTACTATTATTGAGATAAAGATATTTAAAAAACCAGGATCCCCTTCTGAGTTTTCATACAAAGAAGGGGATTTTTTTTTTTTTATTCCCTCATACCATAATTTCACATTTTCACACAAAATGCAGAAACTAGGGTTTATAACATCTAGCAGAATGGATATGAAATGAGTTAGTCTCTCTCTCTCTTTTAATTCCATTGCTTTTATCATCACCACCCACTCCCTCCACAGCCACCACTCAGATGAACCACTCTGTAATATGCACTTCTTTGGTGCCTTACTATTTCATCTGTGTTTTGCTACTTAAATATGCCTAATTTGCGTCTTTTCTAACTGTGGGCTATAATTAATCACTCTGTTCTCTAAAAAAATGTAACATGTACTGCCTGCTTGAATGTCTTTGGATACTTAAGATATGTACAAGGGCATGTTTTAGGAAATGGCATTTATTTGTGACAACTGGAGTTTAGTGGGGATGTGTCAAGTGTACTTTTGTAGAATTCAGTAGAGCTATGTTAATTGCATGTAAAATGACATTGCTATCACTTGTTATGATTGAGTTTTACTAAGTAAACTATACACTTTGGTCTCTTTACTACATTCTTTTTATGCATTATGCCTTGATTTTATGAACATTGGATGTCATTGTATTAACCACAAGGCCACAATTACATAAGAACCCATTTGTGATTATATGAACACATAATTCACAAAAATCAAGAATTTTGTCGCTGCAGCCAGCAGTTGTATTTGGAAAGGCTGAGAGCCTTCAGGAAATCAGATGAAAAAGAAGTTCAAGTCTGTCAACTAAAAAAAGTAGTTCCCACTAAAATTAAATGCATAAACTGTTCATGATTACCTATGGAAGATGGACCAAGAAGAGCTGGAAGAGAAAGCCTATGAAAGAAAGACTGGGTTAACGATCAGATAGTTCCCAGTATGCAATCTATGCATTCCTTACAAGTCCTCGTTTTGAAATCATGCATGTGACATCCATTGACTCCAGCATATGTTCTTTCCTATTGACAATTCCTGGCTTCCTGATTTGAGTCTCTTCTCATTTGTCACCTATAAAATTATTTAAAGCTGTCTTTGAAAAGCAGATCCATTTCTTGTTTTTTGTTTTTAGTAAATGAGTGCATTGGTGGCATCCACATAACTGTCCAATAAACCATGTTTCGTTTGCATGTAGTGTTTTCAGACTTAAATTTACCATACTTGAAGCTTTCTCATCCCAGACATCACAGATTGACAAGTTGTTATCTCATACTGTTGACCATGAAATAGCTGTAGATGTTTGAAACTGCAGTGTGATGTTTTCCTCAGACACAAAACACAACATACTCAGTCTCACAAGCATCCTTAACCCTAACCCACCGAGGAGAAGAGGGAAAGAAAAGAAACACACAAACGCACGCGCACATGCAAGCACAAACATACTTGCAGGCTGGTTTCTCAATTTAAAAAAAAAATTCTTAATTTCCTCAACAACAAAAAGAACAATTACAACACATCATTGCTTGTTTAAATTCAGGTTGCTTTTGCATGCCATATGCAGATCATTTTTCATTTCTGTGTTTTCCTCGTTTGAGCTCATTTCTCATTCGTGTTTTTGTCTCATTTGTTTCCATCAGCAAATGCCCAGCACACCAGGGTTTGTGGGATACAATCCATACAGTCATCTCGCCTACAACAACTACAGGCTGGGAGGGAACCCGGGCACCAACAGCCGGGTCACGGTAGGAGAATCAACTATTACAGCCTCCGGCAAACAACTGGAATTGACCAGAAATGCCTCCAGAGTTAGGTCCTTTTGAATCAGAAGCACAGCCATTTAAAAAACAAAAAAAAAAGTGCAGACTGGAATATGTACTTGGAAGAAAAGAAATCCATTCTGTTTGGTGATCAGTAGGGTACTATATATGTAAACAAATCTAGAATTCTTTTGGTTAAAATATTTTATGTCGTGAAGAGTATCTTTTGTTGTTTAAGGTAATTGGCGTTACTCTCAAGGATGTAGTTTATTAAGGAATGCTGGGACTTTAGACCTGACTTCCATCTGGACTGGAAAGCTTTGGGCAGACCTGCTCTCAAACTTCTACACTCAGTTATTTGTCTTTTGGATTTAGTAATTGGCCTATCTGAGACTCATTTCTTTCCAGTTTAATACAGAAAAAAAAAAATTACTGTCACCTAAAGAAATTTCAGGATAAAACTTGAATTAATTCTAGGTGTTAGATAAGTACACCTAGAATTGTTGTGAGAAAGATGATTCCTAAAAGCTGGGATGTTTCATTTAAGTGGTCCAACTAAGATAATCAAAACTGGATGACATACTTTAAAGCTTTTATCTTTTATCAAACTCCAAGGAAATTAAGGTAATAAATCCAAAAGTCAAATAACCTCCATTAGAATGTGGTGTTGGTGAGAATATATACAACACAGAATGGCTGTAAACTTTTTAATGTCTGGTTTTCATTTGCTGTATTCATAAAAAAGAAATGTAACTCAAAAAAAAAAAAAAAAAACCCTCTCACCCTGTAGTAATGCTATAGTTGAAAACTCGTCACTATCAAACCATGTGTCTATCTTGATAAGCACATTGCTTAGCTTGATAGGTTTTGTATGTCTAAATTTTCCATTGTTTCTGCATAATTTGTACTTCATAAACATGTCAAGTTCTATGTGCCATGCGTATGTCACAGTATCTGAAAAGGATTCTGACAAAATATGTTTATGTGTGCATTGTGCAATGCATACAGTTTCTATGTGCAGCAGTACATATTTTTCCCTGGCCTAAATGTGTTGTTTCACAAGTGTAATGAGTGGCAAGGTTATCAGATGAAAAAGAACATTCTGATGCTCACAGTAAGCAGAATTAGTTTTGGATTTTTGTGTTCATGCAGAAATTTATTTATAGGTAATTAGAAAGAATGATCATTCTCAATGGCTCCATACAGTGAGCTCTTGGTGGCCATGCTAATGGAACAGGAGTAGTCACTGTCATAGCTTGACTTTGGGTTTGTATAAACAACCAGTTCTTAATGTGTATATAGCTGAGAGGCTTCTGTGTTGGTACAAAGTAAGGTCATTCAGTAGAAATCTTACTAGAAAAAGGAGAGTGCACTCATTTTCTGGGTCTATACTGTTCATGTGTCTTTAACCCTTTCCCTTCTGGGGGATAGAAGAACTCAGAATGCAGAGTGAGCTCTAGTCTTTGGTGTAGGGAGTGGGCTCTAGCCTTCAGTAGGAGAGTGAATTAGGAGTGAGAAGTTTGGTGTTTGCCTTCTTTGTAGTTGTTTCTTCTGTTACCACCAGACTGATGTGATCAAATTGCTAGAAATCTGGGCACTAGCATTCTCTTATAACCCTGACTTACTGTTTTGGGACTCAGTTGGTCATAAAAAGTGTTTGTAGAGAATGACCCCAACGATGGACTACTTCGTGAGGAATGTTCCTGTTGAGTAAATTGTTAGCTATAAATAGCCATAGTGATTTGATGGAATGATTCTGTGAATCCCATGCAAGAGCTTTGTTACATGTCGGTTGTCTTCAGATAATAAAACACTTAGGTACCAGATTGAGACCTTTGGAGGGCTTAGGATAGCTTTAAGTGCAGCCCACACACCTGATCACTTTATTCAGATAGTAGTTCGCATTCTCCAATATACAGGTTCAAAAACAGATTGAGACAAAGTGTTGTCTTCTTGTTGGTAGAAATCCTGTCTCCAGAACAAAAGAAACTTTAATTGAGAAACAACAAAAAATTCTCATGTGCTATCCAAGATAACTTGATCACAAAATCATGGACTTTATCCACAGATGGAGTAGGACCTAACTCTTAGATAAGAACAGTTTTAACAAGTTTCCCCACTTCCAATTCATTGCAAGTGGGAAGAGAGAAATTGCAGAGATGGAGAATTGGTGCTACAGGTGGATTTCATGATAGCAACAAGGATAAGTCCTCATGGAAAAAGCAAGGTTGAGCTCTCCAGAATTGTGCTCCCAGACCACTTAGCCAAAGAGTCGACTAGTTTTTCATTACAGCATACAATGACTGTTTCTAGGTGGCTCTTACCAAGAAAGGATGAGATAATGTGCTCAGGGCATAGTAGACGATGTCTCGGACATTTAGAAAGATGCTAAGCAAGTTGGTGATATATGATGATCCCAAACCTACTGGAATTTCACTTTACTATTCTTAAGGAATGGGCCAAGTGTTGTTTTGTGGTGTTATTTTGTTTTTGTTTTTTATTTGTAATTTTATTCAGGTACCTTTCTTTGGGAAAGGAGGTGAATTAGCAAATCTATTAATATTCTTTGGAAGATGTAAGCAAATACAACTAAACATTTTTAACTGTTTTAATTCCTACTTAAAGTTTGAAAAGTAAACATGTTAGAATTTTTACCTGTTAACAGTATTTTGGTACCTTCAAATCTGGGCGCAACTTTTTTTTTTTTTTTTTTTTTAATTTATTTATTTATGTGACCCACTTTGTGTTCCAAAAGTTTGTTTGGGATCTGGGCTTAAAATGTTTTCTAATTACATGCTGTGTTGAGAAGCAGACTTTCCATGCATAAGGTTAGCCATGTAGGACTCTGACTTCTTAGGGTTCCTGAACCATGAGGCCCACTTGATTGGCTACTCTAACCACTGTGATAGTTTCTGTCCACATGTGTCCCTTCATTTCACCACCCACTGCTGGCTAAGACCAGATCTGTGTGGGGTCAGAGCAGCAAGGACTTGCCAGTGTGTGTGTTGATAATTAGAGTGAAGCAAGCCATCCTGTCCCCATTCTGGCAGAGTCACTATCAGCCACTCCCCCCCCACCCATGTTGGAGCCAAGTGTGATAGACCATATTACTTCTTATGACTCCCTCATCAAAGCAGTGATATGAAGAGAAGATATAACAATCAAAACCAGGTGTCCTTGAAGTAGCAGCTCCATACAGGGCATCTGCCAGAAGTCACCTGGTGTCTCCTTGCCTGTAGCATCCCCCATAGACAGAACCAATCACTGTACACTCTGGTTGCTCCCTCCCTCACTTTTGCTCTCACCGCTGTCCTCACTGCCCTTTTGAAAATAGTTTGTGTCTTATCTTTCCTTGTCCTCATTTCTTCTCCACAAAAGCAATGTTGTGGGATGGGCCTCAAAAATAACCTAAGCGAGGCCCAGCCAGAGTCTGCCAGTGCTCAGCGCCTAACAGGCGTCTTTATTTCTATGTGGCAATCTGATGAGGACAAGAACCTGTAAGAAAACCACTGCCTCAAGACTACTAGACAGAAAATTACAAGATAATGTAAAACCTTAAGAGAAATAAGTATTTCTAAAGGACATATTTTTTTTCTTTTTAAATATATTTGCTAGATTTTTAGTTACCTCCTGTTTTTTATTGGGTTTTTTTTTTTTTTTTGTTTTGTTTTGACCTGGGAGGTGGTCTTTGTATTTGGATGGGGTACAATCCTGCGTGATAACAAGATCCCCTGTAGGCAGTGTGTGTGTGGTAAGTGCTAAGTGCTCAGAGTCTACAGATATCTAATGTTGACTGTATGCATAATAGTAACTGAGCAAATTAAAGGACACCAGGTAATGTCCTAAATGTGAGGCATTTGGCATGTAACCCCATTTTCAGTGTATGGTTATGTATAATATTTTATTCTTGCAGCCAGGTTGTCAAACAGTGGAAATAAACTGCTAAGTAAAACATTAAATATTACCTGTTTAAAATCATTTTCTTTTGATATAAACATTTCTGAATTTGCAGTGATATCTATTTTCTTTGGAGAAAATATAAGAATCTTGTATCCATGGACGAGTAGAAGAAAGGCGCATTAGAATTTTTAAGAGACTTTCTTTTCAGGTGCTAGTGAACTCCTTACAATTGAATAATGCATGTATTTATCTCTTTTACAGGCATCCTCTGGTATTACGATTCCAAAGCCTCCAAAGCCACCAGATAAGCCGCTGATGCCCTACATGAGGTACAGCAGAAAGGTGTGTACCAGGGATCAGGACCGGGCAAGAGCCCCTGCCCTGCTGACTCAGACTGTCCGTGCCATTTCAGACTGGCTTGGCATCTTCCTTACACATATTTGGGGAAAGGATTTAAAAACTTGTATTTTTTGTTTTGTTTTGTTTTGTTTGAGACAGGATTTCGCTGGGTATCTTTGGAGCCTGTCCTGGAACTCACTCTCTAGACCAGGCTGGCCTTGAACTCACAGAGATCCACCTGCCACTGCCTCCTGAGTGCTGGGATCAAAGGCGTCCACCACCGCCACCCGGCCAAAAACTTGTAATTTTTAAAGTGATTTGTTCTGATTTCAGAATTCTAGAACTTGAATCCAAGAAGAACATGGTTAAATAAAATGCTAAAATCTTTTAAACAGATTAGGGAGCCATGAAAGTAATATTAATATCTTTTGGAGACTATTGAGACATGTGGAAAATGTTAATTAGAAAAACAAATATAAGATTATATAGATTGATATTTTATTTTTTCTAAAAATAAGTCTGGGATGTAGCTTAGTAGTAAAACATTTGCCTAGCCTACATATAAGAGCCTTTAGGATCAATTCTAAGAGCACAAAATTAATAAGTATACTAAAAATATTATTTTGATCATAATTATTACATATATGTTTGATGTGATGCCTTTGTATTATACAAGTTAACTGCTTCTAAATTCTCATGAACTGTTACAGATATAGTCTTAATTGTTTGGTCAGTTTGCTGTAAGTGTGTACTGTGATTAATGATGTTCTTAAATTATCAGTTTCAAGTATTTATGAGTAAAATGACATGGTGTATGAGATAAGCCAGCTCTTGGCAGTTTTAAAGCAGGCTGATTGGTACATACTAGTTTGATACTGCCTTCTCTGCTTTTGTTTGTGTTTAAAGGTTTTCATAGTAGAGTATTTTTAAATGATTATATTCTTAGGCATTAATATTGAGTTTTCAACTGTTGACTTTTAAGGTCTGGGACCAAGTAAAGGCTTCCAACCCTGACCTAAAGTTGTGGGAAATTGGCAAGATTATTGGTGGCATGTGGCGAGATCTCACTGATGAAGAGAAACAAGAATATTTAAACGAATACGAAGCAGAAAAGGTAGGGGGGGGTACATAAAATATTTTAAACATAAATAAAATATTTTATTATTTATGAAAGAAATATAAGGTTTGACCAGAAAGCTGAGGCAACACTGAGGTTCTGTCCACCAAGCTCTTCCACTCACCTGACATCTGAACCTTGTGTTCTCTGTTCAGAGAGATGACTGTCCCGACACCATGCTTTGCCTCATGCCCCTGACATTCAGATGGTCAATGCAGGCACACACGGTAGCTTCTAAGGTGCACATTATAAAACCAACGCCCCTTTCAATTTCAGATAGAGTACAATGAATCTATGAAGGCCTATCATAATTCCCCTGCATACCTTGCATATATTAATGCAAAAAGTCGTGCAGAAGCTGCATTAGAGGAAGAAAGTCGACAGAGACAGTCTCGCATGGAGAAAGGAGAACCTTATATGAGCATTCAGCCTGCTGAGGATCCAGATGGTAAGGGGAAATGTACATTCTCTCTGAATTAAAATAGTAGGCTTTTATTCTTTTAAATGGAAAAGTGTAATTTTAAGTTATTTCAATAATAGGATTTTTGTGTATGACTTTCTCATGAGAAAAATACTCTTTAGAGTATGTAAAAATGATTAAAGTGGGGGAGCTATATCTATTACTTTTCAAAGTCTTTGTACTCAGAATATAAGATTTATTTGCTTCTCAAGACAAGGTCTCACTGTGTTACTCAAGATTTGCCTTGAACTGATGATTTTCCAGTCTCAGCCTCCAAATCCTAGACCATAGGCTTCTGCTGACACACCCTAAGCAGCACTGTGGTCTTGTTTGTTTGTTTGTTTTGGGTTGGGTTTTGTTGTTGTTTATTGTTTGGTTTGGTTTAGTTTGGCTTATTTGGTTTGGTTTTTTGAAACAGGGTATCTAAACCTATATAGATAGCCCTGGCTGTCCTGGACTGGAGCTCACTGTGTAGTTCAAATTGGCCTCACAGAGATCCGCCTGCCTCTGCCTTGAGTGCTGGGATCAAAGGTGTGTGCTACCTTATCCAGCCTACTTATTTTGTAAATATTTAAAGACACTCCATTACATCTAGTCATTTTTTGTTTGTTTGTTTGTTTTGTTTTTTAATTATGTGTGTAACAAGACTGCAGGTTTGTACATGTGAGTGTAGCACCTGAGGAGGCCAGAGAATGTGTCAAATTCTCTGGAGTTAGAGTTACAGGGGGTCAGGAGCTAGAAATTGAACTCTGGTCCTTTAAAAGAGCTGTACATGCTCTTAATTGCCACATCCAATCTTACAGATAACCTGAATTTACTGAATTAGAGGCTCTTAGGTGCAAAAATTAATGAGTGTGTCGAAGCATTGTAAAAACTTAATTCAAAATCCAGTATGAATTTGAGAGTACCACTTATGAGATCACTCGTGAATGCCTATCATATATTACATGTAGACAGGATATCATGTATTACACATACATTACTCACAGATGAACAGGCTTCCTAATTAGGATTCCATGTGCAGATTACTCTCCTGGCCTCCCAGCCAGGCAGTCTGCAGCCTCAAGGGGCCCCTTTGATAGCCACCTCCCTTTAGGAGCATGCTCATCCACATACTTAGCATAAACATTTACTTGTCTCTGTGTCCTACTGCATGGTGGACACCAAGATGGTAAATTAAGATCCCACTTAAACATACCAGAGGGAGTTCTTTAGAACTTTAAAAGAGGGTTATAGAGTGGAGGAGGTTATAATTGCACCAAAAGATAGGAATAAATTCAGCTCAGAAGGAGGAAGAATTAGAAATGAGTTTCAAAAGGATTCATTGGAGTTACTAGCAAAAGTTCTCATAAATGTAGTAGAGTGTAATAAAATGGAAACAGGAATTTAATGTTACGCATAGGCACTACTCAAGGTTTATATGCAGACTTCAATTATCCAGATGAAATGGTTGATGCAAGAAAGACATGACTAAAACAAGGGAAGAGCAAGTAAGCCTGAAAATAGCTGGGAGAATGGAAATCTATATAGTAGAAACAAAGGTTGGCAACACAGAAGCCATATGTAGAAAACACAATATTTCCTAAGCAAATATAACAGCAGGAACTAAGTTTGAGAGGCTCTTACATGAGCAGTAACATGGAATGTAATAATTAAGCTATATTAATATAATGTGACCCTGTACGACAGTGGTTCTCAACCTTTCTAACACTTCGACCCTTTAATACTGATCATGTAGTGAGCCCCCACCATAAAATTATTTCATTGCTACTTCATACCTGTAATTTTGATATTGTTATGAATGTAAATATCTGATACACAGAACATTTGACATGTGACCCTGTGAAAGGGTCCTTTGACACCACCCCATCCCCACCCCGGGAGTGAAGACCCACAGGTTGAGAGCCACTGCTCTAAGACTTGAGAAGTAGAAAAATGTACAGAAAACCAAGAGATGGGAGCCACCCATCAAAAGATGAAGGCAGCATCTGCTACCTTCTTAGAGAACTGTCAGAAGGTTCACAAACAGACCTTGATTCACCAAGACAGTGAAGGCTTTTAAATGACTCTTGAGAGACCATTGTGTGCAGCATTCAGGCCTCTGTAACAGGATTCCTTAAGCGTGGTAACTATACCTCTGTGAGACACTAAGGATTGGATGGTGCCATGACAACCTTTATTTCTATCTATATTGGAAGGAAAACTTGATTTGTTTGATGAGTTAATGTAAAAAAAAAAATAATATTACATAGATATTAGTACAGACGGCTACGAGTTATGTGAAGCCAATAAAGCAAGTTAAAGGAAACACCTGTGTTACTAGAAATAAGCACACACTTGTTATCCCAGCACTTGAGAAACTAAGGCAGGAAGGATAATGCAAGTTTAAAGCCAGCCTGGGCTACACAGTAAATTTTGTCTCAAAAAAAAAAATCACACACCCTGGGGCTCAAGAGATGGCCCAGTAGATAAGTGTTCTTGCTGTGCAAGCACAAGTTCACATCTCCAGTACACATGCATGTAAGAAGCCAAGCATTGGATAGCTGGCATATGCCCATAACTCCAACATTAGGGAGCTGAAATGGGCAGATTCTGGACCCATGATGGGCAGTTAGCCGAGTCAAAATGTTGAACTTCTGGGGCAGCGAGAGACAGACCTTGTCTTAAAGAGATAGAAGAAGACACCTATCATTCTCTGGCCTCCACATTCATGTGTACATATGTGTGCATACCTGAGACTGACATGCATGCATGCATCACACACACCAAAAATAACACAAATGTGTGTTGTATGTGCCTAATAACAGCCATGTGCATGTTTATAAATTTAGACTCAAGTATCTCTGAGTGTGTGTTGTATGTTCCTGTGTGTGCCAATGTTGGCTATCCTCCTTCTTGTGATACAGTTGGGTATGGTGTATGCCCTGTACTTCCCTGTGCTGGCACATGTGGAGGTTGGAGTACAGCCAGAGTTTCTTGCTGTTTGGCTAGAGTGACCATTGAGCCTTCTGAATTTGCCACAATCAGTGTTTCCTTACTGTTGGCCGGGACCCAGATTTAGATCTTCGTGCTTGCCTGGCAAACCCTTTATCAAGTGAAGCCTCTCCTAGCCTTGAAATCAAGTTGTGGTTTTTCTTTCTGTAACATTAGTTTAGGTCTTTACCATTTTTAATGTAATAAATCATAAGTACTGCCTGGAAAACTAAATATTGCTAGAGAAGATGGTGATGTTATTTTTACAGGTGGATATTTTCATTAATTTTAACAGCTGTGATAATAATACTACCTATTTATAGTTCAGCATTTATCAAATGCCTTCAATCATTACTGGGAGAGAAACATTTGCTAGAATTTCTTTTTTGTTGTTGTTGTTTGTTTTTTTGTTTTTGTTTTGTTTTTTATTTTTTCGAGACAGGGTTTCTCTGTGGCTTTTAAGCTGTCCTGGGACTAACTCTTGTAGACCAGGCTGGTTTCGAACTCACAGAGATGCACCTCCCTCTGCCTCCTGAGTGCTGGGACTAAAGGCATGCGCCACATAAATACACCCTTCACTTTTGGTTTCTTTTTTGTTTTTTTGTTTTGTTTTGTTTTGTTTTGTTTTTCAAGACAGGGTTTCTCTGTGTAGCTTTGGAGGCTGTCCTGGGAACTCACACTGTAGACCAGGCTGGTCTCAAACTCACAGCACTTGCCTCTGCCTCCCAAGTGCTGGAATTAAAGGCATGTGTACCTGTATTTGGCAGAATTTCAAGTACTGCAGGCTTCACATAGATCCCAGAGCTAAAAGAGATATGAACATATATTGTGTTTTAACCAAACCTCAGACACAAATCATCCCTTAGTACAGTGGTCTCAATCTTCCTAATGACCCTTTATTAATACAGTTCCTTGTGTTATGACTTCCAACCATAAAATTATTTTTGTTGCTACTTCATAACTAATTTTGCTACTGTTATGAATCACAATGTAGATATCTGATATGCAACCCCTGTGAAAGGGTCATTCGGTTATCCACCCTGGGGGTATGACCCAGTTTGTGAACTCCTACCTACAAGCTTTATGGAGACAACATTTCAGATGGCTGTGTCTTCTGTCTCTGTGTGGTTCTTACTGCCCTGACTCCCCTGATGCTGGGCAAATCCACTTGGTAGGACACTGAGGGCCACACTTGATAATTGCTTGTTAACATTGTTCTGGTTACTAGCCACCTAATTTCTAGACCATTTCCTTCATTCCAGATTATGATGATGGCTTTTCGATGAAGCATACAGCCACTGCCCGTTTCCAGAGAAACCACCGCCTCATCAGTGAGATCCTCAGTGAGAGTGTAGTACCTGATGTGCGGTCGGTTGTCACAACAGCTAGGATGCAGGTCCTCAAGAGACAGGTCCAGTCGTTAATGGTCCATCAGGTAAGGGCAGAAGCATTCGCCATAATAAAAGGGAGCTGTGCCTGATGAGAGGACCATTCCTCAAGTTTAGTAAGTTTGTCATTCAAAGCTGTAATGAAACATTGTAGTATATCTTTTAAAAGATGGGTGCAAACTGAAGAATTTTAGGGCACCCCATCAGCCTTTGCTGCTTTACTATAAAATGATTTTCCTAAAAAATTTACTCATTAACTTCTTGTTAACAGTAGTCTTTCCTTATGTTACATTTTTAAAATAATAGCTAGATTTTATACTACTAATTTTTTTTTTAATCCAAAATCAGTGGACTGTAGAGATGGCTTAGTGGTTAGGGGCATGTACTTTTCTTCTGGAGAACCTGAGTTCATTTCCTAGAACCCATGTGAGGTGGTTCACAACCACCTGTAACTCCAGCTCCTGGGAACCCAACACCCTCTTCTGGTCTCCCTGGGCATGTACACTTGTATACATACCCACATACACATAATTAAAAATACACAATTATACTTTAGAGCATAAACTAATTTTAAAATTACATTCTTTGTGTGCTTTACATCTGCCTTAGAGAAAACGTATAATGGTATATAATCTGATCTGATACCTTGCAGCGAAAACTAGAAGCCGAACTTCTTCAGATAGAGGAACGACACCAGGAAAAGAAGAGGAAATTTCTGGAAAGCACGGATTCCTTTAACAATGAACTTAAAAGGGTACCTATTCCATTCATTGACTGCCTTTATCGTGTGCCTGTTGCTCTGTTTTTTTCTTAAAGTAATGTTGTTATTATTGAGTGTTGATCACTTTAAAACAATAGTAACATCACAGTGTAACTTGCACTGTCTTTATAAAAATTATTCCCATTTTCTGGAAAAATTACAATAAATTTGTAATGTCATGTAGTATGCATTTAAGTCATAGGCCCACAGATGATAGAGCCCTCTAATGCTTTTGTTTAAAATCTTTATAGTCTTGAATTGTTTTCACTTTATTGTAATTTATTCATAGATGTCTTCATTAGATGTAGTTCAGTTGGGGCTGGTGCTGTGCACCTTTGATCCCAGGTAGAGGTAAGAGAATCTCAATGAGTTCAAGGCCAGCCTGGTCTACATAGTGAGCTCCAGGACTACATAGAGACCCTGTCTTGAAAAAAAACTTAAAAAGTGAATGAATGAACGAACGGAATGTTTGGTAGATGAAATGTGAGTGAAGCATCCTAAGGCTAGCCCAGTCCTGGACAGTGCTCCCAGCAGCCTCTGCATTTCCATATCTGGTGTGCTACTAGAGTACAGTTTGAGAACAAAACACTGCTTTGTTTTTCTCCCTCGTGTAAATACCATTATTAAGCCAAGAAACAACTCACCTGACTCCAAGTTTCAAAGAAGAAAATGTTGCTAAGAGTTCTCTGATTTGTTTTTGACTAGTTATGCACTCTGAAGGTAGAAGTAGACATGGAGAAAATTGCAGCTGAAATTGCACAAGCTGAAGAACAGGCCCGCAAAAGGCAAGAGGAGAGGGAGAAGGAGGCAGCAGAGCAAGCCGAGCGCAGTCAGGGCAGCATCGCCCCTGAGGAAGAGCAAGTGGCTAACAAAGCCGAGGAGAAGAAGGATGAGGAGAGCATCCCTATGGAGACAGGTAAGCAGCTCCTTGGTACCGGGACATATGAGGACTTTTGACAGCTGGCTTCTGACCTCCCTTTCTGGATGCTTTGCAGCAGCCATGCCCTTTAGTTAATCTCTGTGACTTTCCAATCTCACTCTCCAAAGTAGACACCCCACTGCTGTTGCTGTTGCTGGCACAACAGGGCAGCATGGTGTCTCAGCCTTGTGGTCTGAGCTCTTGTACCCAGGTGGGTACATGTGGCTCTGGGGACAGACAGAAAGGGTCTCATCCCTTTCCCCATCGCTGTGACCTTACTGGGCGTTTTAGCTCAATTCTTCATTTGAACAAGTACCTGCCTCTGAATGCATTCTGGTACTGGATTTAACATAGGAGTAATAGGCAATAATATTTGAACCTTTATGGCTACCATTTACCTAAGATGTAATCATCATTCTCAAGATTTGTTGTCGTTGGTGTCCTAGGACAGCACAGGGCAAAGTAACAACTGTAAGCCTCCATCTTTCTATAAGTAAAGTTTCAATGGAAGGTCACCACACTCGTTTGTGGCTGCTTTGAGGTAGGCTGTGTGTGTGTCTGTGTGTGTTTAGGACTTGAAAGACTTCCTGGCCCACAAAGCCTAAAATGATGATTATCTAGGCCTTACATGCAGATAGCTGACCTCACCCTAGAGCAGTTTGCTTTTTGATATTCTGATTTTCCTAAATAAAAGCATTCTTTAGGGTTTTGGTTTTTTTGTTCTTGTTTTTTGTTGTTGTTGTTGTTTGTTTTGTTTTTGTTTTTAAAGTTAAACTTACATAAAACAGTAATGAACTTGGTTATTCTTGGAGTTTTGAGATCAACTTGCCTTCTGGCAACTATTGGCCCTGCCTAGTGGGTAGACAGGAGTAAGCCAGAGGTAGTTACGGGATACCATCAGAGTCCACAGGAAATAGAAGGGACATGGGCATACTTTGTACTCAAACAGCAACTGCCCATACAGTGTTTAATGGAACATCAGTACCTCTAGCAGGGAGTTACGCAGTATTTAACTCAGCAGATTATCTTTTCAGACAAGTCTAGTTTTAATCTTCATTTTCTGGGCCTCTTTCTGTTTTTGTGAACCTGTTTTTTACCATAAATTCAGGACTGAAGCACATTTCTGTGGTTACAGCAGATGCTTGGCAGTCAGTATGCTTCTTTCTCATCTTGCAACAAGACCATGTGCTCAGTCTTGAGTCTGTTTGCCCTTAAATGAAGTTTGTCTTCCTCTGTCAGCAGAGGGTGTTTACTCAGGTTCTGTCTTCTAACTTAGGGGGGGAAGGGGGAGGGGAACTAAAGAAAAAAATACGAGTTATCAAAAACCTTGTGCTTTTAATTTCCGAAAGGAAATGGCCCAGCAGGACTTGCAACAGAGCATGGCATATTCATTCTGTGCCTTCATTTTGTGAATTTCAGGCAGGATCATGCTATACTACATTGTCCAGGCTGGCCTCAAACTCCTGAACATGAGGAATCTTAACCTCAGCCTCCAAGTAGCTGAAATGTCATATGCCACTGTCTCTGGCTTAATTTTAATGTTACATTTAACCCAGTATATCCAAAATGTTGAAATGTTACCAACATCTTATTAACATTTTAGGCTAAAGAGTACTCAGTGGGTAGAACCAGCAGGCATGTAAACAGCATGCATGATGGTATATACATGTCATCCCAGCACTGTGGAGACTGAGGCAGGCAGATCCCTAGGGCTCACCCTCGCAAGCCTAGCCTTTTTGGTGACTTCTGCACCAGCAAGAGAGCCTGTCTCCAAAAGGTGGACAGTTGTTTTTTGTTGTTGTTGTTTATTTGTGCTTTTTTGAGGGTTTCTCTGTGTAGCTTTGGAGCCTGTCCTGGAACTCACTCTATAGATCAGGCTGGCCTCGAACTCACAGAGACCTGCCTGCCTGTGCCCCACAAGTGCTGGGATTAAAGATGTGTGCCACCACTGCCTGGCTAAAGTGGACAGTTCTTGAGGAACACAACACTTGCAGTCCTCTCTAACCTCCATATGGTGTGTACGCACATACACATACAATACGCACACACACACACACACCCGACTGTCTTATATTCTTTTGTCTCAGTAAGTCTTTGTAATCCAGTGTGTATTTCATACACTTCATAATTACAAAAGCTCCGTTCTCACAAGTGTTTGGTTTATATTTAAATGTCATAAACCTATAGGTAAAAATGTAGGTTCTTGCACCCTAAGTTGTCTCAAATATGGCTAAAAATTCCTGGGTCATAGTGGTCCATTTCAGGTGCTTCTCCAAGTGTGGGTAGTGACTATCTTATTGGACAGAACATCTTATGCCATCAGCATAGTTAGAGTCAATGTTTGTCTTGGAACTAACCGTGGCAAATGTGTGATTACAGAGGAGACACATCTGGAAGAAACAGCAGAGAGCCAACAGAATGGGGAAGAAGGCACGTCTACTCCTGAGGACAAGGAGAGTGGGCAGGAGGGGGTCGACAGCATGGAGGTAGAAGGGACCAGTGATAGCAACACTGGCTCAGAGAGCAACAGCGCAACGGTAGAGGAGCCACCCACAGACCCCATGCCCGAAGACGACAAGAAAGAATAAATGTTGCCTTGTTTTATGTGTCCTAAAACTTTTTTAAATGAAAAAAAAAAATGGTTTTTTTTGGTTTTAATGGTGTTATGTGGTCTGTGTATTAATTATTTCCTTTTCCATTGATACCACCAAAGTCTTTCCAACCATCAACATCATAGCACGTACCTTTCTTATCTTCTGAGAATTGGCCCTTTCCTTTGGATACTGTTACTCTCGGTTTCTGAAGCTTCCGAACTGAAATAATCCAGAATTACCTTTGATGCTGCAGAATCTACTCTTAAAAATGCCTTCCTTCATCTCACTTGGGTGCCCACCAAAGCAATAGCTTTAACCCTTTCCAGCCCCATCTTATGTATTCGTACAAAGGACCCTCTTAAATACATCATGTGAGTATGTTTGTTCACTTACCTTTTCATTTCTAATGTCAGATAACAGTTCTCCTACAGGGTAGAATAACCTGACGTTAACTACACAGAGAGCAGACTGCTGCAGAAACACCTCCATGGTAGAGTAGTCGCTGGTGTGAGGTCATTAAAGTGAACACAACACATGTACATTACAGTGCTTTTCACTAGTTAATATGGATGTGTTCTGGGAAATCCATCCTTACTCTACAGGGGGAAAGAAATACTTTTTAATCAAGTTTGTTTTCCAAAGACATGATAGACAACAGTGCTTAAGGAATGGAATATTCTTAGAATCGACTATAAATTTCAGAATGATTACCCATTCCAGAAGAAAAACAGGAATGAAGTTTATCCACTTGAACATATTTTACAGTGATGAAAACCTCAAGGCTTGAGATTCCATAGATCACAGCCTACCTTTTTGAGAAACCCTTAGTAGTCTTAGAGAAACAAGAAAGATTGTGGTGTGTTTCCTAAAACCTAGAATAGGTTTTTACTGATAGTGATATATATGATGGTATATGTTTCTTAAAGGTCCAGACATAATAAAGAAATGAAGACAAAGATCTCAGTGTTTTTATTGCACTATAAAAGATAAAAGGCATATAATTTGATCCCGTAGTCATGAAATGTCATACATGAAGACCCTTGTCTCATGAACTATCAGTGTTAATTGGACTGTGAAGAAATCTATGATGTTTGAATAGTAAGAAGTGTTGCTAAGTGATGAATACAACGTGTGCTCAAGCAGGACACTCTACCTGCACTCCTCAGTACTTGAGTACTCAGTCGGTTAGTGTCTGCTTCTACACTGTTCAGTTTCCTGAGCGGAAGCCTGATGTGTAAGGTCATCCTTTGGTCAATTTTTCCATGGTTCTACATGGAATTACAATTCCTTGTGAATCAAGACCTTTGTTATCAACAGGTTTTTGTGTATGTTGAACCTGTGGAGCCATAACCTCTTGTTCCAGACAAAATGGGGAGCCACAGACAATCCTCTGGTGAGCTGGAGCAGGACACGTGAAGTCTTGGGTTCTTACAGTGCCAAGAGCATGGGAACATCTACTATCACTGAGGACAACACTGGGAAAGGAGTTCTAGACCAGGCTGCTGGTCTACTAACCTTAGTGGGGAAGAATTGAATTAAAGTTTTTGTTAGACTGATGCAGTTCAAAAAGATTCTTAGTTTTGAGAATACAGAGTGTAACAGGTCTTTGATAACCATATGCCATAGGCATTAGACAAGTAGCTTAAACTGAGTATAAAATACACAGAAATATCTTAAGTCTCACTATCCTTACATGATGTGCTTTTGTTTTGCATAAATTTAAGGGTTTACATTTTTTTAAGGTTCTAAGAAAAAGGGGGAATTCATAATCCCCAGATTTTATAGAAAATTCATATTCTGCAACTTGCCCAGACAGCCTACAGGCCTTTCTCTAAATAACTGACCTGAACAGAACTGCTAGGTGCAGCATAGTAACATTCCTGTCAGCAAAAGGTGGGTACATGTCGGACTGGTCCCAGCACAGACACATGAGCTGAGAAATGCCTGTTTTGAATTTCCACAATACTCTCGTTATGTTGTTTCCTGTTGGTTATGGTGGTGGGTGCTCCTAGTTATGGTAACGCTGTACTGAATTAAGAGCAGGACAAAATAAAGTCATGGAGACATGGAAACGGAAAGGAGATGATCACCAAGGATTCTGATTGAAGCTCTGGGAGGCTAAGCAAGAGCTTGAACATAATTGAATTTGCCACAAAGGCAACACATTCCTTTCCAATGTGTATGTTATGAAGACAGCAATGACACAGGATGTAGCTGGGAGGTAGAGGCAGGTGAATCTCTGTGAGACCAGCCTGGTCTACAAAGTGAGTTCCAGGACAGGCTCCAAAGCTACACAGAGAAACCCTGTCTCCAAAAAATAAAAACAAAAGCCTGGATGTATATATGTGGGTAAAGGCCTCACTCCTTTACCCAGACATTTTCTAGGAATTTCAACACTAGATGTTCTACAGTAATGATTTCCTGCCTCTCCCTGGTCAATTATAATCCTGTCAGTGCCCCTCAGGAACCACCCTGTGATCTCATTTAGGTTTCTTTACAACCCTTTGAAGATAATAGCTTCAAACCCCAAAATTTTCTATATGACTATTGTAAAAACAATAAAGTGTCACTCTGAAGCCCACACACATGCTCTCGGGTATTTTTTTTCTTTCTGATCACTTCTCTTTGACGATGGCATATAAGATCTAAATTAAGATACCTTTAATATGAGACTAAGAGAGGGCTCAGTGGTTAAAAGCATTGGTCTAGAGGATCCAGGTTTGAGTCCCAGCATTCATACTCACACGGCAGCTCATAACTGTAACTCTAGTTCAGGGGATCCAATGCCCTTCTGACCTCTCAGGGCACCAGGTATGCATTGGTGCACATCCATGCATGCACACAAAGCACTCATAAAATAAATCTTTTTAAAAGATAATTCTAGGGCTGGAGAGATGACTCAACACTAACTTCTTCCAGAGGACCCAGGTTCAATTCCCAGCACCTACATGGCAGCTCACAACTGCCAATAACTGCAACTCCAGGGGACCC
Organism: Phodopus roborovskii; assembly: GCF_943737965.1. Classification (NCBI taxonomy): domain Eukaryota; kingdom Metazoa; phylum Chordata; class Mammalia; order Rodentia; family Cricetidae; genus Phodopus; species Phodopus roborovskii. The sequence goes on along the minus strand of NW_026125052.1, from coordinate 14,640,328 downwards.
TATGCCCTTACACAGACATACACATGAAAAACACCAATTCATATAAAATAAAGATAACTCTAATAAGTCCAACTCTGCTTCATACTGCAGTTCAGAAATTATTTACTATGCCCAAGTCAATGATCTCGAAAGATAAGAGACTTCAAGGCAGCAACTTGGAGCTATGTCTCCTTATTCATGGACTTGACAGGTCATAGCCTAGTAACCATCATCTGTACCTGGGGTACATATCATCTAGGCTTGTACACATACCCTTCATGATGTTTGCTTGACAAAAATAACCCAATGATAGATTTTTTTAATGTCCCTTTTACTAAGTGATACATGGCTATATAGAACTTTTTATTGTTTTGTTTTTGAGACAGGCTGTAGCAGGGCTGTATGTAGATCATGCTATATGTAGATCCATCTCCCTCTGCCTCCCAAGTTCTGGGATTAAAGGCCTGTACCACCACCAACCGGCAGTTACATTCTTTAAAGCAGAGAATAAGGGAAAAGCAAAGCGCTATCTCATTCTCACGTGATAATGTAAAGGCCAAATGGAAAATATAGAATAGATTCAAGGACTGTCCAAAACAGGAATCTGAGGTCCTGGATAGCTGCTGAATAAGCTAACCTACATCCAGGCCTCTGGCTTTGCCCCTCCCCATGTCCACAGTTCTGGAGAGAAGACAGTTGGTGCAAACAGGATAATGCTCCTATCACCTGCAGTTAAACGGAAGTGTCAGCAGCTCTTCATGTGAACAAGCAATGGAGCAGGCATCATAATTTATTAAATCCTCCCCCAAGCGCTACCCCAGTGAGCCCACCTGGTTTCACCTCCTGCCTGGGTTTTATTTTGCTCTGCACCCTGGGGTAGCCTTGCTGGGACAGCTACTGCTGACTTCCTACCGTGATGGGAGATGCCATTATGTATATATGTTTCTCATACTGGTTAATGAATAAAGCACTGTTGGCCAATAGGAAAGGAAGATAGACGGGACTAGGAGACAAGGAGAAAGAGGAAGTAGAAAGGAGAGTCAAGATGGAGAGTCTGGAGAAAGCAGAATGCCAGCCAGCTCCCCTGTAAGAGAAGTCCACATGAAAATACATAGATCAGCAGAAATGGGTTAATAATTAAGGCAGAGCTAGCCGATAAGAAACTAGTACCTGGCCAACAGAATTATATCAAATACAGAGTCTCAGTGTGTTGATTGGGGCTGGCGCGTCGGCGGGACAAGACCAGGCGGCGGGCAGAAAAACCTTACTCCTTACACTACCGGTCTGCACCTCAGATGGCCTAAGGTCTTCCAAATGGAGAGCAGTCTGCTGGTAGGCCTTTTGGAAGACACCATGCTGATATGTAACTTGGCTTACTGTGAAATGAGTCTTCCATCCCTGTGGTAAGGAAAACAGTTCAGTTCAAAATGATATGCGTGTGTTAATGACCATTAAAACCATTTAGAAATGTCTTAACTCTCATCTTGAACCACATGAAGTGGCCCACATAGGTTGACTCATTTGCTTTTGTCTCCATGCATGATTGTGTACATGCACATCTGTGTGTGAAGGTAAAACACACATGCATGTGGAGACCAGAGGTTGATGACAAATGTCTATTCCATCACTTTGCCTTTTTTTTTAGACAGATCTCTCATTGAATCTGGAGCTCACTAATTCAACCAGTCTGTCCGGCCAGCAAGCCCCTAGGATCTTCACCCTTCCCACCCAAACCCCACTCCCGGACATCAAGATTATAGGTACACACCACTGTGCTCAGCTTTTTCACATGGGTGCAAAGGATTTGAACTCAGATCTTTGCTAACTCAGCCACCCCTCATGTTATCTTCAGGATAGTTCTACCTGCTTGCTAACAAGTCTACTTTTAATCCCACAAGTACAAGAGCTTGCTTGTCATTTCGAGTGTGAAATGACATTTGTATTCTCTTGTAGTTTTAGTGATCAAGGAAACCCAGAATACTAAATATTTAACATCCTAATCTTTGGATTTGTTTTTAATCTTCATTATGTATCATGGGTCTGTGTCTGAGAATGGGGGGGGGGGGTAATGTGCATGGGAGTGCAGTTACCACCACAGGCCAGAAGAGGGCATCAGATCCCCTGTTGCTGGAATTACAGGCCTTACAGGCCTTACAGGCCTTAGTGAACCACCTGAAGTGGGAACTAGGAACTGAACTTGGATCCTCTGTGAGTCCAGTAAGGGCTCTTAACCACTAAGCCATCTCTCCAGCCCCAACTTGCTGGTATACACACCCCAGAAGCCATATAGTCAAAACGACTGTTTGGGTTCACATGGTTTCACTATCAATAATGTTTTTCTTCATTTACTTAAAGAGTAAAAAATGTTATGTGGGGAGGGGAAATTCCCAAATGCAGTTTTTTCTTTACATAAAACTCAGATAGTATCTGTAGGCAATGACTTCTTTTGATACACCACTTGAAAGCAAGCGAGACTGAATGACATTCAGGAGAGGCAACCTGAGATGAGCCACCTCCAGCCTCCTGCCAAGCATGTCCCCCAAGGGCATTACAATCTTTTTTTAAAAAATACCTCTGGTCTAGGATACCCACTGTCTCTTGTGACAGCTCCCTACCTCCATGACCAAATCTTTAAAAATGGTCCTAGGAGCTAAATCTGCTTGGCTATACTTTCAAATCTTCTTACAAATACACCTTGAAATAGAACCAATGAGTTGTCCTTCCAAGTAAAATATTAACTATTTCAAGACAATGGTCCCTTGAGATCTGGAGCTCATGATCCTCTTCTCCTGCCCTGTGACTCTGCCTTTTCTGCCTCTGAGGGCCAGACCTTTGAAAGTGGCTTTCTGTAATACAGAAAAATCATGTCTTTTCTCAGTGTTTGGCACTCAGTCAAGGCACAAGATCACTACACCTTCAAAGCATCAGTTAAAATGGGGCAGGGATCCTCTATGATGATCTCAGGGCCCCATACAACACAACACACACACACACACACACACACACATCACGCATACGCGTGCACATACATACACATTTTAACCATATTATAGAACCACCTCCATAAATATTGATAGGTATCATCATAAGTAGCAAAATGGAGAACATGCAGATGCAATTTACTCTTCTTCTTCCCCTTCTTCCTTCCTCCCTTCTTTCGTGTGTGTGTGTGTGTGTGTGTGTGTGTGTGTGTGTGTGGTTTTGACACAGGGCCCCACATTTCCCAGGCTGGCCTGGAGTACCTTCTATAGCAGAGGATGCTGTTGAACTCCTGATTCTCCTCCTGCCCCTCCCAAGTGCTGGGATTTTGGAAGGAGCCCCACTTTGTTTATGCTGTGCTGGAGCTTCTAGAAGCTCACTCATTTTCATACTTTTACCACGCTGGTAGCATTTCTAGGCACCACCTCTCCTGTTATTACTAAATAGCCTTCTTGGAATTAGCTTCTCCTACGTCTTTATTTTAAGGGGAAATTTTCAGTCAGCACAAATACAAAACAATTGCTTTTTGTAAAAGAAAACAGCTTTAAACCCATATGTGTTAGGAATTGTAGGAATGATGTCTGCTTAGAAATTGTTCCTTTGGGCCTGGGGGATGTAGCCCAGTTAGTAGAGTATCTACCTGGCATTTGAGAAGTCCTGGGTTCAGTCCCCAGCACTGCATAAAATTGGGTTTGGTGGCACACACCTGTAATCCCAGTTACTTGGGAGGTAGGAGAAGGAAGATCTTTCAAGGTCATCCTTAGCTACTCTGTGAGTTTCGGACAGCCTGGGCTACCACACACACACACACACACACACACACACACACACACACACACACCGTCTCAAAACAAAATTGTTCCCTGAGGATTAATCTCTGGTTGTCAGCTTGATGGGGTTTAGAACCCCTTGGAAACAAACCTCTAAGAGTGTATATAAGGGTGTGGGAACCCCCACCATAAATAAATATGGATGACACCAGTCCATTGGATCCTGGACAGAATGCCAGATGATCGACTGCTTCCCACTCTGTCTCCATGCCCCTAACCCCACCACCACCATGATGGAAGGACTGCACCCTCACTGTGAGTCATAATAAACCTTCCCTTCCTTAAATTATTTCTGTCAGGGTTCTATCACAGCCACTGATAGGGGTGCTTTCATATATGGGCATACATGTGCTCCATATCATAAAAAGGAAGCACATAGATGTTATTCCCAGTCCAGCTCATACACATTATTAATGGTTTGTTTGTTCTACATCAATCCCTTCCCAGACCACACGCTCCCTGGAGAAGCACAAGGTTGACATTAGTAGACACTAACTAGACAGGTTGTTTCAAGAAGTGGTGATGGGCAGAGAATGAGAAAGGGTACAAGCAATAACAAGGAGGAAGACTTAGACATCCCAGGTCTCAAAAACATGGCTGATCCACTCAGCTCTGGGGGATGGAGGCCTGGTTCTCCCCACCTAATCTGTACACTGTAGTTAAGATGAAGATGGGTCCTTGGGATAATGATCCATTGTCTCCTCAGATTTCTGGCTCTCTCAATAAAGCACAGTTTAGAGATTCCATTCCTGTGAAAGGTGACATGGCCCAGTTACACAATGAGAAATATTATTAATACATTGGCTCAATAAGAGGAAGTTACTTGCATGGGCACCTAATAATAGTAAGTGCCAACATGAGTGCTTCCTCTAAGCCCAAGAGCTTTTAATGCAGTTTCTGACTGTGTGGCTGCACATGTACGTGGGTGTGTGTTTTATGTACATACATGTGGTCAGAAGGAAACAAAAGAAGGGTGGCAGGTGCCTTGTTCTGTCACTCTGCCTTGTCCCTCAGAGAAATGGGGCCTCTCAGTTAACCTGGGTCTTGACAGGCAGCCAGAAAGTTCCAGTGATCCCCCTGCCTCTGTCCTCTTCTACCTCAGTGGTAATTTTACAGGCTCATGCATGAGACCACACCCAGGCTTTTCACCAGGGTTCTGGGGATTTGAACTCAGCTCCTTACACTTGTGCGGCAAGCACTTCTATCCACCAAGCCACCTCCCTAGCCCTTTTGACTCCATGTCTAAATCCTAAAGTAAATATTAAAATGAATCACCTTACCAAGGCAATCTGTGCTTGTAATCTTTGGCCCGAGTTGGTAAATAAACACCTATAAAACAGGTTTCCTGGAGAAAGAGGAAAAAAGGACCTCAGGCTGTAGCTCACAGTGCTAAGTGATGAGTGAGTCAATAATTCCAAAGATTCAAGGCAAACAAATCCACCCAGAGACCAGCTTCTTGTGTAAAACCGGGAGAAGCACAGGTAAAAACCACTCCCTTTTGAGGCTCCTGCCCTCCAGTGCTGCCTGTACTGCCAAAACCAGCATGTACGCATGTACACTCGCAAACAACAGAAGCCAACAGTTCCAATCATTCAAGACGGCAACACAGAGAACCCCCTTCATGGCTTTCGTAGGTTTTGTGTTTACCCTTTGTGGTTTCCTGTGAATTTTCACTCTTGGGGTTCCACGTGCCTATAATCCTGTCGCTTGGGAGGCTGAGGCAGGAGGATCTGAAGTCTGAGTCTGCTTAGTAAGACTGTCACAGAAACATACAAAATAAAAATGACCTACTTTTTCTTGTGTGCTCCAGGTAGGCCTTCTCCCTTGACCTCTCTCCACTTTATCTCTTGAGATATTAGCTTTAATGGAGCATAAATGTCTCCACCAAATATCAGAGGCAGTTCCTGTGGCCAGTTCCCACACCGAATGTCAGCCAGCACTTCTCCAGGAAAGATGCCTGGGCCCCGCCCACAACTACTGCATCCAAGGTGGTCAGGATGGAGCCAAGGAACCACGCCCATCGATTTTATTAAAGCCTTTCATTTTAACAAAGGAGAAATCAATACCCAAAGAAGAGATCTGAGTGACTCATCTCAAATCCAACTATTTCAGAGCCAAGACTAGAGTTGTTCTATCTGGCTTCTTCTGCTGGGGCAAGAACATCTCCCAAGCAAAAGCCACATGTACACACCTGGCTATGCTGATCTTTGCCAGGAGCCTGACAACCTCCAGCATGCGGGACTTCTCAGTATTTCCTCCCCAAAACAGTGTCTGATGCTCTCCAGTAGTGGGTGACAACCCAGAAGTGGCTGGTAGCCCATTTCCCTCCCTCCCCAGTGTCCACAGACTCCAAAACCAGTTATAACCAGCACACAGGAACTCTAGTTTTCTCAGATTTCCAGAACAGACCTGGAAAAATACAACCCATTCTCAGCTGTACAAGGACGGGCAGTAAAGAACTCAGGCCAAGAACACAGGCTTCTGTGTGGTTCCTAGTTCAAGCTGAGGTTTGAGTTTTCTCATGTGCACGAGAGATAAAAAAAAAAAAAAAAAAACTACTGAAAATGAAATGGGTTGCTGTTGAAAACACTTTGTCCAATGCCTGACATAAAGTAGACATTTGCTGAAATTGCCACTGTTGTAGATTATGGTGGGTGTGCTTTATTTTAGTCTTTATTGTCATCTTGACACGATCCAGAATCACCTGGGAAGATGGAGCCGAAGTGCAAGGATTGCCTTGATCAGATTCGGCACTGGGCATATCTGTGGGACACTGTCTTACTGATGAGGCAGGACCCCATCCACAGTGGGCAGCACAGTCCCTAGGCAGGTGAGCCCTGGGATGCATAAAGAAGCTAACTAAGCATGAACCCGGGAATAAGCCAGACAGGAAGCCTCCAAGCAGTGTTGCTCCCGCCTCCTTTGTCTTCCCTTAACCCCCAAGCGCTCCCTGTAACCTGTAAGATAAGACAAACCTTTTCCTCTCTCCTACATTGCTTTGTTCACAGTGTTTTATCACAGCCACAGAGAAGCAAGCAAGGACAGTGACAGTAGTGATGATGGTGACAGTTTAGAACAAAGCTCCTGAGAAACTGGAGAAACATCTACACCATCCAAGAAACATCTACGCCATCCACCGATGTAGCTATATGCAGCCAATGAAAGCTGTGACTCAGTCTGCTACAATGTAAGTCTGAGCAACACTGGGGCAATCAGCTTAGAGTTAGTGAAGGCAGGTGTTTCCAGCTTTCACGGTGCTGTTGGACCCCTGCAGGTGCTAGTCCTGGCCCAATGCTTCCCAGGCTTTATCTCTACCCATACCTTAGCATGAGTGTGGACTGTATCATTCCCACTTTGCAGATAGAGAAATCAAGGTCATAAGACTTCTGCTGAAGGTGAATTCCTATGTGGATCTGACTGATGGATATCCTGCCTGTAAGTTACACCCTCTTTGAAGGTCTTCAAAATCCCACCCCAAGCATGATGGTACATGCTTGTTGTCAAGCACTTGGGATGTAGGGGCAGGAGGATAAGAAGTCTAAGGTCATCCTTGGCTAGGCAATGAGTCTGAGTCCAGTTTGGGCTACATAGTAAGTTCCAAGCCAGGACATTCTGCTTTAAACAGGCAAAACCCATCAGCCAGCTACAAAGATAGCTTAGGAGGCAAAGGCACTTACCATGTAAGCCTGTCATCCTGAGTTCAATCCCTGGAATCCATGAAAAAATGGAAGGAGAGAACTGACTCCACAAGTTGTCCTCTGTTCAAGCAAGGTGGCACACACCTTTAATCCCTGTATTCAGGAAGCCAAGGAAGGTGGATCTTTGTGAGCTCAAGGCCAACCTGGTCTACATAGTAAGTTGCAGGCCAGGATGATCCTGTCTCAAAAACAAAACAAGCAACGTTGTACACACACAGTAATAAACAATAAAATAATGTACAAATCTCAAAAACCATCAACACTATCTAATTAAAAAAAAAAAAAAAGGTTAAGGGTATGTTATTAAAATTCTTCCCCAGGGGGAGCCATAATATCTATCACTTCTCCTAAGGTTCCAACAACAAATCAAGGCACAAGTCTGCCAAAGTTCACTCTGAGGAACCTATGAGTTTATTGGGCTTCCTTGTGGAGCAGAGGATTACTTACAGGACTGTGAGTGCTCCTCCTCACATCAGGCCACACCTGGAAAGCCTTTAACCAGCGGGGATGAGGCTTCTCAGCAGTAACAATTAAAGCAGGTTGCATACTACAGGTGGTAGGAAGCAGCTGAGTACTCAGTGAAGGGTCTTCCCCACCCCTCCACAAGGGAGTGTGTGGTGCTCTGAATAAAAATGGCCCCCATAGGCCCATGGAGAATGGCACTATTAGGAGGTGTGGCCTTGTTGGAGTGGGTGTGGCCTTTTTGGAGGAAGTATGTCACTGAGGGCGGGCTTTGAGGTTTCAGAAGTTCAAGCCAGGCCCAGTGGGCCACTTGCTTTTCCTGCTGTCTTCGGATCCAGATAAAGAACTCTTAGCTACCTCTCCAGCACCATGTCTGTCTGCACGCTACAATGCTCCCCACCATGATGATAATGGATTAAACCTCTGAACTATAAGCCAGCTCCAGTTAAATGTTTTCCTTCGTAAGTGTTGATGTGGTCATGGCATCTATTCACAGCAACAGAAACCCTAAGGCAGAATATAGGCAGTCAACAAGCCCAGCTGGGATGATGCTTTTGCAGGGGGCACAGCTGAATCCCTAAGATGGAGGCTGTCACAACAGAGAGTGAATGGCTTTTACAAATGACTTCTTATCGAACAGGAAGAAACACTCTTTTCCCACAGTCACCTCCTAGAGCTTAGCAAAAAAAAAAAAAGGAAACACAAATGACATTCCCAGTAGTAAATAGCAGCTGTGTGTGTGTTTTGAAATCATTTTGTGGGTGTTTCTAGCCTGGTCCTCCATGCAGAGCAACTCTAACAGCATACCCAGATGCTGTTGTTACAGGCTTTAACTACAAAGACTGCTTGGAAGAGCCTATGAAAGACCCACCCATGAGGCTATCTTAAACACATCACAATCCAGTTGAGCACCTACGCTGCACAAAATACACAGTGAAGCTGGGGGTGAATGATGGGCTTATCTAAATATTTTTTTTTCAATAAAAACTGGGGAGTTGGGCTGGAGAGATGGCTTGGGGAGCAAGGGGGGTCAAGAGCACTGGCTGCTCTTCCAGAGTCATTTCCTTGCCTCTGGCAGAAGGGACAGGGCTTGCTGCCTGACGAGTTCCAGAATGTTGACATTGTAGATCACACATTCACATGTATGCCTGTGATGGCATAGCAAAACGGGGGGGGGGGCTCAAAGGAGGGGGGGCTGGCCTCCAGCTCCCTCAGTCCCTACTCACAAGTACATCACAAAGCCTCCACATCGCATGCTGTCGCTCATCTCTGAGGCTTCCCTCTCCCACCTCTTGCTTCTCAAGCTATTCTTTATTCTCTGCTCTGATAGCCCAGTGCCTGTCCAATCGGTTTCCCTTTTCCTCTGCTCTGGACTCTGCTGGATATTTTCTCTCTCCTAACTACAATTAAAAGAAGAAGAAAAAAAAAAAAACCTTTCCCTTAAAGGAGTGGTCATGCCATCAGTTTCTTTTCTGTACCCCCTGGCATGCAGTCTTCATCCTTTATAAGGTTCTATTGTCCTATACACTTTGTAAAATTTTGCATAATTTTTTTTGATAATCTGTCTTGTTACAAAAATCCAGACAGGAACCCAAAAGGGCTAAAGGGGACGTGGTCGGGGAGAATCCCTTTCTTATAAAAATCAAGTTTGTTTTTTTTTTTTTGTGTGTGTGTGTGTGTGTGTGTGTGTGTGTGTGTGTTTTTTTTTTTTTTTTTTTTTTTTCCTGTTCTGATCTTCTTTGTTCTAGGTCAATGCAGCTGAACAGCCTTGCCATCCGGATAGTTAGAGCAAGAACACACTTGGAAGCCTGGTAGCCTGTAACAAATCAGTTTATTTACAAACAATTTGCTTCATTAGGATCAAAAAAGGAAAGGAAGCCAGGCCTAGTGACTCACACTTGGAAGCCGAGTCTGAATCCAGCTTGAACTACAGAGTGAGACCCTGTCTCAAAACAAAAAATAAGGAGAGAGGGATGGGAGAGGTTTACAAACGCGTCTTTCCAACAAGCATCGTCTCTGACAGCATTTTCAGGTGGGCGTGATAACAAAATCCCTGGGCGGCTGGTGCCTGGGAGGAGCTCTTGCATCCCACCTGGAAGTGTCAATCTGCGCATGATGGCGCCGCCTCCTCTTCTTGGCCTCCAGCGCCCTCTAGAGGAGCTCGGCAAGAACTAGGTTCAGGGAGCTAGGACTCATTAGCCTGAGACTGAGAAAGCACATTTGCCACAACCTCCTCCGGAAAGTCCCTGGGCTAACTGAAACAAGTTGGTCACCTCACTACATAACGGGAGCCTGAAGCTGCATGCAGGGATCGGACAGAGACCCGTGCCATCTCACCTTCATCGATCTATGGTTGAAATGAGGAGAGCGAGACAGGAAAGTTCTGAGTCAGAGTCTCCGGGACAGAATGCTGTCTGCCACAGAGGCTGGGCCCCAAAGGCCGGTAACTTACAAGTTTCCTTCACTCCACAAATGGCTATCCTTTTTTTTTTTTTTTTTTTTTTTTTTTTCTTATCTGCCAAAGGTCTTACTTGGCACCAATAATATGAGATTTATTATGACATGGTCCATGTACTTTGTCTAGAGCCATTTATTTATACATACGATTTGGCAAATGCGCTCACAGATGTGCCCTAGAAATGTCCTTACCTTAAAAGACAGGAACAGCTGGGTAGTAGTGATATATGCTTTTAATCCTAGCACTCAGGAGGCTGAGGCAGAGTGAAGGCCAAGGGGGGTGATTTGAGCCCAGCTCCAAAGATGAAAACCATCTCTGCCTGGCCCCACACACCAAGAACCCATAAAAGACAGGTAAATATCTTGCTTTAAAGCATGATCGCATTCCAGACACAGTAAGGTAGAGAAATAAAGGATGGTGCTAAATGTGTTTTGTGTATTAATGTCTCTTCTGACCTCCATACTTGTGGACATAGGACACGCGCGCACACACACATACGTGCACATACACACACGAGAGAGAGAGAGAGAGAGACTATTGCATTGTGCAATTATTAAATGACAATTTTAAACTGTTTTTAAGACAACAGCTCACTGTATGCCTCTTGATGGCCTTGGACCTCACTCTGTAGACCAGGCTGACCTCAAACTCACAGAGATCCGCCTGCCTCTGCCTCCTGAGGATTAAAGGTATGTGTCACCATGCCTGGCTTAAAATGTATTTTTTAAACTCCTACTATAAATTAGACCTTTTACAAAAGGAAAGGTGTCAGATCATTAGGTGTGGGCAGGGGGAAGAATTCCAGGGTGGTAGGGGGGACAGGTTGGGGAGAATTCACACAAAGTAATTCTGCTTTGTTTCTTTCCCAATCCAACCGGTGCTAGTGAGAATGCCCAGGCCAGGAATGGAGCTGAAAGTGGGTCTGCAGGGTGACAGCTTCCAAACCAGGCTGGCTGGGCACATAACAAGAGGCCATGTCCATCCAAGGGGAAATCTTCACAGGACCATAAACCCAGGCTGCCCTCTACCTAAAGAAGAGGTGTCAGCCTCACAGGCCTCAGATGAGACCCAGATAACTAAGGAGGCAGAGGGGCCACCAGAATAGGGACCCAAGATGGACCCAAGACCAACCAGAGACAGCCCTACATCACAGCCCCACCAACCCCTTCCCAGAAGGCTTGAGAGCATTGTGCAAGGCCAAATACAACCAGATGCTGCCATAATCCTGACCCTATGAGCCTTTGGCTGTCCAGACTCTTGGGAGGAGTTTGCCGCTACAGCTCCCTCCTACCTGCTCTGTCCCCCTCTTCTCCAGCACAGAAAAACAGATAGGCTGTCGCCTAGGACTCAGGGGTGCAGTTTTTGCTTCTCAGTGCATCCATTTAGGACCTTCTGGCAGCTTCACAGAGTCAGGCAAAGGGGCAGACTCTGAGCAGTGGGAGCCATGGGCCCAGCCCCCCAGGAATTAGAATCTTGAAGACGAGGAACTAAATGAAAAAAATCCTTGGATGGCTATTACATGTGTGGGCCTGTGAGTCGGGGTGGGTATTAGGAGGATGTGCACTCCTAAGTGAGTAGGCTGTGGGAGACTTATTAGAACTGGGCTGAGAAAGGAGAGGAGGACTTGGGGCAAGCCTAAGCTGGAAAGGGAGGAGTAGTGGGGAGGAGCCTGGTGAAGGGTTCTGATTCTCAGCTCAGACTGAATTCCAGCCTCAGAGCAGTCATCCTGCCTGGCAGGCCCAGGGGCCTGACTTGGAGTATGGGTGGGAGAAGGACCCTGGGCCCATGCCCCTGTAGCTTTCCTTAGCCTTGAACGGGTACCTAACGGCACTGCTCTTGATCTCTGTCCAGGAGTGTCTGGCACCCTGACCTCCAGCTTCTCCTCTAGTCCCTGGTCTCCAAACCCCAACCAAGCCCACAGGAAGCAAAAGAAAGCCACCACGATGTCTCCTTCCCATCCAGTCCCATCTGCAATCCATGTCACAGACCCCTAATCTCAAAGCAGCTAGGCCACGCCACTGCCTTTCCCAAATTGTGTCCCTGGAATGGATAAAAACACACTGTCGCCATGATCGGTCTCTCCCCCTAGGCCTCCTGGTCTTCCATGTTGTTCTGATCCTGTACCAACTCTTCTCTAATGCAAGGCAAAGTGTTGTTTTGTTGTTTTTGTTTTGGATTTTTTTTTTCTCTTTTTGCTCTTTGAGGGCCTACCACCCAACTCCCAAATGAGGCTTAGTCTTTCTTTTGAATGCCTGGCCTTAGCTTGGCTTATTTCTAGCCAGCTTTTCTTAAATTATCCAGCCTATCTTTTGCTCTGGGCTTTTACCTTTTTCTATTTCTGTATACCTTTTCTTTCCTTCTTATTCCATGTCTGGCTGTGGGGCTGGGTGGGCTGGCCCCTTCTTTTTCTCACTCTCTGACCTTTTCTCCCCAGATTTCTCTTCCTATTTATTCTCTCTGCCCACCAGCCCTGCCTGTGCCTTCTCTTGCCTCGCTATTGGCCACTCAGCTCTTTATTAGACTAATCAGTTGTTCTAGTTGGGCAAAGCAACACATCTTTACAGAGTTAAACAACTACAACATTAAAAAAAAAAAAAAAAAAGCAACCCATCTTTGCATTCTCCCCTCCTTTGGTTTTTCGAGACAGGGTTTCTCTGTAGCATTGGAGTCTGTCCTGGCACTGCCTTTGTAGACCAGGCTGGCCAGGAACTCACTGAGATCTGCCTGCCTCTGCCTCCTGAGTGCTGTGATTAAAGGCGTGCGCCACCAACGCCTGTCTCATCTTTGCATGGTTAAAAAAAAAAACAAAAAAAAAAAAAACAAAAAAAAAAAACCGTTGCACAGCATAAACAAATGTAACACATCTTAAAATAATATTCCACAACAGTAAAGGGCACTGGGCTGGGAGAGGCTACCCTAAGAGTTGGCCCCAGTGCTCTGGTGTGCAACTCTTAGACCAGCTTGGTCCTGCCTACCCCACCCCCACCCCCACTTTGGGGCTCCTTGCCATTCAGCCTTATGTTGACCTTGTGTCCCTGTCTGCACAGGGATACTGAAGTCACTGAAGAACAAATGCTCTCTCCATCTTGGTTGCCTCCATCCTCTGCCCCTCCAGCCTGACAGACATACCAAACTATCACTTCTGGTAAGGCGAAAGCAAATGTTAGGATAAAGCGCCAGGGGAACCTTGGCTGATTCCATGGCCCGCAAGGGTGACTGAGGTGGGGGTGGGGGAGACAAACATGCCAGGCAGACAAAGCTTATTAGAAAGGGAAAGAGGGCATAGAAAGAGAAAGGAGACACAGAGACAGAGAGAGGACAGACGAGAAGAGGGAGACAGGAAAAGTCCTGTCTGCCCTAGGGGAACAGCAGGAAAGAGCGTGAGCGGACAGTTGTCTTTCTTTTAAAGGGGTCCTTTGCATCTGTGTGCGGACTAGGCAACCACAGAACCCTGGGCTGACCAGGACACTGCCTGAGTACATTCTGCCAGGTAACAGGGGCAAGCCAGCATGATGCCTGTATCCTTAACAGCAAGAACCAGGTATAGTGTGGCACATGCTGGAGACAGGAGGATCCAAAGTTCAAGGTCATCTTTAGCTTCCTGGACTTCAAGAGATTCTGTCTAAAAAAGTAATTCCACAAAAACCAGACAGCAGAAAAGCTAGAAGCATGCCCAGTGAACCTGAGGGACAATGGCCCTGTCTTCGTGGCAGACGCTACCATTGGGCTTGAGGTTGGGTATCCCCCGCAGCCAGGGGGAGTCCTGTGCTAGAAGACCACAGATGGTGGTGAGTCGGGGCTCAGGGAGCCCAGCTTCTCCATCCACCCAGAAGAGAACTGACTCAGGTCCCAGATATGGACAATTGGACCAACCAGGAATGCTCTCTGAAACTCCAGCATTCCCTCCTTCCCACACAACCCATTCTGGACCCTCTCCTACAGCCCCTGGAATAATGCTTCTGTCTAAAAAAAAAAAAAAAAAAAGGTAAAATCAGCCGGATCAGAAGTCTCCCTCCCACCTGGGGGAGCCCTAAGAACCGGCGAGGCTGTGAATGGGAGCCGGTTACAGAAAACTCCGCAACCCTGCTCAAACCCAAGGGGGTTTTGCTTGTTGTCTGCAAGTCGAGAGGTACTGTAGGAGAATTCTCCCCTCTTGCTCTCACTTCCTCTTCTTTTTCTTAGGCCCAAGGAGGGGAAAATCCTAAGGATCAGCAGCTGACTTAAAATAATCCAAACAACACGGGTATAGCTGCATTTTCCCCAATATTTTCTGACAGCCATCACATAACTGGGTTCTGATGATCCTAGGTGGAGGCCTTTAAAAATCACTGGGTCCCTGGGCAGTAGTGGCACATGCTTTTAATCCTAGCACTTAGGTGGCAGAGGCAATCAGATATCTGAGTTCAAGGTGAGCCTGGACTACCGAGTAAGTTCCAGGACAGCCAGAGCTCCACAGAGAAACCCTGTCTCAAAAAAACAAAACCAAACAAACCAACCAACAAATAACTGGATCAAAAGAAATTGTTCTGTCAGGAGAAAACTAAAGGCCTGCCATTCTAATGCTCTATCAAACATACCCTATGCAGATGCCCCCTGGGTAGGGAAAGTGACAACCTGTTCCAGCAGTCCTGATAAAGACATTGGCCCCAGTGTTATGCTAACTATCATCCACTGGTTCTCAGAGTGGCTGTGCTAGCATTTCAATTGCAGGGAGAACTCTGGAAGGTCCTCATTCTGCTCAGCCTGCTTCCCTTATAACAAGATCCCAGGGAAGACAGACTAAGGAACAAATAAGAAAAAATAGGGGTCCCCTCTAACTCCAGGCACATTGGCACTGGTGATATCATCAAGCTTAGGGAAGACGTCTCCATTTACTGAGGATCATAGTAATAGTCATGCTGTGTATTTAGTTTGGTACCCATGCTCCAGGGTGAGCAAACCTGGAAGTGTTCACGGTAAAACAAACCAAAAGACAGGACACGTTCCGAGGGTTTGGGAACTGTGAAGGCCATGAGTGTAGAGCTGTGACTGAAAGGTGGCCCTGGCTCACCTTTGAGAAACACTGGGCCTGCTGATATTCTGCCTGGATATGAACCAACACAACCTAATGAGTGGTTACCCTGATGTTGAGATGCAACCAACACTTTGTCAAACCTCTACTTCCAACTACAGAGAGATGTTTCCTGTTTGTGTCTTCTACCCAAAGATGTGGTCCAAACCTGAGTCAATACACCTCCCCATAACCTGGCTCATGGCAGGGATGGAGAAGATTTTAGTGATTTCTTTCCTCGTATCCTCAGTGATGAATATACATTATTTTTAAAGAACAGAATCTGTAAAAAAAAAATGCCCAATTGAAGGATGGATGGGTGGGTGGGTGTTGGGGACCATTACCATCCTCACTACCTCAGGCCTCTGAGATAGAAAATTACTGCCTCTTAAGAAGGAAGCAGAATGTTCAGCAGAGCATTCCTAGATACAGGCTTGCAGTTTTACAACCAGTTAAAGAATAGCTCAGGATAGTCCTCCTGTTGTAGCTTTACAGCCAGTTAAAGAATAGCTCAGGATATTCCTCCTGGTACAGTTTTACAGCCAGTTAAAGATTAGTTCAGGGCATTCCTTCTACTGACCCTTTCATCCTGCCCACTTGCAAACCCTGCTCACATCCTGCCTATGGTCCTATATAAGCCTCCCCTGGGAAAATAAAATTTTGGCAGCTTGATCAGAATATGGACTTGCTGTTGTTCTTCTTATCCCTTGTTCCTCGATTCCCCTAGGTGTTTCCTGGTTTGTCATTGACTGCCCCGAGGGTCGGGGCAGGTGGATGAGTGGGTGGGTGAATGTATGTATATATGGATTGGTGGGTGGTTGTATGGGTTGGTGGGTGGGTGGATGAATGGGTGGGTAGGTGTATGTATGTACGTATAGATGGACTGATGGATGGCTGGGTAGATGTATGTATGTATGTATGTATTGGTAGGTAGGTAGGTATATGTATGGGAGGGTGGTTGAGGTGGTGGATGTATGTATGTGTGTATGTATGTATGTATGTATGTGTGGATGGATGGATGGATGGATGTGTGGGTGGGTAGGTAGATAGGTGGGTGGATGGAAATAGGTGTAGATAACCAAGTGGTTATAGTCTGAGCCACTTGCCTCCAGGATTTCAGGTTTTAGTGATGCCTTACCTTTCAAGAACAACACTGAGGGATGGAGGGAGTGGTTTAGTGGTAGAGTGCTTTGCGCAAGACCCTGTGTTCTGACCCTCCTAGCATAAAGAGAGAAGAATTAGAGGAGCGTGCCCTGAAGCATGGCTAGAAGAATGAAAGGACAAACCCAGCCGTCCATGACATCGCACCTTTGTGTCTCGGTCACTGTTCTACCGCTGTGCAGAGACACCATGACCACGGCAACTCTTATAAAGGAAAACATTTCATTAAGACCTGCATACAGTTTCAGACAGCTAGTCCACAATCATCATGGTGGAGAGCTGAGAGTTCTGCGTCTGGATCCACGGGCCTAGGGAAGAGAGAGACACTGGGCTTGGAATAGTCTTTTTGAAACCACAAAGCCCACCCCAGTGACACACTTCCTCCAACAAGGTCATACCTCCTGATCCCTTCAAAGAGTCATTCCCTGGTGAACAAGTATTCAAATCTATGAGTCTATTGGGGCCGTTCTCATTCAACACCCGGCCCCAATCCTTCCTCTCTACCACTTGACAGTATCTTTTGTCACTGAGTAGGGCTGACCTCTCTCTCCCTGAAGTTTTCAGTGGGAGCAGCTTTCACAATTAAAAGCTGCAGGGATGTCCTGACAGCCACCTTTACCCTGGGCATCTCACCGACACTAGACCCTTGGTGTGCCATCATATATGTCACTTGTAACTCTGGCTATCTGCTTTTCCCTTGGAATAATTTAGCCCTTATAAACCATCATTAGCAAGGATGGGGAGCTTCTGGGCTGAGCAGCTGGCACGTGGGTACCATTTTTAGGCAGCATTCCCCACCTTCCTGGGTGCCGTGACTCTCAGAAGACACGGATGGTAGGGCTGCAGGACAGATTCCCAAGTACTCACATAGACTGAGAGGGCATGTGTCAGCCTGGCCAAAGTGGCTTCCTACAGAGGTGAGCATGCAACATAATCCCAAGGAAAACAATTACTATAAAATGGAGGAGAAAACTGCCGTAAGTGATCTTCATTGGATTGTCACGACTTGGACTGGTTAAAAGCTTGAATTGCATCTCTCCTGAGTTAACTTTTCCAGTCTCCTCACCAAAGCTGAGGTGGGGGCAGCTGGTGGCTTCTGAAAATGGCAGTCATTTACATAACCCTTTGCACACCCACTGCGCAAGGGAGAGGAGCCAGTAAAAGCGTAAAAGCGCCTGCCAGAGGGAAGCATCACAGTTCGGCAATCACGGGAAATTCACTGCCAAACAAAAGCCACTACACGGCCCTTGTTGCATGGTTAATAAGTCACCTCCTCTTCCTCCTCTTCCACTTCTGCCAGTAAAATGGACTTGGCAGGCTTGCTATTTTCCTTACAATGCCAGCTGATGAAATCGACTCCCCAATGTAAGCCATCATCAACTCAAGCATCCCAGGCAAGCCATCATCAACTCAAGCATCCCAGAAGGGGCTACAGAGGGTGACCTCTCTCTCTCTCTCTCTCCTGCAGCTGGGGGACAAGAGCCACTCCACAGAGGGAAAAAAAGAAGTCCAGAAGCATATGTATCTTGCTATTCTGGGCCATATGTAGGCTCGTAAATATTCATCGATGTTCCCAGCGAGTCTTGGTTAAAATAAATCTGTTCCTCCCTTTGATGCATTGTTCAAAGAGGAAAAAAAAAAGATTGTGATGGACCAGCAAGATAACAAGATAACTCCTTGTATGAAGGCAATCACCACCAAACCTGAGAACCTGAATTCAAGCTCTCAGGCCAATCCAGTAGGAGAGAACTGACTTCTAGAGCTTGCTGTCCTCTGACCACCACATGGCACACTGTGGCACACACACACACAGACACACACACACACAGAGAGAGAGAGAGAGAGGAAGATACACTATAGGTAGGTAAATGATTGATAGTAGATAGATGATATACAGATAGATGATAGATAGATAGATAGATAGATAGATAGATAGATAGATGATAGATAGATGTAATTAAATGTTTTTATTCTGTTTTTGTTTTTTGAGACAGGGTCCCTCTATGTAGCCCTGGCTGCTCTGGACCTTACTAGGTAGACCAGGTTGGCCTCCAATTCAGAGATCCACCTGCCTCTGCTTCCTGAATGCTGGTATTAAAGGCATGTACTACTAAGCCTGGATTTAAAAAAATAAAAATTAAATGGTTGTGAGACTCCTACAACTTTTGAAATGGTGGTCAAGTTGCCTAAAAAGAACCCCTGGACATGTCTGGTAATTCTAGCTCACATTCTGCCTTGAGAATGGGCTGTTTTAGAAATGACATTGTAGCTGACTTCCCTATGCTTTCTTTCGGAATCTTCAGTTACGTGTGTGTGTGTGTGTGTGTGTGTGTGTGTGTGTGTGTGTGTGTGCGCGCGCGTGCGCGCACACGTGCGTGCACGTGATGTGTGAGTATAGGCATGCCCATGGGATGTATGGGAAGTCAGGCCCATTTTCTCTTTCCACCTTTCCACATGTCACAGGGACCATGCTCAGGTCTCCAAGCTTTCAGGGCAAGCCCTTTTTCCCACCACCTTGCCCATATTGCACCCCCTTTTTCTGTCCTATCACAAGGTATTAGCATCATTTACTTTGCACAATGGTGTGCAAGAGAAGTCTGAGGTTTCCATCAGCTTTATGAACACAACTTGAAAGGTTCTACTACTGACCAAAGTTAAGCTCATTTTTCCTACTAAACAGCCCTCAGCAGGTGAAGAATGAACATTCTCATTTCCCTACAAAGCTGGCCCTGCTCAGCTCAGCTGGAACTTCTCTATGGAAGCCTTCCAACTGTTTCACAAGAAAATTCACCACTAATAAAAGTCCTGTTACTTTCTGGCTGCATGATACAATACCTGACAAATGCCATGGAAGGAAGTGAGGATTCATTTCAGCTTATGGTCAAGGGTGCCTTACCTGTCCTCAGGGCAGGGAAGGCATGGCAACA
This sequence comes from Phodopus roborovskii, assembly GCF_943737965.1. Lineage (NCBI taxonomy): Eukaryota > Metazoa > Chordata > Mammalia > Rodentia > Cricetidae > Phodopus > Phodopus roborovskii. The sequence goes on along the minus strand of NW_026125052.1, from coordinate 14,620,784 downwards.
GGAGCTTGGCTGGCCACTTGCATCTGAAGTCAGGAAACAAAGGAGATGGTGGGTGGTCCTCAGCTTGCATTCACCATTTTATTTAAACAGACTCCCCAGCCCATGGGATGGTACCACACATTTCTAGTAGATCTTCCCACCTCTGTCAACCGAATCTAGATGATGCACCCAGAGGCTTATCTGGGTGAGTTCCAGATTCAGTGAGAGAGCCTGTCTCAAAAACAAGGTGAACCAAAGCCTCCACACACATGTACACACACACACACACACACACACACACAGCCAGCGCTGGTGGTGGCAGCAGCAACAACATTGCTGTTGAAGTTCAGCCTCACTCTGCAATGTCATATGGCTTTTGCAAAATCTAGTTGAGATTCTAATTAGTCAGACATAAAGTATGAAGGTGGCTTATTCTTGGGACATCTCAAGACTTCTCAGAAGCAGGATCCTCCACAGTCTACTTCCCGTCACCCTCCCCTAACTCATGTATTTATGAATATGATCTGCCTGATTCTGAGAATGGTTGATTAGTCCCCACTTACTGGCATGTGTGGAGGTTTGAATGAGAATGGCCCCTACAGGTTCCTATACTTGAAATGTTTGGTCCACAGTGGGTGGAACTGTTTGAGAAGGATTAGGAGGCGTGGTCTTGGTGGAGGAGGTGTGTCACTGGGGGTGAAGTGTCAAAAGCCATGCCATTCCCAGTTAACTTGTGCTCTCTCTCTCTCTCTCTCTCTCTCTCTCTCTCTCTCTCTCTCTCTCATTATTTCAACATGTAAGCCCTCAGCTACTGCTCTAGCACCATGATTACCTGACTGCTGCAATGTTTCCCTCCATGATGATCTGGAACTGGAGCCCCAAATCAAATGCTTTCTTCTTTTAAGTTGTCTTGATCATGACATTTTATCACAGCAATAGAAAAGTAACTAAGACAACATATAACCATGGTGGTACCCTGGAGTTGTATCCTTCCCTCTCATACACTGCTAACTACCTATCTCACTCAATCAAAATCCCATCATCATTAAAAAAATAAAAATAAGGCAAAAAGGCCCCCAATCCATTGGTTGACTACACCCTCATGTTAGATTACTGCGGTGCAGCCATTAAAAAAGATGTTGTAGAAGACTGTAGAAGAAGGCAAGTTCCAGATGCATTTGTTACATGAAAATGTCAGGCCACAGGCCAACAGGGACCTCTAAGCACAAACTCACCTTAAAAATAGATGGTGACTAGACAGAAATGGTCATCTCTGTGTGGTTTCTGCTCATCTTCTAACACCCTACAATAACTCTTTGCCATTGAATAAATGTTGAATGAAAACACCTTGCTTTCATGGAATAAACTGTGCAGACCTCCTCCCCACAATTATGTGTTGAAGTCCTAACTCCCTAACTGTGGCTGCCTTCAGAGGCCAGACCTTTAAGGAAATAACAAAGGCAAAAATGGGTTCATGGGTGCAGGGTCCGACACAATGAGACTGGTGTCCTCATATGAGAAAAAACAGAAACCATCCGTGAAGAGTGCACCCTGCACTTACGAAGAACCCAAACATCCATGTTAGGTGGTTCCCAACCACCTATGTCTTCCATTCTGTAGGACCCAATGCCCTCTTTCTGACTTTGCAGGCGCCCTCAGAACATGGCATACACATACACGTAGACACAGACTTTAAATAAACAAGTGAGAATTCTAAAAAAGGAAAAGAAATGGGCCCCAGATAGCGTGAGCCACATGCAGAGACACGAATACACAGCCAAGAACAGAGACCTTCAAAGCAGCCGCCACTACCTACACCTTAGTCTTAGATTATATGCCCGGGGAACTATAAAACCTTTATTGTTGGAGACATAAGCCTGTGGTATTTTGTTATAGTGCCTGAGCAAAGACACTACCTGCTTTTCAAAGACTAGTTTGAATGCCAACCCTTCCAGGAATTCCCCCCCAAGCTCAAACATCCCCTCTTCTCAGTTTCATGGTTTTTAGTGTCCACTGCCTGTTTAGAATAACTTCTACTTACCTTTCTCCCAGCTAAGCTTCTTAAGACCAAGTTCAAGTCTCATTCAGACTTCTCTGTCCCACTCCTGCTTGCCCAGGTAGCCAGGAGGGCTCAGGAACAAGCTGTTGAATTAAGTGGAACTTTCTAGGGCACTAGTTGGGGTTAAACCACTTAAGTGTTTCCTGACACAGGTGCTCTTGTTGGTGGTGTCTGTGTGCATGTATGTGCATACATTAACAGCGCATGTGCTTGTGGGTAAGCTTGCCAGAGTGCATGTGTATATGCACACATATGTGTATGCCTACATTGTTCACATGTGGGTTTAAGAGTGGCATGAAGGCACGTGTGTAGTGGGGGAGGATGTTGTTCCAGGAAGGTACCACCTCTTACCCACTGAGTGATCTTGGAGGCAGCCACACTTCACACTCAAACCTTAACAGTTTACAAAGCATTTTCACATGTATCCTCTGTTTTGGTTGTCATAACAGACCACCAAGTTCACAGGTGAGGTGAGCATCTTCACAGAAAGTAGGGTACCAAACATTAAGTGATGGTGATAACTAAAATGTATGAGTGCCCAGCATCACCAAACTGCATGCATGCCTTGTTCCCCATCTCCACAATGAGCATCTAAGGGAGTTATGATCGCTAGGCCCATTTCATAAATAAGGAACTGAGGAGTTGCTGGGGCTCACATAGCTAGAAAAGAATGAACGGGTTTCACAGAAAGCCAAGCTCACATATTCACAGCTCACACTGATACCTCCCCACATAAAGAAGGGCTGCTAACTGCAGAGCAAGCATGCATTGCTCCAGGGCTCAACAGGCTGAGCTGGCCTAGAAAAGGAAGGTCTGATCTCTGTGTCTGGGACGCTGTTGAGTGCGGAGAATAAGGTGAGGTGCTAGGCCTCTCACTCTGGACTGCTCACAGTGAAGGATCTCAGACTGAATTCAGTCACTAGTGTCTTCCCCCTTTCTTTTCAAAAGTCCCCAGTATGTACCAGCCTCCCGCTGGGCTGGGAAGCTGAGAGATAGCCGGAAGAGGAACCTGCCCACCAGAAGCTCTCACCTCAGGAAGGCAAGCTGGTACAGAATGCTATGATGTAAGGTTCTATTGGGGGCTCTGAGGGGAAAGCCCTCAGACCTATCACTAATTTCTATGAGGGTTTTTAAGCAAATTACAGGTATCGTGTGGTCTCGACTTCCATGGCTATAAATAGAGTAGCATTAGAATGTGTTGCACAACGTCATCTGGAGCCACCCTTAGTTATTTATACCTAATTTCTGCCCGAATAATACGTACCTGTAATTCCATCATTGAAGGGGCTGAGGCAGTAGGATCTCCAGTTCAAGACCCATCTGTACTACACTGTAAGTTCAAGGCCAGCCTGGGACACAGCAAAACCCTCACTCAAAGAAGAAACAGAACAGGGCTATGGATGTAGCTGAGTGGTAGAGCATCTTCCCAGCATGCACCAGGCTCAAATCCTAATACCAAAACACCTAACCCTAGCAGAGAAAAACAGCCTTTGTATCAAAGAAGGAAGTAATAATAGCTCCAATGGGCAGCTTACACCCCACCATCCCTGGCCTTCACCCTTGGGGTGGATGGCATTTTCAGACAAATCAATATATATGGATTAGCAGAGAAAGCCCTCTGGGTTGGATCAATAGCAATAGTATTAATGGCACCCCTTACCCCTGAATCCAAATCTGCCTCTTCTCTTCCTGAGCCCTCTCCTACTGACCAGTCCTCTTAGGAGTTGGGGAAACCACTCATTGGCCTGTTTCTTTAAAACCCATGAGATAAGAGGTAGGCTTCAGAAATAGGCTCAACTATACTGCCTTGCCAAGGACACAAGGTCATTCGTGAGTGCCTCTCCATGACTGTGTCCAGCTGCGGGACACAGTATCACTTGAGAGTGTGGAGAATCTCAGTATCTTGGCATGAATTTTATCAGGCCCCAAGATTAAAGACCCAAACACAATGGTAGAATTTCAGCTACAATAGATGCCCACTCTCTAGAAGGGAAAAGGGAAGAGGAGGGATCCTCCTTGCTCGGTACCACACTCTATCTTCCCAGGGTCTCCCAAGGCACTGCGGGGCCTTGATGGGGAGCTCTGAGTTAACATTCTACGGTTCTACAGCTCACCCAATGTAGCAAGGCACCCAGTCTCTGCAGGAAAACCTCACCTTCCTGAGTGGCTCTGCAACTCTGGGGAGATGGAGTACAAAGAGAAAGGTTGCCCATGTGCCACACCCATGGGGCTCTGAGGCCTTCACAGGATCTACAGCCAGTGCCAGGCAGATCGACTGCCTGAGGGCCATATGGGCAAACTATCTTTGTTAGCATTCATTCAAGGCAAGAAGAGTCAAGTCACCATCTCTCACTCAGTTGCCAAACAGCGAGAGCCTTCTATCCCCAGCTCTGTCTTTTGTACTGAGGACACTTGAATGAGAAGATAAAGTCCCTGTCTCCAAAAACCTATGGTCTAGTAGGGGCCCAGGGACAATGCCATCTTTTCCTTCTTACCTCCACCTTTATCACGTAGCCCTGGTATCAGCTGGGTGAATCAGCATAGAGAAAAATACTGGGTTGGCAATTGGCAGCCATTTTAAACAAGGGTCCCATGGTATTGGAGGGCTTTAGGACTTCCTGCCATCTGGGTAGCCCCAGGTAAGAGTCTATGTAGCAATATTCCAGGTCATGTTCCTAGTTAGGCTGGATATGTTACCCACTCCTAAATAAAAGGAAGTGATGTCAGGAGAGGAAGATGCAGGCAGTGGAGAGAGACTTCTGATAGACCGCCAAGTAGAGGAAAGTATGATCTGGGTCCCAAGTTCTGTGCAAAGGCCGAGGCCTGTGCAAAAAGCTAAAGGTAGAAATGGCCCTTTTCTAGCTGGAGAGTCATGGAGGGTCAGTGGAGGGATTGAAACAGATTGCCTAAATAATTGCCTACAGGTTGCATCCCATCGTAACAAAACTTGGTATGTTCTTTTTTGTTGTTTTGCTTTGTTTTCAAGGTAGGGCTTCTCTATAATAGCTCTGGCTGTCCTGGAACTCACTCTGTAGACCAGGCTGGCCTTGAACTCATAAATAAAGACCCATCTGTCTCTGCCTCCTGATTGCTGGGATTAAAGGTGTGCCACCACTGAATCCTAAAAGATGGGTCTGACTTGATACATTCTAAAAGGCTGGGTTTGGTTGGGTCTAGCCCAGTATGGCCAGGCATGAGGCTCAAATACTACCCTATCCTACAAGGTTAGCACAGAAACCAAATGTTTGTTTTTGTGCTGTTTGGTTGGTTGTGCTGTGTTTTGTTTTATAAGACAATCTCATGTAGCTCATGGTTGCCTTGAACTCTTAAATTTCCTGCCTCCATCTCCCAAGTGCTGGGATTACAAGCGCACAATACCATGCCCAACTGAGACCAGAGTCTAAGGCCCAGCAATACACATCATCTTTGGAAAAGTCTGTGATTCTAAGCTTTGCTTTCTCCCACATGCAGGCTTGGGGACATTATCAACACTTGCCAAAGGACATGGTGAGATGAAAGAGATGGGGTATGGAACAGTACTTGTTAGCTGTTCATTTTTGCTCTGTGGATCTTTCTGGCTCTCTCAGTTTAAAATGGCTTCTTTGTTACTTGAGGGCACAGCATAGTGTGGCTTTATCTTTCATTTTCTGCCTTGGGGTTACCTATCTGATTCAGACCCACAGCATGTAACGAGAATTCAAGTGATGGGTGAGATGCCGGTGAGAAAGGAAAGGCAGAACTTACAAACATATTATTGGAGGGAAATCACAACTACTTGGGCTAAGATTGGGGAGCTTCACACCCAGCTTCTGGTTCAGTTCCACATACCCAGCTTCTGGTTCAGTTCCAGTGACAGGAACATAAACATGGACAGCTATGTCTCCAGGTGCGGCCCATGGGCATCACCTGTGGTTTAGTAGAAATACAAGCTGTCAGAAACTCTGGGGAGCTGACATATCTAAGATCCCGGGTGATTCCTGCACACACCACACTTTGAGAAGTTCTAGGAGGATCATAGTCCTTGTCTGGACATTAGAACCATTTGAAGAGCTTTCAAAACTACTGCTGCGTCCTAGGACACTGAGAATCACATCCATTGAGTTATTGATTGATTGATGATTGTTGAACCTCTTAGGTGATTTCAACATGTAGCCAGGGTTGAGAGCTCACCTTCTAAACTAAGGCTGCACTATGCAGGGCAAGAAGCAAAGGTCTAAGCAGGCATGGGGGTGTGTATCTGTAAGTTCAGGACTTGAGAAGCTGAGACTGGAAGCCAGTCTGGGTTACGTCTTTGAGACCCTATTTCCAAACAAGGGTGGGGGGGGGAGGAAGAAAAACTAGATAGCAAACCCCAAATTAATTGAGCATACCTGTAATCCCAACACTTGGGAGGTGAAGGCACAAATTTGAGGTCATCCTCAACTACACAGTGAGTTAGAGGTTAGCCTGAGCTCTGTGTCTCAAAAAACAAACAAACAGAAAAACCCAGAACTTAGCCTCTCCAATACTCTCCTTCATTTTAGCAGATGTAGTTCATTTAGTAGAATGTGACATAAGTAACCTAAGGTCTCACAGCAACTTGCACTAATACCTCCAACTCCAGGTTCCTCCTCGTTGAGAACTATTGCCCTACAGAGGAGAATGGGCTTGAGGAGAGAAACGCATTAGGTCCGAGAGGAATAATTCTGTGAACTTGCGTGACTTTATGCCCTTAGATTCCCCCAACACACAATCTGTAGATGTCTTACCTTCTGGGGCAATGGGTCCCTCCAAAGTGGGAGGTGAGACAGGACTCTACTTCCTTACTCTAGCTATTCTCTGGACAAGAGGAGCCCCCACACCTGTGCCCATCCATCCTGTCCCTGCCTTTCCCACAGTCTCCCCCCTCATCTTCCCAGAGACACTGAGCACCTAGGGACTGTCCCCCACCAGGGCCCACAGTTCTCAGAACTCAGGTGAGGTTTCTGAGCCCCCACAACCTCAAGTCCTGGCTCCTCTCAGAAGCACAGGGACAGGCCCGCTTCTCTAGGCACCAACCACACAGAGCTCGAAACCAACAGGGCCCAGGCTCCCTTGTGACTTGTTTTTACTCTCTTGTCGGGGCTTTGGGAGGAGGGGATGTTTCAAACCTGTGATTGTCTCAGCGTGGTGACTTCTTCTAGTGTGTGTTTGAAGTGGCTTTTTGTTATTCTGCCTCCACCAGCTCATCTTTCTCAGCAGCTGTGGAAAAATGTGTTCTGCCCCTGGCAGAGCACTTGGATTCCATGTAAACAGCTTGCCTGGTGGCTAGACAGGCTGAGCAGATCAGAGGGCTTGGACCTGTTGCATCCTTGAAATGAAACATTTCAGTATAAACATCCTTGTGTTCAAGGCAGATGGTGGGGGACACACACGAGGAAGCAGAAGGGGCTTTCTAGGCACACAGTCATTCTAACTCTGGGTGATTGGTCCATGCAGGTCTGTTCTGCGGCTGAGACTAGGCATGAATATAAGTCTTGGGGCTGTGAAGAGGAGGAGATTCACATGTAAGAGCCTTTCTGGTTTCTTTCCCTTCCTGAAAATTGAGGGGTTAATCTCCAGTTGCTCCATCTGATACTATAGCCACTAACCATACACAACTGCTGAATGGTCTAAAGGTAACTGATGTGACTAAAGAACAGAATTACTATCATCTTTTTAAAAGACTTGTACTTTATTTGTGTGTGGGAGGGTCTATGTACGGCTGCCTCCAGATCCCAGAGGGCGTCAGACCCCACTGGAGCTGGAGTTCCAACAGCTGTGAACTTAGAACCAAACCAGGCTCTTCTCAAAAGTGCCAAACGCTCTTAGCTGCTGAGCGTCTCTCAGCTCATACACTCCATTTTGTGGCTGTTTTCGTCACCCTTGATTCGTTAACAAATATTCTCCCACAAGCGGGGGTATGGTGGTACACACCTTTAGTCCCAGCACTCAGGAGGCAGAGGTAGGCGGATCTCTGAGTCCAAGGGCAGCCTGGCCTACAGAGCAAATTCTAGGACAGCCAGAGAATCCCTGTCTCAAACAAACAAAACAACATTCCTCCAACATCAATTGTAATAGCTGCATGGTATTCTATGATGCATAGAAAACAAGATTTATTCATGTAAGTCCAAAATACTAGTGCCTCAATGTTTGGTCTCATTTTTAAAAATCATTGCTATGAATATAATATCAATATCTTTATGAAAAACCATCCACTAACCCCTTAGGAGAAAGGGAAAGAATTAGAACAAAACAGTACAACGTCTAAGAGTTTTGAATATTTATTAAATCACTCCAGAAAAATTCAACCTGTTCGTATTCTTTTTCGTTTTTTCGGTTTTTGTTTTTTGAGACAGGGTTTCTCTGTGTAACAGCTCTGGCTGTCCTGGAACTCATTCTATAGACCAGACTGGCCTCAAACTCACAGAGATCCTCCTGCCTCTGCCTCCTAAGTGCTTGGACTAAAGGTGTGCACCACCACAACCCAGCCTGTTCATATGCTTACTGGCAGAGCATGAGAACACCTGAACCTCAACATGCTAGCTTTAGTGCCTGGCAAGATGGCTCCAGTGGTAAAGTTCTTACCTTACAAACTTAAGGATCTGAGTTCAATTCCCAGAACCGCATAGAAGAGCATACATGTGACCCCAGTGTTGGGGAGGCAGAGACAGGTGGATCCCTAGGACCTACTAGCCAGCTGGGATCATCTAATCAGCTCACTCCAGGCTAGTGAGTGACCCTGTCTCAAAATAAGGTGAGTACCTTAGTAACGTAAGTCATCCTACAGCCTCCGTGTGCACAAACACACAAACACACAACATACAATAAATGCTGGCATTCTGGTTTCTGGGTTTTTTGTTTTGTTTTGTTTTGGTCTTTGTTTGTTTGTTTGTTTGTTTCAGGGCAGAATTTCTTTGTATAACAGCATAACAGCCCTGGCTGTTCTGGAACTCTCTCTGTAGACCAGGCTAGCTTAGAACTCACAGAGATTCATCCACCTCTGCCTTCCAAGTGCTGGGATTAAAGGTGTGTGCTGCCATCAGCTAATGAGATTGAATCTTTCAAAGTTAGCAAGATTTGAAGAAAGAATGTTCTTGAGAAACCAACAGCTAACTCAGCATACCCAAATGGCCAGGTACATCCTTAGGTATTGAATAAATGGTGAATGAAACACATCTCATCCTTGATGAACTCTGGGCTGGAGAGAATGAAATCCTTGGCTTCCGGTCAAGGGTCAATTTGGATGCTAGCTAAAAATATCACAGGTGTTTTTACACAGAGTAGCAGGGAAGAGAAGCCCATGATTCTTCCTGGACAAGCTAGGAAGTCTGCTATGGCAACACCTGACCTGACTCCAGAAGGTAAGTAAGAGACTGACTGACCAGGGATCAGAGGGGCAGTGGGATGGGAAATCATGGCTTCTCACCTCCAGTGGCTTCCACACTCAGCTCCATACAGTGGGAACTCTTCTTTGGGTTTATCCAGCATGCCCTTCCTGTTGCACAAATCCCTTCTATGAGCTTTTATATTGGAACACACGACCTACCTAAAGTCACCTCCAGAAATTGCTATACCAAGATGCTAAGCATGGCGTAGTATTGACGAATCGAGTGTCTTTTGTATCAATCACTCCTCCTTAAAAGAAATGTTGACTTGTCATTATACCCATCTGATGGATAGTCAATTAATTGAAACAGTTGCTGAAATCAGAGATAGGGTCAAAACCAGGGAGGCCTGGATTCTCTGGGCCTCCAGTTCTGAACCCACCTTGCTGGGCAGTGGCAGCCCTGCACAAAGGAAATAGCCAATGGAAGGCCCTGCTACAGAGACCCTTGGGGGAAATTCCCTTCATTTACTGAGCCTGCAAAGCATAGAGCAAAAAATGAGAGAAGGGTAAGGGTTAACGGACTTTGATAGTAGCAGCAATAATAAATAGCCTGTCACCAACTCATGGCCTGTAGCCAAGAGAGGCAACCCTTGGCTGCCGTTTCCGCGGGTCTCCGTGTCCCCAAACGCACACACCTTTACAGGGAACCTCTTCAGTCCTGCCCTTCAGGAGTAACGCGAGTCCTCAAAGTTGACCTTTTCTTCAGAGAGCCACTGAAAGATGAACTAAGGAACTCGCTCATCTGTGTCTCGCAGGAGGTGAAAAGGGCCTGACAGTCACCTGACCCTTTCCATGACTTCCCCTCTGTTTTCTCTCCCCAGTTCAGCCGTATGACATCAATGACAAAATGACATTCTCCTACCTGCCTGTATCTGCCTTCACCACACCCTCTTCCTTGCTCTGTGACGCATGATGTCCCTGGAGAGTCCCCTCCCCAACCCCAGGACATCATCATAGAACAAAAACAAAAACAACGAAGAAAAATACCAAATCTTCCTCTTACCATGCCCACCCCCTCAACCATGGCTGGCCTACCATGATGGGGGATCTTTGCTTCTGACACTAGAAATGAAATTGCTTTTTTTTTTTTTTTTTCCTTTTTCGTTTCACTTCTGCTATTTATACAGAGGTGCCTGCCAGGGACCTCAGCACTGAACCTATCTTAATTTTAATTCAAGTTTATTTTTGGACATCTCAGCTGTTGCTACAAAGTGTCGAAATGAGCTTGTGTGAATCGGTTAAGGAAAGTAAGAAGCAGGGAGAGAATGGATGCTGTAGACAACCTGGTCCAGGCCAGGTAGTCCCTAGCCTTCCTTTCATCTTTCTGCTGTTTCAAAGATGGAGTCTTAGCATGGGCTACATCCCACAGAAACTGAAGTTCTGTGCACTTAGTGGCTTCGTCAAAGTCAAGTACTAAGGATGGAGACTTGGATTAAACCAGGCCTGACCCAAAAGCCAGAGTTGGGCTGATGATGCCTCTATGGGTAAAGGCGATTGCCACCAAGCATGATGATCTGAGTTTAATTCTTACCACAAAGTAGAAGGAGAGGAGAACAGACTCCTGAAACTTAAAGTTGTCCTCTCATCTCCACATTTGAGCTGTGGCATGTAAGCATAGATGCTCTCTCTCTCTCTCTCTCTCTCTCTCTCTCTCTCTCTCTCACACACACACACACACACACACACACACGCATGCACACACACACAAGGGGAGCAATTTTCTGGGCCTGGACCCTTACAACCCCTCTACTCCACCTCTCCTTCCATACCTAACTGAAATTCCCTTGAATTCATCTGTATCTTCTTCCCCGTGTGTCTCCATTATCTCTGCCCCAGCTAACCATCTCTTGTACTCTGTCCTTTTCTCTTTTGAAATAAAAATAGGGCCAATCACAGAATGAAATGCTAAGGGTTAGTTTCATTCCCCACCCCCACCTCCCGTTTAAGTGCCTGGCTCCTTTCCCTTAGGAATCCTGTTAGGAGAGGGGATGAAGTGAGAAACCTCCAACAGCAAAGGAGAAGCCCACTGGCCTTGCAGCTACACAGGGCTCAGCTGGGATTCTCGCTGCTCCAGTGAGAATCACTAAGTCGCTACTACCTCACCTCCCAGTTGGCAGATGCCCACCTGACAGGGTGGTTGAGAGACACAAAATGACATAGTAGTTAGTTTTCATGTTGCTGTGATAATATACATGATTCTAACAACTTGAAGAGGGAAAGGTTTATTTTGGCCCATGGTTTCGGAGAGTTCAGCCCAAGGTCACTCGGCTCCACACATTTGAGCAGAATATCATGTCGGGAGCACAAGGCAAAGGAGAAGCTATTTGCTTCATGGCTGACAGTCAGCAGAGGGAAGAAATGCCAACCCTCTGCTGACTGTCCTCCTTTCTCTGCCTTCAGCTGTGGAAAGGAACCCCAGCGTGTAAGTGATGCTCACATTCAGGGTGGGTCTTCCTCTAGAAACATCCTCACTGACACACCCAGAGGTGTTTCCCACCAACCTCTTAGGTGAGTCTAAAGTTGACAGTGAAGTTTCACCATCAAAGACAATACAAAAGAAAAGGCCAGGTCAGATTCAGGCAGTCTGAAAATGCCCCACCCCCACTTTTCCCCTGCCTGGGAGTGTGGGCTAAGCCTGAGGAGGGGAGCTGAGCTGAAGGGGACTTTGTTAATCCTGTCATAGGAAAGACTGGCTCACATTCATCCAATGCCTGAAACATTGTGGTGCCCAAGCAAGAACACACAAACCTTATCTGTCAATCTAATAGACTCTTGAATTAAAAGGGGTTCCTACTGCAAAATATCAAAGTTGCAGAAATCTTTTCTTATGATTATCTGAGGAGCCATGTATAATTCAGACTTTAAATTTTTTTTTTTTTTTCCTTTCAGCCTGGCGGTGGTGGCACACGCCTTTGATCCCAGCACTGGGAATGCAGAGACAGGGGGATTTCTGTGAGTTCGAGGCCAGGCTGGTCTACAGAGCTAGTTCCAAGACAGGCTCCAAAGCTACAGAAAAACCTTATCTTGGAGGGAAAAAAAAAGTACTTTCATCTTATTATGTGTGTGAGTGTTTAACTTGCATGTATGTATGCACACCACACATGTGTCTAGAGCCTGGGGAGATCAGAAGATCCTCTGGGACTAGGGTTATGGGGAGCTGTGAGCTGAGTGCTGGGAACTGACACCCAGTCCTCTGCAAAAGCAACAAGGACACTTCATCACTGAGCCATCTCTAGGGCCCCTAAATTTAGAACACTCCTTAGAGGATGGGTGGATGTGTAGGTAGATAGATAGATGGATAGATACATGAAAGATAGATGGACAGATGGACAGACAGACAGACAGATGGATAGACATATTGATATATAGATGATAGATGGATGGACAGACAGATAGACAGATGATGGATGGACAGATGGATAGACAGACAGACAGATGATGGATGGACAGATGGATAGACAGACAGACAGATAGATGGATGGACAGATGGATAGACAGACAGACAGATGGATATATAGATGATGGATGGATAGATAGATAGATATAGACAGACAGATGGATAGACAGGCAGATAGTCCCCTTTCTGCTCAGCAGCTGATGCCCCTCAGTTTTGTGAATGGCTTTCATGAGCAGCTGCCTCAGGCCACACCTTAGTCTGCACAGCTGTGCTGTCTGCTTTGGAGGCCTGAGGCCTGAAGAGGACTTGGGGCAATCTGAGTAAAGAATTGGGGTGGGGTGGGGTAATAGCAGGAAGACACAGACCATGGGCCCATTCATTCTCTGTCAGACAGAGAGCAGTCCTTTCTACCAACCTGAGCCCAGTGGAGTACTACTGCCCATTCTCTCTGCCTGTCCCTTTAAATGAGAATCCACACCATGAGCTGGAACCACAGTAGACACCTTAAACCTAATATTGTTGACCCTTAAACCTAATATTTGAAAGATTATACCTTTTTTTTTTTTTCAGCACCAGAGGTTGAATTCAAGGCCTTGTGCATGCTAGATGAGTACTCTACCTCTGAATCATAATTCCTGCATTCTTCATAGTTATTGTGTCTCACTAAATTGACCAAGCAAGCTTTAAATGCACTCTGTAGTTCTGGTAATCCCTCTGCCTCAGCTTTCCAAAGAGGGGGGCCTGTGCCACCAGGCTTGCATAGAATACACCTTTGATCAATTCAATCTATTGCAAGAATCTGTTTTTCCCCTCTCCAGGATGGGGGCCAAGTAGGAAGAGGCTTCAACCCCATACACTATTGTTTACACATAGAATCCCTTCGGCTGAACCTCTTCTCTGCTTTAAAAGTCTTTGTTCCAAAATCTATAGATAGAAAAACAGATGGGCGGTTCTCGACGGCTGAGTGTGGAGGAAGGTGTAGACTACAGAGGGAATTCAAAGGAATTGGGGAGGGCAAGGTAAAGAAGCTGTTACATAACATTGCATCTTGCTTCTGGTAATGTTTAGACAATTATCAGCTTTGAGGGGGAGAGGAGTGGGGTAGAACAAGATAGAGGCCCTAGAACTCTATACTTGAAGATATATATATATATATATATATATATATATATATATATATATATGTTAAATTATACTTTAAAATTATGTCACGATTTTTTTTTCCTCCAAACCACACTTTAAGAAAGCTGTGGGAATTTCGAAGGGGAGTGTATTAAGGCTTATAAATTAAGTTCCTTTGACATGACTTATGGAGAGACCATGGGGCAGCAGGGCCTTTCAGCATCTCACCAGTTAATCTCCTTTTCTGAAGGGAATTCCCTTGTTTTTCTTCCACCCCACAAGGAGTCAAGAACTCCTAACCTCCCAGCCCAGACAGGGCATGTGACCTACCTTCCACCAATCAGAAGCACGTATGCAGATGAACTACAGGTATGGACACCAGGGCTGCACCGAGCTTCCTTCCCCCCCACCCCACCCCCCACCCCCCCACCCCCCCCCCCCCGGCTTTGGGACAGCAGAAGTGTTTGGCTTGGGGGCTGTCAGCAGTTGTGAAGCTGAGTTCCTTGTTCAACAATGGTGTAGGGGAAAGACCTTTATGGGGAGTTCCAGTCTCAGCCCATTGCTACTGGCTGTGAACCTCCTTGGGGAAAGTCCTTAACTTCTCCAACTCTGTATTTCCTCATCTCTAGAATGGGCATCACAACACTGACTTCACAGAACTGTCATGAGATCGAATGATGTGTTCCGGGGTCTGGCCCATCATAGGTACTGGGTAAGTACTAGCTCCCATCCCCACTCAGTCTCTCAGATCCAGGAAATGGGTGGTCAATCTGCCCCTTCGTCTGGAAGCTCCCTGAAGGCCAGGCTGTGGTCCCTCATCCTAGCCTGGACAGTTTTTCAGAGCAGAGTCTCCGTGAACTGTTCTCATTAGCCGAAACTGATGTTGACCTTTGGAAGCAGGCGTCAGTGACCATGCATGGAAATACACTTCACTGAGCTCCCCTCCTCTGCCCACTTCCTCCATAGTCTTTTGTGAGCTCTAAGTGGCACCTATCTAAGGTCAAATCCATAGAAATATGTTTCCGTTTAACTCTAGGAGCCTTTTGGCTGAGCACCAAGAATACTGTGTTGTGTTACAGTTAAGAATAGATAAGGTGTTGTAATTTAAGGGGAGCAGCATGAGAAAGACACTATGCAACAGGGTTCAAGCAGAGGGTTTTTGTTTCTTTTTTTTTTTTTTAATTAGGGAAAGGGATCATAAAAAGGGGAGGGGGAGACCAGCCTCTGGGGATAAGGAGCAGCAGGAAAGAGGAAGTTAAGGAGGAGAGACAGGCAGTCAGAGAGAGGGAGGGAGAGAGAGGAAAAGGAAAGAGAGAGGGAGGGAGAGAAGGATGAGAGGTAGGCAGGACCCTTTTAAAAGGGAATGTAGTGAATATGCACAGTGGCTGCAGCTGAGGACGCATCCTGTCAGAACCCCAAGGACAGGCTAGTACAGATAGATACTAATACTGAATACTAACATAAGGCATGACAGCATTCTGCAGGCTTGAGGCCATCAGAAATTCTCCATGGAATTGGGAGTTCTTTGAATTGATTTTTTAAAAAAATATGCATATGAATCTTCATATATGTGCACCATGAACATATCTGGTGCCTGTGGAGAACAGAAGAGGGCATCATCAGATCCCCTGGAACTGGAGTCACAGACAGTTGTCAGCTGCCATGTGGGTGCTGGGAATGGAACCTAGGTCCTCTTCGAGAACAGCAAGTCCTCTTAGCTGCTAAGCTATCTCTCCAGCCCCCTTAAGCTGGGTCTTGAATGACAGGTTAAAATCTCAGAGGGAGAAGAAACCTGAGAGAAAAGTGGATGGCAAATCCCAGAAAGATGTAAGTGCCCAGTACTTTGGCCTGGAAGAGCAGATGCGGGTGGGAAGTCGGGAGAGGCAGCTCAGATGTGTTCAAGCTGAGAGGGGCTGAAAGGGGCCTTGGATGCCATAAACGGTTGCAAGAGGAGGAAGCAGATACTGATTCCTTCAGCTGCCACAGGGGAAGGAAGACAGGAGGGTCAGGACCCCCATTATCTTTCCTCCTTGGCCAAAGTTCCTAAATGTGTATCACTGACCTCCTGAGCCCACAGGTCTCTAGGAGATGATCAGCGGGGCTCCCACAGGTGAGACCAAGATAGGACAGACAGACAGTATTCCCTACCCTGATCCCCAGATGAGGAAGTGACAGGAAAGGACCCACAGAAAGCCAGCTGAGGCAAGAACCTGAACCAGTTCACCACAGCAGGCAGCTCCAAGGCTACACACGCATCAGGACACTGGGGCATCTAAGCCACTTAGCGTGCAGGTGGGCCTATGGGCTTGGGGAACACTCTTCAGCTTTCCATCGCATCCCTTTGCCCCGGGACCAATCCCATCATTCCCTCCATTGTTCTCTCCAGAGTTTCAGTTCAATCATCCAAGTTACGGGGCTTGCCTTAAATAAAGGTCACCTCAGAAGTCAACACAATCTTACCAGAGGAGAAGAAGGCATTGAGACAACCCTCAGGTGAGCCCCAGGGCTGTAGCTTAGAGTTGCCATGACAACAGGGCAGCAGAGCCAGACTTGCCCTCTCCTAAACAGGGTGAGATTTGAATGAGTGACTCTGACAGAATAGACCCGCCCCTGTTTTCCTATTTATCATCTTCAGACACCCCTCCACACCTGTCCCCATCCCTCTCCTCGGAGACCTTAGCAACTCGAAAAACACAGACACACATGCCTCCTCCTCTCAGCGTCCAACGATGAGCCCTCACAGCAAAACAGGAAGCCTCTTCCTGCCAAGGCAAACCCATTGTGTTCTCTCTGCTCACGTGTGGACAAGTACAGGAAACCACTACCCAGCCATGGCAACAGGTGTCGGGGCGACCCCCGGTTTCCCGCCAGACTGTGCCCAGCCCTTCTTCCCTTCCCTTCCTCCTAGAGAGCAATCTCTTTGTGGGGGTTAGTAGTGACTGTCAGTCACCTGGGAGACAAGGTCCTGGGCATGCCCACAAGTGAGTGTCCTGAACACCCACCTGAGATACCTCCTAAGCGAGTGGCCAGGACCTGGGCTTGGGTCTTCAACAGCGTAAAAAGAAGAAAGCTTGCCAATTGCAAGTGTCACCAGCTGCCTCAAGCCCCTGTTGCCATGTCTCCCAGGCCACGATGGACTGTACACTGGAACCGTGAGCCAAATAAACCCATTCTTCCTTAAATTGCTCTTGTCAGGGTATTTTTATCACAACAGCAGGAAAAGCAAACAACTGGCATTTCCTCCTTGAGGCCTGGCAGCTAACATCTCTTGGTTCTTTTCCTCTTGGAGACCAAAGATCTAATTAGGCTTTGAAACAAAAAACAAAACAACAACAACAACAACAAAATCATCTTCCAAATACAGTTCCTAATGCTGGCCAGATAACTCAAAACTACACCTGTGCTGAAATTTAGCAAGTTTCTTAGCTCTTTGGATCACACGATTTGAGAGATGTCCCTCTCTCAAATTCAAAGTGTCCCTAAATATATGCCAGATCTGCCTGTGAGGTTGCTTGGTCCTGAAGCCTAGCCGACTGTCTTAGTTAAGGTGTCTTATGGCTGTGATAAAACAGCATGGCCTAAAGTTACTTGGGGAAGGTAAGATTTTTTTTTTATAGGTTTACACTACCACATCACAGTCCCAGTATCAAAGGAAGTCAGGGTAGGAACTCAAGGCAGGGGAGGAACCCGGAGGCAGGAACTGGGACAGAGGCCTTGGAGGATGCCGCTTACAGGCTTGCAGAACCTGGCCTCTTATATCATCCAGTGTTAGATGGGGGAGATGAACCTCAACAGAAGCAAACAGTCCTTTGTTAGGACGCTGAAGGGCAGCGGTCCCTGTGCAGTGGGGGGAGGGGGGCGGACACAGCCTGTGCACCAAGGTGCCGGGGACCTGAGGGTTTTATAGGGCAGAAAAGGAAACTTTTGAGGTTGGAAGATTCCATCTGCACATGTGTTCCCTCAAGTGTCAGAGCTGTAAATACCAAGGGAAGTTCTTATCCATAGGTTGACTCTTGTCAGCAGAGCCCCAGCAACTAACTGCCTGCAGGTGTTATCAAGTGTATCAACTTTCCTGTCTGGAGTTTCTCAGCTCATCTGAGGTTTTTAAATTATTAATCCTTCACCCAAGACCACCAGGCAAGGAGCTGCACCACCCACAGCAAACTGGCCCTTCCCACATCAGTCATTGAAAGAAAAAGAAAGAAAAAAGCTTCACAGGTTTGGCCATTGGCCAGTCTAGTGGCGGCATTTTCTCAATTGAGGTTCCCTCTTCCCAGATGATTCTAGCGTGTGTCAAATTGACATCAAACTAGCCAGCACACTGATCATTCCCAAGTGAA